>NC_141036.1:32112500-32850000 GCF_052040795.2 Danio rerio | reverse complement strand
CTCCAGGTCGGGGAAGTGGGGCAGGACGCTCTAGATGGTCTACAGAGCGGGACAACAAGTAATCAGTTGTCCGTCGCTCAATTCCTTGCTCCCGTTCTGGAGATCCAGCAGGACTTGCGGCCGAAACAGGAGACAGACGTTGATCCCGCAAGCTTGATTTACTCTCTGAAGAGAGACGTCCTGCAGAGGTGGTGTGATGCAAGGTATGAGGCGAAGAGGAGGAGACGGACATGTGGAGGGGATGGACGGACGAAGTCGTAATGGACGTATAGCTCCGTCGGTATTCCCCTCGTCCAGCAGCGGAATCATAACCTTCAGAGGGATTGTTTGAGCAAGCCGATTTGAGAGGAAATATTTCAACTGAGTGTTTGTAGTGGTTGGATCCTCGGCTGTGAAGCTCGCCACGCAAAGTCGCAAGCTCATTGGTGGAGGAGTCGTAGGGAGTGGGTTTAAGCATAGGTGTGTGCATGTCCGGCTCTGCCCCGTTCTGGTCAAGGTGAGTCTCATTGATGAGGTTAAGGTGGGACATGGAAGTAGCCTGGTCTCGTTTAGAGCCATCCAAAGCTGAGGATAATGTGAACTTCCGGTGAGCAGGCCGCAAACGGGTACACTTCCTCCTGAAACACAGAAGCATTGTTCAAGTTGACTACTGAATTTAAAAAAAGGAACTTTTGCAATGTTCAAAAAACTGATTGCAAAAGTACCCACTTTTTAGCTCGTTCGTATTGCAGAAACTAGGAAAGAATTTTATTTAGAGAAACTCCTTTTTATGGATAGTTTAACCAAGCACAATAAGAGATGCATGTGTGACTGTACATTAACTGGGTGATTGAATGCGATATGAAACACCAGATAAGTATTTCAAAGCACTACACTACTGAACAAACAGATACAGAATACCAATATTAACCAAATTTACCTGCTACCTTTGTCTAATGCGTTGTGTTCTTTTCTTAGTTTCACTGATATGTGGCACTATAATTTGCAGCAGTCCATTTAGTCTTCGAAACGCTTAACTTATGTCTACATTCCATGAAACTCGAAGACGATCATGTCATCTTCCACCCTTTTCACACTTGATCTCTTAGATAACCAGGATAGTTTTTACTGTCATTGCAACCAGGTAAACCAGGCACCAATGTTATTATAGTTAATGAAAATAGTAAAAAAAAGCAACTAAAATTCAAACATTTTCGTTAACTAAAGTAAAAAAACAGATTTAAAAAAAAAACCTGAAACTAACTAAAATTATAGCAAAACATTTTTCATTTTTGTCTTTTAAGTGTATTTAATACATAAGCCTACTGTATGCCTTTTAGAAGTAAATCTATTTGCTTCGCACTGCCAGGTGTTTGACCTGAATGGCACCTAGCTCCCTTACAGTCAGTAATGCTGATGCCATTGGGTAAGTCTAGATCAGATATGCAGCCGGCCAGAACTGTAATATGCACATCAATATAGCAGCATTTTTATGACAATGTATAACAATAATGAATATTTTTACAGTACTGTGACTGTTTAGGGGTGAAGGTCGGCATTAAAAATACAATTTATTGGGTAATTTAATAGATAACATACATAATACTCGGTAAAAAAAACTGTTTTTACATTACTGTGATAGCTGGAGTGGGGGAAATAAAATACAATAAATGGGAACATTTATAAATAATATAAATAGTTCTCGTTAACTTCCGGCCACATCCATATCTGATCTAGCAACAACCATGCCCTTGGCCAGGTAAGCCTAGTTCTTCTCCAGTCATCCATGGTATTGCTCCCACGACAAAAACGAGTGGACATGACAGCTGCACGGTGACAGCAATAAATACAACCCGAGCAGTGACTTTAAAATATTAATTTAACACATTTGTGCCCAATAACGGATTTTATTTCTGTATTAGTGATCCTGACCCGATCTTCTGAGTGAATCGGTTGAACTAGTTCACCAAATTGAACTGAATTATTTGAAACTATTCGCGTCTCCAGAAAGCACTTATCCATAAACTACCCATTTTATAATGTGCCCGATACCCCCTCTGACTCAAAATAACCCAATTTCCCGAGTTGTTCAGTTATTAGAATAGTACACTGAGATCTGACTTGTAAAATTGGTGAACCGATAATACTGCGCATACGTGATTCAGTAAACTGAACATAAACAGTACATAACAGTGACTAAAGCAAACTTGAACAATTGCAGCACAGGTAAATCGAGGGCTTAAATGAGAGGATCTGGAGAAATGTTAGTTTATTTTATAACAAAGTCGTGGTGGAATTTTAATAAGTGAATCGTGCTTCAGTAGGGTTGCAAAATTTAATTGTAAGAAACTATTCAGATCATGGTGATGATTTAAATGATTAAAATTATGATTTCTGACTACATATTTTAATTTGCTGAGTCCAAACATGTGAGGAGCGTCACAAAAATCAGGTTTAATTTAAACATCTGAACTTCACATCATTACTGTGCATCTAACTGCAAAAGCATATTGTATTGTACTTAGGGTTGCTATCTTGTGCTGTTATATTTGAATTTGAGGATGGGTAGATGATCGAGGTCATGTGTCCTCTGAATACGTTTCAAAAAATGTATTTGAGTTTTTATTAAAAATATTTATTCTGATCATTTTGAATCTTCACCTAACAAATATCCTTATTTACAAAAAAAATAAAAAAATAAAAAATAAACCAATACTAAAACTAATAGAAACTAAACTAAAACAAAGCAATTTCAATATATAGAAACTAATAAAAACTGGTAAATCCGCCTTTAAAAACTAATTAAAACTAACTGAATTTGAAAACAAAAAGACAAAACTAAATAAAAACTAAAACTAATGAAAAATCAAAAACAATTATAACCTCGCCAGGCACAGGGGAAAACTAGTTCTCAGTGAATCAACCTGGTGACTAGTTCCTATAACAAAGTTCACATTTCTACCCTGTGCAAATGATCTTATGATCTTCCCAGATATTTTTATTAGGCTTTGTTCTTCCCCAAAATAAGACTCACCTGCAATAGTAGAGCAGCAGGCAGAGCAGGAACAGCAGTATGAGGGCCATTCCCCCTAGTATGACCAGCAGGAAGACTGTGTGGTAAGTGCTAATGTCCTTTGCCACCACCGGACCTACAACAGAACATGCACACTTGGTTTTCAGCATCGATGAATCCTTTCACATTTACCATGTACCACTTCTCCCCTTTACAGTATCCATCAATAGCACTCCTCAACAGCAGAGATGTCCTAGAAGCATCGTTTTCATGCTGAAAGCCATGACCCCTGGCATAATGACATCATTCTTTTAGCTGGCAGATATGAATAGCACAGTGAATGTGCAAACAACTCTACAAGTCAATAACTCGGTCTGCTACAAAGCACTTGTAATGTCTGCCTGCTGGGCTCCTCTCTCCATTAATGGCTATATAAAAGAATCAAAGAATGGACAGCCATCCAACAATATTTCAAATAAAAAAGGCCTAGTAATGGATGATGATTGTTACCTGTGTTGATAGGAGACATTGCTGCGACCCAATAGCCAAGCTGAGGGGCAATGTACGTGAGAGTCAACTGCTTGCCCTCTCTCTGAACGTATCCAAGACTGCTCTTCAGCCAGGCACCTGCACACACGCACGCACGCACGCACGCACGCACGCACGCACGCACGCACGCACGCACGCACGCACGCACACACACACGCACACACACACACACACACACACGCACACACACACACACACATAGACATGTTTGTATTTAATACACACTACTGGTCAAAGTTTGGAGGCTGCATTTATTTATTAATAATGATTTTAAAAAGCAGTGATATTGTGACAATTATTTTGAAATCAAAATAACAACTATTTGTGTGAATATTTTCTTCAATGTAATTTATTTCTCTGATGGCAATGCTGAATGTTCATAATTACTCCTGTCTACAGTGTCACATGATCCTCCAGTGATTCTAATGTTTGTTGAAAGATTTCAGATTACTGTCGATAACAGCTGTGCTGCCTCATATTCTTGCAACTGATGAATTACCATTCAAAATCATCATTAAAAAATAAATAAAATAGCTAACTAAATAAGTTAATAAATCAGTGATGCATTTCATTGGTCTAAAGTGCAAGTTCATGAATGTTACATGAATTTAAATCAGGGTTTCTGCAGGTTTCACCAAGTTAAATTTAAGACTAAGGGCGTACTCGCACTATGCTATCCGGAACGTGCCCGGGCCTGTCTCCCGGATCGTTTGAGAAGAGTACAGTAAGTGCTCTGAATCGGGCTTAGGCACGGTTCACTTGGCCGGCCCTGGCCAGATTGGAAGAGGTGTGTCAGAGTGCAGTTCACTTGGGCTTTGGTGCGGTACGCTTGTAGTGTGAGTGCGAAGCACCAGAGCCCGAAACTGAAGACAAGACATGACTTTTACGGGATTGTTTTATATGGATTTTATTAATAATTCTTACTGTTTAATAAACGCAAACTGTCGTAGATTAATAAAGACACAAACCCCTCACTGCACGACAACTGCACCTTCAGCAAATCTCCTAATTCCTGTAGCATGAGGACTTTTATGATTGTTTATAAGCATCAAAAGTGGCGGATCAGTTCGGCGAAATATCAGACTGCGTCACTGCATCCCAAACGACTAAAACAATATAACTAAAGAACTCTTCACTGTGCTAAGCGAGAGTGCTTCTCTACTGAACAGCGCTTCTTCAATGACGTAAGAATGCCCAGGCCCGAATGTAATGAGAGTCTGGGCTGTCGGGGGAAACGGGAGGGGGACAAGCGTGCTTTGGCCCGGTTCAAGGCAACTGTACATAGTGCGAGTACGCTTTTAAGACTATTATAAAGGAAATTAGACTTATATGGGGCTAAATGCTTAGATTATAACACTACAAATATATTTTCACTTGCCCCATCAAAAAATGATTACAATTTAATACATTTAATAATACAATAATAATAATTTAGTTCAAATATATATTTATTAATTTTCAAATATATCCATTCACAAACCCTATAACCCTTATCAACAATAGAACAAAACATAGCTGTCAAAAACTTCAGTCTACAATAATAATAATTTAATAATAAAAAATATAGGCCAGGTCAGTATCCTCAGCACTAAATAAATGGAGAATATTTAAGCAAAATGTTACTGTAATGAAAATAATTAAATGCTTTTTTAAAAAATATTTATTGAGATAGATTGTTGGTGATTGTATGTGTAGTAATGGCCAGATTGGGTAGCTATGAAAAAAGGAAAATGAAGACCTGTTAAAAAACATTTAAGAGCTACAACACAAAATTTCAGTAAATTTAAGACTTTAACGTCTAAAGTTGAGCTTTTAAGACAGTTTAAGACCCTGAGGATACCCTGTTAAATACATTTTCAATATTTTTATACAGCAGTGAATATATTTTTTGTTCAAATCAAAATGTTAAAATGCATAAAAAAGCCTTCAAATTACACTGTGATATTTACATGTACACAGTAACAGTAACTTTGTCTTTTTCTGTTTAGTAGGTTTACATTATGGCTACTCAGCAATATCACCACTACAATAAAACAATACAATCCTGTAATCAATCACAAAAGAAATATAAACCTCTGTCTCGAGGAAGTCTGTGGTCAGCGCTGATTTGAGTCCAGCACTGAGAACAGACAGTACAGAAATCACTCAAAATACTGTACTACCATTCTATCAGATTTCTCTGTTGATCACTTACAATACAATCAACTGACTTTTTACTAGACTATTGTGTCTAGATCAATGACTGTAAAAAATATGGACGACGTGACAGCCCCTTTTCCCATTAAACGCCTTGAGGGCAAAACGCCTGCTTGACGGGCACAAACTGTCGCAAACGACTGCTGAAATTGGAGCCTTGACATGCGCAGAAGGACTGTCTGATGGAGCCAGAGGAGGAGCCGCGAAAATGAGCGGAGCCGAGCTTCCAACCAAACGCTTTATGTAAAATCAACCACGCCCCCCGAACTTCTCAGCATGCGTTTGCGGTCATATCAACACAAATGGATGTAATAACGTTAACAAATATGAGGGTTTTATATATTCCATCGCGCCAGCTCCGGGCCGCAGCGCATAACATACTCACGGCGTCGCGGGTTGATTCCGGCTCGCATGTGGCAGCGCCGGCTCGATTGACTCGGGCTGGAATCGGGCAGTGAGTACAGGCATCCGGAGTAGGTCCAGCATAGGTAGTCAGTCTGAGCTCTGAGGAGTAAGTCTCCGGCAGGCGAGAATCTAGCCTGTACTGGCCCAAGTATATTTTGCTATTTGGGTGGATAGGCATGTATCAGCAAACTAATAAAGCCCGAAAAAAGCCCTGACCTTAGAGAATAAACAGTGTTCCACCAGGATCATGTATGTCAAAAACTGTAGTTTACTGCTGAACTCATTTTGTCATGGTAAAATAACACAGAAAGCGAATAATAACACTTTAGTCTCCTGCCGAAGCTCAGACGCGCTGCTTTGATAAACTGTCAATCACAACTGTCAATCACGATGACACGCCCAGCATTAAATTACTGCTAAAAACAAACTGTTTACAAAAATGAAGATCTGCACCTATTTCAGCACAATAACCAGTGCCTTAATCCACCAGAACCATCTTTCGGGACATTTTATTGCAAGTGTAATACATTTTTTTATTTGGGCTCAAGTCTCCTTCATTAACACGGAGGAGGCGGGCTTTATGACTTGTACTGCAGCCAGCCCCCAGGGGGCGATCTAACGGCCGAGACCTTCACTCAAACGCAGGCTTGCGGCACACTTGGTCTAGATGCTTTCCCAAATGTGTGTGGAACCAGACAGGGAAAAAATCCAACCATACAAACTACAAGAAGCGCCTCCATTGGGATCTATATCTAGGTTGTTATCCATTCCTAATTAATTAGAATCAGAATGGGCTTTATTCACCAAGTGAGTGCAAAAACCACAAGGAGTTTCTTTTTTTATGGTTTACAGGTGCTCATACACAAATATAAAAAAAAAACATTAACTGTGTGCAGGCTCAGTAATTTAAATTTTATGGCAAATAATATATTAGTTTCACTGTTTTTAATGTAAAATAACTGAGAATAAACATGGGAGACAGAGATGCTAACAATGTTTTTGCATCTGAATGAGGGGGGGTGGCTTTGACAGAGTTTAATTTATTTAAACTCAATTTATTTGTTGTTGTTTTACAGTTAACGTCATGAAAAATACTAAATTGAACAAATAAAATAAATAGTAAATTAAAGAGCCCATATTATGGGTTTTTGAAAATAACCTTCCATAGTGTGTAACACAGCTCTAAGTGAAGTGAAATATCCATCTAAGGCTTAAATCTGTAAGTGTACAGTGTTTAAAAACTGTTGATTCATCTATAAAAGAGTCAACTAACAGTGCTTCAAACGAGTCGTCTTGATAACGAGTCAATAGGTGTTTTGCGATGATGCGGCTACGAAACAAGTAGTTGTGCGCGCAAACCCGGGAGATTTGAAACCTGAGGCCCTGCCCGCTAACACAGAAGCAAAAGGCACACACACACACGCACACGCCGGTCGAATGAAGTCGAGCTGTGCAGATGGATATTATTGACAGTCTCTACCCAAGGATGAAACTGTAAAGTGGTTGAGGTTTACTTTTGCAAAAAATACCTCAGCATTATAGCCCAGCCCTGTGCAGTGCTTCTGGAAACTACATGCTTACAAAGAAGAATTCATTGGCCGTTTGTTAAAGGAAGGATCAGTAAAGACTGTCAGAACACGGAACAGTGCATCATGGATCACAAGTGTAAGTACGTGCGATTAAAATTGTTGCCTCGTTTACTCTAGCTTGCAATTTATGTATTTAGTTGTGATTTGTTACTTGTAACCGCTTGTACTGTATCAGGTTAACTCTTTATATTTTCATATCACGTGTAAAGCCACATTGAAAACTCGACGCGTGCCGCTTTGTTTACGGATCGTCAGCTGTACACACCTGCAACGGTCAAGTTTTAAAATAGTTCACTGCCCTCAACCCGAAAGCGGATTCTATGTATTGTGTTTTTGAATGTTTTGGTGTTGTGTCCTCTGAGGAGGAGAGTAATGTGTGTGTGAAAAAAGCGCAGGTAGCGTGTGAGGGGCTGGTATTCATCTCTCTCAAGTTCTTCTGAGGAGAAGGGTAGTGTGTGTGTGTGTGTGTGTGTGTGTGTGTGTGTGTGTGTGAAAAAGAAGAAAAGAGCAGGTAGAGTGAAATGCCTAGGACACGTGTTGATCTTCTCCCTAGTTATTGGAGTGTTTGCACAAAAAAATAGTTAGTCGTCCGTATTTTCAAGTCTATCGTCTGTATTTACATTCAACAATTGGCAGCCAAAATCCACACCTCACACTATAAAGCATGTATGCAATGTGACTACTTTTATATTGTTGATTAGCTGCTGGACATTTCACTCTGTCTCACGCTGAAGGCTGTCAGTGTCGACCAATCGAAACAGGCTGGCATCGGTCCAATTAGCGCAGATTAGCTTTGCGTTAAGGAGGGGAAAAAAATAATTTAATCGCTGAACGATTCATATGGGAGTCGCTGGGATAATTAGGTAAAAATAAATGCAAATTATAAGACCATGAAAGTGTTTTTTGACCTTGGATGCATATTAGACTGTTGTTGGAGACCCTTACAACCAAAATATGACCAATTTCATGTATAATAGGGGCTCTTTAAGTTAAGTTTTATAAACTAATTTTGAGAGGAGCTCGTGATATGATTAAGCACGACTGGCTGCTTATCTGTAATCACTAATAATCCAATCAGAGTGATCCTAGTTTACTATAAATGGATCATTTTCTCCCTACTGCTCTATCTTTGTTTTGGAAGAATCATTGGAAGAATTAATGTACATGCGACAATCAACGTCAGTCAAAGACAACATATAAACAGACAAGATGGAGAAATCAAGACGGTGGCAAACAGACAATAGAAAGTTCAAAAAAGACTGGCAAGATGATTTTTTTTATATAGCGAAATCAATTGCAAGACAGTATGTCTAGTTTGCAAACAGTCTGTTGCCATTTTAAAGGAGTAGAATATCCAACATCATTACGAAACAAAACACTATGCTGTTAATTCAAAATACATGGCTGAGATGTAAAAACAGAAGGCTATAGCGAGTCGCTAGAATTTATTCTTTCTTCATTTTCTTTTCAGCTTAGTCCCTTCATTAATCAGGGGTCACCACAGTGGAATGAACCGCCAACTTATCCAGCAAATGTTTTACGCAGCAGATGCCTTTCCAGGTGGAACCAAACACTGGGAAACACCCATACACTACGGATAATTTAGCTTATTCAATTTACCTACAGTGCATGTCTTTGGACTGTGGGGGAAACTGGAGCACCCACACAAACACGGGGAGAACATGCAAACTCTACACAGAAATGCCAACTGACCCAGCCGAGACTCGAACCAGCGACCTTCTTGCTGTGAGGTGATCGTGCTACCCAAGGCACCACTGTGATGCCTAGAATATAAAATAATTTTAAATGAATAAGGTGACCCTGTGGCAACTTTAATAAATTTTGCATCGTGTACCAAAAGGAAATTTTACTTTCGGCCCGCAACCTTCAGTCAAGTTTTATTTCTGTCCTTTCATAGGACAAACTTTGGGCACCCTTGATTAAGATAAACAGTTAAGATAAAAGAGAATTAGGATAAATCATTCAAACTGAATTCACGATTCAAATTCTGCAAGTCTGTGAAAAGAATGTTCTTAAACTTACAAAGCTAAAATGTGAATAGGTTCAAATCAGATAAGGGGGTTATTTGCTTAAATGGATTACATCGTAAATTCCACTTGTACTAAACCTCCAAAGTTTTTTTTCTGTTTAACACCAAATAAAATATTGTGAAATAATATGAAACCAATAGCCATTGACTTTCAAAGTATTTCTTCTTTTATGGATGACTACAGCTTCCAATAGTCTTCAAATATTTTATTATGTGTTGAATAGAAGGAAAAAAAAAATTCAAGAGACAAATTTGAGACCTCTTCTTCAGGGTGAGTAGATAATAATTTTGGGGGAACAGTCCCCTTAAGGACCACTTGATGGCAGTGAATGTTGTAGGAAA
Organism: Danio rerio; assembly: GCF_052040795.2. Lineage (NCBI taxonomy): Eukaryota > Metazoa > Chordata > Actinopteri > Cypriniformes > Danionidae > Danio > Danio rerio. Next base: position 32,839,877 of record NC_141036.1, on the reverse strand, counting down.
GGATTATTGTGTATGAAAAAGGGAAAAAAGAATGAAGAAAGTCATTTAGATAAAAGCAGAACATCAACATATCTCACTGGAAATTCAACATTTGCATATCTGTCAACCATCAGTTTTTTTTCCTGGCATTTTCCCTATACACAACTAATACCGCCGAACCACCAGGGGATGCCCCTTGCTCTAAAATGTGCATGTCGTCTGTGCTTTCATTTTATTTAGGCATGAAACACTTTGAAATAAATATAAAAATGGTTCAATATTCTTCCTATCCAGTACAGGCGCCGTTGCCCCTCCAATGCAATCCTCAAAACAGTTCATGTAGCAGTAGGGGGTATGACGGGTATGATCATTCGTGATTAAAAGTTTAAAACATTTGTTTGTTTTTTTATTCTCAGTCGCTGCACCACAGTTCACATTGATCTTATTCAGTTAATATTGATTGATTTTATTGATTAGTGCCAGATCAGCAGACACACTGCACTGAAGGCTACAGCAGTGAAATAAACACAGCAGCGCACTGAGCAAAATGCTGATGCACACAAACAGAGCAGACGAAAGAGGCTGGAGAATGATTCAGCATTGTTTACACAATTAGCTTCATGTACATGTGACGCAGGAATATTGCTGGACAACATCTCACACTCTCACAATACAGTCACATGCGGAGCTCTGCAATTTATCAATCTGCCACGCAAAGAAAGCCCTGTGTGAAGCGCTTTGTGCGCAGCATTACATAAGGTGTCTTTGCCAGTTGGCTTTTAACAATGCATTTACACGAATGCAACTGCTTTGATACAGTTTTGATACACTGGACTGAGTTAACAGCAGAACATTCAACCCAGAGCAGCAGATTGTGAAGATCAATATGGTTTTATACAAATATAACTACTACATACACACACAATTTGTGTATTTTTTTACCAATGCTGTGCATTTATTTGATGACAAATGCAGCAAAACTGTTATATTATTACATTTGATTGTCGATTGCCATTAGGTCAGTCATCATGTGCTCTTTTAGAAATTGTTCTAATATTCTGATTTGCTTATGCTCCTTTATTATTATTAAATAATATTAAATGGAATCAGGCGACTGCTTACTTAACTACAGATCCTGGCAGATCATTTTCTTATTCATTGCAATGCTTCTATCAGTAAACGCAGGAATAAACAGTATTATTAATGTGGGGTCTGATGTGCTTTTCAGTCTAGCTGGTGTCCCAGTGCACTACAGACAACAAAGCCAACTACATCATAAGAGAGGAAATAGAGTTAGTGTTGCCACTGTTCTCTGCTCTGTTTATGAGTGGCTGCCAGGAGACAACAGTGATAACAGAGCAGTCCAGACATGGCCTGAACTTAGAAACCCAAAAAGAACTGCTTCCCACAATATCCTGTATTCTGTCTTTTGAGCTGATTTAGATTCGCACATATACAGTATATTTTTGTTTTGAAAGCTTATTTGCACTATTTTTTCATCTAACATTTGCCCTTGTGTAAAGACCACAAACTGCTTCATATTTTTAGCCCACACCACAGCCTTTTAATTTATACTCCATTCGATAATGAGTAGGGATGGGAGGGGGAAAAAATTAACCATTCGTTTGTGTGGATACGCATCAGTACCTGAATGTACCACATGGTTCAAGCATTTTCTGCTTTTTTATAATCATTTGACGGGTAAGTGGGTGTGTGGATTGTTTTGGTATCTGATTGGAAAATGTGGTCTTATAGCATGTATAACAGTCTGTATCACCCTCGCTTTATCTTTGATGCTTTCTCTCTCGTGGCGTTTAGAGCAGTTTGTTGGTGTGATTACAGCTAACCGCAGTCTAGTCTATCCCATCACTGTTCAACTTTGTTCTTTCAATTCACATGCTTCAGGTTATATCGGTTTAAAGATTCAAGTGCAGGATGCAGCAGCAACTCAATACTCAAGCTGGTGCTCTGTCAGCTCACAAATACTTTTTAAATTTCATATCAGTGGAACACATGTATCACAACATAGGAATTTGCATATTTAAGAGTCGGCAAGTCTAAAATAAAAATTTGTGAAATCACATATTAAAATAAAGGTCATCATTACCATTGATCAGCAACACAGAACTAAATTAAAATGTATATGTCCTATATGTATAATAAGAGTGAAATTAGAACACATTGCCTTACAATTAGGGTTGGGCCGATAGACGATGCCATCGTCCATCACCGATGGCCATTAGAAAACACGATGCTGAGTTAGCATTGCGATCCATCACGCCCCCGCCCACCCCCTCCACCCCCAGTCGAAAATCCCACCCGATTAATAAACCCGCTCGCGAAAAATGTACACTAAGGCCCTGTTTATACTAATACGTCTTACTGTTAAAATGGCATTTTAGAACAAAAATGATCCACATCCACACCATTTTACCTAGCATTTCTGAACAGCCCTCCATCCGCTAAAAACACACATCCCGTGACCACACACACACACACGCGCTGAATCGTGTCTCACTATAGTTGTTAAACGTGATATTTAGAAATCCCACGTCTCCCAGAAGTTCTGGGGGTCTCTATGCATTTGCGGGACTCATAATGCCCGCAAACGAGTGATAATCTCTCGGAAATCACGCGTCTCCCTCCCGGTCCTCAAATAAGTCGCGCACCTTTTTCACCCCCGGATCCCCCCTCGCTCTTCAGAGACTTATGCTGATGTATGATATTTCTAAATAGTCTTTAGTTGCTACAATAGTTTTTTTACATTGTAAACCAAATCCATCTGAATATCATGACCACCAAAGTGATTCAAACCAACCTGATAATTTTGTGAATTGTCCCACCCCTAATAATGATTGAACATTCTCGTCTGCATTTTTTCTCCAAAAGTAATGTGTTAAAACAGACTGAACTAGAATTGCAGATACTGTTTAATACACATTTTCACTTGCAAATGTGGGTGCAGTCTATTTTTTTTTGCAGTCTTCAATATTTTTTCCCATCCGTATATTTTCTAATAGTCAAAAATCAGTTCTGCTCAGTTTTGTACTTTGTTGACATATAACGTAGGACTAATACAATTTAAAACAAATAGGTGTGCTGCATGTTTAAAAAAAAAACTAACATCATACAGACCCTATACATACAGAGCATAAGGAAGACAAAAAGGGTAAAAATACATCACAGCTGGTCATATCAACAAACAATTTGACTATGTTCATGTGATAACAGCCAATAACTGACATATGTTTGCATATAGGGCACAATAGTGATGTGTGCAAAAACTAGACGTCAGATTTATTTGTGAATTTAAAGAATATGTTTATTCATACTGGAATGTATATTTAATTAAATGTCATACTGACAGCCATAGAGAAGCACCTCATCAAATTGTATTCATTTTGTTTTAAAAACATTTGGCCTTGTCCACCTTCCATACTAGCATACACTTAGCTGAAGAATACTTCAAGCTTTACACTCAAAGTTAATCTTTATGAACACAAATTGCTTTACTAACATTGACAAATACTAGTAATCTTTTCAATTTCAAAGTCAATATATATCAATTTAGACACAATAGTCATTTACAGGCTATCAATAGTCATTTGAAAAGAACTTTAAGCTAATTGGCTGGCTGAGCGGACAAAATAACAGAGCTTACAGAGTAGAAGAACTCAATGAAGATCCTATTGTGATGCTTTAATGCATGTCTTCCCGATTCCTCCAGTCTGGTGCGGGACTGTGTTAGCGTGAAGCTGCTATGAGTCTCAGGCTTCTGCGGCACAGCCTCGCGGTTTGTTAAATGCATCATAAATCACAGCAATGGTCAAGCCATCCGCCAGAAGACTTTAAGTTTGGCTTTACACTTTACAGCTTTAAAGTCACAGGCACAGAGAATATTTTTATCAACAAAACAAAAATATTTATATTCATTTTACAGTGAATATAGCCAACATATTTTAGTGCATAAAAAATAGAGTTAAATACATTAAGATAAGAGCCTGGTCATCTAACATCTTTAGGAATAGAAAGATAAATAACACATTTAAATTCAAAGGAGTTTTTTCTAAAATAAAAACACAAAACAATCATAAAACTACAAAATTAGCTACAGTTTTTTATTGTTTCTTTTAATTTTTTTTTATAAAATTTGTATTTAATATTTTTCTTCAACATATTAATTTAAAATGTAAGGTCATTTTAAATGGAAAAGGCTCAAAATAAAACAGTCAAATAGCAATCAAAAAACTGTTTGACTGTTAAATATGCATATGGCTATTTCAACAATGCTTTCAAAAATAATGTAATAAATCAAACAAATAAAAATAAAACTAATTGAAATGTACAAAGCAAATAAAAGTAAAATGTAGATGTTAAAATAGAAGTAAAATCTTATTTGCTGTAATTAAAAAAATATATTGACAAAAATCTCACATCTAAATAATATTTTAAATTATTTCTGTTTCTATTTGTAAACAAAAAACTGTTCTTTTAAACGAATATTATTTTACAATATTCCTGCATTACTGCATATTCGAGCAATAATAAAACAGTTCTTTTAAATCCAAATATTTTACATTATTTAAAAAAATAATTAAATGCATCTTTGAATAGTATACAGCTAAGGTGAGAACAAGAGATGCAACTACAGAAAAAATATTCTCAAATATCTGAATAGCATCTGAGATAGATTTTTCTTTCTCTGATAGGAGGAATTTACTACTTCACAAAAGATCTGTCACAGCAGATTAGTATTTCAGAAGATTACCTCTTGACATAAACTGTTATTACAAGGACAGAAAAAAAGAAGAAAAAAAACTTAATGTGGAGTCTCTGAGAATGCATGGTGAATTTCGTCAGACTGAGAAAGCGAGGGACAAAGAGCACTGAGCTGAAGATATGGCCAGACTGGCCTTGCATTGTAATTATAGCAACCCTTATCTAACCACATTGAAATTATGGCATACTCAGAGCCCTGATTTACGAGGTAAAGATCTTTGTCTACAGGATCTCGACAGGACAAATTGCATATAACCTGACAAAGACACCAGGCTCTAGACAAGTAAAGCATCAGGGTCAGTTAAAGCATTAAAGCTTCAGTATCATTCCATTTCGAACCAAAACCAAATCAGCAGGTAAAACAAAACAACAAAGCAGAACTTTTTGGAGCTTATATTACCCCTCGTTGAATACAAGTAATCTCCATCAACTCCACAGACAATCATTAAAGCATTATTTTTAAAGCAACACATTAACTACATGTTCAAATGCATCTGATTAAAATTCAGATTTTTTTTTTTAGCAAAATCCTGTAAACTCTGTAAATGAAAGCCACAGTGTTTCAACCTTGTGACTCGGATTTGATTTGGAACAGACAGATTTATTCTGTCTGTGTATTATTTGATTATGACTATTTGCCTACTGAACAATCTGCCTTTTCATCACAAAAATCTGTATAATCTCACATAATCACAGCAAAAAAAGCAACTTTAACACGCTATTAAGTCTTTCAGCGGTGTGTGTGTGTTGTTGCCATTTAAAGGATCTGGTCACTAAAATAGTTGATGATGTGCGACTCATATTTGGAAATCAGGAAACACTTCACCAAAGGAAAACATTTTCATAAACAGTCCCACATTATTCCCCCCTCCAGCTCAGCTTTGAACACGTATTATTTGCCTCAGATACAATGAAGACAGGAAATCTGGAGGCTTTGAAGAGATCACAACCTCACAGACAAACAAAGTAAACCTTCAGAAAGGAAACACCTTCAACAAGTCTGATGAAAATATTTTTCACAGCATAAACATCCAGTTGTGAGATATTAGTAATGTTTTTTTATGATAAAATGATGCCATACTATCTACAGCTCTAAGATAGATGCATATTATAAACTCACCCAGTTTAGGGTCAAACCTCCATGCCGGAATGTGATCATTCTCTTTTAAGCCACTGTTTGCAGGAAGAGGGACGCTCACACTGATTGGCTCGCTGACGTGAAGCTCCACCCCATCACTGCCCAGAAGATGGACACTGAGTGCAGCTATAGGAGTCAGCTCAAACTTTCGCTCACTGCCTATTAAAGAGAGAAAAAGAGAGAGAGGCAAGAGTTCAACAAGATAGAAAAAAAACAACAATGTGAAACAATATTGACCAAGATAAGACCATACTGCATAAACCAACGTATAAAATCTAGGTACGCAAGATATTTGTATGTTTTTTTAAGAGGGTATTAAAGGGAACCTATTATTCCTCTTTTTATAAGATATAAAATAAGTCTCTGATGTGGCTAGAGTGTGTTTGTCAAGTTTCAGCTCAAAACATTAAATATTATTTTAACTCTTTAAAACTGCTCCCTTTAGGATTTTATTCAACTTGTGCTGTTTTGGTGATTGTGACTTTGAATGCAAATGAGATTTTGCTCCCAACCTTCTTTAAAAAAAAATTATGAAAAAAAAAAAAAAAGCACATACCCCCACTGATGACACATACAAAGGGAGAATGTCAATCAAAGTGTTTCTGCAAACATTTTAGGCTTGCTATATTTAAACACAGTTGCCGCACAATGGTGTTTAAACCCTATACAGTAATTTTTGCATAATAGGTAACCTTTAAAGGAACCAGTAGCTCATTCTGTCATCATATTCTCAACATTCATTAGTTCCAAAAATTTTTTATACTGTTTTCTGAAGATATTTTGAATGCTGGAAACTAGTAGCCACTGACCTCAGCGTTTTTTTCCAACTATCGTAGTCAATGGCTATTAGCTTCCAACATTCTTAGAAATATCCTCTTTTGTGTTTAACAGAATAAAAGGAAACCATACAACTTTGAAACTGACCATTTTATGAACTTTTGTGCAGGAAACTATTTTAATACGATGTTAGATCGATAGTTGATGTTACTTCTTAACATTTTATTTATTGTTATTGAGTCAGCTAAAACAGTATCAGACAGACATAATAACAGTCATCCATTATAATTACGACCACAGCAGAAAATGAGTTTCATTCATTTTAAAGTGAACTCATGTTTGTGGCATTTATCATCATTATAGACGACAGAACTTCTAATGTAATGGCATAATAATTAATTATTCAGTGCTCAAGAACTTTCCATTTAAACACAATTATTGTGAAATTCAGTACTCATCAATTCAGAGTGAAAATAACTATGTTAAAGAGCCCAATGAAAAAATAGTTTTCCCATGTACATTTTATTTAAAAATGATCCACGATACCACAACTTCACAATTAATTAACTAAACCAATGCACACATACAGACAAAAACATACCCTTTAATTTAAATTAATCTAAACATCTACAGTAAGTGATATTTTTGTATTGAGTTGACATCAAATAATAAAGTATGCAACCCGTCTTTCTATAGTGTTGATTAACGTTTGACTGACATTCAGCTGCTCTCCTGTGGCTTTATATCTGTATTTTTACACATGCTTTGTGGTGATCACTTTTTTGTGGCTCAACTTATGGACCGTCAAACACAATGAAAAGGACTGGCTTGTGAGCAATTAATGACGTGAATTTTGTCTGAAGTGAAGGGAAAAAAATGTAACATGTTTTGCATCCAAATAAACCTGTTGTTGTTTATTATATTTTTAGTACGATAATCTTTTTTTTTTTTTTGGTAGAAGAGCTCCTATTTATTCTTTTTTATGCATTTACCCTTCCTTGACTGTGTAATTCGGTGTAGTTTTTCAAGGTCTGAAAGTATCAAAGATCAAAGTGCACAATCAATAGATTTATTGTCTTCAATAAATCTATTTAAAGGGACACTCCTTTAAATAGAGCTAAACCTACTGTAAAAAAAAAAAAATATATATATATCTAAATTATGAACTGTAAACATAGCACATTAAAGGCACTTTATATTGAAATTGTTCACTGCTGTTGGGGTTTACTGCTAACTACTAAAATCTGGTATCATGTACACTGCAAAAAAAGCTTTTCTTATTTCCGGGTTTCTGCAGATATCATAATGTCAAATTTAAGACATAAAGACCTTTTTAAGACCTATCACAATATCAAAAACACACATACACATAAAGAGAAAATGATAAAATCACAAAATTAGTAATAAAATAAATTTATTCAAATTGAACAGTACTAAATACAGGTTAGATGCACCATCGAACTACAGAAAAAAACAAACAAACATCCTAAGGCTGGTGCTGCATCGCGCACCTCACAGACGAGGCTTTTATATCGGACACATTCACCATTGAGATAATATTTTAAATGACAGGGGGCAGTCAAAAGAAACCCACTGTAAAGTCAGACGAATAAACAGAGAAGTAATAAGTTTCCGAAACTACGTCATATCGTTAATATCATTGAAGATTTTTTAGACTAATTGTTTTTTATAACTTTTACAATTTATTATAAAGATTATAAAGATTTTTATAACCATTCAAGATTTTTTAAAATCAAACTTTAATGCATCACTTGCTTTTTTTTCCTATTTCAGACAGCCTTCTACCTAATAAAGTTGAATATCAATGACAACAGAACATGGGTTGCTCTACAACTATATATTTTATCATAGAAAGAATAAAAGCAAAAACTCACAAAAATGCTGACGTTTTTTATTTATTCATTTTTTTTTCACTCTACAATTCACACATTACTGTCTGGCTAGTTTCTGTCCAATATTTATGCTAAAAAGGCAATAATGGTCCAACATTCCTGGCCATTATCACCAATAAAGCCAAGAAAAACAGGTATCAGTTTATTGTAAACTGATAGGTTCAAATATTTCTTTCCAGTTATCAAAGACATAATTTGTTACTTAATTTTAGTTTGTAACTAGTAAATTGTTTTAAATTCAAAATTGTAATATATACATCAAAATCTATGAATGGTGGAAAAACATATTCGGTAATATTAAAACCACTTGGGTCTACACTTTTGCATCGCTTCTTTTTTTGTTTTAACAAACTGTTGGTCTCATTTCTAGTTGTAATACCGCAAATTACATTTGGACTAGTAAAATAAAGAACTACAACACCACAAAAAAACCAAGCAACAACAAAAATTTTTTTAGAAGAGCATTAGATGTAGCGTTACATGGATATCGCAAAAATAAGACCTGTGGGAAAATATTTAAGACCTAGAACAACCAATTTAAGACTTAAGGCGTAAGGTTTCAATTTTTAAAATGTAGACTTTTTAAGAACCCGCGGAAACCCTTTATTTAGAGTTTTGACTTATTTCTAGTCCAAATACAAGCAAAATAGGTAAAAACAAGCTAAATAATCTGCCAATGGAGTAAGCAAAATAATCTTGTTTTAAGGAGAAAAAAATCCACTTAATTTTGACTTCTTATTTCTGGATACAAGACTAATTTTTTGCTTGTCTAGAAAATGTTTCTTGGTTTGAGGATGTTTAGATATTTGAAGTGGAAGCAAGACAAAAATGAAGTAAGAAAATATTTCTTTGCAGTGTATTTCCCAGAAATAGCTCAGCTCCCATTGCGTTACCTGTGAAGTTTGGATGAAGCCCCTGCAGGTATGGAAAGTACTGTGTGTCTTGTGTGGAGCTGCTCACAGTGAGGAAGGCCGTCAGGTTGGTGTAGGTTGCATTAGAAGGAAGACTCAATGCTCTTCTCTGGAACTGAACCCGCGGCTGCAACTTTGGGCCTACAAACACACACACACACACACACACAAAATACGCAACATTCTGAGATTGAAGAAATGCGGCACACATTAGGCTGATAATCCAACATCAACGACATAATACATGCATCTTCCATCTCTCTCCTCTAAATGGAGTAGATCAGCAGTTGACAGAGTGCTGGTAGTGCAGCATGTGTCTCTAGAGAGTGAGGAGGTCATTATGTTTCCATTGTGGCAAATATTACATACCATAGACATGAGACCAGGCTATAGCTAATGCAGTCCTCACACAACTGTAACACAACACTCAGAATGAGACCCTCAGTAATAGTGGTGCACAATACTACTGTTCAAAATGAATGAAAAAGACATGTTTGCAAATATGCATATATTTGATTACAAATAAATTAAATGAACATTGATGCTGAATAAAACCAGTAAAAAAATAATTAAATGTTAAATAAATAATACTCCAAATATTTGAAAGGTGTTGTATATTGGTGTAATATTGGTTACTGACTGATATCAGATTTCTTTTTAAATGCTTCCTTACTGAATAAAAGCACTAATGTTAAATAAATATATTAACAACAATGTGTTCATTAGTGGTATTGACTCATATCAGATGTTATAGTGATATGTGAACTAGCATTTACCTAAAATTAAATACTTAAATCATATTTAGCTTAAACTTCTGAATGGCAGTGTACATCAAAATATTGGATATTGGCTGATTTAGATTTCTACAATCATCTCTTATCTACTTTAGCATAGGAGATGAAAATAGTCATGGTCCCATAGAGGATCACTTTGTTCAGTTGTGTGAGGGGGAGTCAAATTTAGTTAATATTAACCCCTTCAGACCCTGCGTCCATTACAATGGACATCACATGACATCTCATTTCTCTGAAATGTGGAACATAATTCAGGTCTGAAGGGGTTAAACTGTTATTGATTGGACCCTTATTTTTTTTTTTAATTAAGGCTAACTATGAAGCTGTGTGCAAAAAAGGGCATTGGTGCTTTTTTTGTCTCAGAAAACGATCACGTTTTCACACTGACCCTCTATCATGCTTTTATTGTTGGCATGGTTGGAAAGTCTGTCCTTTAAAAACAGGAATAGACTGAGACAGATTATTAGGTTGTTTAGGACAGCGGTTCCGGGGGGTCCCGGCCTCAGCGAGCTCTGTGGGGGTAGGGTCATATTTAATTTTTTTTTTTTGCTGTGGTCAATTGGAGAACTATCATATTGCCTTAGTTCATTTTGTTCCCTAACTGACATAAAAAAAAAATGACAAATTTGAAATTACTCTACCACAAAAAAGACAAGAGTCTCATAGATTCACCTTCAGTAGCTAATGTGAGGAAAGTGAGGAAGCTCCAAACATTTCGAGTCGCAGTGCTAGCAATACTGGAAACACGAAATGCAGGAAATACCAAAAGAGTTTGCTGAACTATGGTTTTATTCCATTTTCTTGAAGCAAAGAGTCCCTGACCCAGCCACAGCATCTGCGCCAAAGTTCTTGCTAACGAATGCATGAGGCAGTCCAAATAATAAGACATTTGCAGACGATTCATCCCCAGTACCGCAACAAGCCCACAGCCTTTTGTAAGTGCAAGGCAAAAGAATGGACTCACAACCAAGATGAGAGACGTCAAAACTACAGACAAGAAATTTTTCGAAAATTGGCAAAGTAATATAGAGCCAATTTAAAGGCCAAAGGCTTACATTTTTCAGTTACAAATGGCATACAGATGTTTGCTCTTATATTTTACATTAGGGTATTATTTGTGCATAGACATATCTAGATGTAGTAATAAACATACTGTTCACCGGTGACAGGAGAATATTGTTGAGTACTGAATGCAGAACATTAGTAGCTGTAGCTCTCAACCTCTGTTTGAAGAGCTTACCCTACTCCCTTCGGGTCAAAGGTTTCAGATGTTTTTTAGTATGTCAAAAACGTTACAGGAATAGCTTTGTCCCATCATCAATTGTTGCTCTGAATAAATTTAATATTTAAGATGTACTTTTTTTGTGTATATGTTGGTGTGTGTTTATGTGTGATTTAATTGTTTGTATCAAATGCCAAACTTTGCTACAAAAAGAATCAACCTACGGGTACCAGTAAAGTCAACTGAACTAAACTGCTAAATTTAATTAGTAAGCACATGTATGTCCATTCAAACATCCATATTAATATTTAAAAACACTAACAATTCTTTTGAAACCAATAGTTTTTATATAAATCATACACATTATAATGTTGTAATGTCCAAGTTGACATACAATGACTGATTCAATGTAATTAAATTTAGGCAAAAAATACATATAGAAATGGCATCTGGTGATAAAAAAAAAAAAAAATATATATATATATATATATATTTTTTTTTTTATTGAAATCAATTAACCCTCGTCCCTACACCTGCTTCTACTCAGAAAAGCTGATTTCATACACTTCACTTTAGTTGAGAACACTGCTGTGTCTGAGCAAAAGAACCAGAGTGAATGTGATACTAATCGTCTCCAAGAACAGGACTATAAAAGCAGATCTGTGACAAGTTTGTGTGACATTTGTCTCAGCAGTGTGTCTGAAACACTAAGTCAGTCTGTGTCCTCTGTGCTTTTGTTATGAGTGTGTGGTGATTGAGTGTTTTCAGGGGAATGACTGAGGCGATGCTCTAAATGAGAGAGCAGCGATAGCGCTCCTCTGAGACCCATAAATATGTCTCTTTCTCCACATATCACTTACACTCAAACCAAGATGCAGGTTACACAAAAAAAGAAGTTGCTAGGGGGAAGAGTAAAAGGACAATAGTGCAAGTTGGAAGAAAAAAGGACATGTGGAGACAGAAAAAGAAGCAATGCAAAAGACTGGATGGAAAAAGGGAATTCTCTTCATTCTTGTGTTGTGATTATGCGCATGTGGCATCCTGCTCACTTAGAACATTTTAATTAGCACAAATCTCCTGAGCCACAAGGAGAGATGCATTCTCATTACAAAATTCTAAATTCATATGATGCTGTGTTCACATTACACAATACTTTTATCTATTATGAGAATGCACCTATTTTTATGCAAATTTAGAATTTTTCTGCATAAAAACGCTTGATTGTGACAGTGAGATGCGCATGATTGTTGAAAATGTTCATAAAAAAACTAATGCGCATAACTGAGTAGGATAAACTTTTTATCCAAGAAAAATGTGCATAAACTATGATGGAAACCAAATTCCAGTATGCGCATTAAAAAAGTGATGTGATTTTGTTATCATGTGAGATCATGCAAGCATAAACATGGGCAGCATTAATGAACAAACACCATTTATGAACAATGCTCTTAGAGGCGGCATTTATCACACAATTACATGTCTTTGTTTTATCATGCTTTTAAGATGTAATTACAGAATTTTCAGTATTTTAATATTATTAGCACCACTATACTATTAATCAGTATTTCAATAGTTAATAATATAACCAGGGCTTAATTTTTGCCGGAACATGCTGGATCCAGAACCTTATTTTACCGATCCCCAGTATTTACAATAAATAATAAATGGAATGCATCACACTCACACACTCACACACTCACACACTCACACACTCACACACTCACACACTCACACACACACACACACAAAAGGGATCTGTGAGGCAGTTTTAATGAGTGACTCCTGACACACCCTGACTTTCTCCTTCACATTTCACCTTCAGTACAGGTAGTTCATTAACACTCTTTTCAGTCCCAAATGAAGCACTATGTTTATGTGTTGTCACATGAACAACAAATAATGTTGCTATTAAAAGGTACAAAATTTAATTAAGAAATACTTTTGGTCCACATTCCTATAATCTTTCCTCCTAAATTATTTATAATTTATATAATCATCAATAAATCAGTTATAAAATCATTGTAATTTTCATGTAATAACTTATTGATTTTTTCATTAAAGAACCGACATTTATTTATGATTTACCTAGACTATATTAAATCCGAATACAGTTGCTGTTAGCCAGCTTTGCTTTGTTCAACACAATATTTCTTACAGTATCTGTCCTGCAAATCTACAAATATATAGATACAAATTTATAGGTACTGATTAAAAAAAGCTGTCTTGCTGGTATGATTATGAATAAACAAACAGAAAGAACAAACTGATGACTGATGTTGTCAAAACTTTTACCTTGAAATCCAGAGACAATCTCCACCACATCTTCATAAACCATCAGAGTAGCAGCTCTTTCAGGAAGCAGATCCAGACTGAGAGATGAGAACACTTAAAAACAAATCAAAAATGTACGAAAATTAGGAATTAGGAAATTAGGAAAATTAGGAAACCCACTCACAACCTAGCTTTAAAGAATCCCTTCCACTTTCTTTTTCATTACTATTTGAAAACAAGATCTACTATTTACAATGCCATGCGTTACCTCAAATAGTGTGTCCTGAAACATCTGCATGATTGTGGATTGTAAGCTGATTTTCTTTTGTCTGCTACTAGTAAGTGGGTTAATCTCATTAGCCGCATTATAGCATTCGATTTATTTCTAACAGTTTTCTGCACTGTAGCTCCACTCAAGGCAAGAAACTCACAGGATGTGTCAGTCACCGAAAGGTACAGTATAATTAATCCATCCAATTAATACAGTCTTCAAAGACAAGGAACACAGCATTGTTCAGGAATAATGAAAAACAGGATTTTCTGCACGTGCACACTGGCGATTTTACAGTTACAGCTACTAATGTGTAAAAGAAACGAACACAAATTGGGCTTAGAAGAAAAAACTAAACAGCTTGACACTGGTTTGGGACCAACATTAGTTTTACATCAGATGCTACAAGTGAATTCAGGCTTCACTTCAATACAATGTGCAGTATAAAACAATATTAGGTGTAACAATGCACAAAAATGAGACATTAGCATATATTGTAACCTACCTCAGGTTTCAGTACAGCAGTAGAATATTATTTTTTTTAAAGGTCCAGTAATATTAAAATATTGTTTTTTAGATGTTACACCCGATTCACACAGGTCTTCAGCATCAACGCTTGATGGAGGATGTGTCTGAAGTTGGGGCTGACACCATAGTCATAGCAGGGTCAGCCAACGAAATAAGACTACAATCGGCTACTGTCTGAGCTAGGGTATTTGCTGAAACTTCCGTTGGTGCCTGAAAAGTTGAAACAGCGCTGACAGGTCCACAATTCAGTTCGGCAACGCTTGACGTCACCCATTTAAAGTGATTGGTAAGCGTTGGCGCTGCGTTATCATTATGCAAATCTTCCAGGACATCTACAAGCTAGCGTGGGATAAAAGTGACAAAATTCACATTTTAAAGAGATAAAAACTGATAATACGCCTAAATGGATCAACATTTTTCTTTCATGTCACTTCATTCTTCAGTTTATCATCAAAATTTGACCAATCAAATGCTCTCTAGTATCTGATATGCCACGCCCCCTTTAAGATGCTCTCTTTTTTTTTTCATTCAATGTGCCTGAGCTCAACCACTCTCACTGCTTTTAAAAAGGGAAGGAGCTACTCTACGTCCCACCCTCTCTTTGTTTTTCAGTTAAGATTACGTCAAACAATGAATTAAAAAAAAGCACAAATCAAAGCACTTCACTAGAACTTTAACAGCAGTAAACTGAACAAACTGTGTACATTTTAATTAAATTATAATAACTTATTTGTTTTTTATGGATTAAAAAGTACAAATACATTCCATATTCTAATAAATATAGTTTAAATTAGAAACAGCTCAATACATTTCCAGTTATTTGCTTTATATTAATTTACCATGTATCCAGGGTTTTCTGCAGGTTTCTTCTTCTTCTAAGAAAGAAAATTTTCCTATTATAATAGATTAACTCCTTTATGAATGAAATTTTAGACTTATACAGGGCTAAACACTAAGGATTTTTTTCTAATGGCCCGGTTATTCTGTAAGTAGTTTTTGTATTAATGGAAGATCATGTAAAGGGATGTAAAGGGTTGCTTTAGTTTTCTTTCCCTGATAAGGGAAATCAATAGTGAGAATATGCTGTAAAATGTCTAATGGCTGTTGTGAATTTTATCGCTTTGCAATAAAAAACTTTAAAAAAAAATTATGATTTGAGATGGATTATTTGTTGATTGTCCAAGTAAAGCTACCCTATGGGGCCAACAGCCAAAAGGAAAATTATGACTTGTTTAAAATGATTTAAGACCTACAAAACAATATATTAGTGAATAAGACTTTTTTAGACCTAAAAGTTTGTTTTTGAAATGTAAAATATTTTAAGACTTTAAGACCCCGTGGACACCCTGTTATTATCTGAAGCTTGCTGTTCATTTTTAGAAATTCTGTAGCATATGTATTCAATGTATAATCACTGAATTGAATTAGAAATCAAGAATCAAATTAAGAGCTGAATGACTTGAAATTAGAGCTTTTTAAATCCCAGCTTGATTTAGATAAATGCTAAATTTTACTTTTTAAAATTGTTATTAGTTAAGGCTTTGAATTCTCGTGTGAGAATTTAATGACCATAATGGTAAAATAAATCTAAAATCATTTCATTATCCAAAATGAGGTGTTTACCAGGCAGCCTGCTGGGTCTCCATGGGACGGAGTTGGGCACATAACCACGCTTGGTAGCGGTGACTACAAGCAGGTCAACGAGTCGATAGGGAAACCGGATGAAGGCATTGCCGTCTGCACCAGAGACGTCAGAGGAAACAGGAGTGTGGTTGGTGAAGACCTCCACCGTGACACCAGACAGAGGCTGATGAGTGCTGGAGTCACTCAGGTGAACCTTCAGCACTACTTCTGCAAAGAAAAAAAAAAGAAAGAAAAAATGATACGGTCACATTCTGCTGTAAGAACTCACATGTTTAATGTATGAAGTTAACAGTATTTTGTCATCAATATGAGTATTTTGTCATCAATATTTGAGTCTGATAGCAGTTTCCCTTTAAATTATTCAAGAGCAACACCTGGGTACATAAAGAATTTCTGATATTTTAAAACTGATTTTACTGTGAAATGAATACGCTGTTTATTAGGTCTGCACACTATATCGATTCAGACTATATCATGATGTGTGTATCTGTAATAGACACAGAGTAACCAATGATATGTAAGGGATTAAAGTTGACAAAAACACCATAGTTCAGGACATACCTGATTTATGGATTAATTGCATTGAACTATAATGGAGTTTGTGGTTTGCATTGATTAAGGCACGTGACGGTATTCAAGAGAGTTTGAAGAATTTGTGTGTGAGAAATTACAAAGTTTGCTTTAATTAGGATATATATTTTTTTAATTTACACATTCAGGAGTAGACATTGTTATTTAATATCTGATTATTCAGCTTCTGTTTATGAATATTGACTATCCAGAAAAACAATGGAGTGTTAATTGAATTTAAATCTTTGGTACATAGATTTTTTTTTATTGTTATTTGATTATTTTATTTTATGCAGATATTAATAAAAAAAAAATGAATTCTCTCTAAAGAGAGCTATTTAAGTCATATGGTATATTTATTATATATGTATTAATATTGGAAGAAACATAATATTGCAAGCATTCTTTTCCTCCTATCTATCTAGGAGGAAAGGAATGCGTGCAATATTATGTTTCTTCCAATATTTTGAATCTAATATATGCCATCAACTACTTTCTGCATAAGCTCGTGTCTATTGTATTTTCTATTTAAAAAAATATTACTTTTTTCAATGGACAGAATACAAATCTAGACTACAACTGTAAACATCTTAAAATATTTAGCTTTGTAGCTCATTAACATTACTCATCCCCACCCCATTTGAATTTTTCCATTTATCAATGTACTGTGTTTTGTAACTGTAACTCACACACTGGTTTAAAAAAGCAAAAAAACAAACAAAAAACAAACAAATCACATAAAAATATGTAAAAATTATGCAAAATAAATTAACTATACATATGATTTAAGGCCAGCATGATATTGGGGGGGGGGGGGGGGGGGGACAACATTAAAAATATATTCTTTATCTGTAATATATGAAAATTCAACCCAATGACGCTACATGGAAAAAAGAACAATTTACAGAAAAAAAAAAATGGAAAATATTAAGTTTACAAGGATTATTTGCCAATAATATATACGTGCAATCTTACATGCATGTTTAGGAAAAAAAAAAAAAAGCATCATGACTTACCACTCTAATGACAGAAGCAATTTTGAAGCTCTGAATTAAAACCTTTAGTTTAGGCTTACAATTTATTGAGGTTACGCTTTATGCAGGACAAGAAGCAATCAGTGCACATATGAGCCTGGCAGAATCGACCATCAGCAACAGCTAATAAAAATGAGTAACTGCATTACGTCTGACCCTCTTTAATTACATTAAGTGCACCCTAATGCTGGCTGGCGATGAAAAATGTTCTTCAAACTCCCTTTTCATAGAAATCCTCACAGGGCACTTAAGGAAAAGAACCAATCAGCACTCAGAGAAACCCCCCCGACATCCTCAGCACAGGCCAATGGAAACGACAGCTCAAAACAATGGGCTGCTTTCCTTCCTCTAGGAAACTCTGGCTCCATAAGGAAGCCACTGGAAAAACACTTCCTTTTCATGTAGTGATAAATTCCACACGAACACATCAAAAAGAGGGACATGTTCTTGGGTAAAGACAGACTACTGTAATTAAATACTGCTATAGTGGAAAAATTGGGGTCCATGGGAAATGCATACTACGTGTTTGAATCATAAAGCTGATTTTCAAAGAAATAGTTCAAATGAAAATAAATGAATAAAAAAAGGATGATTTTTTGAAGAATATTGCAAACCAGTAGAGATTGTAGGGTTGGAGGATTAATCAAAGGCAACTTTCATGATCATTAAGCTGGTTCTGCAAAATCTCTAGCATCTGCTTTCAGATGGAGAGCCACGGTTCACTGACAAGATACACAAAAATCAAAGACGATTTAATTGACATGATTGTGAAATCAAAGAGAATCATTATGCGATTTGATTGCTGTTTGCATTGCATCTCAGTGATCAATGGCTGTGTTGCTAATACATCTGAAAATAGGGTTGTCAAAAGTATCGAGTTCGGTATTATCAATACAGAATTGTGAAAAACATCCATATTCTGACGGTATGAAAACCATGGATAACAATATCACTGTTTCACAGTATTGTGATTACTGCTCTAAAATATCTTTTTTAAATGTATGAGTAAAAAACAAACAAAAAAAAATCTCTTTTGAAAATCTATTTTATTTTGAGAAACATTTAAAATATTTTTAAAAATTTTTCTGCTGTCTTCATTTGTTTTAAAAACAGATTTTTTCTTTACAATTTAAAACAGCATCTTTGAATATTTTTCTGCTGGGAGATACTGTTGTCCTAAAAAAAAAACACACACACACACAAAAACTCAAAAAAAAAAAAAAAAAAAAATCTTACTCATACCTTAGGAACGGTATTACAGAAATGTACGGTATTTTGATGGTTTAAAAACCTTGACTTTTCCAAACCTGCGGTATCCCTTGAAAACGGTTATTGTCCCATGCCAATTCCCAACCAGAGTAATTTTTGTGAGCATGTGAACACAATGCCCAATCAGCAGTGTTTAAGAACATGCTCAGTGCTCAAACGTTAGCAGAATTATTTTTTTTACATTTCTGTACCAATTGGTACCGAACTCGATACTTTTAATAACACTATCTAAAAGTATGTCAAAATGCCATATTTAATAAGATGGTTTAACTCCCAACAGTTCATAACTTCAGTTGAAAGTCCTGAATCCTTCTCTGGGATGACTCCATCGTTGCGTGATTATTAGTCACTGCAAATCAATTAAGTAGTTCCAATCTCTACGTTTGATTTCCTGGATGTCTTCTTTGCGGCGTATTTGCAGTTTCCTCATAAGAGCGCCTTCTGAAGATATTTACTACTGATCACAGAACTGTGCTTCCCTGAGATAAGGGACATAAGGTTATAAGATGTACATGACCATTACAGCTTTTGCTAAATCGTTTTTTTATTTTTTTTATTTAGAATTATCGTGCGGCCCTATGTTATTGACATCCACAGTAACGGCTACCAGTTGCCAATATTATTCAAAACATTTTTTTGTGCTCAGCAGAAACTTACCAGGTTTGGAAGAATTGGAAGGGTAAGTAAATGGCAATGTTCATGTTTGGGTGAGCTTTTCCTTCAATTCTTTTGTACATTTTACACAAACCAGTCTGTTTGCTTTCAACCCATAAAGTGCAAAGCCTGACCATAATAAATGACAAAAAAATAGTTTTGTTCAGTGTGAAAGTTAACTTACAGGTTCATTAAAGACATATTTGAATTAAAGGGTTATAAGAGCAAAAACACAGCATAACTTCCCCTCACCGCATCTTTGAAATCCATCAAATATGAAAGTGGTTTAAAAGCACTGACGCACATGCACATAAAGTAAAACAAATACATTACCATCACCCTTTTCTCTATTGCTTTGTTAGTAAAGGGCAGTGTGTACAGGCACTGACCTCTCCTGAAGAGCACATACTGTATGCAAACTCTACAGAGCTCAGATTAATATACGCTAAATAAAGGATCACATAGTCAGATAGTCATTATCAAGCCTTGAATCACCCAGGTGTTTATCTTGCAGTAATGACGGAGGTTTGTGTCATATCCTATAATTACATGAGTATAGTTACCACACAAACAACAAACAGAGACGTGCAAAGCCGATCTGAGTTAAACTTGCACAAATCTTATGCAAGGTGGAAAAAACATGGACATTAAACTAAACTAACAAACTAAATAAAGAAATAAATAGTACAAATAAACTAAAGAATTATAAATGTCCAAATAATGCTTGTTGAAAATGTAGCTTTGAATTTTACATTTTGGAAGACTTCCAAATATCATCAACACCCACACCTTTAAAAGTTAGTTAATCTGTAAAAGACAAAGGGTATGCCAGTAAAAGTGTATGATTTTAAGCAGACAATAAGAATAAAAATCACAACTATACAGTTTATAATTTAGATTTCACTATCCTAAGTTTTGCCTATTTGCCATCAAGAATTTAGTATGATCATTTATTGTTTTATATATCCCAATATGTTAAAATAGGTATGTGGTTTAATTGTAGACATAAATTAATTTTGACATTATCACAAAATATATTTAAAACATTTAAGATGGCACTTTGATTAAATTTAATATGCTTGCTGTGTGTGTAATATCACATTTGTAAATCTACTTTGAAGTGGACACTAAAACGAGACACTAAAACGAGACGTCTCATCTTTGACCCTTATATATATATTATAATAAAAAGTATGTTAGTGAGATTGTAATTTTGGCCCTTTCAGCCAATTAAAGTGCAGCAGCAGTAGTGGTGGGGTAGTTCAGTCACAGGGGACACATGTGTCATAGTAAGGGGGAGGTGGACATTGATCCCACTGGAGAGACGCTGAGGAGCTCTGCAGTTTAATCCAGGCAGAATTGGAGAGACATTCAACCACAGACCAATCAGACCAAGTCACAATGTACACAATGTACATATAACACAACAGCCATGGAACAGTCAAGCAGAGAGCCAAGTTTATACACAACACTGTTCTGTGTTGGTAAGAATAGAAATGGAAAGAATTTAAATGAACTGCAAAAAATGGCTGTTTTTCCACAAATGCTCATAGTTTTTCAAAAATGCTGGTTAATTAAGTAAACAATAAGGCCCAAAAGCACAAACTATAATGATCTCTCTATTTAGGGGTGGGCCATAACAAAGGAAAAAAAAAAATAAATAAAAAAAAATAAATAAAAAAATTTGAACAAAATATTTCAGGAAAATCCATATTTACAGTTTTATTAGTTTTTTTTCTTTACAACACTGCTGTTTTTAATATTTTACAAGTTAAACAACCAAACTAATTTCATTATTTATAAAAAAACAAGTCCTTACAAGATAACAAAATATCAAATACAAAAAATTCAGACATTTACGTCAAAGTGGTTGTTGGTAAAAAAAAAAAACTGTTATTTCCTAATAACAAAGATCTAAAAAGAAGAAATGCATATACAAATAAATCAAAAGGTTTTTTTTCTCAGGTAAAGTGGGTGCATATTTAGCATTATACAGCATGTAAAAACATAAGCAAGATATCAAATCTAAAAGTAGCCCTAAAAGTTTTGCTTTACTACCATTAAAGGGACAGTTCACCCAAAAATTCTGTCATTATTTAGTCTTTTAGCCTGCTTTCTCTTTAAAGTCTACATGAACTGAAAGCTGCGATAATTTTTTTCATATTGTGATGCAGTTCCTAGAAAAACAGAAAATTAAATGAGAAAACAGTGATTGTGGCTGTTTTTTTCTCCTGCAAGCTAAATGGATGTAGTAAAATGGGCATTTCCTTCAGAAAGATCAGGAAAAGTGTTTTAGAAAAGTTATTGAAACCTTACAGACTCCTCTTTCTCATAATTTCTGTTTGCTGTCAAAACAATAGCTCAAAATCACATGATCTGAGAATTTAACTGAAAAAAAAAGCGCATTTTCAGAGTTTAATTTTTGATTAAAAGGGAAAACTATTTTTTTTTCTTAATGACATGCACAGATGAATTATTCACCACAAAACTGGTAATGTGAGCTAACGAATGTGAGCTACTTTCTCTTGAGGTAACCAACTGTGTTTCTATGTAAACCTTTCAAAGTCCTGTAACAAGGCATTGTTTTTTAAAGGCTTTATATATCGTTGTGTCTGCTGTACGCACGGAGTAAAAGCTGCATAGCAGCTTGCAAATGAAGTAACTGGCAAGGCTTTAAATCACATGAAACTAATGTAGTTTTGTCATTACGAATAGTGATTGTAATGAATGTCATCATTTTGTATAGAGATGAAGGTGCCAGTTGCAAATGATACAATGTGTGCTTCAGATACCATAAAAATCCCTACTAAACAGATTGTACAGACATTTTTAATCGGTCACGATCATAATCGCAAACTCCTAGACTATATCAGATGCTTAACTTTTAAAAATGTACTAAACAATTTTTTCAAAAAATCATACCAATCTTCTTGATCGATAGTGTACAGCATGAAAACATTTGTAATCCTTTAATGTGATTTACAGAAGACATCCACTGAAATGTCATTCAGCGTGGTGTAGTTTCTATACAAAAATAATAACAACAATCAACAGACAACAGACATTCAACTAATAATTTATTTCCACTTGAAAAAAAGCACAAATCGCTTTGACCAATGCCCTATAGAATTCTGAATGATATTTATACAAATCTGTTGAAAATGCTTCGGATTTTTCAAAATTTAGGGTTAGGCAATATCAATTGCCTTAAGTGTATAGGGAAAAATACTAAGGGCAGCTAAATTATTTCAATGAAAACATTTAAAATAAAACCACACATCCAAAAAAGCAGCCACCTGTGGTGTTTTTTCAAAGCACAGGTGCAGGCGGTGTCATCGCAGCAGTCTCTGCAGTGTTTACTGTAAGCAGCTTTTGAAATGTTATCCAGCAGTCTGAAGAGAACGCAGTCATCCAACACTAGGTAAATATTTGACTTGAAAAATAGCACTGTGAGGAATAATACCAATTTTCCTTTGCCCTCGAGCTCTACTGGGAATTACTGATCTGCACAGAGACAATAAAACGAATTAACGTCTTACGCTCTCCCTTTATTTCTTCACACACAGAAAGCCTCATAACTGAAAACCTCCAATGTACAAACCTTCTCTTGCGCTTAAGCCTTTACTTAAAATACTTCTTTTATCATGACCTTTTCCTCAAACAAGGACAAAGACACACACAAACAGATTCCACACAAAAGTATATTCATTTATGGTTTTATATGGAGCAATATAATCTAAAATAGATTCTAAGCACAAACTGAACAGACAGGTATGCACACACATACAGGAAAGCATTATATTATATCTGGAAAAATTTAAGAGACCACCATCATTATCATTTGCCATTTAGTTTTTTTTTTTTTTTTTAAATGTAAAATTGTTTTACATATTACTAGTGCTGGGCAAAGATTAATCTAAAAATCGCAGTTTGCTTTGACATATGCATGTGTGTGCATTATATATGTATTTATTATGTATATGTGAAATACACACACACACACACACACACACACACACACACACACACACACACACACACACACACACACACACACACACACACACACACACACACACACACACACACACACACACACACACACACACACACACACACACACACACACACACACACACACACACACACACACACACACACACACACAGCAAAACAAAACTATACAAAACAATAGTCACATAGATATTTATTTAAATTGTAATAGAATTTGTTTTATATACATATTTTTAAATTTAAATATAAATAAACCTTTTCAAAAATATGCAATCGTGTGTGTATTTTTATATACACATAATATAGACAGCACACACATATATTATGTCATAACAAACTTTTATTTTGCATGCCATTAATCACAATAAATTTTTGCCCAGCACTATTTCTTACAGATTATTTTCTCCATTTTTAACCACAGACTATTTTATGTTGACCTATTGCCATTTTCAGTAAATAAATGATTAATTCTGCATAAGAAAATTACGAACAACAAAACAGGAGACACTAGCCACATAAAAAGAGAAAAAGAAAATTGTCATTCCAATTAAAATTCTTCTGATTAATATATTTGTTTACACTTTACACAACATGGACTGTACATGGACAAAAAAACACAGTAGATTGAAGATGAAGGTCTGTACTAAACTACTATACTACCTACTAGTAAGGGCTGGTGGGAGCTGGTTTTATTGCTGGAAAATAGTGACCTGAAATAGAAAAGTTAACTTTCACACGAGTCGCTGCTTACCGCTCATGTGTTTGTGTGGACTGATAGAAGGATGTTTGGCACTTTTGAAAGCAAGTCAGTTGTGCAATGAAAGCATGTGGATCCCCTTATAGCATGCATTCGTATCACCCATATATTCATATTTATAATATTTATCAATGTTACGAATTACTCCACTGTAACCAATATCTGATAATTTCCAGTGTCCATATTTTGTGATTGTTTTCGATTTATTTACAAATGTGAATTACATTATGGGAGTTTTATTTTTGCTCTGTCCACTTTTGATGATGAAAATTCAACTCTACGGTTACTTTTATTTACATTTCAGTAGTTTGTGACAAGATATTGTTTAAGAAATTATATATGAAGAAATTAGTCTATAAAATAATCAAAAATGTACTGGCAGCTTTATTACAGAGTTTTTTGGTAAACACCAACACCAACCCAGATAATAAATCACTTTAAACTTTGTCAAATAAAAAAAATAATAAATACTGCTACAATCTTCAAGGTTTCAAAATGCAATTCAAAAGCATAATTAAGTGGATAAAAACATGAATCCCAAAATATGGAAAACGGTCAATTTCCAGATATTTTTTAATGTGTGATCACTGTGTTTGGAAAATCATGACGTAAAAAAAATAATAATCCGCTTATCACGTTTACATGGCAAAGGTTTCATTTTGCTCAGTTTTATAGGCAGTTTTATCCCATCCCTTGAAAACAAGTACAATTTTATTAGGTTTAAGAAATTTATTGAGGTGGTGTTTATATGGAGCATTTTCATTCGGACTGGACTTCATGTAACACACCTAGTAACAAAACATGGAAACCTGTAGTTAACTTTTAACCTAACTGGATCAATCTTCTTTTTTTTGTGTGTTTTCCAAAAGGTTATTCATTGTTGTACCGCAGATCGGTCTCTCCATCTCTCTCTCTGGGAATTCCCCTCTTCCTCCTTCACTCAATAATACACACATGCTGTGAATCTATGACTTCACCGCTTCATTACACCACACATTATGTCCAGGCAGATCATGCGCACATCTCACACTGACAGCAGCTGGTCTGCAGGTCACAATCTGACCAGCAACGAGATGTACAATACATGCTCAGTCGACATATTGCATGTGGTAGTTGTGTCCAGTCAGCTTTTGGCTTGACATCACAGGAAAGCCGCACAGTTTGTAACTGTGAGTGTGTATGAGCACAGCATGCTAAAGTCCATAAGGCAACAATATTAGTCAATAATAAGCTTCTGAAGCTTTTGAGTACAACTTGAATAGTATTTTGATGTGGTGTTTTCTATTGGTTTGTTCAAAAACATACATTTTGTCATTATTTACTTTATGACCTTCTTGCTTTAATCAAATACAAAAAAGCTTTTTTTTCTAATAACCATAGTTGCTTTTCTACATGCAATATAATCAATGCAAAACACGGTCATTTTACTCCTGCTGTTAAAGGGATAGTTTACTCAGCCACCATCCTTTCTAAACCTTCATGAGTTTCTTCCTTCTTCCTTATTTTGAAGGATACTCGAAGCCAGTGCTCATTGATTCCATAGTATTTTTTCCTACTATAGAAATTAATGGTTACTGCTTTTCAACATTCTTCTAAATATCTCTAATTTCATGCTCAGAGAAATAGATTAAAATAGGTTTTGAATAATTTGACAGGGATGTGTATACACATATATATGAGCAATATTACATTAGTAGCCGTTCGATATGGCTATATATCAGCACTGTTGTGAGGTGTGCACAGTGTCCCACCAGTGTATTTATACAGCCATATCACACTGCTACGATTGTGATAGTGTTTATACAACAGTTCGACGGCATAAGTGTATGTTAAAAAAGAAAATCCAACGATTTTAGACAGAGTCTAAAATCTTTTTTGTATGAGGAACTACTTTTCTTTTTATTCAGTCACATCTGCAGCAGAAACTGTTGCTACTTCACCAATGTCACTTTAGAGCTAGTATTTGAATGATTCTCTAGCGTAATGTCTAAAGTGATGAAAAACCGGTGATTCTGCTCACATTTTAGGATTAAAAGGCTGAACAGCATGAAATGCCATCAGTCTACAGAGATTTCACAGTATTTTTCTGATGCAATCGGGAGATCATAATTAACCCCCCAAAAAAGTCAAAGCAGCACAAATACTACCAGATTACTGTTGTGTTCGTGATAAGGAAAATAAAATATACTGCATAAACTGAACTAAACTGAATAAATAAAGGGAATCTAAATAACTACATTGTCACCTTAAAAGCCTCAATATTTGTTTCTTATGTTAGCCAACAGCTGCAATATTTGTCAAACTGTTGTGAGTTTATTGATCTGCTGTCATTCTAAGTGAGCAGAGTAATATACAAGAGTGAAGAGTCTATACAAGTTCTGATATTGCAGAATATTGCACGGCTATCAGCCAATCACATTTAAGAACCAGACAGAACTATTGTAAATTTTTAGTCATTTTTAGGCATATACCAGAGTCACGCTGAATCTGTTTAAAGTGAACATGCAATCTCAACAGCCATCTCTGTGAACAGTCTATTTGAACAACACATTTAAGCTTAATGCTTTTAAAGCTCTGAGCTCATAGTGTCTAGGAAACCAAAATTTTATTAATTTATAATGAATCACAGTCTAGCCATAGAGACAAAGGTTGAGATCATGATTTCTTTTTCTATAGCATTATTATATTAGAACCATATGTTGTTTGCTTTTGGGATTGAGGTCTTAAAGCTGGAAACTGGCAAAAGTGATCAAAGCTTTTGTTCAAAAATCAAGAATCCACCTTGTGCTTTCTCAATTCTCAAATGTGCTTTGTGAGGAGTAAACCACCTTGAATTTTGCATTCTGGCCACGATAAGTAAGAATGTGTTTATTTTAGAGGATATATGCACACAGAGACCATCCAGAATGCTGCATTGCAGTGGAGAACAGAAAGATATGTAGTGGAAAGAAGCGGGAATCTAGAGACATAACATCTGCTCTAATATTCAAACCAAGAAAGTGAACATTTATATATTTTGTTCAATATTCTAAATCCCTGAGTGAATACATGTAGCTTTAAATGCATTCAAAATTTTAAAACGAATGACTCTATTTTAGTAGAAAAGGGTAATAAACTGACATTAATGGACAACCAACTTCTATTTACCTTAG
Source organism: Danio rerio (assembly GCF_052040795.2). NCBI lineage: Eukaryota > Metazoa > Chordata > Actinopteri > Cypriniformes > Danionidae > Danio > Danio rerio. The sequence goes on along the minus strand of NC_141036.1, from coordinate 32,812,200 downwards.
ATGGTATCATTAACCTTAAGAGCAGAGTCATGTGAGCAGTAATGAAGAGGGCAATCAGTCAATATGCTGGGCTCAAAAGCTTTAGAAAGCCTCAGGAAACCATATTATTGATTAATCTGGAAAAACAGCATTAACTAGCAAGGTTATATAGGGTTAGATTGTGCAAAAGCTGGTTTGTGCGTGTACAGAGGACAGGAATAGACCAAAATAAAAAAAAACGTCTCCCCTTTGATTAGCCCTATACTATACTTTAGAATCAAGAGATTTGAGAATACATTTTTTAACAACAACGCAGCATTCATTTGGTGAACACACTGTACAAATGCAGGGCTCCACACGATTCCTTCATGTGGCCCCAACACAAAACAATTAAGTTAACTTAAGTTTTTTTTTTTACAAATGTAAGTGAATTGAACATAAAACAATTAAGTCGTCTCAAAAAAAAAACTTAAGAATTGTGTCATTTCAACACATTTTAATTATATTTTTGAGTGCATACACTGAACTAAAAGACCAGTACAAAAGCTTTGTAATATGACTATGTACACCCAATACAGTGACATTTTCTCAAAACATTTTAGATCTACAATTAGTACATTATTAACAAGCACTGAAACATATAAAACTTTAGTTTAACAATAAATATACAAATATAGTATACTCTAAAATTGTACAAAAAAATAAAATCACATTTCATTCTTTTTTGTAGGGGATGAGTGCTGAAGATTCATTTGTAATTTAAATGGAAACTTTTCAAACTAAATTTTGAACAGCCATTTGGTAACTTCACATGCCACAATTTGGCCAAGCAAATTGGTACCAAACTCCAGTTTAAAATCACAGCCAAAAGCTGACAATAAAATTAACAATGTGTGGAATATATTATGTATCAGTCTCCAATGGTATCAAAATGTGGTGTCAGCCGTTTCCTCATAATCAGCATTAGAAACAAGTCAAATAACCAAACCAAACCAAAATTCAGCAGTCATTTCTCAAGTTCTTTGAGAGGACAATCGGTTCTAAAGCACATCAGAATAGTTACTGATACTAGTCAACCCTGTTTTCCATTTATACTTCAATCATCTCTTTAATTACTATTTATTAACAGAGGCAGCATGATCACTCAGGGGTTTTGAAAACCATTTCTCCTTTGAGAAATTTGTTTCCCATCCTATGTACAAGTTGTTCTCAGTTATGAAATAAAATAAACCACCATTCCAAAAACAAATTAACAAAACTATTAATAGATGATTATTTTTGATATCTAAGAGAAAACACGTTTATTTTTCAGTTTTACAAATTCTAAAACATGAAACAAGCTTGTCTTTCCCTTGTGTACAAATGACTTCTCCAGATGTGCAGCAGACTGGCTGTCTCTCTCTCTATAAAAGGAGACGAACAGGCTGTGTGTGTGTGTATGTATGTGTGAATGAGAAAGAAAGAGCTCCACACTCATTCAGGACGTCCAGACTCTAAATGTTAAAAGACTGCTGTTGTGTGGAGGATTATCAAGTTTCACAGGCACAAAAACAGATAAGTTGGCCCATAAAATTCTAATCAGATCTGAAAGAATTTACTTTTTTTGGGATTCATTCCAAAACACATCTATAAACATCTTCACAACCAAAAAAAAAAAAAAGTAATTAAAAACTCTAAGTTTTAAAAGGATGGATGCTGCTTCAAGTCATGAACTTAATTCGAACACATATAGAATGTATATAATTATTTTTATTATTATAACCATTTTATAATGAAATAATACTTTTAAGACACTTAAATTCCAACAAGTGGAAGTAAATGTCTTCAGAAATTCATTCAATTTATAAAATCAGTCGATTCGTTTAGAATGAAGAAAATAACTCTTTTTGAAAGAGCCACTTTATTGGTTCACCCAAATGGTTCAAATACAATCACTTGACTACTAGTACTAATGCTGGGACTTTATAGGTAGATATTTTTGTTGTAAAAATTGACAAAGATATAATCAAAAAGGCGGCAATATCAAAGCTCCAAAAAATGAATAACACAAGGTGTGTAACGCCTTGAGCACACCAGCTTTTCATAAATAATAAAGAGGTGGTGTGCTCGAGGTGTTAAGCCTGGTTTTTGCTTCTGCGTCGAGTGATCGGCATGACCCACGGCACCTGCCCTGCCCATTGCTGTGCACTTTTTGGCTGTTTTCGTTGCGAACCGAGTACGGTGTACTGTAGTGTTAGTAAGTTAACTACTATGAAGCGTGTTTCGGGCGGCCACTGCGATCGGATCCTATACCAGCGTTGGGTGGTTAAAATTACGGGAGTTTTCGGGATAAAAAACAAAATGGATTGGTGGCTGGAGATGGGTCTGAAATACAAGAAACTCCCAGGAAAAACAGGAGTGTTGGCAGGTATGCTCACACACACACTATGCACTGTGACTACTTCAATATTGCTGAAAAGCCATTTTACTCTGTCTCGCGCTGAACGCTGTCGACCAATTGCAACAGGCGGTCATCAGTCCATTAAGCGCAGATTAGCTTCCCGCTAAGCAGGGGTTTAGGAACAAATTAATCACTGAACGATTCATGAGAGTCGCTGCGATAATTAGGTAAAAATAAATGTATATTATAAGACAATGAAAGTGTTTTTTGACCTTGCATGCATATCAGCCTGTTGTTGGAGACCCTTAAAATCCAAATATGACACTTTTTAATGTATTATAGGGGCTCTTTAAACACTCCTAAAATGCTCACTCACAGGCCTTTAAACACTCTATTATGGTCAAAATCTGCAGTGTCCCTCTCCACAAATCTCATGTGTTTTGGATACCTGTGGATTCTAGTCAGCTAAAATCCCAATTCAACATTGCAGATTTTGCGATGTGACCACTGCGGCTGCCCCCATTGCGATATCAATGCTGAAGCAATATATTGTGCAGCCCTAGTAACAACAGCTCGTACACTAATGGACTCAATTCAGTACATCATCATGCTACAGGCTGCAGTGAGCACGCACTCTGTTTTTAAAATGCATTGCAATTCTCCTTTGAATTGATTCTGAGCTTTTTTTTTTAAAACAGTAGATGCCGCTCTAGGGTAGTTTTTAACCTTAAACACATTAACTAACGTAAAATGCTGAAGAGAAAGAGCAAATGTGCATTAGGCCGAGTCAAGATTAAGGTAAACACAGTTCACTATGAATACCCTTGAAATTCGCTTAATCCTTTTTCGAACTTGATTATTTCTTATTTTAGGATCAAATGATATTTAAAAGGAATTGGAGCAAGACAAACTAAAAACAATATTCTCTCTTGATTCCGATGCATTTTAAAAAACTCAATCAATGCAGAACAGTTTTTCGGATTTAAATACATAAGCACAGATTGCGCATACATTAGCGACGAGGGTTGGACGATGTCAATGAATTTGGCATCGTACGATGTCTAATTTGAAAAATCGCGATGGACGATGCCATCGCCGTCGTAGGCGGGGGTGGTTGTTAAATATCAATTAATTCATAACCAATTAATTAATTGTAGCCAACTGTTTTCACTACCTGACCCACATGGTCTTTGCTTTACCCATAACAAAACCATAAAGAAATAAGTTACAAACAAATTACCACCTGTCAACCACTTTTTTTTCCACGGGACTCTGGCATGAATATGCAGTGATCCATGTCATTATTATGGCTTTTCCCACAGCTGATGGAGGAGACGAGAGTTCGGTTGGAGTTTACTGTAGTGAATACATTTTCATTGTTTTCACTGCAAAATCCTCACCGCATGCGTGGATTTAGGAGACATTTGTGCAGAATGCATCTTTGCACCTAAAAACGCCAAACTCAGCATTCAGGAACAGATTAAAACAGTTGTTATGTAAACTTGCTGAAGTAAAAAGCCTGCAATGCTTGCCCCGCCTTTGTGCTCTTCTTATTGGCCCACTGCTCTAACTGAACGCTAATGATTGGTTAATATCAGCCGTCAATCACTCAGCCAATGCCTTCTGCCTTCAGATGACAGGAGCTGAAACCGTGAAAATGTGAAGCGCGGAAGATGAGAGAATGACAATAACACTGACTAGGGTTGTAACAATATACCGGTATGACGGTTTACCACGATTTGAACGTGCACGATTATCATACCATGAACAATTTCATATCAACGGTTTTAACCTTTAACGGTTTTCTGTCTCCTTAAAGACCGAGACAGCCGCCCGCGGCTAAAAATAAGTTTAATAAGTCTTAAATGTTTAATAACTTTTGATCCGCTGATCCGATTCATACAATTCAAAGATTGGCATAAAGAAGAGAATCTCAGCTTTCCAGTGCTGTATCACATAACATTCGCGGACTTTCAGAGGCTCCGGAATCAGTGCGGTTACGTCATCAACATTTGACAACGCTGATTTGACAAAGAAACGCTCGTCACTGTGTCTCCGGACAAATCAGACATGATACATTGATGCATTGTCCCTCCTCCATGCCCAGATTGGTTTAAACTCGCTATATCACAACCAATAAGCATAGGTTTCGCTTTTGTTTGTGGACCAAGCTTTTTGAACAACACGGAATGAGAGATAGGCATACATTTATGCGCGGCTAAATAAAACGCAAAAAAAAAGTTTTGCATGAAATAATTCTCATACTAAGTACTTTTGCATGCACAGCAGCACAGAAACATGACAAAACAGTGACACAGCAAAGACGAACTGCTGCTCTTGCTTTTTTCAAAAGACACAAATGAAGATGCAGCTGTTTGTCTGCATTGCAGACAACCATATCCAAATCCATATCGATAGACAACCATATCCATGCTGGCACATAAAACCTAAGGATGTTCCATATTGAATCTAGTTTCGTTATGTAACTATTTATAGTATAGTAAATATTTATATCTATTTTTTACTGAGGATTTGCACCATGTTTATTTGGACTTTATTTGGACTTTGACACATTATTTATTATTTTCTTATTTTTATTTGTTCATTGTAAGTGGTGTTGTTTATAGTAACTAAAAATATATTATTTGGAAAAAGTCAAATTTGCTTCACTGTTCTATTATTTTGTAACATTTGTAACATACCGTATACCGTGAAACCGTCAAACCGTGGTATTGTTTTAGACGATTATCATACCGTGAAAAATTCATACCGTTACAACCCTAACACTGACAGATTTACTCAGTTACTAATAATGGCATCTCTTATTAGTGATCATGGGCTGAATGTTAATTCACCATTTACACTTTTCCAAAAGTGGATAAAAGACTTCCAGTGTTTCAAGTCCGCGAGGAAAATGACTAAAGCCATTCACTGTAAAGTCTGTGGGACGGGGTTTGCAGGTAACAGCGTTTGCCACTGAATCTACACATTTTAAGCGTGAGAGGTGCTGTATAATCCTTCATTTAATCCTCACAATGCTGTCAGCTGTGCAAGTGGCAGCTATATGTAACATTTAACACAGCTCATGAAAAGACCATTATTGCTATTAAGATGACATGCAAATGATAAGTTATATATCAATATAAATGTGGGCCGAGGCGATGGATCGCGATGCTGGCTCAGCATCGTAAAGTTTGTCTGCCATCGGCGATGGACGATGGCATAGTCTATCGGCAAAACCCTATTAGCGACTAAACATATAGGGGTGGTTTCCCGGACCAAGATTAAATTAAGACAGGAGTAGACCTTAATCTAGAATAGTTAATCATGCTTTAAAAAATGGCTTTCTAAAACACAGATTAAGTGCAGATTACCAACACCTGGACTATGGAGTCCTCTACTAAAATACACTCGATTAATTTAATACCACCTGTGCTAATCAGGATTGACTGGATTGAGGTTGCCTATAAAACATGGAATGAACCAAGAAGGTTTAAATTGTATGCAACTGAGAAGCAAATGGCAATGGACATTGAAAAGAGAGTACGTTGAAAGAACTTTTCTGAACATGAGAAAACTCTTTTAAAGCAAATAGTTTCAAGACATCCTGTTATTGAAGATAAACTGCACACATCAGCTGTTGAATTAAAGAAGAGGAATGCCTGGACATCTATTTGTAATGAATTTAATGCAAATGAACACACATCTACAAGAACAATTCAACAATTTCAGGTAAGAATCATTAGGTTTATTACAGCCTTTTAAAGTCACAGTTGTATTTATAATAGTTATTAAATACAGGTGTTGTGGAAAAATATCAAAATAAACCTAAAAAAACTGTTGCTGAAGCTCGAAGAGAGAGGTTTAAGACTGGCGGAGGACCTGCAAATAAAGACTGTGATGTGTTGGATGAGTTACTGACCGGAATACTGGAGAATCAGCAACCTTTGAAGAACATACCAGATGATGACCATCTGGACAGTTCAGATGATGGATCACATGCACTTGTATTAAGTATTTGAATTTGATTTTGGCTTTTGTTTCTCTCCTCTCAAACTTCTATTTGCTTTTGTCGTATGATGTGAAACATTTTCCCATTTAATCTGTATTTATTTTTTTAAGGTCAAAACCGAACTGAAGAATTGGAAAGCAAGGGTGCTTGCTTCTGATCCTCAGAAGCAAGGGTGTCAATGTCTGCCAGTGCTGGTAACCAGAAGAAAAGACTCACTGTTCATGAAAAATTGGCTATTTGATTTGCATGAACATAAGTTGAAATATCTTAAGGATTAGCATGAAATGAAGATGAAGATACTACAAGTAGAACTGGAGATAAAGATGAAGGAGAGAGAGATGCAACAGGCTTAAATGTCACATCAGTACATGAATCCGTTAAATAAATATTGTTCTATTAGAAAAGATGGATGTTGTGGTGGTTTTAGTATCATACCAGACCAAAAAGTTGTAAACTTTTAAAAAATATTTAGTTTTATTACATGTATCAGGTCTGAACAGAGGGTTGAAAGATAATGTAAACACATCTATATAAAGTGGCACAATGCAAAAGCATCCCTGTATGCAAGTCCTTCTCTGTAGTTTGTTGTAAATGGTGGCACATCTGGATTGTCATCCTCTTCTATTGAGGGATCTGGGCATCCCTGCTTTTTTAGGTAGTTGTGAAGAACAGCTGTTGCAATGATGACAGTGCAGCTTCTACTTGGTTTGAATCTGAGTGTTTTCCTAAGGCACTGAAAACGACTCTTCCAAATGTAACGGAGGCCAGCTAGTGTGTGCCGTGCAGGTAAAAGCGCTGATCATCATTGACATTAAGTAATCCATGTGTCCTCCAAACAAAATTAATCTGAAGTTAGACCTGCCTCCCGGTAGGTTTAATTTAAGCCTCAATGTAGTCCTGAAGTTGCTCTAGTCTTCCTCTGGGAAATTAGCCTATTAAATTCTGGACTAGACTAAGTCTTGGACTTATTAAAACCATGACAGAGAAAGCACATTTATGTTAGTCTGATTTAAATGGCCATTTTAGTCTAGGACTATGCTTAATCTTGGTCCGGGAAACCACCCCATAGTGTTAGAATTCAGGCAAACAAATCAAATTACTTCATTTAAATGTGAATATTATTTTTTTTTCATGCCTAGTGATAACAACCACACCCAAAGCAAGCCCAACTCCAGTCCTGTAAATCTGCATTTAAGTCAGATATAAAACTCTCAAAGCCTTTATAAGATGCAGATTAACTAGGCCCGTGCACTGTAGAGTGAAATAAAAGTCCACCATCTCAGTCTGCAAGACTTGAGGGAAGAGAAATTGAGAGAATGAGAGCTGCCTGACCGGCTCACCCAAGGGAGATGGTCTGGTTTGGGTAATCAGAGATGGGAAAAATGTCTGAGTGTTCAGTGAAAACATGACCCTATAAAAAATTAAGCACAACAGGGGTCCCCAGCTTGCTGAAAATGCTTTGAAACGCAAGAGGCAAACAAATATATCCCAGGCCCACAGCAATATACAAAACCCAAACAAAATGCTTTACTGCTAATTAATAAGGAGGAACCACCAGAGTTATTCTCTTTATCAGCCTTTATGAGGCTCACAAGCTCTTAAAAACATGCTTGGTTTCCTAAGACCCATTGTTCTTAGTCCCTAGAAGCAGGAAACTGTTAGGAGTCCATTTAGTCTGTGTTTTGGTTGCATGTGTGACAACAGACTACTGCTTACAGTAAATGTCTGACTGTTGGCATGAACAATAAGGGCAATATGGGGGCTATGCAAAAACAAACAAACTGTTATTTGTTTATGCAACCGGTTTATTATTTGACTGTACCATACAAACACTTATATATGGTTTACAAAAACTCTCAATTGGAGTCTAACCAATATATTTAAAACTCTCTCTGCAAACAATAGTAAGCAGGAATTTACCACGTCGATACGGGCATAAACAGTGTTCAGCACAATAGAGTACACCCCATTTTGAAAATGAATATTTGTATCCATTTCTCAGTGAACATAGGCAATGTATTTTGCTGCATTTAAACAAAACAGATTTATTAAACTGATATATTTATTTAAATATTATTTTAGAACTAGCTGCATAACGTGTGAGAGTGTTGCTGTTGATATTAACATCATTTTAAAAGTCATACAGCACCGGATAACTCAAAACAGCAAAAGTCTCCTTTAAAAGTCTCCGTAGTTGACAACACAAATACTGCTGTCACCTCGACGGAAACCCCACCTCTGCTTTCATTTGAGTGGAGAATGAAAAAGACACGACTGACATAACGTGCCTTTACCGCTCAGAGTTGACTTTTTTTTCAACTGATTGCACAGCGCACAACTGCAAAAACGCAAGGCTCAGCAGGGCGTAAAAGCAGTGCGCACAATGCAAGCAAACGTTAGTAAATCATTTAAAACAGGTGCCTCTCATCGCTAAAAGCGTGTTCGGTGTGATTAGCCTCTTACTCTACACCCCTGATTCTACCCTATACCTTATGGTCCGTTTTCACTGAGCGGTACGTTACGGTATGGTTTTCGGCATCCTTTCGAAAGGGTACCAAACACGAAAAAAGGTCCTAAAAGGTGGAGCTACACGTGCAGCTAAACGCTAATTGGTTAAAGAGATACGTCACAAGCTCATGGAGCTAGACAGAATGAAAACAAAGGAACCGCCATGTTCTAATACACAGCCGAGAGATTACATAGAAATTATATAATGACAAGCCATGGACGACCCGAGCTCAAACGAACTGTCATTGTCTTGATAAACAGCCACAAAGAGCCTGTCAAAAAGTCAGAGCGGTTTCACTTTCTTACGGGAGCTCGCGATCGCGTCCAAGTTATATTTGATATAATGAACTTTAAAAGCTGATGATAATAACGTGTGCGTGATTATTGGTGCCTCCGTCATCTGATACATTCAGAGAGAAAAGGACAAACGCGAGAGTGAAGTGCAAAAAAAGGAGAAGCCTGACAAAACACAGGATCAAAATTGTTTCCGCAAACTGAATCACAAACAAACTGCCATGTTTATCTTCGCCTTTTGGACTATTATGAACTGGGAATGACAGAATTACTCTCTAACAGAGTTTACATGTGCTGGTGAAGATTACAGACACAGATGAGAGGTTTGCGCTGACTGTGGGCTATATTGTGTGTGTTTTTAAACTCAAATAAGGACTAAATGTCTGTGGTGTGTAGTTTTTCTGTAATTGGTAATATATCGGAGACTGTAAGGGTCTGTATGTGTTCGTATATGTTTCATTTATATATTTATTTTTTTTAGTTGCAGATGTTACAGTAGGCTATTTTGCAATATCATTGATCTGCAGTTATAATCAAATCCTGTTCATAAACAAGTTAGTAATAAACATTTATAAACAAGTATTTATGTGTGTAAAGCATCTCTTTTGTGCGAAGTGCTTCTCATATGATTTGTGAACGACCTGTACAGCTTTACTGTTGACATTTATTTGAGCGAGAATGATGTCGACCGAAACTCTCTTTTGTACACCACGCCCACCAAAAGGGTACCCTTGTTAGAGGAAATGCAAGCCTGATAAAGGTGACCCGTACCGAACCGTACCGTACCAGTCAGTGGAAACGAGCCATAAACCTATTACCATTCTAACTATTAATAATCAGCTAAATAGGAGTTTATTAAGCAAGAAGCCTTAGTTAATGGTTTGATAATAGTGTGAATTGTACACAAAAATAAAGTGGTGATCATATATAATAAAAGTAAAAACCTGCCTAATGAAAACCAAATTAAAAACAGTCAATTTGGCATCAGGAAAAGCTGTCATGACAGATTTTAGTAATATTTTAGAAGCTCTCATTTGTTAGGAAACTCAGTTAAAATTAACGAATGACAATCAAATTACAGGACATTTGTTCGTCTTTATTATTAGTTTGTTTTAATATTAGTGTTTACAATTAATACATATTTCAGCTTAGAAGTTAACATTGATTAATACACTGTGAACCATCATGAACATTTACATGAACTAGCTCTAAAAAGGTATTATAGACGCTGCAAAAATAGATTGTTAATTCATGTTACTTTTTTCTTCATTTATTTCCTTACATTTGTTATTCGTGATTTAAATTTCACAATTTCTAATAAAACCAGTATTTTCAATAGAGTTTCTTTTATTTAATTTGAAAAGAGTCAAAATTCAGCCAGTAAGATTTAAGAAAGCAGCATGGCAAAAAAGATTTCCAGGCCTGAATATACTGTGTCAAGACCTCACATGCAGACACAGCAATCTCTTTTCAGATCCTGGTGATGAGGAAGTGGCACAGCCTGGACAAAAGGCAGGAAAGCCCTGTTTTGCATACTCAAAGCGTACTCTGTGCCAGTCTAATGTCTTGGGAACAGAAGCGGATCAGACCCATCTGTGCTGCCACTGCTCATCAGCAGGAGCCAGAAGGGGGGAGAACATGGGGGGGATTCCTTATATTATGGAAGTCTTCGCCAAAGTGACAGTCAAGAGGTGAGCTACAGTCATTGCAGCCAGTAAATTTAAAAAGTGAAATCTTCATCTTTGAAGCTTTGACCTGCTATCTGGATTATGTAAATGTCAAATGTGAACTTCTGGTTCTATGTAAATGGCTTTTTCGATTTCATTCCTCACCCAACAAGCTGATATCTTAATGCACAGACACTTAACACTGCATTAGCCACATCATTTAGACAGTAACAGTCTGGAAATAGTCAGAAGCCAGAAATAATCTCATAATAAAACTATCACAGCAACCACTTCCATTTAAATTTCAGCAAGATAATTGAAATGGTCTAAATGGATATTTGTCACATCTGTTAGTAAAGGAGAAAACCATATTTAATCATTTTAAGATGATGAGCAAATAAATAAATAAAACTATAGCCAGATCCATTTGCTGTTTTGGAATAACTGGCACTAGATTAACATTGTGAACTAATATAATAAGCAAAATGTTGATAAATGTAAAAGTACTTGTACAGCATTTATTTATTATAGCTCAACATTAACAAAGGAATCCGGCTATCAAAATCCAAAGTTGTGCTTTTTTATTTTTAGTTAATGCACCGGTTTAAAAACAACCAACAATGAATGACTTAATGTTACCTAAGACTAATAAATACTGTAATAAATGCAGTAAGGCTGGGCGATTTTAACTTGATTATGATTAATGAACAAAATTTTTATTTATTTAGTTTTTGCCCTCATAATTCACTGACAAGTTTTGTACAGTAAATGCTAAATGCAGTGTTCATTTTATGTTCATATTAGCAAATATATTGAGTTACATTGACAGAACCTTGCATTTTATGTATTCTATTAATCAACATTAATCATAAATAAGATATATAGAAAATAATCCTCAATAATTTTTGTCATATTATCACAGTTCATCTTTATTTTGTATTCATGCAATTTTAAACAGCAACTTTAAGTGCATTTAAAAACAAGACAACATATCTGGATAAATGTAACGAGTCTATTTGATATAAAAGACAAAACAGACATTAGGCCTGCACGATTAATCGAATTTGCACCGAAATAGCAATTTGAAAGGTGCGATTTTCAAATCGCAAAAGCCGGGATTATTTTGATTATTACTATGGCGAGGGAGGTGAGCACGAGTAATTAAAACAATCCAACAAATGTTTTTTTAAAAAGCACACAACTGTTACAGCAGAACTTACGAGCCCCTATTCATTACAACGGATAAAATAAAAAGCTGTGAACTCTCTGCTCTCCTTCTCTCTCACTGTGTGTGTGTGTGTGTGTGTGTGTAAAGGTTTTTATATCAATATATAAGATTTTATATATCATTTATTTGGTAGAATTTAAAATAGTGTGGGTATTTTCTTTTTTTTCTTTATTGGAAAAATGGATTTAAATAAACAGTAGCATAGCATTCTTTGTGATTATGCTTGGTCTTTCTTTGGTGTTCTTAAAACCACCACATCAAACCTGCAGCAATTACATTTTTTTCTAAAACCGGGCCTAACAGACATAGCTAATAAGTTAACGAAACAGACTCCTGTTATGAAGATGAATGCCAGAAATTGCACTAGAAAACAACTCCATGTGGCAAATATTGGCACTTAATGAAAAGTAGCCTGACATACGTGTGTGTGTGTGTGTGTGGGCGCGCGCATATTAGTTTTAGACAACCTAATACTAATGCATTAACTTCAGAAGAGCTAAGAAACTACTGAGGTAAAGCAGGTTTTATATTCACACATTCGTTCAATAACAACTTGTGACATTCTCTCTATATTGTTTACCATGGTACTTTATATATTTGGTCTAAAGTCACATGTAAATATGACTTAAAAACAACATTAGCACCATTTACTTGACTGTGAACAATGTTGTACTTCGACAGTCATTGACTGTTAATATGATTTCCATGTTTAGCATTGGCAAAGAATACTTTTCTGAAATTACTTTGGGGGAATTAAAGGGAAAGGCTTGAATGTGTGAATATAAAACCAACTTTACCTTAATTAAGAAACTTATATTCTATGAAATAACTGAAGCAAACAATTCCGACAACCCATTTCATGGAAAAGCTCTAGATTTCCAGATTTCTAAACAACTAAAATGAAGTCAAGACAAATATTGGAATATTAAATTATATCTAAAAAACAAACTAGGGTCCAACAGACAGAAACATAACATTGCTCCAACCTAAAATAATGACATTTCTGTGCCTCATAGTTGAACAGCTTTGGAAGCTGCAGTGATGCTTGTTGCAAAGACAGGCATCACAAAAATGAGATCCGATTTCAAACAGATGGTTTGAGGTTTACAAAACAGCAGAGCAACTGAACCACGTAAGTTTAACACAGTTTGCGCTGTTTAAACACTAATTTGTGGAAAAAAACTATGTAATTCATAAAACATACATTCTTTGCTCATAAAACATGTACACACTGCGTTATAATATGCTAAGGTTGCTAGCTGTTAGCACTGGGAATGAAATTTAGGAAGTCCAAGCAAAGCTCCCCAAATGTCTACCAAAATTCCCATAAACATGAGCAGAAGTGGTGTGTTTGCAGGTGTTGTCTCGGCGCGTCTCTTACCTTTGGCATCGCTGCTCTCCTGCAGTGTTTTAGCGGTCGTCGTCCATAAAGCGCATCCCAGCAGGCAGAGCACAATCACGGCAGACCTGCGGCTCCTGTCCGCCCCTCGCATTATTGCTGCTCACGGTTACAGTTTCGTCAACAATGCGGCTTTTTTATGCGGCAGGGGTATTTTGAAACTCGTAGCAGCTGAGGTTCCCTGCCATAATTTGGTGTTTTAGCAAGTGTGCTCATGTCATTGAACACCGAAGGGCGATCAGAAAACCCCTCCGCTCAGCATCTCGGCGTTGCCGCTGTTTTTTCCCCCCAACTCGACTCGAAACAACGGCAGAAAGCCAGTCAACTCCACCAATTTAACCACTTCCATGCCGAGCACAGATGGTGCTGGTCAGAAAGATGGATTAGGCCGCCATCTACTGTCCGATACTGTATTTTACATTGAAAAAATTCTTTTTTCACAGAACAGAACTTTTTTTTTTAGTCTCATTGGACAGTGCGGTGTTATTTATGTTATTATCATCATCACAAAGTTGCTTTATATTTCTGAGGGCAATGCTAACTTTTAACTTTATAGCATAGCCTGTTTTTCAGCCAATGATAAACTTCCGGTGAAAGCTTAATGTGGCTATTTTCAATTTCCTTTTATAGTATCGATGTTGCACTGTAATAAAAATACATTCAGTTGAATAGACTAGCTTTTATTTAGTTGTTTAAGCGTAAAACGAGATGAAAGACTGTAAATTCTAGCACAGCCGGGAGCAGCAGACTAACGCAGAAACTCCATTGAAAAGACTGGGGTAAATTGTCATATTTTAAAGGGGAAATGGAATTTGATGTTGTGCTTCTTTTTCGGTCTGAGACCCACTTTATATTGTATATATCAGGGAGTGGAGATCACTAATTTGTAAAGAAATCAGACCTTACACGTGGCAATTTTATAATGGAAAGGCTGGCTGGCTGAAATTAAATGTCTGTGTGGACAAAGCCCATTCATTGCTATATTAAAACACAGCCATTTTGACTGATTTGTTTAGCATTTCTGTTGTTTTGTTAAGTATTGCTCTTCCTTCATTCATTCATTTTCTTTTCGGCTTAGTGCCTTTATTACTCTGGGGTTGCCACAGCGGAATGAACGCCAACTCATCCAGCATTTTTTTTTAACGCAGCGGATGCCCTTCCAGCTGCAACCCATCACTGGGAAACATATATACACACTCAAAACATAAATTCACAGAGTATATGGTATATGTTAACATCATTTTGAAACATCTCTTTATATTTTTTCAAAACAACTAACCACAGAGTTATGGGATCAGAAAAATATCAATCTATAAACATTTTTAGTGTTTTAAATGAGGAAAATAAACATGCGTTAATGGATGTGACTAAAAAAGTTAGTGAGTTTGCAGTATATAACATACTTTGTAGAATTTCTGTAAATTAAACTTCACAACCCCCAAAAAATAATGGCAATAAAAAGGATAAGAGTTGGCTCACTATAAAACAAAAATGATTGATTTTATTTTATTTGAAGTTTTTTGCATTTATGAGGAAAAAGCTCCGTTATGAATGTGACATGTGAAATAATTTAGAATAACAACAAAACAACAGTAAATAGCGCTATTCTGCCTATAGCCTGCTTTACTGAGGTGAAGTTGGTTTTATATTCACATTGGTTCATTTTTGAACAACGACTACCTGTGACACACATTCCCTTCATTGTTTACCATGCTATTTTCAATATTCGGTCTGAAATAGCATGCAAGTATGGCTTAGCAATAAGTGTAATTCCTGCACGCCACCGGCCAATCACTAAGCATACAGTAGTCGGTTTAGTGCAAAGCTCTTGAGAGAGTGTGACTGATGACTGAGACTGATTAGAGAGTGATGACAAGTTTTGCTTGCCAACTACATAACTGAAAACGTGCTAGATATAATACAGTTTTTGTTCAGAATTGTAGTATTATAAACTACTATAAAGTTTTCTAATTGGTGGATGACATGATCTAGTGCAGGGGTGTCAAACTCAATTCCTGGAGGGCCGAAGCCGTGCACAGTTTAGTTCCAACCCTGCTCCAACACACTTACCTGTAGGTTTCAAACAAGCCTGAAGGACTCAATTAGTTTGATCAGGTGTGTTTAATTAGGGTTGGAACTAAACTGTGCAGAGCTGCGGCCCTTTTGGAACTGAGTTTGACACCTGCGATCTAGTGGGTCTCTGTCATCTTTAATGTGCACGTTCATGATTTCAGGAGGCGTAGATTTGGACGACGGAGGAGTGACTGTGTTTGAAAGATATTATGCTAGCCTAACTGGTTAGCATTTAGGCAGATCACCTACTGCTTCTTTAACCTAGTTAAACATTTAAAGGAATAGCTCAACCAAAAAAAATAATCTGTCATCATATACACAGCATTTAGCTGTTATAAACCAGTCTGACTTTGTTTCTTCGGGTTGAACAGAAAAGAAGATGTTTGGAAGAATGTTAAAACCTGTAAGCACACTTTGGAACACTTTCAACTCTTTTGAAGCAGACAGTTAAGCAGATAAACACAAAACACTGTTTTTCTTTTTTGTTCAACACAACTTTATTGAATTTTAAACTTTTCACGGCTCCCATAATAAAATATGACGGTTTTCTCCCCGTATTGCAGCTTGGGCCTTGGAGGCAGGTCTGGTGTTGTTTCGCATTTGCAGCTTCTTCTGTATTCTGTACTTTGTCATGTTCTCCTCTTTCAAACTTAAAGTTTTTTCTTGTCCGCCTCATCATGCTAATCTTCTTCGCCCTCTCCTTCCTTACTAATTCAATTGTTGTCTCTTTCTCCTCCATGCTCTTTTCTACCTCCTCACTTTCCTTTTCTTTCGTCTCCTCCTCCGCCCTGCAGTTTTTCCTTGGCCCCCTCTCATCCTCCTCTTCTTCTCCACTTTCTCTTTCTCCATGTACTCCTCCTCCTCCTCTCCAATGTACTATATCTCCTTCTCATTTTTCTTCTCTCCTTCCATCTTGTCCTCCTCCACCACACTTTTCATCTTCTCCTCCTCCTCCTTCATTTTCCTCTGGCAACCGGCTGCTTATCTTTTTCTTTTCTTTTCCCCCTCCAGTGTCTTCTCTTCCTTTGTATTATTGATACCTTTCTCCGTCATCACCTCCTCCTTCTCTACCACCTTCTTCTTCTGCATTATCTCGTTCCCTTTTTCCTTTTTCACCACCATCTTTTCATAGATCTTATGTGTGTTAAAAGACAAACGATTGCAGTTTGCACATAGTACACAGTTATTTTCAAGGAGACGTTAAACTCCAGATAAGGGGGAGTAAAAATACAGTTTATTCATAGCATTGTAGTTAGAGTTGAGTATAGTTTGGGGTTATTTCGATACTGGTGCGAAATCGATACTTTTAAAATGGTGCCAAAACAGTGTCTGAACCAATACGTAAGAGCCACAAAATTATGATGAATGACTTTAGAAAAATCTTTTATTTAACCAAAAATATTCATTCATTTTCTTGTCGGCTTAGTCTCTTTATTAATCCGGGGTCACCACAGCGGAATAAACCACCAACTTATCCAGCAAGTTTTTACGCAGCAGATGCCCTTCCAGCAGCAACCCATCTCTGGGAAACATCCACACACAGTCATTCACACACACTACGGACAATTTAGCCAATTCAACTCACCTGTACCACATGTCTTTGGACTGTGGGGAAACCAGAGCACCCGGAGGAAACCCACACGAATGCAGGGAGAACATGCAAACTTCACACAGAAACGCCAACTTTCGAACCAACGACCTTCTTGCTGTGAGGCGAACGTGCTACCCACTGCGCCACTGCGTCTCAACTAAAAATATATTTTAATAATTTTCATTGAACAATATAATGGAAGTTTTAAAGTATAAAGTATATGTTGATTCATATGTTATATATTTGAATCAAATTGCATTAATTTATTTATTTTGATCATTTGTTTGTTAGTATGAATTTAAAATTTGAATTATGCAATTAACATTACATTAGCTTCCTACTAACCTGTGGAGAGGCTGTCATCAAAATCAGGGAACTCCTTTTTCTAGGGTTGGGGCTTGTGACTACTTTTACGTACACTGAGTACGTTTACAAAATTCCTATGCTAATTCGGGACCGGGTTTCAGTACCCAACCCTACTTACAGTCTAAAAAATATGTGGATGCCAAAACCATCATTTACCTTCAGAGGATGAAAGCCTGAATGGCTCATTGCTGGGAGAGAAGGCACTGTAAAGTGGCTCTGATAAAAGAAGCAAACTTGCTCTTCTTGCTCTTCTTTTTCCTTTCATTTACTTTCTTCTTCTTCTTGTCTGTTAAAAGAAAAACGATTGTACATCTTTGCACACGTTTCCACAGTAATTTGAGAGGAGATTAAAATGAACATTGACAAAAAAACTAAGACCCAAATAAATAAATAAATGTATATATATATATATATATATATATATATATATATATATATATATATATATATATATTTTTTTTTTATTATTTTTTTTTTACTTTTTTATTTTATTTTATAAAACAAATTAAATTATGCACCTTTTTTGAATTCACAAACCTTTAAACAAGAAGTTATTTTAGAAACCCTTTTTTACCAAGCATGAAGAACATTTTTATAATCTAACAAACTTTTATCCACAATGAAGAATCGTTTAGAAGGCTATGTACAAGTCTCTTCATGCAACCACTGATTCCAATGAAGAGCATTTTTGAAACAATGCATGTTTATATGACTTTGGCGCAGTGAGTAGCACAATTGCCTCACAACAAGAAGGTTGCTGGTTCGAGCCTCGGCTGGGTCACTTGGCATTTCTATGTGGAGTTTACATGTTCTGCCCGTGGGTTTTCTCCTGGTGCTAAGGTTTCCCTCACAAGTCCAAAGACATGCGATATAGGTAAATTGGGTAAGCTAAACTGTTCGTAGTGTATATTTGTGAATGAGAGTGAATAGATGATTCCCAGTTATGGGTTGCAGCTGGAAGGGCATACGTATGCTGGATAAGTTGGCGGTTCATTCCGCTGTGGTGACCCCTGATTAATAAAGGGACTAAGCCAAAAAGAAAAAAAAAATGAATAAAAAACTTTTATCCACTATGAAGAACCGTGTAGAAGGTAATGACTCTTCATGCAGCTACTGATTTTATGAAGAAAATGTTTTAAACAATGCAATAAAAAAAATCGAATTAATATATTTCAAATAATTTTCCCCTAAAATGACAGTTGTGGGTGACACAGTGGTTCAGCGGTGGAAGGTCGCTGGGTCAATTGGCATTCTGTGTGGAGTTTGCATATTCTCCTCATGTTCGCGTGGGTTTCCTCTGGGTACTCTGGTTTCTCACAGTTCAAAGACATGCGGTATAGGCGAATTGGATGAACTAAATTGTCCATAGTGTATGAGTGTGAATGAGAGTGTATGGATGTTTCCCAGTACTGGGTTGAAGCTGGAAGGGCATCTGCTGTGTAAAACATATTCTGGATAAGTTGGCGGTTCATCCCAATGTGGTGACTCCTGATGAATAAAGGGACTAAGCCAGGGGTGTCCAAACTCAGTCCTGGAGGGCCAGTGTCCTGCAAAGTTTAGTTCCAACCCCAATCAGACACACCTGGGCTAGCTAATCAAGCTCTTAGGCTTTCTAGATACATCCTTGCAGGTGTGTTGAAGCAAGTTGAAGCTAAAAACTGCAGGACACCAGGAGCGAGTTTAGACACCCCTGGACTAAGCCGAAGAAACATGAATGAATGAATAAAAAGTTTATGTAATTTCATAGTCTATGCTGTGACAGTTTAGCATCATGGTTTTGTAATGACATCCCGCAAATGCATCACAACCTATTTAGCAGTTTTCAGCAACATTAAAGACTGAAGGAGACATTAGTTTTCCCACTGCACAGTTAAATGAATGATTTATTAAAGATTTGACTTAAATAAAGAGATAAAGGTAAATTACAGTGCTTTTCTCTCTCCTGCATGTATTGCTCTTTATAATTATAATTTCATTTTCTTTGCTTTGACATTAATCTGGTTAAAAACAGACAGAACTCTCGTTCACTGATTTTGTTGCACCACTCAGCATTGTAATCTTGAACAGAGCAAGATCCTAGCTTTAGTCATCACTAACACCTTACAAAATTTTACATAATGCAACAAAAAGTTATTACCTCTGTTAGTTTAAAATTAATGTGTTTGAATTAGCAATGAAGGCTAAACAATCAGATAAAAAGATAAGGTAAAAGGTAACTTCATCGCTCCGATTAAAAGACCTACACTCCTATGAAGCATTACCAATAACAGTCAAAAACAGAGAAATATCAAAGGATTCATTTCAAGTTGTTGGTTGCATTTATGGAAAAATACAATAAACATTTATTTCAAATTGTGAAAATATGAATGAAGGGAGAGATAAAGAACTCTTTTTGGCATACTTTGCCAACTGCAACTCTGTGCATTATGGGTAATGTAATTTGTCTGCACAGATTATGTAATAAATAAAGATACTGTGCTTCTGAAGTCAGAAAATGCATAACTCCCATATAATCAAATTACTCATCCTCCTTAAAGTTGTTAAAGGGCCATGAAACCTCCCTGTTTTAGCAGGGTGTTTTCACATCTCTAGTTTGGAAAAAGTCAGAAAAGTGGGCGTGTCCAGCTATCTTTAGGGGGGGGTGTCGGAGGAGGGAAAGTGCACAAAGATTTCCATAAAAATGGGAGTTTCGATTTAAGCACACGCTGATTTTCACAGAGACAAAACAAACGCACAGACGCAGAGGAGAAAGACATTGACTGTGTTTACCTCTATATCAGTAATCGAATTATTTGCCAAATTATTAAATGGTGGACTTTAACTGCAGTTTGGCTTTTTCAGTCAGGAATTTAATTCATGCCCCTCATGATAAACAAGATATTTGATTTGAGGAACTGCTTTAAGCATGTATTTTAATGCAATGTTTGATACCGCATGGCGAATGAGAGAAAAAAAAACCCTCCGCATTTCTCTGAAACTTAGATGCACTCGGCAGGTAACGTCAGATAGCCGTGTGTTATTCCTGTCACAAAATGCGGCGAAAATCCTACACAACTTTAATAGTTTGTTTTTGGTGTTTACATGTTTGAACTCGGAGAGCAGCATTTACAGCGAATCTTTCAGCCCATAATATTGTAGTGATAATAATGTACTGTAAACTTTAGTAACTTAGAAATCATTTGACTAGGGTATGTCTTTAAACACTGAAAGAGTACTGCTGACAATACATACGAACTCACTTTGCCATTTGAATAAACTAAGACCACTGATCGCTTACTTACCAAATCTGTAAAGACAGGACAATCAACACATAGCCGTG
Source organism: Danio rerio (assembly GCF_052040795.2). NCBI lineage: Eukaryota > Metazoa > Chordata > Actinopteri > Cypriniformes > Danionidae > Danio > Danio rerio. The sequence continues at coordinate 32,791,384 of NC_141036.1, read as the reverse complement.
TCTTTTTTAAAAGGAGATGATGAGTAATTCCGGATTTCATCATTTCCAGATGAGAAAAGCTCTCAGGTAAACAAAGTTCCTTAGACACGTATTTCTGTCGAGCGTCGAGTGCACTGTAATCCACATGTGAGTCCAGCTGCCCTGTCATAGCGGGAAAATGAAAACAAAACCTTTGATGCAGCAAATAATAAAAGCAACACTGACGACTCGTATCTTCAAACAATTCTTCTTCTCCCACTTGTTTTGGCAACATAACGTGGTGTCTCTGCTATCTGAGCACTGTAACAGGTAAAAACAGTCTTTGAAGCTATCATGCATATTAATGAAGTTGCACCGCATACACAATAAAGCGTGCTGATTGGTTTGAGCCAAGTCTTTCTTATGAATAATTGCAGCACATTCAGAAACGTCACAAAGTACTCCCAGGTACAGACAGCCTGTCTACACACTGGAATACACAAAAGGACCTAATCGGCGTGACGTAGCTTAAAAATTTGTTTCAAACCAGAAGAACGAATTTGCTCCAAAAACTACCAAAAACAACCAATTTTCATTTTTTTTGTGAAATATATGTGTCCTAATAATGTTTTTAGCAGCATGGGACACATATACGACTGTCAACAGCTCAAAAATGTGTCTTGGTGTTTCGTGACCCTTTAAATATGCTCTATTTCCTTCTTTCCTCAAAAATGTATCTGGGTTTTCAGCATAATCAAAAGATAGGATAATATAACAATCCAAAATGTATGAAAACACATAAAGAATGGTTTCAAATTCCATTTTAATGTCAGATCTGTGTAAAATAGGCAGGGGCACACATCACAATACATCAATCATGGACTGAAACATTGATCATTTCCTTCCAGAGGTGAAAACATGACAAGATGAGATTTTAATATGAGTTCAAAACTGTTCTTGAATTATCGTCCATAGTGAAAAACACTGAAGATCAATGATTGAGGTAAAACATTAATATGAAACCAGAAAAGAAAATATTTTGTGATTAACATGCTCTGAATGCAACATGTTAGCAGCAGTTTGAAAAAAAAAAGATGAAATAAGTGTGCCTACTTCATCCAACATTATCTAGCTATGCATTGCTGAAAACCTACAGTCTTTTTTCCCTTTAGGTTTGGAAAATGAGCAATTCCTTCCTGCCCGACAGCATGACAATTAACTATTTTGACAAAATATATATACAAAACAACCTGAACTTCAGGTTTTAAACATTTTGGAGCCAGTGTACACACAAATTATCAACTTAAAATGTCCCATTATTGCACTTAACATTTATACCTATTAATTCCCCCTCCCCTTATCTTTGTACTTACAGAGCAATTCCTTTACAAGCTTTAAAATGCAATCAGTACAATCATTGACAAGGCATGTAGACATATGAGGCAATGCCATGATGATATTGAACACAAGTAGATGAGGGAAGCCCATTCCCAATAAATGAACAATCATTTTATTTGTTATTTTTTGGAAATAGGCAAATTTTTGTTAAACACTTGAGTTTCACCAATGTTTAATTCATTCAGCCAATCTACCATTCTGGAAGTAGCACTTTTAGGGTGCACTCACAATATGCTATCCGAACTGTGCCAGAGGGACAATCACGCTTTGTCACGGTTTAAGACAACTGTACATAGTGTGAGTACACCCTTAGCGTAACTTAGCATAAATCATTGAATCAGATTAGACCAGAAGCATCTTATAAAATAGGAATTTTGCTAATTGTCTTACTTAAAGCTTGACTCTCCTGTAGTTACATTTTGTACTAAGACTGACAGAAAAATGTTATGAAAAGCTGCTTAAATTTTAGCGGCTGGTATGGCTAGGAACTATATTCTCATTTACCTAGCTGGGATTCTTTTTAATCACTGCAAAATCTATATAAAAAGCCTATTTAAAAAAAGTGTTCCTTTAACTGCTAGTATTCAGTCTATAACTGGTGTTTTTTTTTATCCACTTTTGACCACTTTTCTAATTTTTTTCACATATGTGATTTTTACTTCAAATTTTTTGATCTTCAAACCAAACTTACAATTTCAGATGACAAAGTTCAAACCCTGGCTGGTTTGCCATTTGAATGAATGTGTTTTTGACTACCTATGAAAGTAATCAAAAGTAAACAAGCCCAAAAAGTTTCAGCCCTGGTTTAAACCTGTATTTGGCATTGTCCATTTGTGGTTGGATCTACAAAAACACATCTAATAGCAGATGTAAACAGGGTCTAAGAATCTAGACTCTAGTCAGCCACAACACACAAAATGCATCCCTCCATCATCATCAACAAGCTGCGTTCTTATCTGTAACATTCAGCTCCTTTTATGACTATATGAACTGTACTGCAGGTGACATTAACAATTTGCATATAGTATGTGACATTATATGTGACTTTGTTGAATGTTTTCTTGAAACATTCTGTTAAAATGCTCATATACACACAGCAGAGTGTGAATGTTGGTGTGAACATTTAAATTATCGTTTTGTGTGTACAAAAAAAAATTCTAATTCGAAGCGAGTTTTAAAATCTCTCTCTGCTGTAAACATCAAACATGGATGCCAACAGTTTGATTTCGATATTTAAATAATAAAACAAAAAAAGGTCTTGAAAGAGGAGTGACTCCATATTTAGACGCAGTGTAAATGCAGCCAAAGTAAGGTGAATTGCGGAATGATCCAGATCTTGTTTTGAGCTGGTGATTGAGATCAAATATTCTTGAGTTCCACTGATACAGTTAAACAGTATGTCCTCGGAAATCCTCATCACAACCATAAAAAAAGAAGTCAATGGAGTTGATTGGACAATGAGATCTTGATGTTTTTGGACTGTACTGATCAGCCTCTAGTCAAGTGGCTCATTGGATCTTGTGTATATTACAGCTCTATCAGTGTGCAATGCTCAGAGTTCTTGCTCTTATCCGTCAATTTAAATAAATGTTTTTGAGTGGAACTGTGGCCCAGCTCACAGATGGCAGTCCAGTGTGGGAGCTGTAGTTTATTTAGAGGCTTTGATCTGTGTTCTTCAGCAGATACTGAACTCTTGAACGCAGCTCCTCCACTGTCTTCATGGAGATTCAATCCATGGCCTCTTCGTTCATTTTTGGTCATCTGGTCTGCTCTCACGCGTCTGTGGATTTTTCTGCGGTCAGCTGCTCGCGGTCTGACACGTCATCATCTTTGGGTGGCCGCGCGCGATCGAAGAAGCCACACTGAAGAAAGAGAGCAGGTGGGGGAAGAAAAAATAGCAGAATATATAAATATGATCCCCAGCATGACAGACATGATTCATTGCTTCAAATGTTTTGTCTGGTGGAACACTTGCACAGATGTGCTCTCAGACATTTACGAGATTCACTCAGAGGACTACAATTAAATGTCCAATTATAGATATGCTGATTGACCAGATTTTTTTTTAGCAGCAGTACAAAACCAGGGTTGTATTGTGCAACCATTTCAGTTGTATCTGCAACTGAAAAATAAAAGATATACATTTTTGCCAGTACTTCCTCTAATGTGTAAGCGCTGCACAATAATTTTTTTTTATTAAAAACAAATTGTTTGTTCAATTTTTTTAAAACTGAGCTACTATTTTTTTTTATCTTGACGTAGAACCCAGAGTACTCATGATAAACTAGATAAATTAATCATTAATAAAGTTAGTGAGCTACGTTTACATTAATCTTGTGACATAAAACCCAACTCCCCGAATGAACACGTACATTTGAATGTACTGTAAAAAATTAGCCTAGAGCGCTCTCTGCTGTTTAAAATTAAGCTCAAAATTGATTCAAGAGACAATATAGTGAAGCATATTGAAAATCTTGGAATTGACGAAGAATCGATTTCGTTAACAAATTTTCACCACAATTCTAAAATAAACATGCAGTTCCTTTGCTTTGTAGATGAGTAGCTGATATTAGTAAGGCAGTGAATATATGTAATAATTAGAGTTGGGTAAGTTACTTTACAAGGTAATCGATTACAAATGACTGATTACTGGAAAATTGTAATCTGATTACATTACTAATTACTTCATGTAAAAAGTAATCAGATTACTAATTACGTTACTTTTAAAACATAAAATAAACCTATAAAATACAAAATAAACTGCAGCTCTTTCAGTGATTTCATATTCACAGATTTAATCAATTAACAGATTGATCACAGCAGCTTGACATATTCAAAAGACTTAGAGTTCACCCAAAACTTAAAATTCTCTCATCATTTACTTTATCCTATCCTGTTTGTCTTTTTTTTTTTAAAACACAAAAGAATACAGTTAGAAGAAAACTGGGTACATGTAACCACTGACATTCACAGTATGAAAAAGGACAGCAGTGTTTGGGTGTTCTGTGTTTGTCTAAGGTATTTAGTCTACCTAAATGTCTATATTCCAAAGTTTGAAACTGACTGGTCAGTTCTTGTCACGTGACTCACGATTTTAAACTTGGAGCACCTGGGAAATGCTTAACTAACAGTAATCAAATAACACAAATGTAAAATGTAATTCGCTACATTACTCCGTTTTTCAAAAATGTAATTAGAATACAGTTACTGTGGAACACATTACACCCAACTCTGGTAATAATATAGATGCATCAATGTATTGGCTAATGACTAGGCCCACCCAGAATCTGCGCGCGCAGAATTCCGCAGATTTTTAGCCCATCCTTAATTCTGTTTATTTACTGGAGTAAATGTGTGTAAATCTATTATTCAGTTTTTTTAATTAATTTTAGTAATATTATTGACTAATATGAAAATGTTCATCTGATTTATGTTCAATGCAGTTTGTACGTTAATATTTTCTGTCTTTTACTAGATATATTACTTGACAAACTTGCTTTATTTACCAAATAAAGTGAATCTTGGATTTGCATTTTAAACATTAAATAAAAGTTAAAAAGATATTATTTTTTATTTCTTATATTAAGGTTTTAGTTTTGATACTCTCAAAATAATTCCGCAGAAATCCGCAGACTTTTACCAAAATTCTCAGCAGAAATAGCAAAAATCATCTTCAGATTTTGTCTGGCCCCACTAATGACTGGTACCCACCAATAATAGAAAATATCAGTATCAGTTAATTATCTGAGCCGGTACTTTGAACTATATTGTGTTAAAATTGTGTAGTGTTTTAAAAAAACATCTCTCGAGTGGAAGAACTTGAATTGTGTGACAATGGCAACAAAAGTGCTGATTTTGAGCTCTAAATTGCTACAGTCTTCTGAGGTGGAAAGTAAAAAAAGGTGGAAATGCAAGCTCTTAAGGACAAATTCACACTGCACCAATGCCATGGGGTTTTTGAATGACCATAGAGAGTCAGGAACTTGGTTTAACGTTGACCATAACTCAACTCATAACTACACCGATGCTTTTGTAGTAAGTAAATATATTATGTAACACAAATTAATCAAATATTACAAAGTATATTTACATACAAATATTACGTAAAAATTACAAAGCTTTTTGAAAATAAGAATAATTAATAAAGAATTAAATAATCTCTTCACATTTGTAAATCACTAATCAAATAAGTACATTTATGAAAACTCATAATAAAGTTATATAAAGTGTTAAAGAAAATTGGTAACAAAAAACAATAACAAAACTGTATTACATACTATTCAGTTGAAACGAAGCATGATTTCAGATCTTGTTTTAATATTAGATAGTTTATTAACATTTCAACAACCAATGACACCACAAGAGGGGGCCATTACATTGTATTCTGAGTAGAACGAATCTGTGTTTTCCCTTACTCTTCTAATCCATTTTATGTGACACTATCTGAAAAGTGTATAATGGCCCGTGTTAAACTCAAATCTTGAGCCACAGCTGCTCTAAAACCCCCTTTCCAACATCCGATTGATATTTTCCTCTCTCTCCCACACACACACACAAACACACACACACACACACACACACACACACACACACACATCACTCTTCAAATATCGTTGTGTTTGTGTGAATGTTGGCCAATTAGGGTAGGTCTCCTCCACAGGGACCCAATCAAGAGCCTGAGAACAGCCCTGCAGACAAAACACTGATAACATCCAAAATGGCTCATTAATGCCCAAATGCAACAGTGTTCCCTATCTCTCGCTATCCCCCAATCTCCTTATCTCATTTGCCAATTTTCATCTAGTTCTTCAGGGTTCCCCATTCCTGTTTTCACTTCACTTCCTCCAACCCCCCTCTCCACTTCCTTTAGCATCTCCTTCTCTAGCTTTATCTCCAACAGCCATCTAACTTGACCCCTGTAGTTTCATTGTTTTGCTATTTCACTGAAGCAGAGATGCAGTTGGAGACGCATTTCACTGAAGATGTAACAAGTAATGCCAACATCAACGTAAAACACTCTGATAACGTGTATTTCCGTTTTTATGTTTTTAAAACTTTCTACTGCTCATAGAGGCAAACATCTAAGTATACAGTGAAACTCTGTTGCGATTTAAAGGGCACCTATGACAAAAATCATCTTTTGGAAGCTATTTAGACAGAACTGAGTGTAGGTTTAGTGTGCCCATGGTCATACTGAAGTGATATAAGCACAAGTGTATTTTTTTAAATTTCCTGACGAACTTAAAATAGGATTCAAATCTCTCTCATTTTGAGGCCCTCTGCAATGTGAGGAGTGTAGCTTCCCCGCCCACCAAATTGTTTGACAGCCACGTATTAACATGTCTCCATAGTAACTCTATAGTAATCATATCCACAAGGCAGGATGTGCGCAAAGCAACCAGGATTAAAAGATCTGTTCAGCTCTCTGTGATCATCTGCACTTCCAAAATGAGTTTTACAATGTTAAAACAAAAAGGTGCCTGTTTGTAATAAAGGCAGTAAAATGCCTGTGTGATTTATCACTACAGACGGATGTCAGTAAAATTATAAAAGAAGACCATTCAATCCTGGTTTGTTTACCATACCTGATTAATAACATAACAAATATCCATACAGCAGAGGATATTAATGTGCATCCACGTGTGTGTGTGTGCGTTCGCGTGAACTTTGTAACGCCATTATGTGTGATTGTTCCAGACAAGCTTGAATTTACTCTACAATAAATACATCAAATAATCAACCCAGGAAGCAAAGAATTCTGGCCCAGATTTGGCCTAAAGCTGGCATAGCAGGCCTTTGTCCGGCCAAACATGAGAACTTAGCCCAGAGGCAGAGACTTGGCCCAGATATAGTCCACATTTGGCCCTTGTATGGAGTGCAGACTTGGTCCATTCATGTACCGTAATTCACGGCCAGATCTGGGCCAGAGAAGTTTTGCTTTGTGGGGAATAACTTCTTACTGTAGTACTGTCTCATCTGTCACTGTGCTGTTTATCTGACATGAGACGCAGCAGGAAATGGAGACATGCGTCAGAGCAATAGAAAGTGATCTCTGGGGTTCTGACAAGCACATGGGAACGGTGGGCGGGGAGAAGTTTGCATTAAAGGCACAGGCAACAAAAAATGCTACAGTGTGCTAAGAGTTCAAAATGCCCATGTTCTGAAAGGTATAATAAATAATCTGATGGGTGTTTTGAGCTGAAACTTATGAAAAGACTTCTCTTAAATCTTGAAAAAGGGGTAAAATAGGTGCCCTTTAAAATATCAGTTTTCTATTTAAACATATATATTTTTATAATGTAATGACAAAACAAAATTTTGAGTATCATTATGCCAGTCATCAGTATCAGATCTTTTATGCTATTTAGCGATCAAGAAAAATATACATATTATTACAGTACATCAATGTTGAAAAATGTTGAGCTGCTTAAACAATCCAAGTGAATAGGAAATTTACATGGATAACTTATATGTATCATCACACTTCCCCAGCTGATTGATCACATTAGGAATAGCTAACATCAACATGCAAACTATGTAATAAAATTTGCACTACTCTGCACAGATTGGTGAGAATCAAAATTCATTTGAATGGTTTAATTTTTTGTTTACATTTGAGTCAAAGAATTTTTTAGAGAGGTGATTTTGGGAGTCTTTTTTCAATATTCCATAACCATAAATATTTTCACAAATTGTATTTATGTATTTATATATATATATATATATATATATATATATATATATATATATATATATATATATATATATATATATATATATATAGAGAGAGAGAGAGAGAGAGAGAGAGAGAGAGAGAGAGAGAGAGAGAGAGAGAGATGGTTACGGCTCATTGTTGGAGAAAACTAACATATAAGCATAGACATAGACACAATGTGTTATATAGATATATTGATATATAAGATATATTGTGACAAAAGAAACACTTAAAAGTGTGTTGTGGATCTATTCTTTACATTAGACTAACATTTAATTAAAGCCAAACAACCTTAAAACCATAAAATTGACAGGTGCATAAAAAAGTTTTACTTGTCTTGCTTTAATACTTTGTGGAAAACATGATGCATTTTAGAATCATTTGATTGATAGAAGGTTCAAACAGCATTTATTTGAAAAAAATAAAAAAAATAAAATAAACAAATAAATAACCAACAGTATCATAAACATGTATTTTCAGTCTTTTTTATGACCTACCTTCCACATTGCTAGGCTAAGCACTGCCAGCACCAGCAGTCCCAGCAGTATAGCCAGAATTATGACCCACAGGGGAATGGCAAAGGAGACGTCAGGAATGGCCCACACCACAAACGTGCCGATCTTAAAAACACAAGCGAACACAAACACAGAGGTCATTAATATTTCACTAGAACTGATGTAGCTACGATATTAGCACACGTAAATCAGACTGGCAGCTCATTTTCCGTTATCATCTCTCATCTCTGAATCATCTTACGACTAAATGTAACAGAAGCTCCTTCAGAAAGTTTTGTTTATTGCTTTTTCCCTCTATTTTTGACAGTTTTACATGGTACATAGAGTAGAAATTGGGAGTCTTAATGATTTGCTTACAGCACTTAGCTAAGAAATGCTGACAATGCTGTTAATAGACATCAAGAGGGTTTTTTAAAAAGTACTGTGGCACTAAAAGGATATAGCTATCCGTTACACTTTTAAGAATAATAAGATATGTTTAGAATAGTACTATTGAACTAAGTAAAAAAAACATTGTAGTTTATTATTTTGTAATATTCAAAAGTTTGGGGTTAATTTTGAAAAATTGTTTGTAAATTGTTTTCATTCATTCATTCGTTTTCCTTCAGCTTATTCTCTGATTTATCAGTGGTCGCCACAGCGGAATGAACCGCCAACTATTCCTGCATATGTTTTACACAGTAGATGCCCTTCTAGCCACAACCAGGTACTAGAAGACACCCATACACTCTCATATTCAGACACACTCAAACACTACGGTCAATTTAGTTTATTTCATTCACCTATACCACATTTCTTTTGTCTGTGGGGAAAACCAAAGCACCTGGAAGAAAACCCACACCAACATGGGGAGAACATGCAAGAAACACACAGAAACGCCAGCTGGGACTCGAACCAGCAACCTTTTTGCTGTGAAGTGACAGTGCTAACCACTGAGCCAATTTGCATTATTAAAATGTAGTTAATTTCTGTAAAAGCAAAGATACTTTTTAAGCAACTGCATCTCCGGTCTTCAATGTCACATGATCCTTTATAAACTTATTGGAATATTCACTTTAATATATTGATTTGGTACTCCAGAAATATTTCTAACACTGCAACAAAAATGTTGATCTTACTTGGAAATTTTGTCTTGTTTCGAGTCCAAATATCTAAAAATTCTTAAAATTAGATGAGTTTTCTTGGTAGACAAAATGACATTAGATAATTGGCCTTGTTTTCAGAAAAAAAAAACTTCCAAATTAAGTGTATTTTGCTTAAAAAAAGTAAAATAATCTGCCAGTGGGGTGAGAAAAAAAAATCTATTTTAGAATAGAGGGGTAGCAAAATAATCCTGATATAAGAATATTTTTCTTACCCCAAAAATACACAAAATTGTATTGTTTTTACCCTGAAAACAAGGCCAATTATCTCATGTCATTTGTCTACAAAGAAAATTGATCTAATTTTAAGAATTTTTAGATATTTGGACACGAAACAAGACAAAAAAAGATAACCATTTTTGCAGTGTATATTTTATTAATGTTATGAACAATTGTGCTGCATAATTTTGGTGGATACTTTGATGAACAACAGCTAACAATAATATTATTATAAATGTCTTTACTGTTAATAATGATCGATTTAGTGCATCCTAGCAGAATATAATAATTCATCTCTTAATATTTTTAAAAACAGTAGTGCATACTGTGGCACATTTCTTTAGTGATAAAATTGATTAAATTTGTTCCCGGAACATTTCCTGATTTAGCTTATGATTATTTCCACCCTTTTCTAAACAGAAAGTATTGACAGTAAGCAAAAAAGCAATGTTACTTTCCTTTAGACTAGTTAAAAGCTCCATCTTGATTCGCAGAGGGCTTCAGAGTCAATGCTTGATGGAGGGTGTGTCTGAAATTGGGGCTGATGCTATCATCATAGCAACATCAGCCAATGAAATTAGTCCACAATTGGCTACTGTCTGAGCTAGGGTATTTGCTTACAGCAATCTAATTGACTGATGCTTCAGTAAGCGTCTGAAAAGTTGAGAAGTTCTCAACTTCTGCAGCAAGCAACACCGATGAAGCACCACTGACGGATCCACAATTCAGTTCGGCAATGCTTGACGTCACCCATTCAAAGTGAATGGTAAGTGTTGGTGCTGATGCCCTGTGTGAATGGGGCGTTACCCTGCAAGCATTTTTTGTTTTTAAAAGATGTCTAATATTTGTCTTGGCTATAACAAGGCTAAATTTGGGCTGTCAGTGAAAATTTAATAGACGTCTAAGAATAGGCCAAAACTAGACTAGTCATCGAATAAACAGAAATGAATGACTACACATATAAAGTCTAATTTGTCTATTTGACGACTAGTCTAGTTTTGGTCTAATCTTAAACGTCTATTAGGTTTCACTGACAGCCCAAGTTTAGCTTTGTTTTAGCCAAGCTGTCTATTTTTAGATAACTATTAAACACAAAAATTGTTTGCTGGGTATGGTCAGAATATACTTTATTATTACATATTTTGCACTATTTAGTTTATCCACCAGGTGGCAACACTGAACCAAGCTGTATTTATACAATCGGAATAAAAGAAACAACAACAAACTACTGAAAATGATAAAAACAACAGACACCCAAGTTGATGAGTGCATGAGTAAGGGGACAAAGTTTGTCGATCATTGTTTTTGTAAGCGTACATAAAAAAACTAAGTATGCTTTGGGTTTAAGTAAAAAAAATCTTGTCTTTCAGCCACATCGTCTGTTGTTTTCTTCATTAATCTGTGCCCACACAATCACAATTGTATTACTCACTGATTTGCTCTGGCGTGGGAGTGTCTCAGCTTTGATGCGATAAGGCATGGCTGTCACTTGAAAGGACACTGTGGAGTTTAGCGTGTAGTGGTCATTCCTTCTCTGCCAGAGGAAAGCAATGGATTAGCGCAAATACAACACACATGGAAACATCTCAGAATAGACTCCGACCCCCTCGCCGGAGAGGAAAATGTCAGATTAGCATTAACAGGACGCACATGGCGGGTGTCTGACAGTGCGCTGGGTTGTAATGGCTTCAGCATGAATGAGGCTTAGTGAGAAGCAATGGTCAAAAGAGCAGCAAAACAAAAACTTAAAGCACTTCCTTTAAACTAGGATCACTCTCGCACATACACACGTCAGCGAACGTGCTTTTATACATGTGTCTGCTTTCTGTGGACGTTCCTCTGGAGGTGAGATGAAAGGCATTTTGTTCAGATGATGTCATGGTTAACAATGTCACATGACTGAGGTGTTTAAGGTGTCTAACTGTACCGGTGATGTCATGTCCTGTGACACCAGGAGAACATCTGAGCACCAGTTAAACACTTTGTTGTGTTGAGAGAGGAACTCTCACCATGAACACTGTGCTACATGGAAATTTCGAACAATTGGCTTTCTGTAATCAATTACTAATCCTCATGTTGTTCCAAACTGGAGATCAAAGTCAAAAAATGTTCTTTCTAAATTTAGACTACATATCAGGCATTTTTAATTGTATACATGCGCACACCACATGATTTGATAAGTGTGGCACATCTCATGCTGCAAATTTTATTAAAATTATCACCACAGATGATCTTAAGCCAAGGGTCATCTCTGACATTTCAACAGGTGAAGTAAACACTTGTTAACTAGAACGTTAGCAACTTTCTATGGTTAGCAGCTTTCTATGTCCAAAAGCTTAGGCAGCTGATTTGTTGCCTCGCTGCCCTATCAAGCAGACTCTGAAGGCAGCTTCTGTGCATGAAGGCACCTCATAAAACTGATTTCAGATAAACGTCTGAGACAACATGACAATTTAATCATGTACAACAAAAAAGATTTGGTCGTAGCCAAAGGAATATCTGCTTACTACAATACTATCTTCTCATTAGAAATGCCATCAAAAGTGGAAATTGTTGGTAAAAACGTACATTTCCACAGAAAATCACACTCAAATGGTGGATAAAAATGCCATGTTTGTTATTTTATGGACTGGAATGTGAAGGATATTAAAGGCTGCAAGGGATGCATCTGTGCTACCTTCGAAATCATACAGGGATGGAGTTTAGGCCATGCCTAAACCAGGGCCGGAGTGGGACTCCTTTTCAGCCCTGGAGTTTCAAGCCTTGGACTGGCCCACCTCAGTTCACAACTGACTATATTAAAATAAGGTCATTTCCAATTCATTTTCTAATGATACTATTACGTCTTTTTCAAGAAAACAGCTGCTTTAGAACTTCAAATGTTCAACAACCCTAACAGTATTATATGGCTAAACAATAAAAATGATTTTAAAAAATAATAATAATAAATAAATAAAAATAATTACTCAGGAGAGATTCGAACATGGGTCGTCGACGTCATAACAAAACATGATGACCACTGGACCACAATGGCACTGGTAATTACTTTCTAATGATGGCTTGATCTTTTTCTTCCCTTTTTAGAGTTCTGATCAAGTTATGTCAGATTTATTAATGTAGTGAATCATCTGATTTATATTGAGCAGGTGTAATATTCATTAATATTAATTATTTGAATTCTTATTTTCACTAAGGTGCCGCTGTTAGGGGTTGAATTATATTACATCATCATTAACCTGCAGGCTGCATTTTGCTCACGGGGCTGCGAAAAAATAAATAAGAAGAGCGGAGCTGCGGCAAAATGAATAAAAAGAGTATATATATATATATAGTATTATTATAGTATATAGTATTATTTTTATAAATATATCAGAAAATGTCTACGACTTGCACTTAGGAACATTCTTCAAAACTTTTTTAGATTGTATTTTATAGAAATATCTAAAATTGATTAATTTAATTAATTAAACACAACAGTGGACTTCTTAATCTTAAATATTCTTAATCTTAAATTAATTAATCTAACTTTAAATATCTTAAATGTGGCTCCAGTGTGACTTCTTTTCTTTGCAACAGAAATCAAACAATGCGTTCAGGGGGTTAAAATGTCTTTAGAGATCTTAGACTTTCATTGTGTGAAGGATAAAAAAAATTAAATATTACTCAAAAACAATCCTAATTTATCTTTCACAGTCGAAAGCAAGTTATTCAGCATTAAAACAACACAAGGGAAATAAAGTTTATTTTAAATGTTTCCCCCTATACTTACTTCAGTTGCTAAATTGTGTTGTACATTTACATTAAGATGAACTCTGCTCACATCTCCTGCATCAGCAAATGTCTGTCGCCTCAAATAGCAGACTTTTGTTGAAATTGAGTTACTGCCGGTCAGTTTGTTGCTGCAAATCAGAGTCAGTGTAAACGCAGCTTAATAAGAGCCTTTGATCCGTCAGTGATTTAAGGAGTGAAAATCACCAGCTGGACATTACAGAGATACTGCGAAGATAACATCTAAAAACACTGAGACACTTTGTCAATGTTTATACACAACAGTGGACTCCACGCTGCATCCCGCTCTGTTATTACATTCAGTGCATCTCGGATGAAAAGACCAGCAGATGTTGGGCTCTGAGGGATGTTTTTTTCTTATTCTGTTTTTTTTTAAATGACAGTACACTCATTTAGTTTTCTGTGTAATTTACCCCTCCTTGTGCCACATTAAACTGAATTCCACAATAGAAAATAGCATATTTTGAAAACTCTTCTTAATATTTTTAACTAAACTAAAAGTTATTAGTTTCAGTATTACTTTAGACCCCTCCACTCCTATATATGCAAGTTTCCAATTTTTAGTTGCTCACAATTTAGGGCATTTTCTAGTTTTGGATGAAATGGGGAAAAACGAATTGTGTTCTCAATTTTTGTTTAATCTCTAAAAAATAAATTTTTATAGAATGTTCTAAACCAAACAACACTGAATCCCACTGATTTTAAAAGCCCTTACAGTACATACTTCAAATATAATTTCATAGAATAATAGTAAATCATAGATTAAAAACTAAAAGGACATTTGTGTGATATAGTACAAACCTGTAAGAAGGTGTGAGCCCAGAGTCGAGATCTGAACTTGATCACTGCACTTTGCCCTCGATCCAGACGGTCCACTACACACTCCACCATCAGACAGTTGATATTCGAGCAGTTCTAAACAAAAACACACACACAATAAGAGAAAATGAGATCTAATTTCGCATCCTTCGCACTCTCTTAAGAAACTCTGATAGTCTCTTCCTGTTTGTGGAGAAAGAATGTACTAGTGATGTACAAGACTAGTCAAATAAACAATACTGCTTTTGCTTTACTTTTTTATGTTTTGATTTATATGTAGGATTTAAAAAATACCACATTTGAATTACTGGCACATAAATTACTGTTCAATTTTAAATATGGGTTGTGTGTGTGATGTACAGTATATATTAGTGATGTACGAGACTAATCAAATAAACAATTCTGCTTGAGAATTGAGGCTTGAGACTTCCAGTCTTATTCACTTCTGTTCATTTTTAAACATTAAAAACAGCTCGTTATGCTGCTTGATGTTGCAAACTGACATTTTCTTATTACATTATTCTGCTTTGTCTGTATAACCATGCAAACACTTGTTTGTAGAGCAAGTAGTTTGACCGTTTTCTGTAGTTTATTATTCCTAGTTATTTCTCCCAAGGGCAGCTGAATCAGAAGTTCTAAAACAATCTCAAAAACGAGCGCACTTCCACACTGAAGAATTAGGACAATATGCACAGCTGGCATTTTTTCAGCCATTAAAAAGGTTAATGTGACTACTTTCATTTTATTTATTTTTATTATTTATTATTTTTTATTATTATTATTTCTTATTTACTTTCTACTTTATTTTATAAGGTTCCTTTTACAGCATTAACGTTGTAATGTAATTAAAGTATAATCAGTTCAATAGACTTCATCATTTAGTTGTTCAGGTGTAAAATTAGATGAAAGACTGTTTACACGTAAACACCTTCAGGAGCAGCTGGTGAGCACAGAAACTCCAGTAGTAAAATAAATTTCCTGAAGACATGGTGCAGAACAATGGAATTTAATGTCATTTAGTGCTTCTTGTCAGACCCACTTGATATGCTATATCCATCAGGCGGTGAAGATCATTGATCACAAAACAAAACAAAACAAAACAAAACAAAAAACTAAACAAAACAGATCTTAAACCAAAACCTTAGAATGACCAAGAGGTGACACTAAATAGAACGTTCCATTGCAACAGCAGCACTCAGCAACAGCTCCACATTTCGCCATTTTGGAGTGAAAATGATCGACTGTTCAATGGATCCTATTGCTGTCGCAATGGCAAGCAGTTGCTTTGTTTTTTATTTGTTTATTTTATAAGCACATTAAAGCTGAGATACAACCTGAAAGATGACAATACAACATTTACTATGACAATCATCAGCACTTTTAATAGTTTATTTTTCAGACTTATAATATGTTGTTGTTCAATTGGAGTTTTCATTCCAACATGGCCACCGCGCCATCTAGTGGGTGTTTCCCAAATTGCACTAGAGTGTCGCCTCTTGGTGATTCTATGCTCTTTGTCTTAAGCACAGAGATTTTGTAATGGCATTACAGTTCGCCGGAAATATTCCCTATTAATTATTATGTGTGAATAGCAGACTTTAATGTAAAGCAGTTTAATCTAACTTACACTTCATTAAACAATATTTATTTATTTGAAACATAAATTCATTAAATGTGGGAATTCATTCATTCATTCATTTTCTTGTAGGCTTAGTCCCTTTATTAATCCAGGGTCACCACAGTGGAATGAATCGGCATCTTATCCAGCACATTTTTACGCAGCGGATGCCCTTCCAGCCGCAACCCATCTCTGGGAAACATCCACACACACTCACATACACACTCATACACTACGGACAATTTAGCCTACCCAATTCACCTGTACCACATGTCTTTGAACTGTGGAGGAAAACGGAGGAAACCCACACAAACGCAGGAAGAACATGCAAACTCCACACAGAAATGCCAACTGAGCCGAGGATCAAACCAGGGACCTTCTTGCTGTGAGGTGACTGCGCCACTGCATCGCCTAAATGTGGGAATACTGAATCCTATTGAATTCTACTACTACTGCAACTACTACTACCATTACTACTACTACTAATTAAAATATAAAGATCACATTAAATAAGAGAAAATCTGTTATCTGTTAATAAAATATATTTGCACAATATTACACTTCCCAAAAATTGGAGGGCATGTTAAAAAATCTAAAATTCATTTACAACATAAGCATCTTGACCTCATTGTACCAGATATGCTGTGTGTGTTAAAGCCTCACACTTGATTGTGAGCGATTTAAAGTATTTACATTTTCATTTTTGAGTGCTGATGTGCATGTAATATGAATGCCATCGGTTTGACTTGACCTGTGCTCCAACCTATCTTATAACCTGTGGCGAGATGGACTATGATTATGAAAACCATCTGTCCCATGAGCACACACAAATCCCCTAAAGAGACAATAAGCATAATATGGATGAGCTGTTAGGAGATTTACAGGTGAACTCGCCCTCTGAGGTCAACACAGGTCCCCAATACATGTCAAGTTCAACATATGAGTCAATCTGTCACATGTAGGAGATGGTTTTGTGTGTTCAGATGGGTTGTTTGTGTTTGTACCAGTGTTTTGCTGTTGTAGCTTTGGCCTATAGAAACAGATCGTCTTCGGCGGGTCACTCCGCTGCTGTTCCTCAGGAAGCCCAGTAACTCTGGAGTGTCCTGAAGAGTCGAGGTCTACAAGCATGCAGAAGAAATACAGAGATGCAATTAATATCATACAAAAACAGTGTGTGTAGAAAATAATAAAATCTGTAATATTTTAGTATTATTTAGTAATGCTCATTCATTCATTCATTCATTCATTCATTTTCTTTTTGGCTTAGTCCCTTTATTAATCTGGGGTTAGCGGAATGAACCGCCAACTTATCCAGCATATGTTTTATACACAACCCAGCACTGGGAAACACTCCTTCACACACCTGTACCCAATTCTTTGGACTGTGGGGGAAACCAGAGCACCCGGAGGAAACCCACGCGAACATGGGGAAAACATGCAAACTCCACACAGGAATGCCAACTGACCTAGCCAGGGCTCGAACCAGCAACCTACTTGCTGCGAGGCGATTGTGCTACCCCCTGCGCCAACATGCTGCCCTATTTAGAATTGTACTATTTATAAATATTTTGGTTTTTAAAAATTATTTTTTCTTAATTGTTATTTTGCATTTAAAATTTAAGTTACACATTTGTCATCTTATCATGTGTTTACTTATAACAACTATATTTAGCTTAAATAAATTACTTTAAAATATTCGCTCAAATTAAATGCAATTTTTAGTTCAGTTTTAGGCCCAATCACAATTCTGTCCCTTAGCCCTTCCCCTACCCCTCATATTGGGCATTCACATAAAGGAGTAGGGGTGTCCCAATTCTCTTTAGCATGAAGGCGTAGAAGGAGAAGGGCTAAATAGTCCTTGAAACTGAAATTTCTCAGGACTAAACTCGAAACCAAGGGGTACAAAAATTTCACAAATTACATTATCTACAATGCAGTGTGGCTGCACATGGAAGTCAGGAGATGCACAAATTAGTATTTGTTGTCATTTTTGCTCATTTTTACAACAAACAAGCATATGTTTTATTAAATTCATAACGGTGTTCATGTTTTACAGTCATGCTTTTAAAAAAATATTTTAAAAAAAGCTTAATTTTGCTATCTATAATCCATAACTCTATAATCCTCTACTCTATAGTCCCACGGCAAACTTTTACATCAGTCACTCAATGACACTCGAATACCCTGTCAGAAGAGTCAAGTGGCTGGGAATGAACTTTTTACAGTGTCTGGTATTACGTAAATGTTAATGTTGTTTTTGTGTGCTTAGATTAGGGGTGCCCAAACTTTTTCATAGGAAGGCCAAAAAAGCAAACATTACAGACAGTCGTGGGCTGAAGATAAATATATCAAAATATTTTACATTAAAGTTGCCATGGGTAATTTCCCAATTTATTTTATAATATTAACAAATTATTAGAAAACGTCACTTTGAATTGTATTAACGAATGCAGTAGCTTTTTAAAGTATACAGCGAAGTTCAATTCTGAATACACTGGTCAAGCAGAATCTGTTTTTGATTTGCTCACCAAAGTCCTGTGCATTGTCCTCTATCCGTCAGGTGACAGTATGTACATTTTAAACTAAATTACAGCATTTCAAATTAAAACATTTCTATTCAGTTAGCATATTTGTAGCTTAACAATAAAACAAACAGATAAAAGATTATATCAAATTTGAAATGGCAAACCAAAGGTTTCCATGGGCTAACTTAGGCCCACGTTGTCACGGTTTATGGGTCTGTGTATTCTTCCTGTATGTTATGTGTTATGACGTATGTGTTGTGGTGTGCCTGTGTGGGTGGGTGTGTCTGTTGACCTTTTCATGGTAGCCTGCATTCTGATCAGCTGACCTAATCAGAGAGTCCCAGCTGATGCCTGTTTTATGGGCAATATAACAGTCTGTGTTTCACTGTTGGTTATCAGTCCGTTGTTGTTTTTATGTTCCTGTCTGTGTCATGTCCAGGTATTCTCTCTAGTCTTGACCGTTGGATGACGTGTATCTATTAGACCTGTGGTAGCTCTCCGTCCTGGACATTCAACAAGTCTCTATCCCTTTGAGCACTTTAAAACTATATTTACTGTTGCACTTCATTAAACTGTCTTTCATTCGCAGTTGGATTCTCCCGGTTTCTTACATGACACACGGGCCCTAGATTGGGCATCTCTGCTTTAGATGACTATGGCCACTGTCTAAATGCAGAGTACAGTTACAAACTTATTGCCACATTATATTATTATATATGCCTTTAGTGATTTTCTGAAGATAAATACCAAAAAAATAAAAAATCTGGAATCACTACAGCAGTCGTGATCATCTGATCTGAAATGAAAAAAGAAATTGCGATAACATATGATGAGATGTGCAGGTGTTATAGTCTCATTTCTTAGGGGTAAAATTTGAAGCCCTTCTCCTTCACACTCTGTTTTAAGGGCCAAGAGGAAGGGGTAGGGGTAAAAAAATAGAATTGGGATTCACCCTTAGTCTGTCATTTTCAGCCTAAACTTGCTTTTTTCTTATACCTAAAACTTTTGGAATCGTCTTTGGACGTTGGGGGAAACTTAATTATTTTTATTATTATTAATAATAGTAATAAACTACATTGTGTCAGGAAATCACAATAATATATTATAAAATTAAACTGCCATTAGAAAAAAAAATATAACATCATAATATTTATTAATATTTAACCTTAAGTTAAAATGGATAAAAACATAATAAAGAAGTTAGTCACTAATATTGTGAAATGGAGTTGTCGCTATGTAAAGTAGTCAAAACGCCAGACACTGCGGTTCTGGGCCAAAATCTCCCTCCTGTAAAGTTCACAAGAAAAGCTCTAATATCAGCCCAGGTGGTTAAAATTCTGAACTCAGCATGAACGCAGATCAGTTACAAGGAGAAGAGACTTCATGAGGACGCCGTGATGCTTCAAAATGACTGCATGTGAAATCTGAAGAGCGATAATAAAGACCAGTCGAGAGAGCAGAGGGGTCAGCATTAGTCCAACACTCTGATCAAAAACTAGCCGAGCTTAGCAGCCCCCATTTTACATTTATTTGAAACTCATTAGTAAAAGCACAGAAACTTGAGATTGATAACAGCAGAGGACACAAAAGTGAGAAATACTGATGGAGAACGACTAACATCAATTGTTAAATCATCAATGTTTTCACATAAATTAGCATGTAATTAGTATATGTTTTACACAAATTAGTGTATTGTTTGCACAAATTAGTTGCATATAGTCTGCATATCATCAAGTAGCATATGTTGGTAACCAGAATTAGCATGTTGGTAGCAAATATTTGAATTAGCATATATAAAAAATTGGTTTAAAGAGGTTTAAACCTTGATTTTATGAGAACAGTTGATGAGTATTGTAATCAATAAACTTTATATCTACAAAATGTTAATGACTTAGCCCAGTAAGTTTTATTATTTACTATTAAAGTGTGTAGGAGAACTTAATATCTTCATTGTTTTTATCATGAATTGTGATGCTATGAATTAGCATGTTGCTAACATGACTTTACCACAAATTAGCATGTAATTAGCAATTATCATCAGGATTGTGTCACTTCGATCTTGTTAATTCTTGTTTTGGTGGCAGAATCTGGACACTAGCCCTGTCTTGTCTAGTATGTTGTGCTCGACTTGAGTTTTCTCACTTCCTGTCATTGTCTGTCATTGTCATTTCTCATATTTCCTGTCAATGTCTGTTTTCGTCTTTGTATGAGAGCCATCTTGGCTGGACTCAGGCCGCGTGAGGTCCAGGCATGCTCAGGACGTGCGCTCTCGTCCTGGTGTGTTTGTTATTTTGCTCGCGGCATGATGTTTTAGTACTCAGAGCATCAGTCTAGTTGGTTTTGGTTTCTGTTGGCGCTGGGATCGGAACATGCATGTCGCATGCGTAAGTTTAATATCATGTTGTCAAAGTATGTGGCTCTGTGTTTACATTGTGGCCATGTGATTTAGTATTGCTTCATGTGAACACGAGGTTAATGAGTTCTCTCACTGGCTGCGTATTTTAGTCCTGTTTTACATGAGCACATGGCTTGTGTTATCTCTGTGTCATGTGCTCTTCTGTCTATTGTCTAGTCACACCCTCCTTATCCAATTAGTTTATTCAGTTCACTTGTTTGTTAATTCTTTCTGCTTATAGCTCCCTCTTGTCTGGTGTCCGGTGCCAGTTCGTTGTCAATGCTTTCCCTATGTTCCAGCGCCAGTCCTGTGGTGCCCTGCCTAGTAAGCCCAGTCAAGATTTTGCCTTTTGTTATAGTTTTTTCGTCTCTGGGTGTTTTTTTTTTTTTGGCATTTTTGTTTTATTTCATAGTTAATAAAACCCATATTTTTTCCTGCATTCGAGCCCTTGCTCCTTTCCCTAATAATTATTAACATGTTGCTAGCATGAACATGTTTTAGCATGAATTAGCATGTTGCTATAACGTTTAGAGCTTTGTGACAGTGAAGAACACAAGTGAGAAGTGTAAATGGGATGAGAAAAGGTGTAGTCCGGTGGTCATTTTTATTGATGCAGTATTAATTCTGGATGCAGGCTCATTTCTGTAAACCTGCAGCACAGGACAGAGAGTTTACCTCCAACTCCAGTGGGTTGAGGGAGCTGTTGGTGCTGCAGTGAACCGGTCCGTCAGTAATGACCTGAAGTGCATAGAGAAGGTGCTCTTCACGGTAGCGACTGGGCCAGCCCACCTCCAGCACTGTCCTGCTTATTGAACTCGGACCTTTGTTATGTAACTGGGAACAAGAAGAGACATAATAAATAGAGACATACATAAACTATAGGTGATAAAACCAGCATAAATTAGCATCTATTTTTATTACTTCTGTAAAAAATATGAAATTTTACTTATAAACTGATGTATATTGAATATTTTCAGAGGATACTGAATATTTTCATATATTAATATTTTCAGGAATTAACATTATAATAACTATAATGATTATAATCATTAGGGATTAACAGAAATGCACTGTTATGAAAACTGATGAAAACTAATTTAAGATTACAGCTAAAAACCTATAAATGGGTGAAAATAAAAAAGGTATACTCTGTTTTGTAAATAAGCACAATATACAACTCAACAAATTAACTTTTAAAGCACTGCAAACTTACAATGTACTTAAGTACAATAATTTGAGGAAATTACATGGTTAAGATTAAGTTTAGATGGCTGGGTCAGGGTTAATATCTTAGTATTACACAATTATTATTAATAATAACAATTTTAGGCTATAATGCAGACAGTGTAATAAAATACAGTGCATATTTTTGCAATTTCACTGTAAAATAAAGTACTATAGCCTACTATAAAAAAACTGGTACATTTTGCCAAATACATTTAATATGAAATCATTAAACACCCTAGGCTAGCATTAGCATTAGCGCTTGGACAGAACATGGCATAGCTGAAGCTGCTTGTAACTCAAACCATCTGTACAGCGTCTGGCCAACATTACAGCCAATTAAAAAATTAATAGCCGCAGGACAGATGGCATTTAGTGAGGCCCTTGTGCAGCAAAAAGAGGTCAGGAGTCTCCAGAAAAACAAACAACAAATAAATAGCTTTCCAGAAGTTGGCTTTTGCTAGCTTAACGCATTATACTCCATAGGGGAAAGTTTATTGCTGTTAGCGTAGCAAATTGCTAATAATAGAAAAGCGTTTGACTTTTTTTGTTAGGACAGAAAAGTGGATTGTTGTTAAAAAAATATGCTGAGTCATCTTGTGCCATTTCTGTATGTCCACTTCTGTATGCGTGACTTTTATTAAAGGTGTTTACTATTGAACCAGGTCTTTTTTACAGTTTGCATTGCAGTTTACTAAACATTTAACAAAACACGTTAGTTTTAGTATTTGTATAATTGCTCTCATATTTTTCATTATATTGTATATATATTTAGTTTTTGTGTCTGTTTATTTCACACCTCATATATGTGCTGAACCTGAGGACCGACTTCATCCTCTCTCACAGGTTTCTCTTTGGGCTCCCATCGAGGGAAAGGCAAAACAACCTGAGCGGGATGAGACACACTGAGGAAAAAGAGAGAGAGAGAGAGTTTTCAATACAAGCAAGAACTGTAAGATGCAACTGTTTAGCATATACATTCTTATACATATTAGTCAATAAACATCATTCAAAATCCCTTTTGAATTATCAATGTGGCAGATTTCTATACTTTATATAGAAATATATAGTATATAAACTGGGGATTATATAGGAATACACTGTTTATTAGTTAATTCTTCACAGACTACCCCACAAAAACAGATATTTGTAATTTTTTAAATAATTTTATTTATTTAAACTCCATTTTGAACTCTCTGAGCAGTCTAATAGGGAAATATTGGTTATTTTTCTTTGAAATTGGACTGGGGCAACTCATTTCTCCTCAGTGAGACAGAAAGAGCCAGATAAAGAGAAATACTCACCCTCTTATCTCCACCTCTGCTCTTGCCACAATGCTTAGAGTCAAATTCACTGGGACACTTCTTGAGTTGTCCTTGTTAGAGCTGTTCAGAGAGAGAAAAAAATGTAATTGCAATAACAGTCTTTACTCATATTAGAGCCAGTTTATGCTGTTTTGGATAGCTTGTACAGCAGTGGTCACCAACCTCTTTAAGCCCAAGAACCCTAACCTCAGCTTTGCTAAAAAGGCAAGATCTACTCATTAAAAATTAACAGCAATCTTGATCGATGAGTTGGCGAGCACTGTTTTAGAGTGTAATAAAATCATTTTTGAATGGTTATTAATCTTTGCAGATCTTTTACACAATGAAAACATTTAAAAAACATGTGCTGTTTGTTCAAACTATTTATGTAAAAGGAAATAAATCAACACAATACTTGACCCTTTGGGGAACTATTTAATTTATAAAAACAGTTACAGTAAGTTAACTTAATCGTTTTGTGTTGGGACAACATGAAGGAATTGTTAGCAAACCAGCATTTTGCTCCCTAAAAAATCAACCCAAACTACAATTCTTGTTTTATTTCCTTCACACTCTTATATAAGAAAAGTATCATATTTGCCTAATGACAGTCTATATTCGTCACTGGCTGACCATGAACAATGTCTGCTTTGAGTCTCAAACATTACTTGCAAGAGAGGCCTGGAAGTCTTTGACTTGTGTTGCTGGCATGTCAAAAAGATGCTGTTTTCTGAACTGCAAAAGCAAATCAACTTTACACGCACATTCAAAGGATGAGGAATTGGGATCAAATAGATATTATTAAAACCATTGTCATTGTTATTGTTAATTTCAATGCACTTCACATGGCATTTTATTTCTCACATAAACATGAAATACATGAAATAAGTAGTAGACCAATCACAATGTATGGAGGTTTCATTAATTAATTCATTTTCCTTTGGCTTAAGGCTGGTTTATACTTCTGAATCAAGTGATCGGCGTGACCCGCTGTTATGATCACCAGCGATCGAGCAGCTGCAGATCATTGGGAAACTCGCAGTTCGCTTAGGAACTACTAATCCACCAGTATATGGACTACAAGTTCCAAACACGTTACGGACTGATTACAGGTACTTTAAATACAGCATGCACACACACATCTTTGCTGAGTCTTGTTATATTGTTACTATGAACATTACGATGTGTTTCCCTTGCCTTGCTGTGTTTTGACTCTCGCCTTGTTTGCTTGTTTATGTTGCTTGCTGCCTTTACTGACCATTCAACTGTTTAATGACTACAACTACGTTTAATGACTCTTGCCTATCTGTTTGTCCCTGCTGACTATTGCCTACCTAGCCATCTTGTTAATAAACCTGCATTTGGATCCTCCATAGGTTTCATAGAAGGTTCTTCATGTGTGCATCGTGTCTTAAAATATTGAGCAGATCCATGTGTAAGCCGGAGGCAGGAGCATCTGTGTTCAGTGAATGTGTCTGTCCTTTGAGTGTGTAAGGACAACAACAGCATGAACAGAGAACAATACTGTTTTCATCTGAGTGTGTCGCTGTCCTGAAATTCCCCAAGTGCACTGTCTCGCCGGTCATTGTGAAGTGAAAACCACAGCCTCCCCACCAGCCACACACACACACACCGGTACCCCAGATGAGCCTCTGTCTCACTTTACATCATGACAATGAATGAAAATATTATAGAAATGGTTTTCACCTTGGACAAACACAAATGAATTGTGCGTTTTCAGACATTGTAAGAAATGTCACAAAATGAAGCACAAAATTGGTTTCTAAAGCATTCTAAAGCAAATGTTTGCATTTATCAGTTTTCCAAAATGCCACAGCAAAAACTACAGCAACCAGCTAAAACTCAGACTAAGGTAAGTGAACACATATCAACCTGGTGATCTGTCTTTGCCAGAAAAGAAACATAAAAGAAAAACATAAAAAAGAAACATAAAAGTCTGACAATTGGAACTTTGATCTTGTGGAATAACTGGGGCTCACTAAAATGCTGTGTTTACTATATGCCATAAAACTCACTCTTTGTAGCTTTGTAAGATTTGGTTTCATACAGGTCAGTGTCTGCTACTTTTTTTGCCTTTGAATATGTGTGCCTCTGTTGCCTAGCAACTTCCTGCTAACATAAACATAACTTTCTGATAGCAAAAACATAAGCTGTGTCTCATTTCAGAAGCTGCATCCTCCAATGGATGCATTCAAAGGGCACTACATCATCGCAGCTCCTTCAAATTGCATCCTTCATTTTCCAGGTAATGAAGGATACAACCGGGGGATCCTTTGCATCCTTGAACATCCCAAGATTCATTGCATGCTGTTAATGGCAGAATGTTTGTAAAAGAAAACTCTGGATTAAATGTATGAATACGGTTTTATTTTAATTGGATTAATTTAAGTGTTAAACAAAGAGAGCATGACATACTAAAAATCAATTTTTTAGACAAAGCTATAATGAGACACAGCTATAGTTTTATTTCAGACAGCTCTTAAAAAAACAAATTCAGTGCTCTGACAAAAAAAAAAAAAAAAAACATTGCTCTCCTGCTTGGAAAATGAAAGTGAGGTGCGCAAAAACAAAAACATTGTTTTTTTCAGGATAATGACTTAATAAAATGTGACGACACATATTCAAAGCTTAATTCTAATATCACAATAGAAGGTTTAATGTAAATATGATGTGACAATATATAATGTGTTATACGAGAACGGTCAGAAGGACTGCTATGGCGTTACTAGTATATAGAGAATTGTGGTAGCTCCGGAGTTAAATGATAACATTTCACATTATTAATGTTTTACTTCATTTTTGATAAGATAAAATATAACCGAGTAGTATTAGAGACTTCTTTCAAAATAAATATCACAGACCAAAACTTTAACAGAAATTTTTATATAATTAATTGCTGTGGGAGTAATACCCAACAAAAGTAACGCATTACAGTAACAAATTATTTTTTGCTATTACACAGTAGTGGATTTATTAAGAAATGATTAATACATTTAATGGATTATTCAGTAAATGTTCAGTAATGCTTGTGTTACAACACACTTTTTTTCTACCCCAAAACGAATTGTTAAAAGAAAATAAATAAAAAATCAATACCGCAAGATAATGAAGGCACAATACTAAGTGAACCTCTAAAGGGCATGTATTCAGAACAAAGAAATGTGTAGTTTGAACTTGAATATATCACTTTAAACTATTAAAAATGTTCACAAAAGTCACTTTTTCCAACTTTTTAAGGTTAAAAGTTGTCAGAAGAAAGATAAAGGTCTTTATATTGCCATAAAAAATAAAAACATGAATCACAAAATATGAAAAACGGCTAATTTATGGATATAATTTACAGTGTATAATATATTATGGTTTGGAAGTAACTTGCACAACACAGCAAATGAATTTAAAATGTAAAAATGTAAATTACTTTAAAAGCAAAAATCAACTAACCAATACTGCCAACCATCTGATCCACACATCACTCATGCACAAATTTAAAACACTAAGCAGACAAAATACGTTTTTTTTCTTCATGACACCTGGCTTCTCTCTCTCTCTCTGTCTATAGTTTATATCTCCCCCTTCTCCGTCTTTCTCTTAGTCTCAAGGTGAAAAATCTGAGCGGGCAGAGGAACATGTGGCTAACATTAGTCACCAGAAAATGTTTCTATCCCCCAGAGACACGCATACCGAAACAGATAAGACACACACCACAAATGCATTCATACAGCACACATACTTAAGTGCAAACATATTACATGTATGCACTCAAACATTCGGCCTCCGCTTTGACCTAACCTTGCTCTCTGAGAGTTTAGGGTTCAGTGATTAAACCCTTAGGGAAATATGTGGTCCTCTGAGAGCGGCCTGGCAGTCATCTGAACACCCCAAAACCAACATGTGATCATAAAAGCCTTCCCTTGCCTGTGTGTGTGAGGAACATCACAGTCAGGAGTGTTACTGAAACCAATACACTTCACCTTTCTGGATAGTTGAACATGTAAATCAAGTCATGAAACACTCTGATTGAGATGTACTGTTATTTTCTGCTACAGACAGAATGGAGTATTTAAAACTTAGTATACAGTATATGTATATATATATATATATATATATATATATATATATATATATATATATATATATATATATAGTCTATAAGTCTATATAAGTCTATATAGTCTATATATAGTCTATAAGTTATATAACTTATATATATATATATATATATATATATATATATATATATATATATATATATATATATATATATATATATATATATATATATATATATATATATATATATATATATATAACTTAAATATAACTTTTAGACTGCTCTTTGGGGTATCTGGTCAAACAAATGTGTTTTATAATTTCTGTTTTTATTAGAATGAAAAAATAAATATAATTGTTTACATGAATATATAAAATATAATTTAAATCAAACATTATGTAATATAAAAAGGAATAAAGATAAAATTGAGATATGATGAAACATTTGATAAGAATAAAATATATTTAAATCATTATAATATGAAAAATCTAAATTGTTTATTATTAATCAAGCTCCTTCATTTCAGAATCAGAATCCAATAAAACCAAAAGAATAATACAGAAATTACACAGTTTAAAATATATACTGTTTTTTTTTTAGCAAGGATGAATGAATACAGTTGTAATGCTACAATATGCATTAATAAACTTATACTAACTTTCTTTTTTAGCTGTAAAAATGTAGGATTGTTTCCACAATAAAATTAAGCATCTGTTTTCGAGACTGATAAAGAAGAAATGCATCTTGAGAAATTAGAAAATGGTTATATTAATATTTCACAACATTAATGTTTGATTGTATTTTTCTGAACTTTTAAATAACGTATGTTAGTATGTTAAAAAGCTAAAACCTATATTAGTAGCTCTCTCTCTATGTATGATACAAAACATTGAATATATTCTAAAAGGTCAAATGTTGAAATATATATTAAATATATACAGTTGAAGTCAGAATTATTAGCCCCCACTTGATTTTTCCCCCCCTTTTTAATTATTTCCCAAATGATGTTTAACAGAGCAAGGAAATTTCAACAGTATGTCTCATAATATTTTTTCTTCTGGAGAAAGTCTCATTTGTTTTATTTCGGCTAGAAAAAAGCAGTTTTTAATTAAAAAAAAAAACATTTTAAGAACAAAATTATTAGCCCCTTTAAGCTAGATTTTTTTTTCCGATAATCTACATAACAAACCATCCTTATACAATAACTTGCCAAATTACCCTAACCTGCCTAGTTAACCTAATTAATCTAGTTAAGCCCTTAATTGTCATTTTAAGCTGTACACCTGTCACTCATTTTAGCTGTGTCTTAAAAAATATCTAGTCAAATATTATTCACTGTCATCATGGCAAAAATAACATAAGTCTGTTATTAGAAATGAGTTATTAAAACTAAAAATGTGTTGAAAAAATCTTCTCTCCATTAAACAGAAATTGGGGGGAAAAATAAACACGGGGCCTAATAATTCAGGGGGTGGGGGGGTGGGGGTCATAATTCAGGGGGGCTAATAATTCTGACTTCAACTGTATATTTTATGTGTTGTCTGAAGTCTCTTGCATTAATAGATTACATCAACTGTTTTCTAATGTAAAGGTACAATGTTGGACTAATCCCCAAAACACAATTGCAACCAATCAGCAGTAAGAGGCATGTCTAGTAATGATAGCAGAGATATCAGAAATACAAATAGTTTAATATCAACAATTTGGTAAATAATTTATTTTAAAAAATATAATAAATTTCTGGGACGGCAATGCTTAATATTTCAGCATCATTACTCCATTAGCCAGGCTGATATGGTGCTCAGTTATTATCAACTGTCATTGTGTGTACAGTTTGTATAATGGATCATCTTTATATTGAGTTAGAGATACAGTATACAGGTGAACTGGCTAAGCTAAATTGTCCGTAGTGTTAGTGTGTGAATAAGTACAGTATGTGTGAATGTTTCCCAGTGATGGGTTGCAGCTGGAAGGGCATTCGCTGTGTAAAACACATGCTAGGTAAGTTGGTGGTTCATTCCGCTGTGGCAACCCTAGATTAAAAAAGGGACTAAGCTGAAAAGAAAATAAATGAATAAATGAGATGTACATGCGGGTGGCAAGGTGGCACAGTGGGTAGCGTTGTCACATCACAGAAAAAAGATCGCTGGTTCGAGCCAGGATGGGTCAGCAGGCATTTCTGTGTGGAGTTTGCATGTTCTCCCCGTATTCACATGGGTTTCCTCCGAGTGCTCCGGTTTCTCCCACAGTCCAAAAACATGCGCTATAGGTGATTTGGGTAAGCTAAATTGGTCGTGGTGTGTGTATGTTAATGACAGTGTATGGGTGTTTCCCAGTGATGGGTTGCAGCTGAAAGGGCATTCACTGTGTAAAACATATGCTGGATGAGTTGGCGGTTCATTCCACTGTGGCGACCACAGATTAATAAATGGATTAAGCCGAAAAAAAAGAATAAACGAATGAATAAAGTACGTTCAGGAGGTTGCTATTACAAAATACAGCATGACAGATTTATCGCTGCCCAATGCAAATCGTCTTGTAAAAATTTTATTTACCTTATTCCATGACACAAAATATAAAAATTGCACACAAAACATTCTTCTGGGTCTTTCTCTCTAAATCAAGTTAATCTCTAAATTAAATAGAAAGCTGACAGCAACAAAACCGGCTGTGTAGAGCTGATGAATGCTGTAATGAATGATATAATAATCTGTGCATTATTCAGGCACAAAATAGTGCCGAACTGACAAAAACGCAAGCTGACAGAAACGAAAACACTTGAAGGATTCTAACCTACCAATTATTATTCACAAAACAATGCCAAACAGACGAAAACAGCGGCGTGACAGACAAGCAGATACAAACAAATGTGGACATAAGCAAACAGATGTAAACATTTTTAATGACTGTCAAGGAGATTCGAAGTTCCTGGATGAGCCAGCGTTATTTAGCAGTTGTTATCTCTAGATAACATATTTTGGAATGTCATGTAATAATACTGTGAATTAATGGTACATAAACCATGCAAATTGTTTTTCTGAATTATTTTATTTATAGAATGTTCGGAATAACAACATTTTTATGAAACTGACAAATTTGGCGAATGTATAAATGTCTTTACTGTCAGTTTTGAGAATTATAATGTGTTCTTGCTTTAGTAGAGTCTAGTAAATCATGTATATTGCTATGACATGCTACATAAATAGCATATCATAATTTTTACAAAAAATATGAAGCAGCAAACATCCCTTAATGACACAATAGATGCCCAAAAAAAGCAAAGAACTGCCTTTTTCCCAGTATATAAACACAAAATAGCCATTCGTCTCCACACATACACCCTCACTTTGACAAAACGAGTCTCTTTAAGTATGCGATCCATTTTCTTCGACCCATCCAAGGACATCTTATCAACACTCAGCTTCCTGTTCTGAAGCCCTGACCCTAAAACGACCAACATTTGGGGCCCATGCTTACAAAATGACCCCACAAAACATACATCAAAGTGACACGCACCACTTACCTTGTTCTCACATGCACACATGCACAAACTGCTGAGAGGCCTTGAAATTAAATCACAAGTCAAGGTACCAGAAATATTAGCTAGCCATGTTGAGCTCTTCAGACCCACACTTGCACATACACTACTGTTCAAGAGATTAGGATCAGTAAGGTTATATAATAAGAATACTATTCTGCTCATCAAGGCTGCATTTATTTGATCAAAAATGCAATAATACATTAAAATGGTTAAACATACTAACCGGCCACTTTATTAGGTACAACTGCTAATTAACGCAAATTTCTAATCAGCTAATCACATGGCAGACATGGTCAAGACAATTTGCTGCAGTTCAAACTGAACATCAGAATGGGAAAAAATGCGGATGGGGATGGTTGTTGGTGCTAAATGGGCTGGTCTAGTACCAATAGAGCACTTTTAGGATGTGGTGGAACAGGAGATTCACATCATGGATGTGCAGCCGACAAATCTGCAGCAACTGCATGATGCTATTATGTCAATATGGACCAAAATCACAGAGGAATATTTCTAGTACCTTGTTGAATCTATGCCCCGAAGGATTACGATAATTCTGTTGACAATAGAGGGTCCAACCCGGTACTAGTAAGGTGTACCTAATAAAATGACCAGTGAGTGTACTATTGTTTCAACTAAAATTAACTGTTACTAAAGTAATACTTACTGAATTCGGATTAAGATGTATAACTGTGACTGTAACTCTTACATTCTGAATTTTCCGCATCATTACTGTGAATTTGTGTCATATGATCCTTTAAACACCATTATAAATCATTATAATGATTTGCTGTTCTGTTATGATAATTTATTATTGATAGCTCACCAATAATAATGATTTTTTTCATTAGCAATGCTAAAAATGTATATATACCTGTATATTTTTGCTTCATAGTTTGGTTAAACTGTTTTGGATTCTCTTATTGAAAAATAAATATTTTTTTTTAAAATAAAGATTATTTCTGAATGATTAATAATTATTTTGACATAAATTTTACTCTTGAAAGTTTTTGTCAGAGTAAATACTTTTTCAATACATATGAATCAAGGTAAATAATCATTTTAATGGTACTTTTGATGGGGTTGAACCACAGTTTCAACAAAAATATGGAGCCAACAGCAGATTATCATATCATAATGATTTTTGAAGGATCATGCAAA
This sequence comes from Danio rerio, assembly GCF_052040795.2. Lineage (NCBI taxonomy): Eukaryota > Metazoa > Chordata > Actinopteri > Cypriniformes > Danionidae > Danio > Danio rerio. The sequence goes on along the minus strand of NC_141036.1, from coordinate 32,758,992 downwards.
ACCGAAAACTGAATTAATAATGTTGAAATATCAGCTGTAAATCACATAAATAAATACATTCTAACTACATTACATAAATAAGCTTTTACTTTATACAATACTATAATAACATTTCACAATTCTTACATTTTTACTATATTTATGATCAAATTAATGCTGCATTAGTGAGTTGAATAGGCTTGTCAGTGATCCTAAAGGTATTCATCCCAAACGTTGTGAACCATAGTGTTTCTATTTATAACTTTATGAATAATAGGAATGCAAAAACTTGGGTGTTGACAAAGACTTGGCCAGAAATGTGTGCGATTGTTTGAGAAAACATAAAGACCAAAGATGCTACTTGCAGATTTGTAACTGACATATGGTTTGACATTTATTTACCTGTGGATCTGCACCTCAAAGCCAATGGTAGGAGGGGCGTCCTCCAGCCTCGCCACGGAAAACCGTAAACCCACCGACAACTACAGTCCAAATCAGAGAGAGAGAAAGAAAGGGGAAAACATGAAAACATCAAAAGCTTAAGGGACATCTGTAAGTGCTCAGTAAAACAGAATAGAGCTCTTCCCCCACAGGCTCATACAGGAAAAACCCTCCACAATTAACACTGAGTATCTTACACGATGGGGGAGAAGTGTGGGCTCCGTCTGGACAGTCTCACCGCGCTCACACCCCAAACAAATAACATGAAAATCACTCAGCTGTAAGAGTTACATGTTTACTCATAAAAACAATAAAACATGGACTTGAAATATTGATTTCACCCTAAGGATCATTTTCGGAATCCCGATCACAAATTGGCAACATAAAAAATAGGTGTCAACAGGGTCTGAGACATTTTGAGAGTATCCAGTTCCAGAGGTGTTAAAAACAAATTTGATTAAAGCCGCTTCATAGTGTAAACATTTTGTTTGAACAGCCACACAAGACCTATTTCGGCCTACAGACCTAACGTGATGTTCGTGAAAAAATCTGCACAAAACTTTTTTTTGCCTTAAAAAAAAAAAAAAAAAAAAAAAAAAATATATATATATATATATATATATATATATATATATATATATATATATATATATATATATATATATATATATATATATATATATATATAACAACAACAATGCAAACTACAAAAATGTGATTTTGTGAGAAATGTGACTTATATCTTATATTAAGTATTGTTTACAAATTAATGGCTCATTTTCACTGAGCATTAGGGTACATATCACTATGATATGGTATGGTTCGCATTTATTTCCATTTCCAATGTCAAAGGTACCAAAATAGTGATCTGTACCGTGCCACTTTTTGGCACCCTTTCCTAATGGTCCATTTCCACTGAGTACGGTTCGGTACACTTTTATGTCCATATTAACTGTCAAAAAGTACCAAAAAGCAAACCGTACTGTACCACTTTTTGGGTACCCTTTCAAAATGGCCCGTTTCCACTAAGAAGAATGGTATGCTACGGTATAGGTCGTTACAAGTCACCTTATCACGCTTGTATATCCACTGTCAAAAGGGTACCAATGGTTTAGTAGGCGTAGTGTACGACAGAAAGTTTTAGTCGACGTCATTCTCGCTTGAGTCAAACTAAAGCTGTACGGGTTGTTTACATATCATATGAGAAGCACTTCTCACAAAACAGATGCTTTACACACATAAACACTTGTGTATATATGTTCATTACAAACCATTCTATGAACAGGATTTGATTATAACTGCAGATCAATAATACAAAATGATACGATAACAAAATAACGTTACTGTAACGTCTGCAATTATATAAAATAAAAAAATAAATGCAGCATATATGAACACATACAAACCCTTAAAGTCTTCAATATGTAACCAATTACAGAACAACTACACACAGCATACATTTAGTCCTTATTTGGTTTCAAAAACAACACGCAATATATAGCCCACAGTCAGTGCAAACCTCTCATCTGTATCTTTAATCTTCACCAGCACATGTAACCTTTTGTTAGAAAGTAACTCTGCTATTCTAAATTCATATTAGTCCAAAAGGTGACGGTAATAGGTACACATGGCAGTTTGTTCATGTTTATGGTTGCTGAAAGAATCATTTGCTCCTGTTTTTCCAGCTTCTCCTTTCTTTTTTTGCATTTCACTCTCGCGTTTTCTGAAAGGATCTTATGTTATAAGCACTTCAATAAATGCGTGCACATTATCATCAGTCGAAGAAGTTTGTTATTTCAAATATTGACACGCATGCAAACTTTCTTTAGACAGCCTTGTAAACAACTACAGGGCACAGGGTTGATTCTGCTCTTCTTCTTGGATTTGTGGCTGCTATTTAAGATGACAACAAGGTTTTTTTAAGCTCGGAATGAGCATGGCTTGTTATTATATGTAGATATTATTACGGTGCAATGTTTCGGCTGTGTATTTAAAAGTTACGCTTCCTTAATTTCATTCTCTTGCTTGTGCATGAGCCAGTGATGTTTCACTGTAAATCAATACCGTTCAGCTACGTGTCTTGCTCCGCCTTTTGGAACTCTTTTTGATGGCTAGATACCTTTTTTGAAAGATTACCCAAAAAATTATACGGTTCGATTTGCATTTTGGTACCTTTTGACAGTGGAAACGGCCATAAAAGTACACCGAACTGTACCGTACCATACCACTCAGATACATGTGAATATACATGTGTATATAGACCGTTATGACAACATGTTTGTCAGTGTAAATTTTAGATACGTAACCAATAAATAAGTAGCTCACTTTTGGGAACTTATTTTATTATTTGGCAGTAAATTTATTTGGTGACTACATTTAACTGGTGACTGAATTTATTTGGTGACCTTTAGCAACCTTCAAAAAACTAAAAAGTCTCTAAGTGGCAAAAAAATAAAAAATTTTACACACTCACATTACCTATAGTTAACATATTGAAACCTTTTTTAAAAAAGTGTCAGTAGTCCACATTTCTATAACTGCAATTTGTCCTTGCATCCAGTCAAAAGTCTATCAACTCTTAAACGCGTCTTTAAAACCCCATTTTCTCTAATTTATAAAAGTTTGTTGTTTTTCTGCTCTGCTGCACAAAGTCTAAACCCTGGAATCTTCATTCGCAAACAAACAGTAAAAGTTTCACTAATCATCTCTCTCTCTTTCTCTAACTGTGGCCATATGGTGCAGTTCATTAGGAGGAGTCTGATAATGGCTAATGAAGGCCAGTCCTTTAGCTAAAGGCTATGCGCAAACTCTAGAGCCCCATAAATGAGTTTCCCCAGGCGGAAACCTTCCATACTACAAAGCTCCTCATAACAGACGAGCGAGAGTAACAAGTGCTGTTAAACTTTAAAGGCAAAAGTGGCCACAGAGCCACTTTTTGAGGTCTTGCATCCCAAAGAGTTGGTAAATCCCAAACGAAGATCGTGTCTCCACAAATTCATGCTGAAATCAGACTTTACAAGGGCTGGTTCAACTGTAATCTTCTAATTACACTAATGAGACGAATTCGAAAGATTTAATGAAACTCAGAACAGATCTCAGAATATAACACCAGAGAAATCTTCAAGTGTGTTTGATTAAGTGCATTTCACAACATAGGAATGAAATGCAAGTTGCAGTTTCCATTCAAGACGGCACAAACACACATCAAAAGCGCTGTGTTTGAATACATATGTGCAATGGTATTTTTTCAGATGGATTGCAGATTGAGTAAGCAAAGCTGGACCGAGTGCATTCAGAAAGCATGAAGATGGCTGGATTGTGTATGATGAAAAACAAAGCCAAAGATGAGCCTGTCTGTCTGTTATTTATAGTGTCATGAGAAGCGTCTCCCTAAGTGACTCCCAAAATATCAGCCCACTCATGACAAGAAGATATATTTTGCTTAATGTCACTGGAAAATCCATCTTTTTTTTAGGTGTTTTGGACAGACACTAAAGTCATTCATTGTTGCCAAATGCTTTGAGTTTACATCACCCCTAATGTGACATTAGCTAAGAAGAGTGGGAATCGGTAAAACAATAACCCATTCAATGCGTTTAACTTTACAGACTGTGAAACTCCTCTCTTCACTAAATATCACAGAGAGAGCAATTGATGGGTGAGTCGTGTCAGATTTGTATGAATTATGGCTCACAAATGATATTTGGACTGTTATTTTAGAACTACTAGTAAATTAAATGCATTATGAAAAGATTTACATTAGGGGATTTGAGACCGATTGAGTCAAAATGGAAAATAAAAATGTCTCTACTTATGATATGCATCAATCGACATGCAATTGCAGTTCTGAATAAGTAAAATTAACAGCTAAATGATGTCTTCTAATGACTTTTCTATTTCATAAAAGCATAAAATGAAGTAAAAATGGCTTACTTATTAATAATGAAAATAACCTATTAAATATAATAATACTGTCATTTATTTGAACACTACCATTCCAAGCTAAAACACTGTTTTTACAGTAACTTTTGATGACTTTCTTGTGCTCCTGCAAAATAAAAGTAGTATATTATATGTGTAACCCTTTGACCTGTATGATCACACTGGTGTGATCCGTCTAGGCTGGTCCCTTGAACGTATGTCTTTCTTGGTTCTTGCAAAATAAAAGTAGTATATTAAATGTGAAAAAATGTTTTAGATGGATTTAACCCTTTCGCGTGTTTGGTCACACTGGTGTGATCAGTCTAGGCTGGTCCTTGGAGTGTACGACGTTTTTGGTTCTTGCTAAATAACAGTAGTATATTGCATATCAAAAATGTTTTAGATGGTTTTAACCCTTCCACCTGTACGATCACACTGATGTGATCAGTCAAGGCTGGTCCCTGGAGCGTACGACCACACCGATGTAATTAGAACATTAAGACAGCACATCATCAACTACTAAATAAAAATCTGATTTCCCATGATTGAGTATATAATGAGGCATGTGGTCCTTGTCATAAAATCATAATTTTCTTCCAGTCCTTAGACCACACACCAGCTTATCTGTGGAGAGGAGACAAAGTTATGAAGCTAATTATGATATCGGGATGGTTAAGAGGACATGATGGAAAGAGGACAGTGGGTAATATTGGCCAGGATATTGGGGATACACCCCTACTCTTTTTAAAGAAAATCTTTGAATATTAGTTCTCAGGACCTCAGTTTAACCTATCATCCAAAGGACAGTGCTCACCAAAGAGTATAGAGTCCCATCAATATACTGGAACATAAACCTAGTTTTCTCATTTGGTCTAGCATTTACATACTAACTAGTCCTGTTTGGCTTTAGTGGGCAACCATGTGAGAGTTGAAGAGTGCTTGCTGCTGGCTGGCAAATGTGTCATCTTATGCAAAGAGCCATTTACAAAATGTCCTGACCCACAAGCTCATTGGAAATGCCTGCTTCAGATTACATTTGTGTAAAACTGCAAAAATGTACTTAAACTTATGTTTGAATTCAGTTTTTTGGCCCGGCCAGTGTGTTTGAAAATTAGCTTTTATACGGTAAAAGCTTTGTATCTGTCAGGTTAATGCATTTTGTAAGAAGTTTTATTTGTCTTTAAGCTGTTGCTCTTTAACCCAGACAGGATGTATATTTCTGCTATTTGAGTTTCCTGATTTAGCCCAGAGGTGTTAAAGCTGTGTTCCATTTGGAAACACATATGCCATGTCTCTGTTTCGATACCACTGTATTCTGATAGGTTAGAGAACTGTAAATTTAACTATAAAGCTATTGAGCGAAGATATCTTTTTAGGAAATATTTTCACAGCTCAACTGAAGTGTATAAATAAGCTGTATTTTGAAAAAAGGATTAGACAATTTCTGAACAACTGGACTTCCCTCTTTGTCTCTAAAAGCTCCTGATCTAAAACTTGTAAAATCAAGGTAAAACTATGGTAGCAGTGTACTTTCTCTTATTTATTTGCCTTTGAAAACACTATAGCTGAATCTGAAATCACATATTTCCATACTATATAGTACGTTCAAAAACAGTATGCAAGTGAGTCGTATTTTCAAATTTATGGTAATTGGAAAACAGTATGTGAAAAGTTCCCGGATGACTCAATGCTTTTAGCGAGATTCTGAAATGCACATATAAAAGACGCTACACTATCCCATGATGCCACGTGAGGGAATTCATGAATGAGAATGAAGCGACGCAACTGACACAGGTAGGTCACATGATAATCGGTGACAAACGGCGGATGTAGTACATCCAAGTTCAATTCATACAACTTCCATTTATGCTACATAGAATGTACTTTTCTAACAGTCATGTAGTAAATTCAATTTTCAATGTAGTACCTACTTGAGTAGGTGATTTTGGATGCAGCCTGTTGGTTGGACTTAGTGAAGGGATTAGATCAGTGTTTCACTAAGAGATCTAAATGGCAATCACTGTCCTCTTGTGTTTGTGTACTTGAAAAATGTGACAATAAAACACACCCCAAGTAATGCATTTCAATATTACAAAAATGTAGACAGTGCCCTCTAGTGGATTTGGCCTTTGAAACGTGTAACCAAATGAATTCGGAGCAATATATTTAGCAAAAATAGAGCCTAAGGCAATGCCTGTTCAAATAGATCTGAAACAATATCTAACATTTTCCCTGTTAGTGGCTCACCAACAAAGATGGACAGACCACAAGTCCATTACTTCTTTCGCAATCACATGAGACTGTATAGGTACTGCACCAAATGTCAATGGATATGGACAGTATCTTTTTAAAAACACAATTCTAATTCTAATTCTAATTCTAATCTAACTGAGTTTAAATGAAAACCTAGTGTTTCTCTTACAGGAAGTGTTTGTGATGGTGTGACTAACATGTTTTCTGCACATTGCTCTTGCGATGGCTTTTTGTGATAAATGAGTTAAACCACATGCTTATGACTTACATTTTATGGGCTATGAAAGGATTACTTGGAAAGGTTTGAAATAGGACAATAAAACTTAAAATGGGGGGGGGGGGGGTGGGCACTACCTATTTTTAATCACAGGCCACACGTTGATTTCATGTGTGGTATGGTTGTTTTTCGAGATGTTTTTTGAATGAGTTTGTGACGTGTCGCCCTCCTCTGCTGGTGCCATGATAATTTGGCCCATGTGGGATTAACCCTGAGGCACCATGACGAGGCCTGTCAAAACCCTTCTGCTAAATCTGGAACATGTTAACAGGTCACAGAACCAAACATCTCTCTCTCTCTCTCTCTCTCTTTCTCTCTCTCTCTTAGCAAAGAAACTCCCACAGTTTTTTTTTAACAATCCATTCAATAATTGTTTTAAAGCCAGTTTATTAAACACACTCGCACTATTCTGGCTCCACTGCCTCTGTCACTATAAAGGCAAGTTAGGTTACGATAATTGTGTTGCATAGCTCCGCCCACACCATACACTGATTGGTGCAAAATCTGTATCCTCATGTAATTTAAATGTAAACATGTTACAATATGTTCCACAAGAACAATTCTTTTAAACAGTGAAGCCAGGTAATTATTAGTCGCACACCGCATGCGCTGCACATTTGCATGCTATTAAAAAAGTAACTTAAACCCTGACAGAAATCCATGTTTAGAATTCTAAAATGCATATCTCTGCGTGGTGCGGTGCGTTGCAGAGTAAGGACAGAATTAAATTAAATTATTCATTCAATTTCTTTTCGGTTTAGTCCCTTTATTAATCTGAGGTCGCCACAGCAGAATGAACCGCCAACTTATCCAGCACATTTTCACGAAGCAGATGCCCATCCCATCTCTGGGAAATAAATAAAATTATTTAAATAAATTTCTGCAATTTAAATACATTTTTTATAAAAAATACTGATATAAAAATATTATAAAATATTAAAATGTTGTTTATAATTTGCAATATTACATTTTACATATACTTATGCTATGTTTATATTATCATTTTAGAACAATATATTTTTAATATGAAAGACAAGGCTGCACGGTGGCGCAGTGGGTAGCAAGAAGGTCGCTGGTTCGAGCCCAGGCTGGGACATTTCTATGTGGAGTTTGCATGTTCTCCTCGTGTTCCCGTGGGTTTCCTCTGGGTGCTCTGGTTTCCCCCACAGTCAAAAGACATGCGGTACAGGTAAATTGGGTAGGCTAAATTTTCCGTAGTGAATGAGTGTGTGTGTATGTGTGTGTGGATGTTTCCCAGAGATGGGTTGTGGCTGGAAGAGCATCCGCTGCGTAAAAAAAAAAGTGCTGGATAAGTTGGCGGTTCATTGCGCTTTGGCGACCCTGGATTAATAAAGCCGACAAGAAAATGAATGAATGAATGAATGAATATTACTATTATTATTTAACACTGTGATTTACATCAGAAATTTTTTAATTAAAATAAAATATTGCCTTGACAAATAAAAATGTATCAAAATTACATCTATATAAAAATGTTTTTCAACTGAAGCTATTCATACGAATCCCTATGACAGAGGAAATGATTTTACCAGCAAAGACACACTTCAGCCTTAAGGCTAATTCTGTGTGAGGTCTTTATTTTGTCTCATGAATAATAAGCACTCTATACGTTTAACTTGCTGAAACTCTAAAATTCTCCTCAATAAGCTTTCTTCCAAACCCACAATCCTTCATCCTGACGGGGCAGTTTGACACAAAATAACAGACCTCTCAGGATCTGTCCAGCTACCAAATACCATGTCAAAACCGCAGCTTCATGTTGCACGTCCATCCGCAGGTAATATTCAGCCTATTCGCTTGTGATGCTCAGATTTATAGTTTATGAGCAGCATAATCTCTTGACCTGCTGTAGTAAACGCAGTCATAAAGCTCTCAGGGAGCTGGCACTGCTCAAGCCAAAGCATTTACCAGCTTCACATCAAATTACAGACAAATTATGTTTCAATTTGCCTTGGCTTTAACAAGCACTGCGATCCAAACAAACAGAAGAGCAGAGGAGAAAACTGGCATATAAAGATGCAGGTGTGTGCACGATACACAATGTTAAAATGACATTTTGGCACTTGCATGATCATACACAGCTTTTGATAATTAACCACACTAAAATCTGTACTTTCCACTCAATGGTGGACATCCAATTAGCATGTGCAAGTTATTTCTGAAAATACATTATAAAAGACAGCGGGTCAGGGATGCATTTCCCAAACAACACCATAACACACAGCTGAACTACCGTAGTATGATGCATCGTTTGGAAAATTCCCAAAACCGTAGTTGCTCTGTCGCAGATCCATTGTTTGAACCACTTTAGTTGTGATGTAGAATGTGCATAATGACTCTCTAAATAGGGTGGAGTAATAACTTCTTTAACGATAATTTGCATGAAATAATTTCTTTTAGGTTTGAATATGTAATGTTATTTTACATGCACACGCATACACATTTTAGTTTTAAGTCCAATGTCATTCATTTATTAATTTTCCTTTAGGTTAATGTCTATTTTAGAGATCACCATAGCAAAACTATTCTATCCAACACAATCTCACAGCAATTCGTAACTTTTTGAGTTAGTGGCTAATTCGTATGAATTTGTACGATCTAATTCGTACAATTTATTACGATATGCTCATCTCCCAATGATGGTTGGGTTTAGGGGCGGGGTTGTGTGCCTCCTCTTTAAAATCGTATATTTTCATATAACTGAACTTGTACAAATTCCTATGAATTAATCACTAAACTGACAAAACATAAAATACTTACATTTCCTTGTGAGATCAGGCTGTTCTATCAACCATTCCAACAAATGTTTTATGCAGAGGATGCCCTACCAGCTACAACCCACCTATTCATTCATTTTCTTTTCGGCTTAGTTCCTTTATTAATCTGGGGTCGCCACAGCGGAATGAACCACCAAGTTATCCAGCACATGTTTTACGCAAAGGATGCCCTTCCAGCCGCAACCCAGTACTTGGAAACAACAATACAAACTCATTCACACACACACACTCATACACTACAGCCAATTTAGCTAACCCAATTAATAGTGCATGTCTTTGGACTATGGGGGAAACCGGAGCACCCGGAGGAAATCCATGCGAACACGGGGAGAACACACAAACTCCACACAAAAAAACGCCAACTGGCCCAGCTGGCACTCGAACCAGCAACCTTCTTGCTGTGAGGTGACAGTGCTAACCACTGAGCCACCACACTGTAAAAAATGCAGCATTCCACACAATTTATTTATCCCAAAACAAATTGTTAACTTCACACTTTTAACAAATTTATGTGGATTAAACATAAAAAAATTAAGTTGTCCCAATGAAATGTCAAGAATTGTGTTGTTTTAGCTTATGTTACATTATGTTCCAAAAGCTTAAGCTGTCCAGATCACAATGTTTCTCAATATATCAGTTTGGGATAATGATCCAAAATCTTCCTTGCTTTGATTTTTTTGTATTTTAATGAAAGAGAAATGCTCAGTTAGATTTAAACAGGACTGAAGTAGAGTCAACCTAATGAGCAACTCACCCTGAGGACTTTGAGGAAATGGAAAACTGATGGAGAGAGAAATTGAGATGGACAAAGAGGTACAGAGAAAAAGAGAGAGTTCGCAAATTAAGTCCCAAGTATTCTTCATTTGGCAGGCACTCAAGGGTGACTAGATTCCAGAATGGAATACAGTACTGGCTTTTTTTCAACATACCTTCTAATGTTCATTCGTGTTTGCTCTCTATATATCTAGATTAAATCACCTACACTGGATCTGGCCTGATGCCTGACAGAGCATGTCCCGCCATTAACTTCAAAAATATGTGATTGACTGGTCTGACATATAAGTTGTCCACTGATGAATCGTGGCTTTAAAATGCTCCAGTGTTCCTGTACCTGTGTTTACACTCAGTAAACAGCGGTGAGTTTTCAGTTGGTACCGAATTCCAGTATCGTGACAACCCGAGTAGCAAAATATAGAAATAAAGTTTAACTGTAGTAACCGTGCATATTGAGTGTAATACAGTTAAAGTCAGAATTATTAGCCATCGTTAATTATTAGCAACACCCCCACCTCCATTTTTTGCCTAATTTCTGTTTAACAGAAAGAAGATTTTTTTCAACACATTTCTAAACATAAAAGTTTGTTCTGCAGACAATTGAGAAAAAAATATTGCTCAAAGGGGCTAATAATATTGACCTTAAAAGGTTATAACATTTTTTTTAAACTGCTTTTTTCAAGCCAAAATAAAACAAATAAGACTTTTTCCAGAAGAAAAAATATTATAGGAACTACTGTGAAAAAGTCTTTGCTGTGTTAAACATACGTTGGGAAATATTTGAAAAAGAAAAAAAAATCAGCGGGTTAATCATTTTGAATTCAACTGTATGTGTAACCGAATTTTTACAACAAATAAGTATCTGTATGTTGTTTAATGTAAATGAGTGGGCAGGGTCATTTTCACAAACTCTAGCCTTCCTCATTCAGTAACCAAAAGCTTTGAGTAAATATATTTGCTCTATTTCTTTCCGTGAGTAATATTTTGTATGCAATTGGGAAGATTGACTTTCCACAGATGCACAATGAGTGATATACAGTAGTCAACATTTGAAGTGGGTTAAAATAGTTTTTTTAAAATGGTCAAGTCAAGAACGGGAATTGTTGTATAGTTTTAGGACAACATTTTGGTCGACAAGTTTCTAATCCACTAAAATTGTTGAGTACTGTATGTCATTATGAACATTCTAGACTGTCATGAATAAGCTCAGGTCATTTGCTAAGGCCGTGCAATAAAGTTATAATGTTAGTTTCTTGCACAGACTAATTGTTTCTCTTAACAAGACCTCAACATATCATGAGAAGCCACAGGTATTAACTGTGTTTTTGCATAGTTTCGAGTCTCTAAGTGCCAACAGCTGTTGACTTGCATTTTACAGAAGATTCCAAAAGGCAAAAACTTCACCTTCATGTTGAATTGCCTGAAGGTACATAAGTTAAAGATTTTTTCTTTTTATTTCTGTGTGAAGTATTCTTTTAATACACAGATGATTTAGTCAGACCCAGGATCCCTGTACGTTTTAGAGTGTATGTGTATGTACACTGTACACAGTTGAAGACAAAATAAGTAGAATTCTTAGGAAATTTTAATTTAAAGGGATGTTTAACAGAGCAAAGAAAAACGTTTTTTTTTTAACTAATTTGACAAGATTTCCTTTTATAATCATCTTAAATCCTTTAGTTTGGCTATAATAATAATAATAATAATAATAATAATAATAATAACAATAATAAAACAATTAAAAGTCAATACTATTTGCGCCCTTGAGAGTTTTTTTTTTAATTGGCAGAAGAAAAAATTACTGTTGTCTAATGATGTTTTTAAATTTCAGCGGATGCTCTTCCAGCCACAACCAAATACTTAAAAACACTCATACACTTACACATTAATAGAAGCACTAAAACACTACAGCTATTGTTGTATACCCAATTTACCTATTTTATTTTGGATTAGGGGAAATCAAACACCAGGCGGAAACCCAGCCGAACACAGAAAGAACAAGCTAAATGCACACAGAAATGCCCAGCAGGGACTCGAACCAGCGAGGCCTTGCTGTGAGAAGACAGTACTAACCACTGAGCCATTGTGCTGCAAAATAGGTTATTAAAATTAGTAACTTAAACTATTATGTTTAAAAATCTCCTCTCTGGTAAAGATCATTTGGAAAATATAAAAAAAAAAAGAACTTAAATATAAATCAAATAATTTTGTCTTGTATATGTGTTTCCCAGTGATGGGTTGCAGCTGGAAGGGCATAAAACATATGCTGTACAAATTTGGTAGTTCATTCCGCTATGGTGACCCCAGATTAATATAGGGACTAAGCCGAAAAGAAAATGAATGAATGAATAATTTTGTCTTCAGTTATATATATTGATGAATGATGCAGGCCGGGATGTTGTGTTGAGCGTGTGTCATGATGGCTCAAGTTTTGCAACTCTTCTAATTGCACCCCAGGCCGAGATATTTGGGATGGCTGGAGACGGGTTGTCATGGTGATTAGTAAATAGATGGAGAGCATGTTTAGACTGAACCTCAAACTCTGTCCCAATGTGTTTACAGCCTCCCTTCACACACACACTCCATCATCCTACTTTTTCTCTCTACCCGCTGTTTTGTTTTCCAGGCTCTCATTAACAATGTTCAACATCAACCTGACAGAGAAACGCTCAAGAGAAAATCAAGGTAAGAAAAAATATGTAAGGGCTGCGTGTTTCTCTTCAGTGAACACACACACACAGACACACCAGCGGGGTGTAGTATATGTGTCCTTAATGGCACATGAATGAACACAACTGTACAACAGCCACATTCCCAAGAGTCCGTGGGGCCAGTAAGCAAGCAGTCCCAAAACATCTGGATTAGTGAGGAAGCGAGTACACACATGCACACACAAGTTTGTCTGGTTAGCTATCCTTGTGAGGACTTTACATACAGTTTATTATTAGCCCCTTTTGATTTTTTTTTATATTTCTGTTAAAGATGTTTAACAGAGCAAGGATTTTTTTTTTCACAGTATGTCTGATAATATTTTTTCTTCAGGAAAAAAGTTTCATTTGTTTTATTTTGGCTAGAATAAAAGCAGTTTTTAATTAAAAAAAAACAAAACATTTAAGGGTCAAAATTATTAGCCCCTTTTAGTTATATTTTTTACGATAGTCTACAGAACAAAACATCATTATACATTAACTTGCCTAATTGCCCTAACCTGCCTAGTTAACCTAGTTAAGCCCTTAAATGTCACTTTAAGCTGTATAGAAGTGTCTTGAAAAATATCTAGTCAAAAATTATTTACTGTCATCATGGCAAAGATAAAATAAATCAGTTATTAGAGATGAGTTATTAAAACTATTATGTTTAGAAATGTGTTGAAGAAATCTCTCTGTTAAACAGAAATTGGGGGAAAAATAAACAAGGGGGCTAATATTTCTGATTTTTATACTGGACAGACTGCATATTCTATCTCTCTACTTTTCATCCAAACCCACAGAGAAACATTCTGCAGTTTTACATTTTCAAAATGTATGATGTATGAGCAGATTTACTCATGAGGATCTCAATTTAAGTCCCTGGGGTGACACAAGTCCCCATAAGTCTGTGTGCATTCAGGTATAACATAGTCCCTTTAAGGCAAGTCATTTCAGTCATACTCAGTCATTTAATAGCTTGATATTTAGCAATGCTGTCAGTTTACTCAGATCTCAGTTCCTACATGAGACACCTGCAGATGCATCATACACATGCACTCATATACATTTGTACTTGTTTTGCGAGCACTCAAAACAGTCTAAGTGAACATAGTGAACATTTGTATCGCCCACTAAGGTAACACCCATGCTACTGTGACGGTTGGGTTTAGGGTAGGGGGAGGTGTAGGCAATTGTCCATTGCGTAGTGGATCTGTTCCAGTACGTCACCAAGCTGCAGGGTGCAGCGAAGACTGTTTTGAGTGCTCAAAAAACAATTACAAAAGTATATGAGTGAGTGTGTATGATGCATCTGCAGGTGTCTCATGTAGGAACTGACATCTCAGTAAACTGACATGCTGTCCTACATTTTGTCACCCTCCTGAAATCCTCTTCTGTCTGTCCTGCTTAACACACTGAAGGATTCAAGCTCTCACAACATGCTAGAGTAAAACATGCAATCACACAACAGTACAAACTCAACACAAGGCAAATTTATATGTTGCAGAAGCCAATGTGAAGAATATGCTGCACGTATTTTCCTTCTACATGATCTTTTGTCATAGTGGTTGTACAAGAAAAGTAATTCCTTTGCTATTGCTCTTACTTACACGCAGTTAGGCTGTTGAAAGGTTTATAGTTTCTATGTGAATAATAACACATCTGGTTTCAGACATTTAGAAGAAACTCTATCAGTCACTTGAGTACCTATACTGAGGTTTGTTACCGTCACTGTAATGCAGTAAAGTACATTATGTATGTCCATAATGTAGGAATGTTGCACACATTTTCAAAGCATTGGTCAATCAAACTCATGTTACTTTCATTCCTTTAGGTTTTTTTATATCTGAATTCAGTGGTGTTTGTATGACATGGCTCTTACATTTGTATCAGCAACCATTGGGTTCCCCAGATCACACACCACAATCCTGGTGTCATTCTCCGTCCTGTGTTCACAGTTCAGCCGCTGAAGATCCTGACAGAGAAAGAGAGATATGTCAGCCCATCATTCTTGTTTTAGCATCTGCTATAAGCATCTACTGTAATCAGCTTCCAGAAATAATCAGATGTGCTCCAACATAAGGCAAGTTTAAATCAAGACTGAAAACACATCTGTTTAGCTGTGCCTTTACTGAATGAGCACTGTGCTTCATCTGACAGATCACAGTATTATGGGCCCTATCATACACCCGGCGCAATGTGGCGCAAGGCGCGATGCAATTGTTATTTGCTAGTTTCAGCTCGGCGCAAGAGTCGTTTTGACATTTTACGCCACGCTGTTTAAATAGTAAATGTATTTGCCCTCATATGTGCTCCCATAGGCGTTCTGGTCTAAAAAAGCAAGCGTGTTTTGGCGCGTTGCTGGCGCGTTGCTATTTTGAGAAACTGTAATAGTCCGTTCTTTAGACCAGAACAAAGCCGGTCTAAAGTCTGGCGCAGAGTGGGCCTCGCTTACACACTGCTTAATACGCACAAGATGTAGAGCAATACGCAAATATCTTTACACATGAAAAAGAATTTAAATATTAAGGATAAATATATAGGATATAATAAGAATATATAAAGGATAGAAATGTAAAGGATTATAATATTACAAAACATATTATTTTCTAGCCTACATAAATTTAAAAACCACTGCCTTGAATCCTTTTTCATCTCAGTAGGCTTTTTCAGTTCATTCAATTTGCTTTTGTATAATGTTATTATTATTAGCACTATGATTTATCATATCCATATTTATATTTGTTTTATTAAAAACAAGCTTAGATTTGTCCACCTGCAGGTTTTAGACCATATGGAGCCAAGCATGTGTATTAAGATATACTGTGTAACTTAGTATTTTGACCACACTTCGTTATTATTGTTCATTTATTTGTTTGCTGGAAATTAGAACTGAATTTAGAAATAGCTTTGAAACAAATCTTTGCGCTTAACAAACGAAATGGATTTTTTATAGGCTAATTGATCTCTGTGCGTACAAGGTTTCCCTATACACGAGAGTGAAAGTGAATTATGAAATGCCTTATCTCTCATTCTCGTGCTGCAGATACTCTGTTTAACGGTTTTCTTGCTAGTGAAATGCTCAGTTTTTCCACTCACGTATTACTTTACGTCATGTAAATAGCAAACGCGCTTATGATGCGACGCAACTGGCTCTTAGAGGGAATAGGAGATGAGACTCCGATTGGTTCATTCTCAAAACACACCTATAACTCATTAAGAAAATAAACTCAACCCTTTTAGACCATGCGCCCCGGTGCAAAGCGGATTTTCCCGTCCTGAAAATAGCAAAAGTGGATTCTGACATGCCCTGAATGCGTTTGCGCCCTGTGCTTTTCGCTTTGCACATGGACAGTCAAAATAGAGCCCTAAGTCTTTTTTGTTTTTCAATCTCTTAAAACCTGTTTTAATCTGTTTTTGATTACTTTTCTTATTTGTTTTTATTTTTTATACTAGTCTCTTTTATTCCTGTTTATGTTAAGCACTTTGAATTGCCACTGTGTATGAAATGTGCTATATAAATAAACTTGCCTTGCCTTGCCCTGCCTTAAATAACTAAGCTTTATGTCCATTCGTGTGCCCTGCTCAGTATTTAATTTATATCAAAGTAATGCTGAAATGTATTAACAGTTATATTGCATGCATATTTAAGATGATCCTTAAAACAAGTTGAAATATTATATGTTTATATTACATTTTAAAATATTTATCATATGATCTGCAGACAAAAAAGAGAAGATGTTCTTGCATACAAATCAAACACAGGCCACTATTTTTGACTGGCTATAAAAGTTTACATTATTAATTCTTTCATTTACATTTACACATGCCTTTATAACTTTTAAAATAAAAGTAATTAAATAAAAATAAATACACCCAGATAATAAAACTAAATTATGGATAAAACTTATTTAAATAGAACATCTTATACACAATTGCATTTTTAATAGTGTTTTACATAAAAGGGCCATAAAAAAACAATATAATGTGATGAGATATAGATATACATACATACATACATATATATATATATATATATATATATATATATATATATATATATATATATATATATACATATATATACATACATATATATACATACAAATACATATAAGATTTGATATTTTGATAAAGATTTTTACAGATTATGAGAAAAAATAAATAGAAAATGTAACTAAATAAAATAGTCAAGTTTGCTTCCATAATAATAAATATTGTTATTAATTAAAAATAAAACAAAAAGAAAACGCTAAAATAAATAAAATAGCATTTTTATTTTATAAATTTGGTGTATTTCCCAGAGATGGGTTGCGGCTGGAAGGGCATCCGCTGCTTAAAAACATGCGGGATAAGTTGGTGGTTTATTCCACTGTGGCGACCCTGGATTAATAAAGGGACTAAGCCGACAAGAAAATGAATGAATGAATTTGGTGTAAAAACTAATATTATCCCATTCAATTTAGATATATTAAAAAAATTAATTTAAACAAATAAATCAAATTTATTTGAATAATCAAAAGTTATCATAACAGAAAATAAAAAATGCATTTAAAAATATAATTAACAACAAAATGAAAGAAATAAAACATATATAAAATAAAAAAACTTAACAAAAAATGAATAATACAGGTGCATAACATCATTAAAAACAAAACCTAAAAACAAAAACAATAAACCCTGTCAACAACTAACATAACACAGTGAAAACAAGCCTCTGGAGGATTTAAGGGAGGGACGGACAAAAGGAAATGAAGGAGAGAAAGAACATGATGAATTCTCTGATAGTAATCGCACCATACATCCCTGAGGCCCTCGCCCTGTCAACTCCTCTACCCCCTACATCATTCTCTCTTTTCCTTCATCTCCCTCCTTTGCAACCACTTCCTCTCCCCAAAACAGAGTCAAACCGTAACCAGTCGGTTCCCAGAAGAGCGACTAATGCACTTGTGCAAATTGCATTAAGAGCCACTCTCAAACATGCCCTGCAATTACCAGCTATTCACTGCATCTGTTAAACTCATAACTGACAGACAGAGCGCGATCTGATAGTTTGCGGTCTGTGCCACAACGCGCCAGTGTGTTTGCAGAGATGATGGAGTGACCCAATGACAGGAGAAGATATGAATGAAGATAAGTCCTTGTACTGTAGAAGTAGCAAATCAGAGCAGGCTGATGGTATATCTGTCCAATAGGCTTGCACCAGTAAAGAAAATGGAAATTTGTAAAAAAATTGTGAATATAAATGAACATAAACCTTTGATAATTGAAAGATATCTAAAGAGCATGTTACTTTTTATTATTATTTTCTTCATTCGTGTATTTTGATGGTTTCTGCAAACGTTACAGTCGTTTGTTTTTAATTAATTTATGTTAATTTTTTTATTGCCACAAATCTAGTTCCATAGAACTGTATAAGAATAAATCAATGCTTGAGCATGCGTTACAGAGACATGAAACTTGTTTTTTTTGAGTGTTTAATAAAAAACTTCAGGCATAATTAGATCAACATTCACTGCATTCCTGCTTCATTACTACATCAAAGCCATGGCGGCGCTCATGTTTGTGTTTTCAACTCTGTATCAGAGTGGATTACAGATTTAGCATTTCATCACGCACGGATTTAAAGCTGTTTAGTACATCTGATATTTCACAAGAGCTGAGCTTACATTTAACTATGTCAAAACCCAGAGAAATGTCATAAAATTTTAAGAACTATTCATGTATTGTAGATGTGCATGCAAACAGGAGAGATGGAAAGAACCATACACCGAAAAGATGACAGAGAGATGGATGGAACAACACATACAACACTATACACTGATAGAAGGATAGACAAAACAACCAAAATAGATATTAGAAATTAGTTAGATAGACAGAAAGACAGACAGACAGAAAGATTAGACAGACAGACAGACAAACAGACAAACAGACAGACAGTTAGACAGACGAACGGACAGACAGACAGACATACAGACGGACAGACGGACAGACAGACAGACAGACAGACAGACAATTAGATAGACAGACAGATAGACGGACGGACAGACGGACAGACAGGCATACAGTTAGACGAACGGACAGACAGTTAGATGAACGGACAGACAGACAGACGGACAGACAAACAGTTAGACAGACGGACGGACGGACGGACGGACGGACGGACGGACGGACGGACGGACGGACGGACGGACGGACGGACGGACGGACGGACGGACGGACGGACGGACGGACGGACGGACGGACGGACGGACGGACGGACGGACGGACGGACGGACGGACGGACAGACAGACAGACAGACAGACAGACAGACAGACAGACAGACAGACAGACAGATAGATAGATAGATAGATAGATAGATAGATAGATAGATAGATAGATAGACAGATTAGACAGACCGACAGATAGAAAGACGGATTAGATAGACAGACAGACAGACAGACAGACAGTTAGACAGACGGACAGACAGACAGACAGACAGACAGACAGTTAGATAGACAGACAGATGGACGGACGGACGGACAGACGGACAGACGGACAGACAGGCAGACAGTTAGACGAACGGACAGACAGTTAGATGAACGGACAGACAGACAGACAGACAGACAGACAGACAGACAGACAGACAGACAGACAGACAGACAGACAGATAGATAGATAGATAGATAGATAGATAGATAGATAGATAGATAGATAGATTAGACAGACCGACAGATAGAAAGACGGATTAGATAGACAGACAGACAGACAGACAGACAGACAGACAGTTAGACAGACGAACGGACAGATGGACGGACAGAGGGACAGACAGACAGACAAACAGACAGATGACATAAATAGATAGATAGATAGATAGATAGATAGATAGATAGATAGATAGATAGATAGATAGATAGATAGATAGATAGATAGATAGATAGATAGATAGATAGACTCACAGATTAGACAGACAGACAGACAGACAGACAGACAGACAGACAGACTGTCTATCATTCCATCAATGTATTATTCTATGAATTATGTATCTAATTCATAGAATAATACATTGATGGAATGATAGACAGATAGAATGATTAATAGAATAATAGAATGATAGATTGATTAATAGGACGACAGATAGAGCAATAGAATGATAGAGCGATAGATCAAATGATAGAACAATAGATAGACAGACCGACAGATAGCTTCTAATAACTATATTTAACACATGTGCAGTGTTTATATACACTGTATAAACTAAAGGGTAAACCAGTTAAGCAAAATAAACTTCTGCATAATCAGTTTTCCTGGATAGAGGATCCAGTGAGTGAGTCACAATCTATTCTAAACACAGCAGTGATCAAGTCTGAGACTAAAATAAACCTCTCACAATCAGATTCACTATAAATGAAAGACATCATGCAAAAAAATTTCACTGACTATTTATTAACTTCGCCCACCCAGAGCCACATCTGCAAACATATCTGCAAAACACAGTGATGGCAAGATACACATACATGTAAATAAGGACAGAGTGTAGTTTTTTACCTCACGCCTACGCTCCACACCTATATAATCTGCCTCTGGTGGGAGGGTCACGTGAAGCTCCGCCTCATACGCCCCCTCACCCTCATTGGCTGCATTAATAGTCAACATCAGCAAGTTGTCATCCCCGATTATAAGCTCAGTCCGGTCCCTATACAGAAACATAAGGAAAGCTGTATTTAAAATCACTTGACGTTTAGATACAGATGAGAGAACAGCATGTGGTTAAAACATAAACAAAGGATGCATGATACAACACAGGACATAAATTACAACAAGTATGTAAACAATGCTCAGTGGCACATATATGAACACAACAGACTCTCAGACTCACATTTTAGCAGAGAGTTTGAGATCTGGGATGCACATGTTGTCTTCTCCACAGTCCAACAGGATGTTTGCCTAAGAGGAATGGAAAAATAGATTTTTTCTTTCTGTTTTTTATGCTTGTTCAAGGAATTTAACATACTGTATGTTTTTTTTATACCTCAGGTGAGACACTGTAAGAATAAAAACACATGCACCTGTCGATTTTGAGATTTTCACAGTGTTTTTTCATGAAGTCTAATGTCAGGAAAGCATTTTAAGTGATACTTTTGTCACATTATCCATTTGTGTCTGTACATTACAATTTCAATGCATAAGGCCATTTTCTTCACTTTAGTAGCACCAAACCTGACAGTTTTCTACATATCTACATTCTGATGGTTTCCACTGAGGGATTTGTTCACATATAATATGCCTCAAATATATATATATATATATATATATATATATATATATATATATATATATATATATATATATATATATATATATATATATATATATATATATATATATATATATATATATATATATATATACTCTCTGACTTTTCCCCGACCTTCCCTGACTAAAAAGCAGAATTTACATGACCCGTAATGAACAGAACAACATGCAGATGTTGTGTTGAGCAGTCCCTGCAGAATTGTGTGATTCTGGGATCGCTAAATAAAGCAAAATTGTGATTTTATTGTTCACATTTCTTCTGCGACATCTGTATTGTTTTTTTTTTAAATATCATTTATGAAACATCTATTAAATTCATGCATGAAAAGTGCTCATAAATTTAGAAAACATTGGTTATTGTGGTCAAAAAGTAATGAAACAGCAAAACACAAAGAATTGCCACAAATATTATCATATATTTTTAGAAAAGTCTTCGCTAAATCATTTAGGCTGCAATAATCATATTTTTTCCCATGCAAAATCTAGTCACAACTGGTTGAGCACATACAGCTGCAAACAGTATTTTAACAGGTACAGCCTGGTGACTGCATTTGCTAGTTGACAAAAGGAAAAGAAACCTGTAAATGGCAGTGAAAAATAGCTTGACATAACAGTAAAACATGAAACAATGTGCTAAAAAAGATGCAAACAAAAATCTATTTGTGATATTCTATGACTTGGACAAAAATATATGAAATTCCTTGACTTTCAATGTCTGAATTAGACCTTCTAATATAAACCCATGGGACCCTGTACACAATGTTTAATAAAAAAAAAAAGTAAATTAGTTATTTACAGTTATTTATGTAATATGTACAGTTATGTGTACAGTTATTTCTAAAACTATGTATGTAATTAGTCATTTATGAAATAAGTTTATATATATATCGCGACACACTTTCTCATTGTCTGTCATTTTGACGGAGAGGGTTGTAAAAATTCTGTCATGACCTGTTATTGACTGTCATATAATTAGCATATTTTCTAATCCCTGTTTTCATTTATATTTTAATAATGAAATTGCACGACGAGCATACAGACTAAATTGTTCAATTACTTATTTGACAAACGAACAAAAACTCCTATCTGCCTTAACTTATATCTTCCTCCTGCGTCAACCTGAACTGGGTGTTTGCCTGTGCGTAATCAAGCGCATCAAGGGAGACTGATGCAGAGGCAATTGTCATCAAATTCTGTGTCTTTGCCTCAGAAAGTCGACCTCTTCTGATAGTTTTAATTTTGTTCTGGAGGCTTATTATATGGATTATATGTAATATATATATTAGGGGTGTCAAAATTAGTTGTTTCTTCTGTGCGATGACGATGCAGACATTTTGGTATCGGTTGAGTAATAGACTATAACCAGTTATTATGTACTGACTTCATTTGTCTCATATGCGCTATATTGCGGTAGCTTACTATTGCGAGGGAGGCGGATGTGAGTAATTAAAACACTCCAACTACTTAAAAGTGCAGAAACTCGGCACAATTCACTGTGTGTGTGTGTTTGCTGGACAGTTTTTCACTGACACTGAAGTTACAGCAGAAGCCCCTATTTCACTGCTGTGGAGAAAATGAAAGTGAACTCCATTTTTCTCTCTCTCTCTCTCTCTCTCTCTCTCTCTCTCTCTCTCTCTCTCTCTCTCTCTCTCTCTCTCTCTCTCTCTCTCTCTCTCTCTCTCTCTCTCTCTCTCTCTCTCTCTCTCTCTCTCTCTCTCTCTCTCTCTCTCTCTCTCTCTCTCTCTCTCTCTCTCACTGTGGACATTTGACCTGCTGACATTAGAAATCTTTTCCTCTCCTCACGGATGTTACAGAGATACTTCTGGAAACAGACACAAGCGTGTCTGGAGAGCGAGTTTTCTCCTCCGTGTCTATCATGGATCAGCTGTGATCGCTGCTGCCGTTTATTAGTGTCATACTCATTGGTGAACAGCGCCAGATCAGAGCCAATCGCAGCCCTTTCTGTTGAGCGTGTGACCAATCAAAGGGGATATTTATATTAGTTTATTTGCTATAAATGGTAATGTTGTTCTGTGCATGTTTTTAAAGGTACAGTTTATATATCTAACTGTTTGTATTAAAGGTCAAAATTTTATTACAAATAATATTTGAATACATTTATGAATTTTAATGCAAGAATCGCTGTGCTGTGAAGTAAAATATAAAATTCTGTATGAAAAGCATCGTCAATGCACTGTGATGCACCGAGATATTGAATTGAACTAAATCAATGGCATGATAATCATAACCGAACCGACCGTGAGACCAGTGTAGGTTCATAATATATAAACAACATATAGCACAGAAATCTGAAGATTTTTGTGGTTGAAATGTATGGCTTATTTGCATGTCTAAACATTATAAAACAAAAAATAAATACAAAAGAAAAAGTTTGCAATACTCTATGTAACCAGCTGTTGATGTTTTATGATACCTAATAATGATTAGCACTAAACACTGAATGTGAACCTGCTCGTGGTGGAAGGTCTTGCTGTAGTGATCCAACACAGGCCGCAGCTGTAGGCCAGCAGGAGGAGAGCTTTGGTCCAGACTGTAGTTCAGTGTCACGCTGATAGGACTCAGTTTATCCCTGAACTCGGCCTCATCCTACACACAAACAGTGCAGGATGAAACAAAAACAGAGAGAAAAAGATCTCATGTTAGATTCACTTTATATTTTCACTCTTTTACTGATGTTTGTCTTTTGATAGCAGATTCCTTCAAATATTAAACAGAGAAAAGTCACATCTGTGGTATAAGCAGGCTTGTCTTAAAGAGTCAAGGGCTATAAATGCTATTATTTAATTAGGTACAAGGCTTTTAGAAAATGAGAACATTTTCTGAAATGCGCATTTAAGTAGGAAAAGCCTGTGAACACAATAGCAGAAATACAGCTGTTATGATCACCAGCAGTGTTGTTTTTGCAGGCTGCTGGACAACACTCATATTTAACTGCACTACAAATCCCATCATGTGCTTCACTTATACACCTGGCCTAGATCCCCATGATTGCAAACAAACACAGCTGAAGCTGTTCAGGACTAATCACACAAACTATTTGTACACCTCTCAAACACACACACGTTGCTGAATCTTGTCAAGTGAACATTGCAACACGTTTTGCCTTGCCGTGTACCAATCATTGCTTTATTTGTTTGTTTTATGTTGTTTGCTGCCCGAATCGACCACTCGCCTATTATTGACCACTCTTTTGGATTTGCATTTATGTTACCAATTGCCCCTGATTGTGAGCATTACCTGCCTGACAATATTCTGTGTAATAATCCTGCATTTGGACAAGCAACTCCGTTGTCAGCATCTCCTTCTGTGAAATATTTAAATATAAAATATACAGCTATATTACAATATAATTATTATGTATATTTAAATATTTAATATACAAAACACACACATTATTTGCATGAATTCATTCATTCATTCATTCATTCATTCATTCATTCATTCATTCATTCATTCATTCATTTTCTTGTCGGCTTAGTCCCTTTATTAATCCGGGGTCGCCACAGCGGTATAACCGCCAACTTATCCTGCAAGTTTTTACGCAGCAGATGCCCTTCCAGCCGCAACCCATCTCTGGGAAACATCCACACACACATTCACACACACACTCATACACTACGGACAATTTAGCCTACCCAATTCACCTGTACCGCATGTCTTGGGGGAAACCGGAGCACCCGGAGGAAACCCATGCAAACACAGGAAGAACATGCAAACTCCACACAGAAACGCCAACTGAGCCGAGGCTCGAACCAGCGACCTTCTTGCTGTGAGGCGAGACCACAACCTACTGTGCCACTGCTTCGCCCTTGCATGAATCCAATATAATATAATATAATATAATATAACATAACATAACATAACATAACATAACATAACATAATATAATATAATATAATATACATTTAAAATATACCAAAAAATGTATAATATTAATAACAACAATAATAATAATAATTATTATTATTACTATACAACTTTTTACTAGAAACATTTTATAAGAAGTCTGCCATATAATCTGCCGTAAATCTGCCATATAAATAATGTAATATAAATTGATATATTTTCTGTTATGTTGTCAGATGTTTGCGTTTCTTTTCAGATGTCGCAGCAGTGTGTTCTGAAATGTTATTACAGAACAAAACAAGTTGCCAAATAATTGGTGTTATCACACAAACACCCAAAAACACTTAAAATGCATGCAATTTCCATGTCACCTAGGCTCGCCAAAACTGTTGGTTTCCTTTTCAAGATGCACTCTCACTGAGGGGTTATTCACATTGTTTTCATTCCCTCCTTATGAGCTGTGCTGTACTAGAAGCTTGGTTTGGCTCACAATTAACTTTCCCAAGGGTTCAGTTTTAGTGAAGATAAAGCAAGAATTTTTATGAGGAATCAGGCCAGTTCAGCATTGCTCTGAGCAGTGTGTGTGTGTGTGTGTGTGTGTGTGTGGACTATAATGCTCACCCGCAGGTACACAGAGTAGTTGTGGCAGTGCTGGCGGTCCCCTTGACCCAGAACCAGCTGCTGGCTCCGCTGGTGTTGGTGAGAGTCCATGAACAAGACTCGCTTTACTGCTCCACGCTGCTTCAGCCAGTCCAGCTGTAGCTCCATCCGCAGAGCTGGAACACACAAACACAGGCAGGCTATTGTTAGTTCCACCTTTACTGACTCGAATTCCGTCAATTTCTGCTTCGACCAAACAGGCTTTGGACCATAAAAACTGCACGTTTTTAAGGTTAATGACTCAGGGCTTCTGAACAACAATCAAAAAGTGCTTCCAAACACACACAAACATCCACACACACATCCACACCTGTTCTTTGTCATCTTCAAATACCATATGCATTGAGTCTAAACAGGCCCGCATTCAGAAGTGCTGGGAAAGAGGCTTTTATTGGCTGTTGTTTTAAACGAGTTTGGCACCTTCTCCATTTCGGCCATTATTGAAGCCACTTACATACAGATGTTCAACGCACTCACATTGCACACACTTAAGTGGATATAATAACATTTCTTATTGTTTGCAAACACCAGGACACAATGTATATAGAGTGATGAAGTCAATTGTTTACATTTGCTTGTGCTACATTTTAATCATTTAGTTCATTTTTTTTTCACAAAAAATAGCTTAATTTGGATCTTTTAATCATTAATTAACTTTAAAACATAACCATACACTTTATATGTATAAAATGATAAATATACTGTCATAATTTCATTCATTCATTCATTCATTTTCTTTTCGGCTTAGTCCCTTATTGATCCAGGGTTGCCACAGCGGAATGGACCGCCAACTTATCCAGCATATGTTTTTACACAGCAGATGCCATTCCAGCCGCAACCCATCACTAGAAAATACCCATACACTCTCGTTAACACACACAGTAAGGACAATTTAGCTTACCCAATTCACCTGTAATTAACAAGAGGAGAACATGCAAACTCCACATAGAAATGCCAACTGACCCAGCTGAGGCTCAAACCAGCGACCTTCTTGCTGTGAGCCGACAGCACTACCTACTGCTGCACCGCGTCACCTTCTGTCACAATTTATAATTTTAATTTCTTTTAGCTGAATAAATGTGCAACATTTTAAAATACTTATTTTTTCCCTTATTCTAAATGTGATTCATCATCATTCATTCATTCATTTTCTTTTCGGCTTAGTCCTTTTATTAATCTGTTGTCGCCACAGTGGGATAAACCACCAACTTATCCAGCATATGTTTTACGCAGCAGATGCCCTTCCAGTCGCAACCCAGCACAGGGAAACACCCATACACTCCAACAATAACACACATACACTACGGCTAATTTAGCTTATTTAATTCACCTATACCGCATGTCTTTGGACTGTGGAGGAAACCAGATTTGTATTGTGGTTCATCTGGAGCATCTTTGTTTGGTTTAAGGTTTAGTAACTTTTCATTAAAAGCTTATGCAGATGATAAAAATGTATACTTCCAAAATATGGTAAAATGCAGTCGTATTGCTGTGATGAATTAAAAGGTCATAACTTTATAATAATAATAATAATGCTGTAACTTTATAATAATATTGTATTAGTTGATGTTAGACAATGCATTTAATAACATGGCTATACAATGAACAATACATTTATTACAGTATTTATTCTTTTTAGTTAATGTTAGTTAATGAAAATACAACGAAAAAAACATGTAAACTAAACAGGGACATGTTAACAGGCATGAAAATGAAAACATGAATTAATAAATGTTAAACTATGATTAATAAATGCTGTGCAGGCATTATTCATAATTAGTTCATGTTAGTAAATACATTAACTAACTTTAACAAAGGAAACCTTATTGTAAAGTGTGACCAAGTAAGAAAAAGTGTTTTATTAACAGAAAAATGTATGCACCCACCTACATAATCAGGAATACCAATCCCAGAGATCTTTGCGCACACATTTACTGACAGGCTGAAAGAAAGAAGATGAGAGAAACAATTAATACAGTTGAATTGACAAAATTTTATATTTATATAAAATATCATATATAAATATAAGTTTTAAAATACATCCATGCATCAAAATCCTTTACCTATTAATTCACTAAAGAAAAATGTGCTTTATATTCAATCAAATTTTGTGCCAAACAATTAAATAACTTTACATTTGATCAGGCTGTAAAATTTTGCTATTCTTTCTCAGTATTTTAATGTTGCTTACCAGTGCAAATGTTTAAAGATTCCTAAATCAAGATACATTTACTTGAAAGACCAAAATACATCTTGTTTCTTTCTTCTGTTGCTGGTTGACCCAGTGACTTCCACTTTTCTTTTTCAGACTATGAAAGTCGATGGGTTTAAGCAAGCAGCATCCTTCAAATTATCTTCTTTCCACATGAAGGAGAGTAAATGATGAGGTCATTTTCATGTACTTTGATTAAATGCGTTAGAAGACAAGCTGATTTCTTTATTTTGTATTTCGCTGTGAAAATAAAAGTGTTTACATAAAAAAAAAATGCTGAGAAAGAATTTTGCAGACTATACAAGGTTAATGAAATGACATGATGTGAATGACAGTAAACTAGCCCTTAAACTGTGAAGGGGTTAATTAGGGGAATTTAAGACCCAAAGACCTTGTAAACTAATACAAATATAACCAAGATGAAATGTTTAAAACACGCTCCTCCATCACAAACAACTCACACAATAAGGTGAGAGCGCAGAAAGCGCTCATTCACACAGGCTCACACCTCTCCAGCTGGTGCTCAATAACTGTATTTCCGTCATGTCGAACATGTAATGATATCTGTGCTCAGGGAATCACAACTGCAGTCTTAATGGCCCAAAGGACCAATCCGATGCATAGCATTCCATAAAACCCAAATATACGTAATCAGAAACACCCCATTACCCCCCAAAACACACTTAGACAGCACTAAGCGTGTCTGAGTTTAAATTGGCGATAAACAGCTGGATGCTGTGCCTCATGAACAACACGAAATACCCATGAGGCCGTGTCTGATGGGATCCAGCATTGTGCATTGTGCTCCAACCACGCAAACCCTGCCATGACCCGTCTAGGTAGTGTTGCATTTTAAAGCGCACAGCAGAAGACGTGTGTACAGTGAGATATGCATATATAGGAAAGGAAGTGGCCCCGCTACATAATTAAATGATGCCTTGTTAGTTCTCCTCCCCCGTCACAGGGTAAATGTGCAATCATGCAAGCCTACACTCACACAAACAGTGCAGTGCCCGAAGGCTGACCCTCATGACTCCTGGTCTGACCCCATTGGAGCTCCACCAAGTGCCATCTGGAGTTACCACCCACTCCTCAAAGCATTAATGTGTGTGCGTGAGTGTGTGTTTGGTTTTATTTGAGCCATCGAACACATTTTTACATTCTAAATGCACATAAGCAGTCCTGGTCACATGTCTGACCTGTTTTGTGTTCCTTTTGTTTTGTTTCCCGCCACTCTTCCGTTTCTATGACAACTCATTAATTCATTACAGGTGTCTCTTTTCAGTTTATTTGCCCCCTGTGTATTCAAGTGCCCTAGTTTTTTCCAGTCTGGTTTGAGTTGCTGCTCTGTTACTCCATGTTTGGCTTTTCTTATATGTCTTATTAAAGGCATTGCTTCATTCATCCTTGTCTTTGTGCATTCTCAGTGATGGGAAGTTCAGCTCTTTTGGCTAAACTGCCTTAGAAGGGTCAGCTTTGATTTGGCTCCCAAATGGTATCACTCTGAACCCTTATTTTAGGCCAATTTATGAATTAGGAATGGTTTGTGTGTTGGTAAGTAATTCTTATTAAGTGTTTTCATAAAAGCCCTTTTTTTGGCCTTTTGAGTCCAGCCGGCTTACTCAGCTGTTTTTTCCAGTGCGACTGCAGGAGCTTTCATCACATCACAGCTATTTCACAATTGTCTAGATTCAGAGAATAACAACAATCATGTTTGTTTCGGGTTTATTTGACAACTTCAGTCCTACTACTTCTAATATGCAGACTTTAAAAAAAACTTTTAACTTTTCATGCTGTCTCCATCTGGTAAATAACACTAAGAGATTACAATTATTTTACTCTATAACATTTGATTTGTTTATTAGTTGTGTTTGTTCCTTCTGTGTAACTTGTATCACTATACTCGCTATTTTTGGAGCACGGGGGCCACTTCTTTCTTTTACCTCTTCTTCCATGTGATTAGCCTCATACATTTATGGTGTTCCCCTAAATACCTCCCCTCACCTGCAGCCAGTGGTGTAAAATAACTAATTACATATACTCAAATTACTGTATTTGAGTAGTTTCAGAAATTGTAAATTACTAAGTAGTTGTAAAAATGTGTACTTTTACTTTCCCTTGAGTACATTTTTAGTGCTTTATCGGTACTTTTGGTCCACTACTTCTGCTCCACTACCTCAGTACTTTTGCTCAACCTGCAGTCACAACTTTATAATTTCTTGATTAGAAAAATCAGTCCTGTGATTCCTGTCCAATTAAATCATACATATAAGGTAAATCGCATCATAATGAACTACCTCAAGACATTAGCGATTTATGGTTGCAGCAAACTGTTCAAAATCTTTACACGCAATGACCCAGAGACTGTTTGGATGCATGTAACTGATGAGAAGATGGCAGATGTTTACTGTATAATGATCGGAATGGCCTTTAAAACCCAGCAGGCACAAGACCTCAACATGACGCCAGGATGACATAGTACCCAGTGTCGTCAGGGCGTTACATTTTGTTTGGAAATGAAAATCATGTTGACGTCAGAACTCAATGTCAGACCAATGTCAATGTCCAACATTCAACCTAAAACCAACCAAATATCAATGTGTAATGATGTTACAGCTTGACATTGAGGGGACATTACCACTATGACGTCAATCAGACGTTGGATTTATGTTGCCATACCTGATGAATAAATTTCAGTATTTCATGTCAATTTAATGTTGGTTTAAGATGTTGGCTCGACATTGAATTTTGGTCACTTTCAAAAACAACCTAAAGTCAACCAAATTTCAACCTCATTTGACATCTTTATTGGACATCAAAATAACGGTCCTTAGACACTGGCTAGACATAGACTTTTGGTCACCTGACATCACAAACTAAATCTAACTTAATATTACTTCTCAGCAATAACAAGATGCACTACAGAATGTTACGTTTACACACACATGCACAAATGATAAGTAAATACTTAAGCTTTTCACAGCGAAATACTCACTACTCACAAATTAAATACTTTTTAAAGGTCTACTTTTTATTTATAATTTGAGTATGATCTACAACAGATACTTTTACTCTACTCACACTACATTTTTGGGCAAGTAATGGTACTTTTACTTGAGTATGATTTTAGTCCTCTTTCCACCACTGCCTGCAGCTGAAGATTTGGCTCTACTCAGTAGGAGTAGGCTTTTCTTGTTTGGCTCTAAGAGCTGGCTCATACACGAAAGAGACATTGCTATTCCTAACCTAAGGTGAGTTAGTTGGCGTTTCTGGGTGGAGTTTGCATGTTCTCTCCATGTTTGTGTGGGTTTCCTCCAGGTGCTCCTGTTTCCCCCACAGTTCAAAGACATGCGCTATAGGTGATTTGAATAAGCAAAATTGGCCATAGTGTATGTGTGTGAATGTAAGAGTGTATGGGTGTGGGTGTGTTCCCAGTGTTGGGTTGCAGCTGGAAGTGTAAAACATATGTTGGATAAGTTGGCGGTTCATTTTGCTTTGGCGGCCCCTAATTAATAAAGGGACTAAGCCGAAAAGAAAATTAATGAATAGATAATATAATATGGCCGTTGGGCAGCACGGTTGCGCAGTGGGTAATGCTGTTGCCTCACAGCAAAATGGTCTCTGGTTTGAGCTTCGGCTTGGTCATTTGGCATTTTTGTGTGGAGTTTGTATGTTCTCCCGGTGTTGGCGTGGGTTTCCTCCGGGTGCTCCGGTTTCCCCCACAGTCCAAAGACCTGCAGTACAAGTGAATTGAATAAGCTAAATTATCCGTAGTGTATGTGCGTGAATGTAAGAGTGTATGTGTGCTTCCAAGTACTAGGTTGCAGCTGGAAGGGCATCCGCTGTGTAAAACGTATACTGGATAAGTATGCAGTTCATTCCACTTTGTCGACCCCTGAAAAATAAAGGGACTAAGCCAAAAAAAAAAAAAAAAAAAAAATGAATGAATGGAATTCTATTTAAATTACATTTTATAAAAAATGCATTATATTAAAAAAAATAAGAAAAGCATTTCCTTTTTTAATATTATTATTATTATTATTATTATATTAAATTTATGGTCTCTCTGTGGCTGTTACCAAGAATATATATACAAAGGGGAAAAACTCCAGAGAAGCAGAGGTTTTAAACCTTAACCATGACAGTGTTTTTAACATTCTCTGAATCTTTTAAATGTTCTCTTCTCTGTCTTGTTCTGTTTCTCCCTGTGTTCATCTGTGTTTCTCACTGTCTCCCGCTCCAACCACAGTTTGTCCATTTATTTTACTAAGCTACTCTTTTGTTATTGTAGAATTCCACACTTTAGTTCTTTTCGTTTGTCTCTCCAAAACCTCCAGAGCTTTCTTCCCCACGCCAACCCCAACACACAGGCGCATGCACCCCAAACAGCCAAACAGATCAGCTATGTTTACAGTCACGGGCCCCAAAAACTGCTTGTGGGACACAATGTCCATCCACATTTGGGTTAAGAATGCAGGGTTTGTGTGAGTGTGTGTTTGTGTGGTTTGAAATAATGCATTGAGACTTCCAGAAACACTTACTTTTACCACAGAGAAGAAAAAAAACTGCTGTAATGTGGTACTATAGCCCTCATGGCTTTAAAACCACCCAGTCAGCCATAGCTCTCTCTGGCTCAGACTGATTTGGTTTAACCAGGACTAAAGATCAACATATCTGCTCCATCAACTGAACACTTCTAGAGGACATCAATCAAAAGCTTTTTTTTAAAGAGCAAGAGTCAAACTTTGTGTCAGAAGCTAAGCTTGTATGTTTTAGTAACAAGCATTGGATAAATGTAGTTGATACTCACCAGGTTACCATGATATCAGAATTGGGCATTCGGCAAGATTTGTCCTCTGGGTTAAGGATTCTGGGTCTTAAAATCAGCTGAGCATCCACGGTCACCACTGGTCTTGACCTAACATTGTGGAGAGTGGATTACAAAAATGTATTTAAAATACTGATCAAATTTATTGGATTAAAAAAAAATTATATATATATATATATATATATATATATATATATATATATATATATATATATATATATATATTTTTTTTTTTATTTTTTTTTTTTTTTAATATATATATTTGATATATATATTTGAATGGGATTAAACTTTAAGAACCAAAATAAAGTTAGGAAATCTCTAACTATTATTAAATATTCAAACTAATAGTATCTGAATGAGGGGCAACATGGTGAAAACCTAAACCTTTTGTAACTAATTTGTCCGTAATGGTACATCAAAGGTATATTTAAGTGCATTTGGGTACTGATATGTAGCTTTAAGTTATGAACTCTCACTGCAAAAATGAAGTAGTGCAATAAATTTTGATTAAGTTCAAACAAATAAATCATTTACGTAACTTTAACTTACATTAATTTTAATGTAGCACTTTATTTTGATGGTCTATTTGAGTATTAGTAGACTGTCTCAATATCTGTTGATACTTCAACAGACGTTTAACCAAGCGGCAACCTCCCGCTCTCCCTCGGGAAGCCAATACGGAAATAACTAAAACAGCAATTCATCGACTCCCCTTGGGGGGCTGGCTCAAGGAAGTCCAGGTGATTTCTGACTGCAAAGGGAAATTGGGCATTTTTACAACTGATAAAAACACGTTTACAGCCTGGTACAAAAGATGGCTTTGGTGCATATAGCTATAATTAACGTTCATGACAACTGTGAGGGGGTGAATTTTTTTTATAACTCATCCGTTTCGTTTTTATTAAGTTATATTAAGTCTGCATAATTAAGGGTGTGGCCACATGAGTGACAGCTAGGTCTCGCTGCTCGCTGTCTCGTCACCTCAGCTGATTCTGGCTAATTAGCCACTGAGCCGGGCATATACATCAAATTTTTGTTTGGGGTAATGTTTCTTTACACAGTAAATTGCCTTTTGGGATTATATCCTACAATTATCAGATGATATGGCATGCTGTGTGCACTTAATTGTGCTCACAAACCGTTCAAGTTGCCTCTGTTTCCCAGGTGAAATTATATACTTTTATACCATCTCCATAAATGTATGTGTTTTAATTAAGATCATTTATCATATATATATATATACACTGTAAACGATTTCTTGTTAAATCAACAGTAAGTTACTGGCAACAATTATCCAGTAGCTGCTGTATTTCATAAAACGGTAACATTACTGTAATACTAATTACATTAGTATTACATTTACTGTAAAATGTAATACATCATTTTACTGTTGTTGATTTTTACTGTAACACCAATTACAGTAGTGATACACATACTGCAAAACTGAAAACAGTATTTTATTGTACATTTTTACCATGAAGAACTACGGTATTTTAACGTTACTTTTATTATTACTGTATAGTATTTTACAGTTATTAAATGTTATTTTATTTTATTTAATAGTGCTACTTTATAATGGGTAAAAATGTTCAAAAATTGCACAAGTGTTATTTTAACTGTTCAAGAAATACAAGAAAAATAAAGAAACTGAAACTTTAACTTCACAATAAAGGTTTATTGTGTAAACCATGCTAAACAGTAGCAATAATTCAATATAACAAAGCAACAGAACACTAATAAACAATTGATCATTAAAACCAGTCAACAATTAATGCATCAAAAATTATTACAATTTTAAAAACAGGTGAAAATACTGCTACAAGACAGGAAATGATGAAGGCCAAATGATGTGGAAAGGGACAGTGAAAAAGGGCAGCAGCACTTCTGATGATCCTGCAAAAATGACAGGCAAAATCAATCACTGAAGTAAAAACTAATCATCCCTCAAACCATTTAATTCATTCAGAAACGAAACACTGCACTGTTGTTTTTTATACATATATATATAGTTTTTTATACACATATATATATATATATATATATATATATATATATATATATATATATATATATATATATATATATATAACAGT
The DNA here is from genome assembly GCF_052040795.2 of Danio rerio. NCBI lineage: Eukaryota > Metazoa > Chordata > Actinopteri > Cypriniformes > Danionidae > Danio > Danio rerio. Next base: position 32,723,903 of record NC_141036.1, on the reverse strand, counting down.
TATAATATATATAACAGTTTTTTTTAATTGTTTTTGTTGGTGAAATACAGTTTGTTGTCAATTCACAATTACACTAACGTTAATGGGGAAAAGATCAGCGGGCATTGTTCTTAAAGATTGCTATTCAGGTGTCCACACAGGTGTGTAAAAAATAAAGTCTCATCTTAACTTAATGTCCGACTCTGTATAGCTCGAATATCTGATTCCATGATCACACTACTAGTGCTTCCACGAATTTAAGAGGGGTGAACGCAGTTCATTCTCACTTTAAGAGGCTACATATTTAAAATTAAATAAATAAAAATAATCTAATTTAACGTGACTAATGTTAATTAAATACTTTTAGGCTTTTAACACGTATAAATCCACTTCTAACTTACAGATAAGATTGCGTTAGAGAACATGAAAGCCGTGGGTGATTTTTTAAAATAATGCTAATGATGAGTTACTGATATTTGGTTTGCATAAAACAAAATAATCACTAAGCATTCATTTTTGGCAAAATCTGCAGAGAGGCTCAGCGACACGAGGAAATGTGTTAAAGTTGAGTAGAGAACTAAAGAGCAGTCTAGCCTACTTCATGAAATGTTTGTGGTAATATTCTGCTGTCAATTCGTATTACTGTATTTCAATATGCAGCAGTGATGGCATGTCAGCGAGACAAATAAACATTTTATCGAGTCATTTCATACAATTTATTTATTTATTTATTTTTTATACAAACCCTCTAGTGACATTTCCTCAAACTAAATCATCATAACGTTACTGTGCACAGCATCAGTAAAACGTTGAGAATAATTTAAATACTTAATTTTTTAAAACAGTCACTGCTGATTAGAAACTAACATTAAAGCTAAGCTTACAGAAATCCTGTATGCATGACAATATAAAGATGCATTACTCACTGATGTCGAAGCACTTCCAGGTCATCAGAGATGTAGACAGGACAGAATGTGTGCTATCAAATGAGCTCTTGTGCAGCCTTTGTTGGACATCCAGGTAGTATGTTCACCCACACTGTAAGAAACAAAAACAGAAACAATTTATTAAAATGTGAGGGATAGTAAACATGTTTGGTCTACAGAGAGAAGAAAATGTTTACTTTAAGCATTGATCCTAATCAATCTATTTCTCAACTACATTTAACCTTATCACGGAAACAGCATTTTTGAGCTTTTAGACCAGGGGTGCTCAACCTTGTTTGCTTTAAATTAGAATTAAAACAATAAATCTCTATGTCAAATAAAATACTTCAGATCTAAATAAAGCAGGTGCTTTTACCTAAAGGTTCCTTCCCTCCAGTTAGTTTGGCTGCAAATACCTCCACATCTGTGCTTTATTCGGTTCTTGTCTTAAGAGTAACTGGTGTCGCATTCCAGGTCCATCACAATCTGGGCTAGAAGGACAATATGACAAAAGACAAGACACATATAAATAAGTCTCAGAATAAAATATTTAAAGGAATAGTTTACTATTTTGCCACTATTTACTTCACGTGTTTTAAACTAGTTTGAATTTCTGTTAAACACAAAAGCAGATATTTTGAAGAATGTTAGTAACCAGTAACTATTGACATCCATGTTTAAACCAAATTTCTTTAAAAAAATACGAGTTTGTGTTCAACGGAACAAATTAAATATATAACTATTTTGAAACAAGTGGAGGATGCCAAAGATGCTATTATTTTCATTTTGGGGTGAACTGTCCCTTCAATTAAAGTGTCAAGCAATAGTCATAAAAACTGATGTGTCGCTTGAGGAAAACTAAATCAAGTACCTTCTTTGAACAAGCAGAATCATTATGCCATTGTATTCAGTGATTCTCTTTTACATTTTCCCACTATAAAACGATAGCTTCAACATGCAATCCATGTTAAGACAAAAATGAATAGCATAAAATAACATATTGAACTAAACTTACAGTTTCCAGGCTGTTTGAAAAAAAACAAACACATATGCCCAGTAAAATTGCTAATAAACACAAAGACAACAGTTATAGAAAAAAATGTTTGTCTAATATTTACTAAGCACTTGGTAGGCAAATAGCATAGCCGTGGCTGTTTTAACACCAGATGTTTTTTTTTTCTTAAAGTTTTCTTAGGAACTGCTGGAAGAAGAAAAAGAGGTTGTACATGAAACTCCTCACAACAAATCTGTGAACAACTTGACATTTAAAAATCTAATCAAAATGAGGAAGACATCGACATTACCTTGAATAATCAAGTGAGGAGTGATTGGTTGCATCAGTTTTTCAACATCAATTACTGTAGCTGAAAAACAGATAAATATAATAAGAGTAAAATAAGACTTAACATTAATTAATCTAAATCTATGGTAAAACCATACCAATCTGTATGGGGTTAAAATACATTTGTACACAAATCATTCCCTGACCCCATCAATTTCTCTTAGATTAGGATGGATATGACTTTGGCTTATATCTGTGTACTCAGAACGTACACTCACCTCAGGTACACCTGAACATCAAGCTCATTAACATTGAGAAATAGACAATTAATATGTATTTTGTTAATATTAACGTTAGCTTAAAATAATTCAACTGCATTTAATTTTCAGCTCCATTTAATAAAACAGTTAAGACTCATTTCATTATGAGTTTAGTTTAAATAACTAACTTACAGTTGAAAAATTTTGTAATAATGATAGCTTAGTCGTAATGACTATGTGAAGACCAGAGCTTACCTTAACGGTAAACGTTTAACTTTTCATGGTGACTTCGCCTTCATCTCAGTGTTGTGCTGAAATAGAGAATTCATTAATGCAGTTACAATAAGTTGAAGTTATGTTTTTCAGGTAACTTAACGTATGGTCAAAAACTCACTCAAGATAAACTTAACTTACTGTATCTAATACCTCGCAAACACTACAATGACCGCCTGGCGTCTGTTATTTCTTGTTTAAAATACCGTTTGTTAACGGATAGCGTGACATAACATAAGAACCTACAACTAATGTCACTTGGTTAATTCTTTTAAATTACACACACAATACACAGAAATACTTATAAAACAATCCTTTAACGGACAGAATTTGACTTTAAAACACTTACCGAGGATGAATTCGCTGGATGAAAGACGACAGGTGAATTTCAAATTAGGAGAGCCGTTGCCTGCATGTCGAGTCGTGTCCGTTCGGTTCTATGAATCGGCTCCTTAGTGAACAGTAAAGAATCGAATCCGCCTAAAACAGATCCCTTTTTGTATATGATTCATTACTATTTCGTTATACTGCTTGGCCACACGCATTTATACACTAATTATACACTAAGTGCATATTGCTGAATGTGCTTGTGAACACGTGTGATCAAATAATTCCCGAGCAAACGGTTCAATACGATTCAGAGTCGCTCGAGTGCTGAACCGAACCAGTGCAAACGTGATATTGATTACAATATAGTAACATTGTTTTTTATTCACTTTACCAGCGAAATTATTACATATATCTGAACTTGACAATACGAATAAAGTTCGTTTGAAGTGTTTTGAGAATTAATATTTTTTTCTCCCAGAATTCCTTTCACATCAACAAGCAAATGGTAATGGCGGATGAGAAAGCCCAGCTAATATTATAAATATTGCGTTTAATATGTCACGAAATGAAATTTTAACAGTGTTTCATGCGAGAATGTAGTTCTTACAAACTTAAATCTGTGGTTTATTTATAGATATCATGTGTAAATTGTAAGCGTGCTTTGCCGATATCGGAGATTCTGACCTCCAGGGTGTCCATCATCACTCATGTATCCGGCGAAACGAGGTTATAATCGGCTAGACATGTGAGACTTGCCCCGGTCTTGGATGGCTCTATAATGAATGTGTTATGAAATTTAGTTTTAACCGTTTTTCATGCGGGAATGTAGTTGTTTTAAACTCAAGTCTGTGGTTTATTTATAGAGATGGTGGGTATTTTAAAATATTGTTTTGAAAATGCGGAGATGTGACCTCCATGGTGATGACGGGTGCCCTAACCTCATGAATCCGTCTAAAGCAGGCTGGTCATTATGACATTTAAGCTGACTTTGGTTTCATGAATCAATTACTTTTGTTCCAGTTTACGTTTTGGTTAAGCACAAAGTTATGTTGATTAAAAATGATTTAATATTTTCATGTTAACCTTATAAAATTAAGGTGTAGTACACCCAAATATGGAAAACCAGGGGACAGTTTTATGCACTGAACAGTCTGAAGAAATAGGTTATTTTATTTTTCTTCACCAAATACTTTGTCAAAAAAAATAAACATAATAATAATATAAAGTGTGTGTAGAGTTTTTCATGGTCATTTGCAGTACTGTATTTAGATGCACAGTAACTGATTTTTTCCCAAAATTCATTGTAAAATCTGCAGTAGCATACTGTTAATCATGTTCACAGTATGGAAATGTTGAGAATACATTATCATGCTGTGAAAACAGCAATATATACAGTAACACACTGTGCACAGCTTATACTGTAAACAACTGTTGAGAAATGCAGTATAATACCGTGAAAACAACAGAAATCGTTTACAGTGTATATATATATATATATATATATATATATATATATATATATATATATATATTTAGAGCTGTAATGCACTCTCGAATCTGTCAGATTGTTTAGCTGTAGGCTCTAGAACAGTCATCTAAAGTGTTGCCATAAAGTGTAATGCCTGCATTTCATCAATAGTCTTGCATTTATTAACACAGACTATATTTGAAGTGTTTGGACGTAATTCGCGTTTTCCTCCTTTTAAAAAACGTCATAAATCCAATGCTTAGTGACTTAATGTGTTACAACTGTGTTTTTAAAAGTCGAAACACTTTATTGATATAAACGGCGATTCAAATCATGCCATGTGAATTGAGTTTTGACTGAAAATAACATCATCGATCGCCTACAGCCAATGAGAGAGCAGCTTTCACTTGTGTGTGTGTGTGTGTATACCTGCTGCAGGCCAGCGGGAGGCTGGGGGAGAAGTTAAAAACGCTCTTTTTCGGTTTATTTGGACCCACGAAATTGAGGAAAAACTAGTGGAGGTTTGACAAGGCTCAGGAGCAACCGTGTCTGTTTGACGTTTCATACAGAAAGAAATTAATTTATTATCAACGTTGAGGAGAAATGGCTAATTCCCTTTAAACCCAGGTGAGCAAACATGTACATGTTCAACCCCATTAAAGGCTTCTTTCTCATTATGTAGTTAATAACAAAAGATATACTACGTGTTTTTGGCTGTGAGACGTAGTTTGGACGAAGTTGTCGGCGATTCTTCCTATAGTAAAGTCATACAATGTGAATGTCTCTGTCGCCGATCCATCTTGCAGTGTAAACAAAGCAGTGACGAAACGCTAGCCCAGATAGTCATGCATTGTGAAAACATCTGTGACATGACTACTTTGAAAATCATGCAGTCTGAACTCGGCATTAGTTACAGTAGTTGCTTATGGTTAGTAATGCATTACATAACTTTTGAGTAACTTTTGCATTATTTTTTCTTACCAGGCTGAGGCTTGATCTCTTTCAGAACATGCAGGGTTTTTTTTCTTCTTTTTGTTTTTTAAATAATAAATAATCTGCAATTAACAACACACTGTATAACCCACACCTTTATTTGTTTAAAAAAAAACCCACATAGAATAATAATTATGTATTATAATGCTATCTTCTGAGAATTTCCTGAGCCCAGAGCTCTACATTCCGTGCAAAAGGATTAATGAAAGTTTAAAGCAATGTGTGATGCTTTTGTTGTACTTTGTCTAATTAGTGAAGTACCAACCATTTTCAAGTACAATTCCTTTTCTTCTATGTGTTCAAAACAATGAATGCATACTCTCATCTCAATTTTAGTTTAGCAATTTACTTTTTAAAAACTAATTAATTAAATAAAAAAGTAAATCTCGTTACCTTTTTTAAAAAGTAACTCAAATATTATTACCTATTTTTTTTAAAGTAATGCATTACTTTACTCGTTACTTTAAAAAGTATTATTATTAAGTAACTCACATTAATTGTAATCCCCAACACTGGTCATGATCAAGAAGGCACTACAGCATTTAACTTTAAAATTTTTTTTCATCCACTCATGCAAAAATGTGAAGTTTTTGATATTAGGTACTACAACCTCCTAGAAACACATTATACCGTGTGTCATATGTATAAGGGTCTTGTCATTAATGTTTGACATTAATCTTTGTCATTAATGACAAAGCTACAGTATGTCTTTTGTGAATAAATATCTACCTATATCCATTTTCATGATTCTTTAGGATTTTTTTTTGTTTTAGCCACACAACATTGATTAATGTAATAGCCATATTTTTAATCAACATTTTTTAAAAAGTTTTTAAAAAAAAGGTAAAAAAAAAAAAAGAAGAAAGAAAAGATGTGCACAAATCTGTAATAGAAACCATGCTACTTATATCTGTCAAACAAACTCAACATTCAATGCATGGTAAAACTTAACCAACAGAACCTTTAACCAACAAAACCTAAACATTCAGTCTCATTTCAATAAAACATCAGACAGACTGGGTAAATGAGAACTTCACATGAGGTCAGTCTCTGCTCTCATTTTCAGTCTGTTGAGATTAGCACTCGAACTGGATTAACAGTGGAAATGTTAGCTTACACAAATACACCAGAGCCCACTAGAGCTAATCACTTTACCACTGACACCAAGACGCCGTTTGTGTGTGTGTGTGTCAATGTGTGCTAGGACATGTTAATGTGTCTGTGTGTTTCTGGTGGCTTTCAGGCACTGTTATGAAACATTTCTGAGGGAAACCTGAGCTCAAAACACCCAATTGGAAGTCTTGGCTACTCAGACTAGACATGCCACAAGTCTGTTGGTAATGTTCGCTGACTGTACTCTTGTCCACTACAGTAAGGAATCCTTTGCGAACGCATTATCAGGCCAGACTTTTCAATATTTTCTGTTATGCAATTCAAAAATGTGTTTCTATTGTATCACAGAAAAGAGAAAAACATCTTCTTGTGTATCAGCTTTCCTTCCAGCTAAACCTCAAACACAGGTGTTTTCTGCGCAGTTCGGCTTTAATGGAGAAAACATGTGAGTGTAGCAGGGAACTGTGAGTGTGTTTAAAACAGAATAAGGGAGTGCTGCTACATACAAGCATAATATTTTGTATATAGTATAATAATATATGTACACCTGGTATTTAGATCACCATCAAATGGCAAAAAAGAATAACAGCACCTTTTAAAACAACATTTAACTTCCTAATGTATATTCCTGAACTTGCTGTAAACAGTTCATTGGCACATTCCATTCTACATAAAATCAAAAAAACAACTCGCTCAATAAATTAATTAAAAATGTATAATCATTCAAAATTTAATAATAAAATACATTCATTATTATTGTTATTGTTATTATTATTATTATTATATTAATTACATTATAAAACATTAATAAATATATTAAGATTTATTCAAATACTCTTTATAGAAATATACATAAAATATATTAATACATTAAAATACTTTTATTTCTCATTTGATCGTTACTCAGTTTTATGGTTGATTATGTTCACCTGTGTCTGGTTTAGTTCCTCAGCTGGCCATGTATTTAAGAAATCATTCAGACCTTATTATTTGTTCTATAACAAGTCTTGTCACCTATCCAAGTTTTAGGAACAACAAATAATAACTTGACCTCTGGATGATCATTTGGTATCAGAAGTGGCTTATATGAAAGGCAAAGGCCTCTAGATTACTCTTATTTTACCAAAATAAAATATGATCATGCCTTGATTTTTAATTATTTCATTAGGGCAGTAAAGTCTGACTTTGCTTAGACAAAAGTCTTGTCATTTAACAGAAATAATGTACTTTATAGAATATAAAGTCATGGTGCAGCGGGAAAAGAATTAATATTGTATATGACTCCCGTGAACTTGGAGGACTGCACCCATAGATATCTACAATGACTCAAATAACTTATTAATAAGTCATCTGGAGTGGAAAAGAAAGCGTTCCTGCAGGATTCCCAATTCATCGAGATTCTTTGGATTCATCTTCAATGCTTTCTCCATCTTACCCCAGACATGCTCAATAATGTTAATTTCTGGTGACTGGGCTGGCCAATCCTGCAGCACCTTAAGCTTCTTTGCTTTCAGGAACTTTGACGTGGAGGCTGAAGAATAAAAAGCAGCGCTTTACTGCTAAAGAATTTGCACTCTCCTGTAATTTGTAATGCAATGGGCAGCACAAATGTCTTGATACCTCAGGTTGTTGATTTTGCCATCCACTCTGCAGATCTCTCCCATGCCACTATACTGAATGCAATGCCAAACCATGATTGTTCCTTTACCAAACTCGACGGATTTCTGTAAGAATCTTGGGTCCAATAGGTCTTTTGCAGTTTTTGTGATGATGGGATGCAGTTCAAAACACGATTCATTGGAAAAATCTATCTTCTGCCTCTATTCCAAATGATCAATTAGAAGTAAAAGCTATTATTTGTTGCTCTTGCAACTAAGAACGTCGACAAGACTTTTGTTAGGTAGTGTATATACTATATGCATAATCAACTATAAAAAACATTGTCAACTTTCTAGTGAATTCAAGGTGTAAAATTTCTCACCTGTAGGCCACGACTTTACTCACTCCAAATGCACCAACCAGCAAATCTGTGAAGAGAGTAAAATGAACTGAGAGGTGCAGAATGAACATGATATGATGCAGAAAAACGTGTTGCAGGAGAAAGAAAAGGAAAGGCAACGAGTGGCTGGATCATAAAGCTTCAAAGGCAACTACAGCTGGAAGTTATTTGGGCCTCCAGCAGACTCCATCAAAGATTCGCTGAGCCGTTTCTCATTCGACCAGCCTCGCATCTTACATCACCTGCCGTCCCTGAACAGAGTCAAAGAGAAACCCCAGAGAGCCAGGGAGAATGTGTGAGCCTTTCATTTCATTCCACTCAGAGGTGCACAGAGCCACATCTGATTACGGGAAAGGTAAATACAATATGCAGAATGGTTTTACTCTTCTCCTGATGAAGGTGGGCATGATAAACCTGCAGTATATGAGATTTTAATGGGATGCAGTGCCATTATAATGTGCTTTAAGTGTATTATGGCCTTTTAACATCGTGTAGTAAGTTTGTAAATCTAATGAGAATTGAGACTAATTAACTACTGACAGAACATCACAAGGGTAATTAAACTGATTGCTAATATTTGGTCTTGATTGATGACAAGTCTGTAAAAGTTTTACAAAACAATACTGTAAACAAATACATGAAAAGTGAACTTTTGCTACATTTAGATAAAAGAAAGAAAAACAAACAAAAAACTTAACTAAAAAGAAAAGAATTATGAAGTCAAAAAGGAATTTAAGGCAAAAATTATGCAGACGTGAACAAATGTGATTAAATTTAACAGGCCAATTAGATTTTCTGTTCAAACCTTTATTTAAAATAAACTAATGCTCTTATTAAACAATGATTTAATAAATTAATAAAAAATGAGAGTAAAGGTTCTTGCACACTGAAATCCGAAATGTTCATTAGCGTTTTTTACGTATTCATATACCAAAAATTTGTCAAGTAAACAAACCTCACACTTAGTGTAACCCCGACTGGGGTGGAGTGACAGGAGACCACAGGAGGTAAGATCCACTATGCAGTTTATTCAAACGTCAGGCAAGCAATGGTCATCAGGTGCAAACAGGTATATACAGGCAGTCCAGAATCATAAACGTAAAACAGGCTAAAGGTCGAAAGGCAGGCGGCTAAGCAGGAAAACAAGGGTACAAGGCTAAGATCGAAACACGGAGAAACAAGACAAGGAAACGCGTAGTAATGTTACTGGGACAACAAGACTCGGCAAACTGGTAGCGTGAGAGGGTGGCTTATGAATGGGATGTAATCAGTCTGTGAACAAGGCTCAGCTGGTGCTTGCAATCAGGATACATGAGTGAGCAGGCGTGCGTGTTTGGGAGCAGTGCATGTATGAATGTGTAGTCCTGGGGAATGCGGAAATGAAGTCCTGAGTTCGTGTGAGAACCAGCGATCCTCTGGGGAGCGATCGCTGGTTGTGACACTTAGTCAGATGCATATTAATTAATATTAATTACAAAAAACAGAGTCAATTCAAGCAGTGATACTTTGTTTTACTCTCTGTCTTCTCCAAAGTAGAAAAAGAAAGAGGAATAGGCTGCATATTGTGTTCATCCAATACTGCATTGAGAAAAAGGAAGAGTTCAGCTCAATATCAAAGAGCTGTGCTGGATTATCCCCCATGTAAAGTTTATTTCAGGAAATCAATGGAATTTTGATACACTGCATGAGATACATCACACATTGATGTACGTAAACAAATCTGGAACACAGACTGGCAGTACATATAGACATTGTAATAGATGGCGGCCGCATTGACGTGTCGATGCAATGGACTGAAAGCGGACCATGATTTTTATTATAATGTCTATGAGCAGTACGTCAAATGTTTGGACACACACACACATAGGGATTCTAACATGTCCGCCACATTTTGTCTTTATTTTATGCACTGTGTTTTCATAAAATTATCTATAGCTTAAATGATGGCATTCTGTATTTAGCTTTTCGCTTGTACGATGGCTCTGAACTGTCAAAGCACCACTCAAAGTGCTTTTCGGACGCGAAATGCGAAAAAAAAAAACACAGTTTACATTTTTCATGACAATTAAAAGTTTCAGAAACAATGTGTTGTTACGATTCACACAACGTAAGATCCAATTTACTTTTTAACGTGCAAAAATTAGGGTCAAAAATCTCAGTGTGGATTCAGTGTGCAATAACCTTAACAACATTTAAAAACAGTTTAGGTTGAAATAAATATTGAAAAGAATCTTGGTTTCCACAACAATATTAAGCAGTAAACCAGTTACAGTTATTTATTTGAACAATACCCATTTTTTATCACTATATCAGCATATTAGAATAATATCTAAAGGATAATTTGGCAGTGCATTAATGAAAATAAATTACATTAAAATAGAAAAAAGCTTTCTAGACTGTAATATTTTGAAACATTTTTATTTGATCTGTATTTCTAATCAAACATGCAGCCTTCTTTTTAATACATAAAAATATACAGACCCACGTAAAAGCACCACCAAATGAGTCATGATCACCAGCGATCACTTCTTGGAAGATCGCTGGTGAACTACAAACTCATCCATGAACTACAAATTACTGCATGCTGTTACACACACACCGGTCGCCATTCTCCACTGATCACACAAGTACAGCTGACTCTCGTTAATATTGATTATCCAGACTATATATACACCCTACACACATCAGTCTGGATTGGGCCTTTGTTGTTTCCCGTCACGTATGGTTCCTGTCTCTGTGTTTTTGCCTTAGTCTAAGTTTGTTGTTTGTTTTGTTTGTACTTTTGGATCGATGCCTTGTTTATGATCTTATGTCTGTTTTGACTATGATTTTAGATTGCACTGTTTGATTCTTGATTTTTCCTATTTTTGTCTACGATTAGCTGCACGAATACTTTCTTTAATAAACTGTTATTAAGCTGCACTTTGATCCTTCCTCTATTGTCATCGCCATGCCGAGACTCAAACCTAACTAAATGTAATGGGTAGAAAATGCAGAATGAACAAATTCGTTTTTTTAAATTAGCACCTTGTTTACAAAACATTTAAAGTCCGAAATCTTATATAACAAACATGGTCAACCATAACATGAGCAAATATTCATCTCTGCACAGAAGCCCGTCCTCCTGTACCTGAGAAAGGTTGGAAATGTTGACTGTGTGTGTGTGTGTGTGTGTGTGAGCTAGCAGTCTGTTGCTTCCTCTCTGGCCTCTGCTAAAGCTATAACCATCCATTCATCTCTGACATCTCATTAAACGAGTATGTATAACCGAACCAAACCAACATAAACCATAGCAAAAAGAGCAGCGTCTGACACTCGCTCGGACAATATTACATTATTAGACGTCTGATTACTTCGGTGGTGAAAGACTTTTTCTGATAAGTCTAGAATTTCAAAAAGTAGCCCATACTAAACTTTAACCTTCACACAAGGCCAGTTTGATTTGGTCTTTCATCAAACCAGAGGCAAAAGAACAATCTTTTTCTCACTTTCTGAATTGCACAAAGCATTAATAGGAAGGAAGAGTATAAATGGCTCCAGGAGGGATGCTTGCAGTCAGGCAAACTCAGAGACTCAAATGCAGGAATTTTCCAGAACAGCTCCAGCAGCCTAATGAGTGTTCAGAGACTGTGGCTTTGATTCCTGTTTCACTTAGGTCGATCGCTGGCTTTGCTTTCCAGCAGGTCTTGCCTTTAGGAATGAGATGCCTCTGGCAAAGAGCCTGCTGTAAACCAGATTCAGCAGCTTTTACTATTGAGACAAAAAACACACCTCGAACACAATGGACAGAAACGCGCATCCTAACTCCAGCTGACAGATGCACGCACACGCTGAAGACCTGAGCTCTCACCTTTTATCTGAGAAGCAGAGATGATGACAAAATAATTCAATCTAGCACATCTGGAAAGTCTATTGGAGAGCTTGACTTCCTCAGAACGGCAGTGAGGTGTAAACGTGTGGGTACTGCAATAGTCAACCTCAAAATATTCAGGTCGAAGCCTCTGGCCACCGCAACACAAGGGTCTTAACCACACCAATAGGTTAATAGGAGGTGGAATGATGGAGGACGGGGATGGAAGAAGCTCAAACACTCCAGGTTTAATGAGGCTGGAGTCTGTTTTAGTCATCTTCATCCTATTGCCAGTGAAATGCCGGAAAGTCAGCCAACTATTGCAATCTCTTTTAAATCCAGATCTGAATTTCTCTCTCATTTCACCTGATATACAATCTAACATCCATCTTTTCCCATACAAACAAAATGAATATATATATATATATATATATATATATATATATATATATATATATATATATATATATATATATATATATATCTGAACCGCACTCCTCCCTGTAGGTGCCTGGATGGAAATGTGCTTGATCGGATTGGGAGTAAATGCAGGTTTTAGAGGACTTACTAAAGGGATATATGGCCACCCAAGTTTCTAAAACATTTCAAATGGGTCCTGAAAGTAACATTCGTTTCACACACGAACAACATTGTCTTTCTGAAAGCAATAAAAAATAGAGATATAGTGTGCAGTGGAATTCTGACTGCAAACATTTCCAACTACTTTTGTCTAAGACTGAATAAGATGGTTTCTGTTTGTTTGTTTTTTTGCCTGAAAACAAACTCTGGAGCGGTTCACTTCTGGAAAGAAAACGATTCAAAATAAGGACCAACAAACTAACCTTTATTTGATACTTAATGATAAAAATAGCAGCCTATTTTTTCACTTCGAAAGCCTGACGTGATATGACATCAACTGTTTAACATGACAAATTCAGCATAAACAACTGTGCAAACACAAACCAACCCACAACACAAGCCAATTGATTCTACTGACTGAACAATGTTCTTGGGCTACGGCTGCAAATCATTATTTAAATATAGTGGGTTTGGTGTCTTGTGTTACAAATCCAATATTGCTTGTAGTGATGATTCATGTCATCAACAAAAAAAGGTACCAATTGTAGGTACCGTAGGCAGTGGAAAACTGCAAAATAAAGCCACACCAAACCAAACCACACTGTGCTATGCCTATGAAAAGCACCTACCCTCTTTCTTAAATTGACCCCCCTTTATCCGTTTAGCCAATGCTTTTGAGTATATAAATGAGCATGTCAGTCTTGTATTCTGTCTGAGAATGATGCCTAAAGCAGCGGACAGGAAATGCAGACTACCTAATCTCCACTGCTGTTTAAGCAGGTCATGATGAATGACCCTTGACCTTTGACTTTAACCCTGCATTTAACCGCAAAGTTCATTCTGCCCCGCACACTAACCCCAAACCACACACATGCAACTGAAAAGGCATATGAACCGAAAAAAGGTACAAAGGAGATAAGAATGAAAAAAAAGATTTAAAAATAAAAAAAGAACTAACTATATAGACTTTGTTTTTGTTTTGTCTGAGATTTTGTTTTGATGCTAAAACAGGTGTAAATCAATCCAATGACATACATTTTCTGCACAATATAGTTTTCACTTCACCTAAAGTCTCAAACAAATCTCCTTTCCAAGAGTCTGCTCTGATTGGTCAAATGGGCGTCAGCTGTGATTGGTCTATGGCTTAAGGGTGTCACACACCGGATGCTCCGCTCAGCGCCGCGACACGGCATGAACTTGTTGATCAACCCAAACCTTCAACACAATCATGAACGTTTCTCAATTGGGACAATTCTCAGCGGAAAGTTAACACTTACTTTGTGGTGCACTATGAGATGCTGCATGATTAATGTAGCTTAGAATTGATCTTTAAAACTTCTTTAAACAACGATCAAATATTCACAGTATTATTTTCAAAACAGCCTAACAGACACCGTTGACCAAATTTCATCATTCTAAAAACATTCTTCTTTACACATTTCTGCACATCACAAATTATGTAGCCAGACGTATATATGGCTGCATTTAGTTTTTAAAATGACCGCTACAGGACAGTAGCGTTCCTTTCCAGCTTTCAGTTTATCTTCTTACAGATGGCTTTCCCGCTGGTACCAGTTTGTATAATAGCTCTGCATGTAAGTCGGCAGACTTGAGATGCAAAGTTGACCACAATGATGGGGTTTGAGTCAGGTAAAAAAATGGTTCCAGAAAGTGGGTAAGACAAAAACAGAAGCCAAAAAATAAAATAAACAGGTAAATAACAGGGTGAGAAGTGGTAAAATCTGAAAACATGGTAAAACTCAGGCGAGGGCTTTTCTATATTTAGATAGCTTTTTAAAACATTCGGTTGGGTTTAGGGAAGTAGGTAGGCAGGTCAACTGGTGCTTTTGAAAACACTATTGGTTGGGTTTAGGGAAAGAGAAGGGTGGGTAAGTCGATCAGTCAGTCAGTCAGTCAGTCAGTTGACAGCGGCCTCTGGTGGATTTATGTGAGAACAGCAGGTGCAAATGGCACTCGTGGGAGAAATTTGAGATCTCAAAAAGAGTACACAACCTTTTTGCAAAAACAAAAACTTTAAAAAAAAAAACTTTTCTCCTGGGACGTATTTGGTGCTCTCCAGAAATGTATATAGCGATACGTTTTCAGAATGAGCCTGGATGTCCAATTTGCAGCAGTTTGAAACTGCAGTGGGTTTGATTCCCACATAAGGCAACAACGAATCAAATGTGCATCTTCAATCAAATGTAAATCACTTTGGCTAAAACGATCTGACAAATACATAAATGCACATGTAAATGTCCATGATGACAGTGACACAACTCAAAACCAGTCCAAAAATGGAACCACTAAATCAGTTCACCAAAAATACGAATAAATAATACAGATTTGAAACAACATAAGGGGGAAAAAGTTTTTTTTTAAATAAAACATTCAAATATTCATTAATTTTCTTCTTAACTTAGTCCCTTTATTAATCTGGAGTCGCCACAGCGGAATGAACCGCCAACTCATTCAGCGTTTTAGGCAGCAGATGCCCTTCCAGCCACAACTTTGTGGGATAAACTAGAGCACCCGGAGGAAACCCATGTGAACAGGGAGAACATGCAAACTTCACACAGACATGCCAACTGACCCAGCTAAGGCTAGAAACAGTGACCTTCTTGTTGTGAGGCGATCGATTGGGAAGGGGGTGTGGAGGATACTAGAACTGGGGGACTGTATAGTTTACATTACATTATAACACCCACATTTCATCACATTTTTCAAAGACCTTTACTTACACATGTAAAAAAAAAAAACATTCCAAAAACCCATAGAAACATCTTAAGGAAACCAGTGGTGGATTTTGACATCACAGCACCAACACTACAGGAACCAACCAATTTACACACTTTCTGTAAGCTGTGTCGAACACATTGCTGGACATGCACAGAAGAACAGTGATATACTGAAGCCTGTTGCATTCTATGATTGACACTGATCAATGATTACTGAAGTTTCTGAGAGAAGACACACACTGTAAACGATTTCTTGTTAAATCAACAGTAAGTTACTGGCAACAATTATCCAGTAGCTGCTGTATTTCATAAAACGGTAACATTACTGTAATACTAATTACATTAGTATTACATTTACTGTAAAATGTAATACATCATTTTACTGTTGTTGATTTTTACTGTAACACCAAATACAGTAGTGATACACATACTGCAAAACTGAAAACAGTATTTTATTGTACATTTTTACCATGAAGAACTACGGTATTTTAACGTTACTTTCATTATTACTGTATAGTATTTTACAGTTATTAAATGTTATTTTATTTTATTTAATAGTGCTACTTTATAATGGGTAAAAATGTTCAAAAATTGCACAAGTGTTATTTTAACTGTTCAAGAAATACAAGAAAAATAAAGAAACTGAAACTTTAACTTCACAATAAAGGTTTATTGTGTAAACCATGCTAAAACAGTAGCAATAATTCAATATAACAAAGTAACAGAACACTAATAAACAATTGATCATTAAAACCAGTCAACAATTAATGCATCAAAAATTATTACAATTTTAAAAACAGGTGACAATACTGCTACAAGACAGGAAATGATGAAGGCCAAATGATGTGGAAAGGGACAGTGAAAAAGGGCAGCAGCATGATGATGATCCTGCAAAAATGACAGGCAAAATCAATCACTGAAGTAAAAACTAATCATCCCTCAAACCATTTAATTCATTCAGAAACGAAACACTGCACTGTTGTTTTTTTATACATATATATATATATATATATATATATATATATATATATATATATATATATATATATATATATATATATATATATAAATATACAGTATATAACAGTTATAATATATATAACAGTTTTTTTAATTGTTTTTGTTGGTGAAATACAGTTTGTTGTCAATTCACAATTACACTAACGTTAATGGGGAAAAGATCAGCGGGCATTGTTCTTAAAGATTGCAATTCAGGTTTCCACACAGGTGTGTAAAAAATAGTCTCATCTTAACTTAATGTCCGACTCTGTATAGCTCGAATATCTGATTCCATGATCACACTACTAGTGCTTCCACGAATTTAAGAGGGGTGAACACAGTTCATTCTCACTTTAAGAGGCTACATATTTAAAATTAAATAAATAAAAATTATCTAATTTAACGTGACTAATGTTAACTAAATACTTTTAGGCTTTTAACACGTATAAATCCACTTCTAACTTACAGATAAGATTGCGTTAGAGAACATGAAAGCTGTGGGTGATTTTTTAAAATAATGCTAATGATGAGTTACTGATATTTGGTTTGCATAAAACAGAGTAATCACTAAGCATTCATTTTTGGCAAAATCTGCAGAGAGGCTCAGCGACACGAGGAAATGTGTTAAAGTTGAGTAGAGAACTAAAGAGCAGTCTAGCCTACTTCATGAAATGTTTGTGGTAATATTCTGCGGTCAATTCGTATTACTGTATTTTAATATGCAGCAATGATGGCATGTCAGTGAGACAAATAAACATTTTATCGAGTCATTTCGTACAATTTATTTATTTATTTATTTTTTATACAAACCCTCTAGTGACATTTCCTCAAACTAAATCATCATAACGTTACTGTGCACAGCATCAGTAAAACGTTGAGAATAATTTAAATACTTAATTTTTTAAAACAGTCACTGCTGAATATGTATTACTCACTGATGTCGAAGCACTTCCAGGTCATCAGAGATGTAGACAGGACAGAATATGTGCTATCAAATGAGCTCTTGTGCAGCCTTTGTTGGACATCCAGGTAGTATGTTCACCCACACTGTAAGAAACAAAAACAGAAACAATTTATTAAAATGTGAGGGATAGTAAACATGTTTGGTCTACAGAGAGAAGAAAATGTTTACTTTAAGCATTGATCCTAATGAATCTATTTCTCAACTACATTTAACCTTATCACAGAAACAGCATTTTTGAGCTTTTAGACCAGGGGTGCTCAACCTTGTTTGCTTTAAATTAGAATTAAAACAATAAATCTCTATGTCAAATAAAATACTTCAGATCTAAATAAAGCAGGTGCTTTTACCTAAAGGTTCCTTCCCTCCAGTTAGTTTGGCTGCAAATACCTCCACATCTGTGCTTTATTCGGTTCTTGTCTTAAGAGTAACTGGTGTCGCATTCCAGGTCCATCACAATCTGGGCTAGAAGGACAATATGACAAAAGACAAGACACATATAAATAAGTCTCAGAATAAAATATTTAAAGGATAGTTTACTATTTTGCCACTATTTACTCCACGTGTTTTAAACTAGTTTGAATTTCTGTTAAACACTGAAGCAGATATTTTGAAGAATGTTAGTAACCAGTAACTATTGACATCCATATTTGAACCAAATTTCTTTAAAAAATACGAGTTTGTGTTCAACGGAACAAATTAAATATATAACTATTTTGAAACAAGTGGAGGATGCCAAAGATGCTATTATTTTCATTTTGGGGTGAACTGTCCCTTCAATTCAAGTGTCAAGCAATAGTCATAAAAACTGATGTGTCGCTTGAGGAAAACTAAATCAAGTACCTTCTTTGAACAAGCAGAATCATTATGCCATTGTATTCAGTGATTCTCTTTTACATTTTCCCACTATAAAACGATAGCTTCAACATGCAATCCATGTTAAGACAAAAATGAATAGCATAAAATAACATATTGAACTAAACTTACAGTTTCCAGGCTGTTTGAAAAAAAACAAACACATATGCCCAGTAAAATTGCTAATAAACACAAAGACAACAATTATAGAAAAAAATGTTTGTCTAATATTTACTCAGCACTTGGTAGGCAAATAGCATAGCCGTGGCTGTTTTAACACCAGATGTTTTTTTTTTACTTAAAGTTTTCTTAGGAACTGCTGGAAGAAGAAAAAGAGGTTGTACATGAAACTCCTCACAACAAATCTGTGAACAACTTGACATTTAAAAATCTAATCAAAATGAGGAAGACATCGACATTACCTTGAATAATCAAGTGAGGAGTGATTGGTTGCATCAGTTTTTCAACATCAATTACTGTAGCTGAAAAACAGATAAATATAATAAGAGTAAAATAAGACTTAACATTAATTAATCTAAATCTATGGTACAACCATACCAATCTGTATGGGGTTAAAATACATTTGTACACAAATCATTCCCTGACCCCATCAATTTCTCTTAGATTAGGATGGATATGACTTTGGCTTATATATGTGTACTCAGAACGTACACTCACCTCAGGTACACCTGAACACCAAAAATTAAATGTCCAATTAATAACACACTATACATCAAGCTCATTAACATTATTGAGAAATAGACAATTAATATGTATTTTGTTAATATTAACGTTAGCTTAAAATAATTCAACTGCATTTAATTTTCAGCTCCATTTAATACAACAGTTAAGACTCATTTCATTATAAGTTTAGTTTAAACTAACTTACAGTTGAAAATTTTTACCATAATGATACAGTAGCTTAGTCATAATGACTAACGTTATGTGAAGACCAGAGCTTACCTTAACGGTAAACGTTTAACTTTTCATGGTGACTTCGCCTTCATCTCAGTGTTGTGCTGAAATATAGAATTCATTAATGCAGTTACAATAAGTTGAAGTTATGTTTTTCAGGTAACTTAACGTATGGTCAAAAACTCACTCAAGATAAACTCACTGTATCTAATACCTCGCAAACACTACAATGACCGCTTGGCGTCTGTTATTTCTTGTTTAAAATACCGTTTGTTAACGGATAGCGTGACATAACATAAGAACCTACAACTAATGTTACTTGGTTAATTCTTTTAAATTACACACACAATACACAGAAATACTTATAAAACAATCCTTTAACGGACAGAATTTGACTTTAAAACACTTACCGAGGATGAATTCGCTGGATGAAAGACGACAGGTGAATTTCAAATTAGGAGAGCCGTTGCCTGCATGTCGAGTCGTGTCCGTTCGGTTCTATGAATCGGCTCCTTAGTGAACAGTAAAGAATCGAATCCGCCTAAAACAGATTCCTTTTTGTATATGATTCATTACTATTTCGTTATACTGCTTGGCCACAAGCATTTATACACTAATTATACACTAATTGCATATTGCTGAATGTGCTTGTGAACACGTGTGATCAAATAATTCCCGAGCAAACGGTTCAATACGATTCAGAGTCGCTCGAGTGCTGAACCGAACCAGTGCAAACGTGATATTGATTACAATATAGTAACATTGTTTTTTATTCACTTTACCAGCGAAATTATTACATATATCTGACCTTGACAATAAGAATAAAGTTCGTTTGAAGTGTTTTGAGAATTAATATTTTTTTCTCCCAGAGTTCATTTCACATCAACAAGCAAATGGTAATGGCGGATGAGAAAGCCCAGCTAATATTATAAATATTGCGTTTAATATGTCACGAAATGAAATTTTAACAGTGTTTCATGCGAGAATGTAGTTCCTACAAACTTAAATCTGTGGTTTATTTATAGATATCATGTGTAAATTGTAAGCGTACTTTCCCGATAGCGGAGATTCTGACCTCCAGGGTGTCCATCATCACTCATGTATCCGGCGAAACGAGGGTATAATCGGCTAGACATATGAGACTTGCCCCGGTCTTAGATGGCTCTATAATGAATGTGTTATGAAATTTAGTTTTAACCGTTTTTCATGCGGTAATGTAGTTGTTTTAAACTCAAGTCTGTGGTTTATTTATAGAGATGGTGGGTATTTTAAAATATTGTTTTGAAAATGCGGAGATATGTGACCTCCATGGTGATGACGGGTGCCCTAACCTCATGAATCCGTCTAAAGCAGGCTGGTCATTATAACATTTAAGCTAACTTTGGTTTCATGAATCAATTACTTTTGTTCCAGTTTACGTTTTGGTTAAGCACAAAGTTATGTTGATTAAAAATGATTTAATATTTTCATGTTAACCTTATAAAATTAAGGTGCAGTACACCCAAATATGGAAAACCAGGGGACAGTTTTATGCACTGAACAGTCTGAAGAAATAGGTTATTTTATTTTTTTTCACAAAATACTTTGTCAAAAAAAATAAACATAATAAAAATATAAAGTGTGTGTAGAGTTTTTCATGGTCATTTGCAGTACTGTATTTAGATGCACAGTAACTGATTTTTTCCCAAAATTCATTGTAAAATCTGCAGTAGCATACTGTTAATCATGTTCACAGTATGGAAATGTTGAGAATACATTATCATGCTGTGAAAACAGCAATATATACAGTAACACACTGTGCACAGCTTATACAGTAAACAACTGTTGAGAAATGCAGTATAATACCGTGAAAACAACAGAAATCGTTTACAGTGCAGGAAAACCTCCATTCCGGCTTTCACTTTTCTTTCCGGGTCTGCTCAACATCACTGCGTGTGCATGTGTACACCTGTGTGTGATTGTTCTGCCATCCACTGATGTGTTTCAAGTATGGAAAGGATCTGCTTTTATTAGCGCATATTCAAGATGACAATCCTGTCGCCATGAAAGAACAAACTCCCACACACACTCATTCATTCAACACTCACACATGTGCCGGACCATCTGACTTCCTGTCTCTTTAGAGAAAGCATGTGACAGCATCTGCTTTGATGATTTCCTACAATGCCATTAAAATATGAAAGCGGAGATTAAAGGACAGAAAGAATGAACACGCTGCTCTGTTTTAGTTGAAACAGGCTTGAGGCGTTACAGCAAAGTTTTGGCTTCAGGAACACACTGGATGTTTCTAAATGAATCAGTTAATTCATGTTTCTGTTAGTCAAAACAAGATTACGGCGCAGCTGTGATGGATTGTGAGAACATGCGGCTCTGTGTTGTCCTGTAAGCTCTGGATATTCACTCGGGCAGTTCGTATCAATATAAACTAATCCACAAACAGCATGTTAAGCCTAGTTGGGATGCTCACAATAATAATCTCATGGTTGAACCGCATTGTCTTTATTTTTCAACACAACAGAAAGATCCCAGGCTCTTCAGTCTGAATACAACTCAACTGGATATGTTGTGCATAAACTGCATTTGTATGGACACTGCAATAAGGCAATAACTCATTCTTTTAAAATGTGATGTAAACACTTCAGTTTGCAGCAGTCAGATGTTGTGATGTCAGACTAATTTGACTTAGATAATGCAGCACACATACACATTCATCAAACTACAATCTGCCTCATTTATTTGTTTACACATTGTGTCATGTGAACTTGGACAGACAGACGGCTGTATGTAACTGATTATAATTTCATGACATCAGGGTCGCTTTGAAGGATATGTTATGCTAAATGGCAAAACTAAAGAGTTTGTAGTGTCCATCTCTTTAAAAAAAGCACACGCACACGCATGAACACAGACACACAAAAAGTAAACTACCAAAAGTTTGGGGTCAGTAGGTGTTTATATTTACTTGAAAGTACTCATTCATTCATTCATTCATTCATTCATTCGTTCATTTTCCTTCAGCTTATTCTCTTTAGTCATCAGGGGTAGCAACAGCAGAATGAACCGCCAACTTATCCAGCATATGTTTTACACAGCGGATGCCCTTCCAGCTGCAACCCAGTACTGGAAAGCAACCATACAATCCAGGGCTCGAAATTAACTTTCTTACTTGGTAGCACCGGTGCTCCCAACCTGAAATATTTAGGAGCACCAGAAAAAATTTAGGAGCACCCACTAAAAATTAATAATATTGACAAGTTGTATATTAAGGGATTTATTGTATTTGAAAACAACATCAATTGGGACTAACAAAACCAAGAAACAACTATCTAACTAATGCTGTGATGATATAATATTTGTGCAATAATTCTAAAATTAATGTTAAATAATTATAAAATATTAATGATGACGATAATGACAATAATACTAATAATGAAATATATTTCTCATCATCATGCTGCCTTGAATGTGCTTTAATGTAAGTTATCTGCTATATAAAGTCCTACTGTTACTTTATGAAAAATAAATTAATGGTTTGCATCAAACATAAATGAAGCATTGTAAGAAATATTTATTTTGTACTATTATGTTTATATGTATGTCAATTTAATAAATAGTAGCCTATTTCTGCTACAAAACAAATGATATTATATAATAAATCCATTAAATTCAATGCTAAAAGCTGCAAAGCAGTCATCAGTAATTAAATAGAAAAATAATGTACACCTCAAGAAAGAACCGACAAAAGAAAGGAAGAAAAGTCTCACTTATAAAAGTTTTGGTTTCGGTTCGTGTCGTTTTAATGCTCAGCCTCGTTACGCGCTGAATTTCATTTTTCTGTGTTTGTGGAAAAGCATGCGAGTCAGCCGACCCAATATATGAGGGGGGCAGAACAGGATTCTCCCAATGACCACCGGCGCAATACTGTTCTTTGTTATAACCCGCATCAGTTTAAACGCAGTAAAGGCAAGCTTCTTTGGCGATGGTGTTTTAGCGGACATTTGCACGGTTGCAGCCTGATCTCACGAGAAAACGTATGGAAAAGTTACAAATTGCCGTGAGATTGTGTTGGCAGAACACGCAGTGCATCCAACGCATCGAGATTCAGTATACTTTTCACTCTTCAGCCGTTTGCATTCCCCGCGGTCACAGAAGCTCCCTTTCTGTCATCTGACAGCGGAAAGTCTTGAGTGATTGACAGCTAATATGAACCAATATAGCGGCAGGGAAGACCGATTTTACCATGTTTAAAAAAAAGAAGAAGAAAAACAGGTCGCACTCCAACCTAAATATTCAGTCGCACGAATGCTCCCAATATATATTATGAGGTCGCATAGCTTAAATTTCGGGCGCATATGCAACCAAAATGGTCGCT
The DNA here is from genome assembly GCF_052040795.2 of Danio rerio. Classification (NCBI taxonomy): domain Eukaryota; kingdom Metazoa; phylum Chordata; class Actinopteri; order Cypriniformes; family Danionidae; genus Danio; species Danio rerio. Next base: position 32,700,011 of record NC_141036.1, on the reverse strand, counting down.
ATTTCGAGCCCTGCAATCTCACATTCACACACATACAGTTGAAGTCAAAATTATTAGCCCTCTTATAAAATTTGTATTATTTTACAAATATTTCACAAGTGCTGTTGAACAGAGCAAGAAAATTGTTTTCACGGCATTTCCTTTTGTATTTTTCTTCTGGAAAAGGGTTTTTTTCTTTTGGTTTGGGTGAAATAATATAATTTTTTTTTTTTAAGTAAAAACTGCTAAGGACAATATTATTAGCCCTCTTAAGTAATTATTTGTTTGATTGACTCCAGGAAAAAACTACTGTTGTCCAATGACCTGCCTAATTACCTTAACTTGCCTAGTTAGGGTAATTAACCTAATTAAGCCTTTAAATTGCACTTAAAGCTTAAAACTGGTGTCTTGAAAAACAAATAGTACGATAATGCATTCTGTCATCATGACAAAGACAAAAGAAATAAGTTTAGACTTGAGAAAAAGAATTGTTGAGGCTCACAAAGAAGGAGAAGGGTATACATGTTTATCAAAGCATTTTCAAGTGTCAAGAAGTGCTGTGGGAAATATTATCAAGAAGTTTGATGAGATCCAAACTGTGGAGAAAATGACTGGCAGAGGTAGAAAGCGAAAGATTTCCAAAACTTTGGAAAGAAAATTAGTAAGAGAGGTTTCTAAAGACCCAAGAACAACTGCCAAGACACTAGTGAATGACTTAGCCAAGTCTGGAATTAATGTCTCAGCAAAGACGGTCACTAGAGCCCTGCACAGGAGTGGACTGAAAGGTTGTCGACCAAGAAAGACACCACTTTTAAAAAAGAGACACCTCCAAGCTAGACTGAAGTTTGCCAGGGACAATCTAGAGAAAAATAATGAATACTGGAAACGTATCCGTTGGTCAGATGAAACAAAACTAGAGCTCTTTGGCCATAGAGATGTTGCCTATGTTTGGAGGAAGAAGGGAGAGGCATTTAATCCAAAGAACACCGTTCCCACAGTGAAACATGGCGGTGGGAGTATAATGCTATGGGGATGTTTCAGTGCATTTGGAACTGGGAATCTTATCAGGGTTGAAGGAAACATGAAAAAGGAAGACTACCAGAAGATTTTGAAAAATAACCTCAAACAGTCTGCAACAAAATTTGGTTTGGGTCGACGTTTTGTATTCCAGCATGATAATGACCCAAAGCATACCTCACTTCTGGTAAAGAACTACCTCCAACAGAACAAAGTGAAAGTCCTTGACTGGCCTGCACAAAGCCCAGACTTGAATCCAATAGAAAATCTGTGGGGGACACTGAAGTCTAGAGTTCATGCCAGAAGACCAACAAATCTGGAAGAGCTTGAGAGATTTGCTACAGAAGAATGGGCTAACACTCCTCAGGAGACATGCTTGAAACTTGTTGAGAGCTACAGTAAACGACTGATGGCTGTTATCAAGTAAAAGGGTTACACTATTGACTATTAACATCAGAGGGCTAATAATTTTGACCTCCAAGCTTTTTTTATTTTTGATTTTAGTTGTGTTTCTGTTTGTATTACAAACACTCGAAGCTTCCTGAATAAACTGTTATGTTTAAAAATTATGTGTTGACAAACACAAAATTCTTTATTATTTTTTAAAGATATTTGTACTGAAAACAAAAAAAGAAAATACTAAAATAATTTAATATCAAGTAAATTAAGTCTATAATTAATAATTTTTGTAGTCCAAATTCGCACACCTGCATTCAACATTATTATATGAAATGTTTCTTGTGCGCCAAATCAGCATATTATAGGGATTTATAAAGAATCATGTGGCACTGTATACTGGAGTAATGATACTGAAACAGGAATAATATATACATTTTAAAAATGACTGTAAATATAACAGATATTTTAAACAGAAATAAATCTCCAGCCTCCTCCGAGGGGAGAATCCCGAGGTGTTCCCAGGCCAGCCAAGAGACATAGCCCCTTGAGAGTGTCCTGGGTCTTCTGGTGGGAAATGCCTGGAACACCTCCCTAGGTAGGCATCCAGGAGGCATCCAAAACAGATGCCAGAGCCCCTAGTCCCAGGTGAAAGAGCTCCTCACCCTATCTACGGTGCGCCCTGGGTGCGCCCTGCCACCCTAAGAAGGAAAGGGTGCGCCCTGCCACCCTAAGAAGGAAACTCATGTTGGCTGCTTGTATCCAAGATCTTGTCCTTCTGGTCATGAAATTTTCATATTTATATAATTTATAAGGTGGCGACGCAGTGGCACAGTGGGTAGCACATTCGCCTCACAGCAAGAAGATCGCTGGTTCGAGCCTCGGCTCAGTTGGCTTTTCTGTGTGGAGTTTGCATGTTCTCCCTGCGTTCGCGTGGGTTTCCTCCGGGTGCTCCGGTTTCCCCCACAGTACAAAGACATGTGGTACAGGTGAATTGGGTAGGCTAAATTGTCCGTAGTGTGTGTGTGTGTGTGTGTGTGTGTGTGTGTGTGTGAATGACTGTGTGTGGATGATTCCCAGAGATGGGTTGCGGCTGGAAGGGCATCCGCTGTGTAAAAACTTGCTGGATAAGTTGGCGGTTCATTCCGCTGTGGTGACCCCGGATTAATAAAGGGACTAAGCCGACAAAAAAATGAATGAATGAATAATTTATACGGTATTTTTGATCAAATAATTGGAGCCTTGTCAAACAGAGGATACTTATGGCAGAAACAATTATTTCCAATCCCAAATGTTTAAACAGTAAATGTTTATCCACCTTGAGAAGCAGTTCATCACCTCAAAGGAAGCTTTCATTTCCAAATAAACATTTTACTGAAAAAAATGCAACTGCTTTAACATCCATGACATTTCCCTTCCTCGCAGATGCTCAGAAACACCTGGGTCTGTTTGTCATTCAGCTGAGAGAACCAAAGCTGAACCCTTGAAACTTCATCTGGAGGCCAGTCAACATCTGCCACACAACCATCTCTGTCACACACACATACACTCACTCGCTATAAATAGCTTGTTCAGTCACCTGCAAATGTTTATCTCCACAGTCTCAAAGTGATCGACTTTAAACCATCTAAATGTTCATTCAATAAGATGTGACCTTCTCAGGTAAACTCCAATTGACTAAACTCAATCAAAACAAGCTGCAACATCTGTCATGAACGCAGGATTTGACCTGGTTCATACGGCAGAGGGGATTCAAACATTGTATCACCCTCAATGGAAAACTGTTCTGAATAAAAAATGATAAATAAATTGTAATAAACACAGTAAGGAGAAGAATATGCAGAAAAAATATCCCACCATAAAAGGAGACAAAAGAAGGCGCAAGAAAAAGTAAACACTTTTCAGTGGAAATACATGCACATGACCAGCGGACTGACCAACATTATGACTCAACCTGGATCTCTAAGTTCAGTATTTAGCTGTTTTTCTTCTTCCTTTACCAACATTTCATTCCTCCAGCATCTCATCTCCCTGGCTTACATCAGTTCCTCAGCATGATTGTCTTAACAGAAACGTGCTTGAACAGCGAGAGAGGAAAAGACTGGAGGTTTTTTCTTTACTCACCAGGGTACTGGTTGTTGTCGAGGTCAGAATCTCCACGAAGGGTGAATCCAAAGCCTGCTGGGATGCCAGATGAGGCCCAGTCGCCTTTCAGCACTTGAGAAGCCTGTAACATCAGGCCGGATTTCTGCCCATTATAGATAAAGACTCTGCCACCACGATCCTCCCCGGCGAATGGAGCCCCAATAGCCACGTCTGGGTAACATGGAAAAAATATTTGATCAGTATACTACATAACCTACGCGATTCTAAACACATTCCGCCTATAGAAGCATGTTTTTGCCATTGAGATCAAATAAAAAAAATTAAATAAATACATAATTTTGCAATAATAGTAACTAAAGCCATAAATTGTGAGATATTGTCTCATTATAAGAAAATTTAATGGTTTCAATTAAAATTCATTCATTTATTTTCCTTCGGCTTAGTCCCTTTTTTATCAGGGGTTGCCACAGCAGAATGAACCTCCAACTATTCAGCATATGTTTGACGCAGCGGATGCCTCTCCAGCCGCAACCCAGTACTTGGAAACACCCATACACTCTCATTCACACACTACAGTTAATTACCACATGTCTTTGGACTGTGGGGGAACCGGAGGACCCACGCAAACAAAGGGAGAGCATGCAATCTCCACACAGAAATGCCAACTGGCCCAGCCAGGACTTGAACCAGCGACCTTCCTGCTGTGAGGTGACAGTGCTAACCACTGAGCCATCGTGTCGCCCTCAATTAAATTTACAAATCAGAAATATAAATAGACAAATGTGAGATGTAGGGCCTTTGTTAGCCCAAACTGTCTTTTTGGTGTATCATGATTTAATAATTGTGCAGTGAAGAATTACTATCAAATGTTATGGGAGTATTTAAATGAATTGGGCAAACGTGATTTACTCATATTTGTGCTCCTCAAATTATTGGTATTTATGCCACTGGTTTTATTTAACACACAATAAAGCACAGATTAAATTTTACACTTGAAATGGCTGCAGATGCTGTTGCTATAAGAGGCACTGCAGAGAACAGAGAGTGCATGGTAGAAGGAAAAATATTTTTTTCCACACATATTAGGTTATTTGAAATGCGAGGAAAAGGGACACATAATTTGAATACATTATTGTCTGCCAAGCCATGTTGTTTTTAATTTGCTTTAGGAATTGAATGACAACTTATCTAGGAAGATTCATGCAATGTAATGTCTATCAAAACTTCTTGCAACCATTCATTTTTGGTCCTCCAGCTCTTTTTAATGTACTGGGATTTCACAAGCCGATTTTTCCTGTATTATTTGTGGTCCAAATTTTCCAGAGACAGTGCCGTATTTCAGTTCTCTCATTAGTGTCCCATGAGAACGAGCTAATCAAGGGTTTGATGTAATTAATACTGGTCATTTTCTAAGCACCCTCACATATTTGTCTAGCCCCCCTTCCCCTAGTAAAGAACAAAAGTCAAGTCAATCCCCCACACATTATGACCACCGACCCTGCTTATGTAATGTAAATGAGATGTTTACGAATGTTCTTTTTAATCTACATGTTGTCAGTAAATCACCAGCAGAAATATGCACACCCTTTAATGCTGTTTTTGAATTGCGTTCTCACTCAAATTTGCCCTGTTTGGTAAATCAATTCAATTATGTCATATTTGTGAAATATAAAGTTAGATATATGGTTGTGTTATTTAATGATTTGCCATGTGTTTAAAGATTTTAAATGCAAGATGTGGAGGAAAAGATCAGCCTGATGCAAAGTGCAACACTTAAATTTGTAAAAACTACTAAGTTAACTTGATTCCTTGATGTTGTCCCAACACAAATCAATTTTGTGGAGCCCAAAATTTCGTACAGTAAATATTTTTACAATTTTACCTAAATAAGTAATTTAGGGTGCTTTCACACCTGTAGATTAATTGTTTTGTTCCCAAACAGGGATTAAAATTATTACAATGGTGCTCTTTGTTGTTGATGCGGTTCCCTTTCTCACAGGTACGTTTCTAAATTGAAATGCTCCGCTGTCATGCATCCTTATTCAATTTATGACGAGCAATAAGACATTATAAGTAAAAAACTGAGCTATAATTTTGAATGGTGACACTTACAGACATCATCCCCAGATAAATCAGACTTTCTCATACATAGTTATTGGCCTGACTTATGCATTATAGGCTTAACATTATAGAGAGAAATAAAAGATAAATCGGTTCGCCAGTTAAAATGTTTGGTCAGTTTTCCTAACGGATCAACAGCTCTCGTTAATAGTTCAACATGCTATCACTTTCATATTTGAAATTAAATGCACATTAACCGGTATGAATGATAACATCATGCCAATATATATATATATATATATATATATATATATATATATATATATATATATATATATATATATATATATATATATATATATTTCCATAATGCACTGTGATAAAGCCTGGTTTGTTAGTTTGTTGGTTCATATTGCTCTCTCACTACAATCGATCCGCTCTGGAGTAAACTTAATTTGTTTCAATCAAGCCAAGACCACCTCATTTAGGTGATCTGGGACCGATTGTTTTGGCGCAGATCCAAGCACGATTACTGGATTCACATATGCCAAATCAACCGTGCTAACTGGGAAAACGCACCAGGTTCCGAAAAAAAGTCTAGGTGTGAAAGCACTCTAAGTTGCATTTTGATATTTAAAGTTGTAACAATTAGATATATAGTTATATACACAATTTATGAAGTTAAGTTACAATTGAGAACGTGAGACGAACAACCGTAAGTCCAAAAAATAAGAAATGAAAAATGAGATAACCATGTGACATTAATTGTATGTGTAAACTTTGCATATAGAAAGAGTTTGAGGATATTTTTGTGTGACCAAAAGTCTGCATTTTAAATGCATTTTAAAAATGTTATCTCCTTAGAATTAAAAAGCGTTTGTTGTCTACAAGTAAAATAAGAATAGATAATGTTCACAATCCAAATGAACAAATCTTGAAACTCAAAATTTGAAAATATGGATTTATATGGTTCTTCGTCTCAAGGCCTCAATTTAAGATATAATGTCTAAATCGCAAGATGTTATTATAAAGATATAGGTTTCCATTCTGTGAGGAAAAGTGTGATATGGTTTCATTAGCCAGATGCAAAGTTAAAGAGTGAGGTTTTTAAAGTCCTGCATCACTTAGAATCTCCATACCCACAGCTCCAAGAAAACCAGGATCCACACTAAGTGCTTTACATTTGGCTGTGCTCCAGGTCGTCATTTATCATTTTTTATTGATTATTTCAGCGCCTGCTACAGCAGAGAGGAACAGAGCGATGCTTTCATGTAGAAGAACAGAGGAGGATACTGAAAAAGAAACTGATGATTTACACAAAGCTCCGCAGGGATCGAGAGCTCTTTTCTCCTCGGCACCAAGGGGCTATTACAGAACAATAACAGACTCATGCACAAGCACAAGTCCAAGTCCACTTCTACATGGCCAATAAATCTCCAGGGTAGGGTTATCTGTTCAAGTGCTCCTCCTGCCAGCGCCACTGTTCAAGTCATTAACCTACATTTGGGCAGCGATGCATTCACACAAGGGGGAAACTACAGAACCAGAGAAATGCCCATTTAGGGGCAGAGAGGGAGAGAAACAAAGGGACTAAGGGGATGTTGGATAAATAAAGATCTGCATGAAAGAGATCCACAATTCTTTGCACGACTTCTAAAAAGTGACCAGGGGTGAATGAATGATCTGGAAATATTGATGAATTATGAGTTTGATTTGATTTAAAGATGTTTAGTAATGAACTATCATCTTCAATATATATGCAGTTTAAGGCAAGTGATGTTACACAGAGCAAATAATTTTTCAAAAATCTTTCTTAATAAAAGTCTAATTTCTTCAACTTAGACTCATTATGGATACGTACCCCTGTATACATTTCTGGACAGTGTAAAATACATCCCAGGAGGTACGTTTTTAGGCAGTTTTTGTTTTCGTGAATCCATCAGAGGCCACAGAGTATGCTTTTTCAGATCTCAAATTTCTCTTGCACGTGCAATTTGTACCTGCTGTTCTAGAGTAAATCCACCAGAGGCTGCTGTCGACTGACTGACTGACTGACTGACTGACTGACTGACTGACTGACTGATCACGCCACCCACCCACCCCTTCCCTAAACCCAACCAATAGTGTTTTCAAAAGCAATCTAGAAAAAGAAAAGCCCTCCCGGTTACCTGATTTCTACCACATTTTCGGATCTTACCACGTTATCACCCTGTTATTTACTTGTTCATTTATTTTTTTTACCTTTTATTTTTGTTTTACCTGCTTTTTGGAAGCCTTTTTTGACCATTTCTTTAACTGTTCATTTGCTGACATATGCACCGAGCCACTGGGCAAACTGGTAATAGCCGTTCACACGAAGGTAAACAGTGAGCTGGTGGCGCAAAAAGAAACAGAAGTCGTTGGCTGTGTCATACCGCCCTGAAGCTTTGATTTTAAAGACAAAATGCAGCCCTATATACCTATATACACATAATTCGTGCTCTCCAGAAATGTATATGGGCAATGTATTCACAATGAGCCTGTGTTGCGTTTCTTTAAGTTTAGCTAAAATAAAAAACTTTTTTTACGTATTTAAAAACCATTTTAAAGGTTAATATTGGCTTAATACCGCTTAAGAATTAATTTTTTTTTCTCAATTGGCTATAAATCAAACTACTGTTGCCCGATGACTTTTCTATTCAACCTAACTTGCCTAGGGTGCTTTCACACCTGTAGATCGGTCGTATTGTTCCGAAACAGGGATTAAAACATTTATTTTATTATTAACAGGAATTAAATGTTTTACAATGTTAATTTTTGTTCATGGTGCAGCTCGCTTTCACACGGGAAAGTTTCTAAATGGACCAAAATAATTCAAACAAGTCACATGCAAGTAAACTCTCCTTACATTGGTCACATGGAAAAAAATATCAAATCATAATTTTAGCCAATTTTCCAAACAGATAAGCTATCGGTAATATTTTAGCATGCTTTCACTTCTGCATTTGACATGAAACGCACATTTACCAATACGAGTGACATACCACCCTACTCATAATTCTATCTTCATATAGCCAATATAGCAGAATTATTAGCCCCCTTTTGAATTTTTTTTTTCTTTTTTAAATATTTCCCACATGATGTTTAATAGAGCAAGGACATTTTCACAGTATGTCTGATAATATTTTTTCTCCTGGAAAAAGTTATATTTGTTTTCTTTCGGATACAATAAAAGCCATTTTAATTTTTTTAATGAACCATTTTAAGGTCAAAATTATTAGCCCCTTTAAGCACTTTTTTTCGTAGGTCTAAAGAACAAACCATCTTTATACAATAACTTGCCTAGTTACCTTTACCTGCCTAGTTAACCTAGTTAAGCCTTTAAATGTCACTTTAAGCTGTATAGAAGTGTCTTGAAAAAATATCTGGTAAATATAATTTATTGTCATCATGGCAAAGACGAAATAAATCAGTCATTAGAAATGAGTTATTCAAACTATTATGATCAGAAATGTGTTGAAAAAAATCTTCTCTCCATTAAACAGAAATTTAGGTAAAAATAAACAAGGGGGCTTATAATTCAAGGGGGCTAATAATTCTGACTTCAACTGTATATGGCTATTACATAGCCATAAAGCACTGTGATATAGCCTGGTTAGTTAGTTGGTTGGATTGTTTTGCTTTCTCACTACAATCGATCCACCCCAGAGTTTGTTTCAATCGAGCTAAGACCACCTCATTCAGGCGATCTCGGACTGATTCATTTGGTGTGGATCCGAGTGCAATTGGGGTTTTTTACATATGCCAAAAGAACTGAGCTAACTGGGAAAACAAGACTAGGTGTGAAACCTCTAAATGTGAGAAAGTCTAGGTTTGAAAGCACCCCTAACTTAGGTTAATACCTTAAATTGTACATTAAGTTGAATATCAATATCTTGCAAAATAACTAGTAAAATAGTATGTACTCTCATCATGGCAAAGATAAAATCAATTGTTAAATTATTATTTTTTTAAATTAGCAACTACTTTTATAAACCAAAGCAAACAAATAAAAATAGCATAGACAACAAAATGACTAAAACCAATAGGGCACCAATAGAGATGTTAAAAATAAATATTTTAAACAAAATTTAACTAGGAATTTATTATTTTTTTTACAATTATCAGTATGGTTGCTTGTAGTTTGACTTGACACATGTTCTTCATTCAGTTCATTAGTTTGCTTGCACTGCTTGTTACATTACTATTTGTTTGCAAACCTCTCTCTTTTGTATAGTTAAAATCAAAAGATAAGCTTTGCTTAACCACTCTTAGGCTATATTAAGTAACATATGCTCTATGTTATTATGTTATTATGTAAAACTGATCATTTATAAATCAGATAACTAACTGTGATTGAAATAAAAGTTGCAGAAACAATATGTACAATGCAAGCAACTGATCTGACGTAGAATCCATAGTGCATCCAGACTTTTGAATTAAATAGGAAGCAGTTTTGTCCTGTTGCATCTTATGGTTGCATCTTATGGTCACACTGTAGACACGACAACTGTAATAATGAGTTACAATTATAATGTTGTTGAGCATAGTTGTATCTGCTGATAACCTCGTGAGCAGCTGGATTTGGCCCACAGGCCAGACTTTAAGTATTGCGATCTACATCCTCACTCTATTATGAAAACCACTGATGAACGCCAAAGATTGGAGGAAAACAAAAGGATAAATGGATACAGAATAGAAAAAGAGAGCGAGTCCATGACTAATAACAGATCTGAGAAGAATGTGTGCTCATGGAAATCTTCTAAGCTAAGCAAACCGTTTTGAGGTAGACTGCAAAGAAAAGTTTAATTACACTTAGAAAAATAAAATCATCGCCACAAGAAAGGCCTCATTTCCGTCCACCAGACCACCATGTGTATATGTGTGTGTGAGTGGGAAGTGTGTGTGCACGTGCGTCAGTCTATGTAATAATGCTCTGTTTCACTGTTTCTCTTGAGTGAGTTCCTCTCTATAAATATCCGCCCCATGTTTTTGGTGTTTCTTGATCATTTCCTTTTCCTGTTTTCTGTCAGTGGGCACAGTAGTTGGCACAATGCCCAAAGACCCTCAGCATTAATAGCCTGATGGTTGATGAAAAGGAAAGTATAATAGATATGAGAGCGAATTTATTATGACACTTTACGAGACGCTTAATTGTGTGGCTTGGCTTTAAGCGACTGCATACATATACGACATGCCACAAGAGGAGAGAAACAGACATTTTACAGACATGAAAAACCACTACGACCAAAAATAACAGACAAATATCATAACGACATTATCATAGGGGCTGACCTCATTCCACTTTTTGGCAATAATTGAACTGAATAATAAACTCAGATATGCATTTTTATTGTAAATTAATTGCTATATCCCCTTACCAACCACTTTATTAGATAAGCTTTTTAATAACACAAATATCTAATCAGCCAATCACATGACAGCAAATCTCCTCAAAAATATTCAGTAGATTCAAAACTAAATACATACTTAAAATCCAATAATTACATTTGTACATATACACATATATATATATATATATATATATATATATATATATATATATATATATATATATATATATATATATATATATATATTTACATACTTTCAGGCTTGACTATTGAGATACAGGCAGTTCATTTCATGTTTAAAACCATTACCATGCTATCTATAACTTTTTTTTTATCCAATGCAACATATTGGTATGCGATTTCAGTAATTTCAGTGGTGATTCCTTACATAAAATTATTACTTTTCATATTTTAAAATAAACTGTTAAATAAGATTCAATGTAGACAATGTATATGTCACGAACACCAGTGATTCAGGTTTGCAGATCGCTTGCAAACATGCACTCTGTCACCTGAATTACAAATCCCGTCATGCACCTCACACACACACCTGTTTCCAGGTCACTGGTGATTACAAACCTAAAGACTGATTACACAGACTATATACAAAGCTCACATTCCCTCACACATAGCTGAGTTTTGTTACTGGTACACTACAAAGAGTTTCCTAGTCTAGCCTTTCCGTGTTCCTTGACCCTTGCCTTGTTTTTGTTGTTTGCCACCTGTTTCGACCATTAGGCAAATGACTTGACAACGCATATGAATTTGCCTTTTTTACGTATCCGTTTGCTCCTGTGATTGACCATTACGTGTCTGATGATTCTAAATAAAGCTGCGCATGGATTAAAACTTCATTGTCACATGATTCCCCCTTGGTTACAGTATAAACAGTATGTACATATTTTAATGTTAAATAGTATGAATGCTGTATAAGGAAAATGATAAAATATTTATACTCAATGCTACTTCTTTAAAACACTCGTTATTTAAACTGCAAATGCTAACCACAATAAAAAAAGAGTAAATTATAGTTTTCTTTAATTGTACATTTCTTAAATGTTATTCTTATAATATCAAATCCAAATATAAGATAGAGCCTCTACATACACCAGTCAACAAACCCTTACCAAAATAATTAATTAATTTTAAAATGAAACCATTTTATTATTCACAAAAGACCTGGATTAAGTTAAAAACCTTTGTTACAAGTCAACTGAGAACTAACTGAGCAATTAACTTAATGTAAGTTAACAGTAAATGCTTAAATGCAGTGCTTTTAATGCTTTTAATGCAGTTCTGAAGGCAAAAAAGTATACATCGTTTCAGCATCAATATCACAATGTGCACATATGGAATAGTCGCATCGCAAAGATATGCGATGTCCAGACTAAATTGTAGTTGAGCAGGAGCTTCAGATATGTATTTAATCACTGTATTTATATGCAATTTATGCCAAAAAAAAATAAATCTTATAATTTTTGTGTTGTTTCTAGTCCAAAAATATACATTTCTAAGCTAAAACAAGATTATAGCACGCACAGACAGATCATTTCCTTAAAACAAGCAAAAAACTTGTAAAGATTTTTTAAAAAATATTTGGACTAGAAACAAAACAAAAAGTGAGAAAAGCTTTTTTTGCATTGTGATTATTCAATTTCTGTACACGAATACTGTTAGACTCTTCAGAAAACCATCAAATAGAGCGATTCAAACCATTTTCTGAAAGTGTATTCATATCGTTATATTTATCACAGAAAAATAAAATATCGCAATATCACATTTTTCCAATATTGTGCCGCCCTAGTCCAAATCACTTCCTGCAAGATGTACCTAATAAAATGTACAGTTTGTGAGTGTTTGTCACTGGAATGACAAAACTGTACAAACCAAACTCACAGCAAAGCAACCCATTCAATTTAGCTGTACAGCTAATTACACGACAGGATAATTCATGTAATAGAAATAAATCACCCACATGTGACAAGAGTCCTTTCCTCACATTAGTGCTGCCATATGGCCAGTGTAACAGAGATACAGCATGTGATATCAGATTCATTATGACTATATCACATATTGATTAAACCATAATTCTCCAAAACACTTTAACAGCATCGTCTCATAATGTGATACTTCTTTAAAGCCATAAAAAGTGAACACAGACCTATAAATAATCCACCAAGCATACAGTAAATCAAAGTGAGTATCGTTCCCATATAGTTCTTGAAACACACAGATATTATAAATATAGAATACTTAAGCACACAGAATACATATTTCTGTAAATCAGAGGATCAGGTGGCTTATGACTCATGTATGGATATCATATTCTCATCTAACTTTCATCCAAATCAGTGCCAATTTAAAATTACAGTGACTGATCAGATCATGTTGCAGAAACATATGGAGCTGATTTATAGATTACACGTATGCAGGCCTGCACACACACACACACACACACACACACACACACACACACGCGCACGCGCACGCGCACGCGCACGCGCACACACACACGCACACACACACACACACACACACACACACACACACACACACACACACACACACACACACACACACACACACACACACACACACACACAGATCTGTACAACAGCAACTCTCAGTTTCTAACCATCCTAATCTGCCTGCAGTGATGAAGATGATATGCGGGTGATTAGTATGGTCTGAACTCCACCCATGAACACCTGTTTTCTTTCAGATACAGGATGAGCTCTTGAGAAAAATCATAATAAACAGAGAAATGCTGCCATGATTGGTCATGAGATTTGTAAAAAAAAAACTGAGAGGCAAATCTAATTATTCTTTTCCCAGTTTGTCAAGCAGACTCTAAAAAATAAACAAACAGCCTAGCAGCAAGACTGTTTATAATTAAATGTATTGCTGCAAGATAAAAATGATCACATATTATTTGAAATATATATTATATAAAAACATAAAACCTGGTGAGTTTTTTAAACCATTTTGCACATACCATTTGCATAAAAGAATATTAATAATACTCATATTTACAATTATTTTGTTTCATATTATATTATATTATATTATATTATATTACATTACATTACATTACATTACATTATATTATATTATATTACATTACATTACATTATATTATATTACATTACATTACATTACATTATATTATATTATATTATATTATATTATATTATATTATATTATATTATATTATATTATATTATATTATATTATATTATATAGAAATGTAATAATTTTTGCATGAAGCATTGTAAAACAATAGTTATTTGCAGTTTATTACCAAGAAAGTCGCGCAGGCAATGGTCACAAACAGGAGCATAAAATAGTTCAAAAAGCAAGGTCAAAAACAGGCGAAAGGTAAGGATGGCTGATGCAAAAATAGCGATTCAACAAAATGTCGAGATTCTGAAGCGCAAGTGTTAAGAAACACTGCACTAAAGTATGATCCAAAACACCAGGTCACATGACTAAAATTATTCGAAGCACCCAGGTCCTGTGACTAAAGCGTTTCAAAGCATCTAACATTTCAGAAGCACTTCGAGATGGTTGTTGCTGATCAGATATGGTTGAGGCCAGAAGTTAATAAGAATGATTTATATTATTTACAAAATTTCTCATTTATTGTATTTTATTAACATCTACCCCTAACTCAACCCTAAACCCAACCGTTACAGAAATGTAAAAACAGTAGTTATACTGAGTATTATCTATGTTATTTGTTAAATTACCCAATTAAATGTATTTTGTTAACGCCTATCCCCACCCCAACCCTAAACCCAACAATCACAGTACTGTAAAAATATTAAATATCGTTATACAGTGTTACAAAAATGATGCTATATTGATGTGTGTATCTGCAGCTGTATCCTATCAAGACTTTACCTTTCGAGACCTGGCGAATCTGTGTTAGATTTACAGGGTTGGGTTCTACAACATAGGGTATAATTCCTCAATTTGTGTAACTGTTTCTTTTCAGAATCTGTTTGATAATACATGACCACTAGGTGTCACTGTAGAGTGGGATTTCGAAACGTTTCAAAACTATGACACATTTGCTTCGACTGTTTCAGTGTTTCATGAAGCGTCGCTCCGCCCACCACTAGCGAAAGGTCAAGCTAGGCGAAAGCTTTAAAAAAACACTGCACGACTAGAAAAAGAAAACCGCTTTGTAATGTTAGCAAGTAAGCAAGACTCAGCAAAGTGTCTGTGAAAGTGAGTGGTATATATAGTAGATGTAATCAGTGAATATGAGTTTCAGCTGTGTGTGTGTGTGTGTGTGTGTGTGTGTGTGTGTGTGTGTGTGTGTGTGTGTGTGTGTGTGTGTGTGTGTGTGTGTGTGTGTGTCCGAATTATTGTCAGCTTTGACGGGAGCTGATGAGTGCAAAGAGTTCTGGAAGTTGTAGTTCGGTAGAAATACCAGAAGTAATCTTCAGCCAAGAAAATACAGCTGCTGGCGATAAAAACAGTTATATGTATTTATGTATGATTTGATTATATTTTAAATATTTAAATATTAATAGATTTTATATATAATAATATTTTTATAGTTATTATTTTTGCAATCATACTGGTTTGACCAGCAACAAGAATATTTACCAAGTGACCTCAATTTGAAGTCTCAACAAATCAGCGGTTAACACCCAACTCTTCACAGGAACATGCAGACAAGGGCAACAAATCACAAATTTTTCCCTTCCTGACTGCCTAAGAACTGAAACTTCTATGTATGTGACAGAGAAGCAGGATATCCTACACAAAAAAGCAAGTAGGAAATGGGTGTGAATTTAACTTCTGCCTAATCGACAATAGAAAAAACCCACAATACATGCAAAACAACAGCCAAAACGTGCATTAAAATAATTACTTACCAAGATAGCCATCCTGGTTGATATCTCCAAGAGGAGCAATGGCACTTCCATAGCGGCCAAACAGGTGCATTCCAGTGAGTGTGATGGGAGAAGAGAAGAGAAGCACATCTTCTTGCAGATATAAATAAACCCGGCCCACCTCTCGAGGCTTACTCTCAAACTCGCGGTCCATATAGAGTGGAGCTCCAACTAGCACATCGTCTAACCTGAGTAAGCACATAAAATCACAAACATGATACAAATCCATTTTTTATGATACAATACATTTTAGTGTCCCATAAGTCCCATAATTATTGGTGCTTACTTGGTACCAAATAGAAATTTCCTCAATATTCTGACCAATCCATTTCAATTGTCAGGATGTCAGATGAAGGATAAAGGGATGATCCTTTCAGCAATAGCAATATAGGTTGGGCATGACAAATTCTAGAAAATCTAATCTTTTTCAGAAGGAGGGATTGTTTACATATTGCATCTTTTGCATGCATGCTTAAGTTCTCAGCTTCAACTATTGTATGTACTACACCAGGGGTGGGCAAACTCAGTCCTGGAGGGCCGGTGTGCTGCACAGTTTAGCTCCAACTCTAATCACACACCCCTGCTTATAAATTTCTAGTGATCCTGAAGACACTGATAGGGTATATGCCGAGCTAGTGCTGTTCCCATGCTGATACACTTCCGGTGACCTGTTATTGTGAACTTTTTTCCATTTTATACGGTTCCTTATACAGCATCGATGTTGTAATGTCATTAAAATACATTCAGTTAAATAAACTTTAGCATTTATTTGGTTGCTCAAGCGTAAAACGAGACAAAAAGCTGTTTACTCGCACGCGCCCGTCAGAATCAGCAGGCTAACGCAGAAGCTCTATTGAATATACTGGGGTCAAATAAATGCTTATATTATAAAGATATGGCGGGGGAAATGTAATTTATTGCAGTGCTTCTTGTACAATCTGAGACCCACTTTAAATCGGATATCACTCAGCTAGTGGAGATCGCTGATTTTTAAAGAAAACAGACCTTAAACTCACCGGATTTTGCATTGGCATTCAATTCGCCGGAAGCGCTTAACCCAGGTTACTGGCAAATTAAAAGTCTTATTAGCATGCTTCGGCATATACCCCATTAGCATGTTCAGGTGTGTTTGATTAGAGTTGCAGCTAAACTATGCAGGACAGAGTTTGCCCACCCCTGTACTATACACATTTCAGTATTAATAGTATACTAATTACCTCAGACTCAAACATGGGTTGTCTTTGTTTTCACCTTAAATAAAACAGAGCTACATCATTGGTTTTTCTGTGGTGGGTTCATGCGTTGTAAAATTAATAGAGGAAGTGGCATGCCTTGCATTTTCACATATGGTTTTAAATCCAATATGTAAATGGCCACTTAATCACAAAGTGTCTTGATATTTAAAATAATTTGAACTGAATGCTTGCTCTTCAGTTACCAAACCTGTTACCAACAGAAAAAAAAGGCTAGACTGACTTTTGTTGAGAAGCGTGTTGTGTGTTGACAGAGAACTTGACCAAAGTTTACTTTAGTTATGAAAGCAAGTTGAATTTATTGGGTTTAATGGCAAAAAAAAAAAAAAATGTTTGCCATGAAACTAGAGAAAGACTGAACCTAAGGTGTGTAAAGACGTCAGTGAAAGAGGATGTGTTTTGGTTTGGCTAATGTTTTTGCGATAGAATTTGGGCCTCTTATACAACTACATGGCACAGTGAATGCAAATGTTTAACAAAAGCTTCTTTGCCAACATGCAATCCAAACCTGAAAGAAAATCTCTGGAAAATCCTTGGTGACAGATATGGCTAAGAAACTACAGATGTGCTGAAGTCATTCAGTTGAAAGCTTTGTGAAAGCCTGTTCACTTCCTGCTCATTTAACACTGCTAAAATTAGTTGTGATCTTTCTTCATGCCGTGATCATTGTGGTTTTATAATTTTAATAACAGTTTTTTTCCCCCACAAATTATAATCTTTTTGTTGAAGTGTCGAGGTTATGTTGTAACATAAGCTCATTGGGAAAACATACCCTGGTGTGTGCTCTCGGACGGGTACTTATTGCTGCATTTTGTGTGTAAAATCCAAAGCTACGGGGCGGCACTGCTGACCGATTACCTCCGTATTGCCGGCTTTTACAGCGAGACTGGTTTACTCTGTTGCTCGCTATGTGCAGCAGCAGACTTATGAGGTGAAAGTGGAGCAGACCTAGGATCAATTCCAATAAATAATGGCTCCACAAACTCAATAATAATAAAACAAAACCCAAAAAGATGGCTTTCCTCTTGTAGTTTGCTTTTGAAAACACTATTGGTTGGATTTAGTGAAGAGGTGTATGGGGTCAATCGATATCAAGCTGATTTATAATGCACAAGCTGACTGGCTTCTCTCACGGATGCATATGAGAAAGACGTCAACATTCACAGAACTGTACACAGTGGCCTCTGGTAGATTTATGAGAAATGACAGAAAGAAAATGTGCCACAATAACACATTAGAGATTGTCAAAACTTCACATAAAACATAGTGATTTTGTGAAAACAAAAAACTGCAAGAAATCGTAGTCTGTGGTGCATATTTTTTTTAAGTTCTCAAAAATATAGCAATAGGCACGAATTTCCAATAAGCCTGTGTTGTTACCTAGTAAAACACTGCTGCACTATTATTTCAGAAAAATTTCTGCATTTATAAATCGTTCTATAAATTTCATCCTTATTGTGCATGTAGTTGTAATAAAAATGCTTGTCTTGGAAACCGAATGAATGGTTAGCAACTGAACAAGACTTGTAGCTTTATAGTGAATGTCTGAAGTCAAAGTATCACACTTGACTTCACCCTTGAGGCTCCAAGACAGCAATATATACAAGTGCACAACTGAACCATTGTAAAATACAAGCCATCAGAGCAGACAGAGACGAGCCAGCACATGACAGTATCATGCCGGGGGATAAAGCATAAATCTTATAAATGCTGAAAATCGAAAACAGAGACATATTGCTTGGAGATATGTCTTTAGAAGTGTGTTTTGGACCTCTTGAGGACCGATGGAGGAATACCAAAAGGTTCCTGCAGTTCAGAACAGGGCATTCTGAGAATAAGCGGGTCTAAAACTAACAGAGATGGTGGCGACGTTCCATAATAAATTGGAATGAAGCATTGTATAAAATTCTGTATTCGTACTTTTCAGATCTAAGATAACAGACACAACCAAGTTGTGCTATTTGATATCTAAAAACATATCCCGGTGATTTATGCACTTCAGCATTTGGTAGCCGAAATAACAGAAATGATACATTGACTTCAACACCAAAGACTGATTGGCGCAGTTTCCAACAAATGAGCCATTTCAATAGCTATACTGTAAGTGTAATGAGCTGTAATTCGCTCTCCCTGTGTTGAACGTTGCTGTTTTATCATTTAACTTTTCTTTTCATGCATACACTAGTGATTTACTGTATTCAAATATGTACCGTTGGTAAGAAAGCTTTTTTTGGTTAATGGCATAAACACATGTCAGCATTTCAGACAGACACAAGGAGCTTTGGCGCTGTAGTTGTGTAAGCAAGATTTTGTATTCTCATAAGACTAAATTAGAAACAAATTTTACATATCAAATTTCCCTCCTGGACAATGCAGGCATTTAAATAAGGGTCAAGTAAACCAGAGCGTATTGCAAGAGTCTAAACAAAAGCCAAACTCTATATAAAACCTGATGGTCCTATTCATATGGTTTATATGGTTCCAAATAGCTCTACATGTAACTAAATACAGCACGGGCAGGTAAATTGAATTAGTTCAAAACAAATAATGCTGGCAAATAAGAAAGCCTTCTTTGAGTGCAGACAGACCGTGAGGGACACATAAATACCGTGTGCATACAGTAAATACCTATGGAATGAGCAATTTTGAATCATCTCATATGCAGATAAAACACAGATTTCATCAGAAAGGATATATCATGCAGATGGCCTGTACTCTTACTAGTTCCACCTCTAACATCGTGGTGGGCATGCTACTTGAAAAATGTAGCGAGCTAAGTTATTAGCTACTCTACATTTAGTGTAGTTAAATGTAGCTTAACTACACTAAAAGCTACCCTCTGGGAAATGTAGAAAGCTAAGCTAAAAGATACCTGGCAAAAGTAGCGTAGCTAAGCTATTTTTACTATTTTCATTTTTAAATTGAAGCAACTTAAATCCAAGTCAATCATGTCTTAGTGATCAATAAAACTGTCAATGAAACATGAGGCATAAGTGTTACTAAACTGAATTATAGTATTTTATTTTATTATAGTATTTTATTAGTATATAACAGCAAAACCAAAAAAATCTAATAAAACCAGGTGTTGCACATTTAAAATATTATAGTAATTTATAGTAAATATTTACAACTCTTCATTAATGAATTACACTACATAGTGTGTATATATATATATATATATATATATATACAGTATATATATATATATATATATATATATATATATATATATATATATAACAAATTAATTTGAGTAATTCACTAATGTGCAGTTCAAAAACATTACAGTGTTACTATAAATCACTAAAGTATTTTTGAGCACATCGTCAGATTTAACGTTATTGCATCTTAACATGTACGTCTCAAGGTCTGATCAAAAGGAATCCTGCTTTAGAAATAACTGCTCTCCCACAGTCATCTTTCCATCATTTCTCTTTTCCATAATTTCTCGTTAAGTGGTTGGCGACGTCACCGACCGGAGCGAGAGGTGGCTGTAACGCACCAAAAAGTTTGTTGTGGACCACCGTAAAACAGGAAGAAGAAGAAATCGTCCTTCTCGCTATCACATGGATTTACTTTCATCGGCTAGACACCGGCCTCACTGCCTCACTGTCGATGCTGTCACTTACTGATCCGCGATCGGTAAATGCAGCTTGTGTGGATGCAACTGCGCTACTTGCTTGAAATAATAGCTTTGCTACTGAAAGGCTATTTGATTTAGAAAGTAGCGATGCTACCGCCACACTACTGAGAAATGTAGTTAATCTAGTAGCATCACTACTTGTACATATGAAGACATACAGACTTACCCATCTCCATTTAGATCAGTCACTGCAATGGTGTATCCAAAGTAAGAGGCCATCTATGAGAAACAATTTTTCATGAAATCAGCTGAATCAGAAATGTGCACCAAAATAGAGAAATGGGATCAAAGGTCAAAATGTTGTAAAATAATAAGTTCTGCTGATCAAGGAAACAGTAAATTAGACAATTAAATAAAGAATAAAATGATTCTGTAGTGCATTCAGTTTAGTTTAGTTAACATAAAACTAACCCACAAGACTAGAGATTGCAGAATGCGAATTGCATTTAATTCATCCTTTATGTTTAACGTACTAGCAATTACCTCTTTTTTCCCCTTACAAATAAAGAGATAGGTCACCCACATATTAAAATGAACCATTATCCAGTATCTTCTCAAAAATTATCCTAAACCAACAATGGTAAATAACAGTACCAGTCTTTTTGCATAAAAAAATCTGTAAAATGTACAGTATTACTGAGATTTTATTATTAATATTACAAATTACCAAGTGCACTGTAAATGAACAATTACAATTGTTCTGTAGTTTTACAGCACAACTGTAATCATTTTTAAAAGTGTGCTGGTAAATTTGACAGTTTTACTTGCATTTTCAACAGTATTGCCTGCAATTTGTACATTATTAATGGTAGGGATGAGCAGTATTTATGATACATGTATTTAAAATATGTATTTCAAATTAAACACTTCAAATATCACCCTTTTAAAATATAAAAATGTTAAGAGGTTGAATAATTATTATACAGAGATTATGTCAATTTTACTGGCCACACAATGGGTGAAAACATAATCAACAGTACTATATTTTTTATTAGCTCATTATCGGCATTGAACAGGGCTTTCTGTATGAAATTTGGGTCACACTATATTTTGATGGTCCGTTTGTTGAATTTAAGTTGCATTGCATCTACATGCCAAATAATTCTCATTTTTTTAGACTTTTAGGTTGGGGTTAGGATTACTGTGAGTTTATGTACTTGCAAAGTTTCTTATAGTCAGTTAGATGTCCGTTGAAGGAGCAATATCAACAGATATTAAGCAGACAGTCTACTAATACTCCTACTAAATGGTCTACTAAATGGACCATCAACATAAAGTGTTACTGAAATTTGTACAAAAATATACTAAATTAATAAAGAAGAAACAAGTAAAAAAAGTATAGATGTATATTCATGTACAGTAAGAGTAGAGTTGAATGAGGTGGTAGAGAATCTGCTAAAACTTGCTCAGAGAAAAGTTGATGCAATCAAATATGGTTTACTTCACGTTTAACAGTAAAGAGATTGATCAAACAGCTCTATTCATGGATGGTTTGCAAAGAAGGTTCAAGCTTCCTTGTAAAAGCATTTTGTAGTATTTTTAAAATACAAAAATATAGTATTTTATTTTGCTACATTTGTGGCTGCTGTATTTTGTAGTTTATTTTGATACACCTATAATGAAAGTGATCTCTGCAAAATTTAGTAATAGTAACTACCAAACTCTATCTGTACATACAGTACATTCATGTAGACGGTTAATCACCTGCTCTCCAGTAAAGTTCTGAATGAACGTCAGGTTTGTTGCATTGATCACTGTCACCTAAAGAATAAGAAAAAATAAGAAAAATCAGCCTGATTAAATTATTACTCATAAAATTTCCATTCATGACAGACTGTCATGATTCTGGAATATTTCCTGATGTACTCCAGGACTTTTGTATCTGACCACATGCCTGTCCTACGCAGCAAACCAAGTGATTTTCCGCATGTTAGACATTTAGCACTCTAATAATTACATCCAGACTGATCGTAGTGGATGTTTTATGGGGCACGTATGACTGAGATCCTAAATCAAACAAAGCCACATATGGCAAATACCCAAGAACATAACATGCCTTGGAAACAAAAAAAGAACCCAAAATCACTGTCTGTTTCACCAACCACCCATCCAGCTGAATATGATTCTATTTAATTGAGGGCCAAAGGGGACACCCCTGCGTCCTAGATGCTGCAGCCCTAATTGGGAATTCCTTTTTAAGGCTTCAAATCACATCCAGATGAGAAACTCACATACACTTAAACAAGTAACGTAGAGGATTTACTGTTACCAGAATACTTGTCCTTGCGAAGAAAACACAGCTATTCTTGGTTTGTTTGTATAAATAAAAGTTTAAAGAGTTATATCATCATTTAGTCACCCTGGTGTTGTTCACGCTCTTCTTTCTTTTTCTGACCTCAAAACAAAAAAATCATTAAAAATGTATTCCCTACACTCGTTCATATAAATGGCATGTGCACAAAAATGGCCAAGATCTAAATTTCCGCCAAACCAGTGAAAAAAATTACAAAACAAACAAACAAACAAACATGATCACTGATACAGAACCTAGGATAGATGGGGAATGCATTGGATATGTATAATTTTTTTTTCATTATTAACTATTGTTAGGGCTGGGTGATTTGGCCTAAAATTAAAATCTCGATTAATTGAACATTTTAACTCTTTAATTTTATGTTATTTATGTTTTTGTCTTCATATTTCGCTGACAGATTTTGTACAGTAAATATGCTCACATATTACAAGTGTGAGATTTTTGAATGAAGGGTGCATTACATGATTTTAAACACACACTATCTACGATCTATGATTATTTATTGAACATCAGCGTTGAAAAACTGAAATTAAAACACACATTGCCTAAAAAACTACTTTTTTCTTATAAATAAGTGAAAATAAATAACTTGCACTTTTGCAAACAAAATCAATTATTTTGAATGTTTTTCATATTAAAAGAAGAAAATAACTTAAAAAATAACATGTGAATAATATTTCAAACAGTGCATTTCTTGCATCTACTGTTAACAAATATTCATTCATTAATTTTCTTGTAGGCTTAGTCCATTTATTAATCCGGGGTTGCCACAGCGGAATGAACCGCCAACTTATCCAGCAAGTTTTACGCAGCGGATGCCCTTCCAGCAGCAACCCATCTCTGGGAAACATCCACACACACACACACAGTCATACACTACGGATGTAGTAGTTCATATACAACTAAGCCTCGGCTTAGTTGGCGTTTCTGTGTGGAGTTTGCATGTTCTCCCTGCGTTCGCGTGGGTTTCCTCCGGGTGCTCCGGTTTCCCCCACAGTCCAAAGACATGATGTACAGGTAAATTGGGTAGGCTAAATTGTCCGTAGTGTATGAGTGTGTGTAAATGTTTGTGTGGATGTTTCCCAGAGATGGGTTGTGGGTGGAAAGGCATCCGCTGCGTAAAAACTTGCAGGATAAGTTGGCGGTTCATTCCGCTGTGGCGACCCCGGATTAATAAAGGGACTAAGCCGACAAAAAAATGAATGAATGAATGAATGAATGAATGAATGAATGAATGCATGTTTACCAGTGATCTACATGGATTAGATCGCTGGTAATTGTGACAATATTTATATATATTGTAGATTTATTGTACATCCCTATTAATTATTATTATTATTATTATTATTATTATTATTATTGATATCAATGTTGCTGTCATTACAAAATATCACTTTTATCATCACCAACTTTATTATTATCATTATAATTGTTATTAAGATGTTAAATGCTATTTAAATACTACCAATATTATTCTAATTAACTGTTTTTACACATTCCTTTTATTTCCCTTCCTGCTGTTTACATGTTCTGTATTTTTCATATGTAGTGTTTTGCCCTTTTGATATTCTTAGAATACACAACAAACAGCACATTGGATCATTCTATAACACTTTTACATTTATTTTTTTAAACCAAATGCTAGCTACTAGCCATCTCCTTTTGTGGTCAAAAAAGGAACAATAGTATATACCTTTTTTACCATTTGGGTTGTGTAATTTGTAACACTATTTTAATGTTTGTTTCAATTTTAGTACAAAAGCAGTGTTTAACCTCTCAAACATTTCTTACGTTCTTCCTTCCCTTTGACCTTTACCTCTGACCTTTAAATCCTGATCTTAGCACAACAAAAACACAGGAAACAAAGTCTGTATACTTACATAACCAAAGTTGTGTGCCCCTCGAGGAACCCCTGCTACCAATTCTGCATAGACAACATGAGAAAGTCATACAGTACACAAACATATCAGCAGGTTTATATGTTTTAAAGTAGCAGAGTCTAAAAAAACAAATGATGTGCTTCAACAAGGAACAATAATAAAACACACTTTTCCAACCACTTATCAAGTGCATCTCAGGGTAAACAGTGAGGTGAGACCTGTGAGTGCTGTAAATCTCGTCTCTGTCAACAGCACGCCAGTCACTCATTAGTTATAAATATTTAGAAGAGAGAGAGGGAAAGAGTCATAGTGAAGGAGACAGACACTGATGGATGATGGTGGAGATAGTGATGTGGTGGGGGGGGGGGGGGGTTTGCGGCTGTCTGTCAGATCTGTCCCACACACTGAGATTGGAGAGAGGGATGGTTGACTCGTTTCGAACTTGAAATCTCCCAGACTCCCAAGGAGCCTGTTCGTCCTCAACCCTTCCCCCCACAACCTCAAATTTCCCGCCTTCTGTGACCACAAAATATCCCACAGCAAGAAGCCATTTAAGAAAGTCTGACAAAAAGAGAGCAGCATGTCTCTTCTCGCTGGATTGGCCACTAATCCAGACCAGAGAGAACATATGTATAAGGGAAGTGTGGAGAAAAGACTTTGCTGATAGTGTTGTTTATTTGTGCATGCTGTCTGAGCTGTTTTAGCATGTGATTCACCAAAGGAATGGTGCGAATCAATTAACAGAAGATTTAATCCACCTCGAAATGCTGTCGGACATCATTTTGTTGCACTTCTCCTTCTTGCTGCTCAGTTTTGAGTGGGCAGTTTTGACTGTAACTATGCTATCAATTAGAAATTGACTTTTTTTATTGATTCATTTTCCTTCTGCTTAGTTTCTATTTCAGAAGTCGCCACAGTGGAATAAACCACCAACTATTCCAGTATATGTTTTACATAGCGGATGCCCTTCCATTCACAACCCAGTATTGGGAAAAATCCATAAACACTCATTCATAAACACTCATACACTACGGACTATTTAGTTTTTTCAATTCACCTATAGCGCATGTCTTTGGACTGTGGGGGATACTGGAACACCCGGAGGAAACCCACAGGAACATGGGGGAGAACATGCAAACTCTACACAGAAATGCTAAATGGCCCAGCCGGGACTCGAACCAGTGACCTTGTTGCTGTGAGGAAACAGTGCTAACCACTGAGCCAACCCTGTGCCATCCCAAATTGACCTATTTTCCACAGAATATTTAATATGGATGGTTTGTCTGCTAATAGTATGATAAAAAGTAAATTATTTACGCCGCTTTGTCTTTGCGGTTTAAATGGATTGAAATGGTCAATCAAATCATAGAAGGCAGAGCTTTAGTCTTTACAGATACCAAACATGAAGTGGATGCTTAAATGTCTTACATTGAAAATGTGTCAAGTAAATATAAATATCAAATTAAGCAAATATAAGTCATATAAACGTAAAATAATCTAAAGCAAATTGCTAAACTTTCCTCTAGTTGCACCATTTTTAATACGTGTTAATATTTTATCCAAACATTGTTAATATTTTATCCAAAATAACTACAAAAAAAAAAAAAAAAAATCCATTATATAGTTCTATATAGTGTGCAAAAAAGCTCGGACAATCAAACGTCACTGTTTAGAAAAGTAATAATTAATTTAATATTTATCCTGATGGTTGTCTGTCTTTGTATATAAGACAGTTAATAATATCATCCCATAATATCATTAACATCAGCAACACGGTGGCTCAGTGGTTAGCATTTTCGCCTCACAGCAAGAAGGTCACAGGTTCGAGTCCCAGCTGGATCAGTTGGCATTTCTGTGTGGAATTTGCATGTTCTCGCCATGTTCATGTGGGTTTCCTCCGGGTGCTCCAGTTTCTTCCACAGTCTAAAGACATGCGGTACAGGTGAATTAAATTAACTAAATTAACTGTGGTATATGTGTGTGTGTCAATAAATGTGTATGGGTGTTTCCCAGTACTGGGTTGCAGTTGGAAGTGTATCCGCTTTGTAAAACATATGCTGGGTAAGTTGGCGGTTCATTTCGCTGTGGCGATCCCTGATGAATAAAGTGACTAAGCCAAAGGAAAATGCATGAATGGATAATATAAACACTTTCAAAGTATTTTTACAATAAATTTTTGTCAATTGATTAATGTATACATATGATGAAGGTCATATTTTTAACCATAACTTTAACAGTGTATATTCATGCACTGTAAAAAAAAAAAGATGCATATAACATCTCCTTAAAAGTCCAGTGAAATTAAAATAATGTTTTTTAGATGTTAGTATCAGTATGTTAGTTTTAAGTATATCTATAAACTAGTGTACTACAAAACAGTTACAAAATTCACGTTTAGAATATATTAAACTATTATAAACATCCAAAGCTTGCAGTTTTTCACCTCCACCTAAATGGATCAAAAACATTTTTTTTTTCACATGACCTTATTACTTCAGTTTCTCATCAAATCTTGACCTATCAAAAGCTCTCTAGTATCTGACATGCCTCTCCCCTTCAAGAAGCTTCCCATTTGTTTTTCATTTGATGCTTGATCTTAACCACTCTCACTGGCAGAGCTGTGATAAAAACAAACCGATTTTAGTTAAAACTGCGTCAAACATCGAAAAAAAAAGCACATTTAAAAGCATATCACTGGATCTTTAAAATAACTTACTTTTGACAATCTGCAATGTGCCAGCATAAGATGACTCTACACCAGATTTAAGAATCTTTTTAAGCTTTTCAGGCAGTTAAAAAATAGGATTAATAAGGTTTTAAAGGATGGCTTTTGAAGGATGGGTCGGTCTAATGTATAGGTATTCTAATGATTGCTTACGAGTGGATGTGGGTCCACACATGTGTATGCATCTGAGAGGGCCGACAGACTGCAGACAGGCTGTTTGTCACTGGGTGGCATGTCAGGGACACAATCCTGTGAGAACTCTGTAATTATGGTCTGAGGTTGAAGGGTCCGATCAAAGCTCAGCAAGCAACAAATCCACACAACAACCACACACAGGGACAGAGCTCTCTCTCATAGACTTGCATTCATACACAAACTCAAGATCTAAAGCAGCATCGGAGCCCACTTACATTAACTCTATCAACAATTACAAATCCATATTTTCAAAATATATTTTTTATATTCCATATAAGAAAGTAACACGATATCCTCTTAACAAGATGTGGCTTGATAGAAGGTATCTTTTCCTTATTAAGTTTCAACTAGTTGTGACAGTAGCTATGTTTCCATCTAAAGATGCAAATTAAATTTATGCGCAAAACTTGAATATCTAGCCTGATCTCATGAGGAAACGTAAGTATTTTACGTTTTGTCAGTTTAGTGGCTAATTCGCACGAATTCGTACTAATTGAGTCGTACCAAAATGTACAATTTTAAAAAGGAGGCGTGGCACCCAACCCCACCCCTATACCTAACCGTCATTGGGTGATGAGAAAATACTAATTAGATCATACAAATTCATATGAATTAGCCACTAAATCAAAAAGTTATGAATTGTCGAGAGATTGTGTTGGAATATCGCATTAAGACATGCAAATAAAGCAATGTTTCCATCCAACGAGTCAAAGAGAACAAAATCGTCACTTCCTGATTAACTGGCATCAAATATTAAAAAAATAAATAAATAAATAAAATTTTTGTAAATCTTTGTGCAGTTTATTTATAAAATAATTTTGAGAGGATCACGTTGATTATGATTGATCACGACTGGTCCCGCATCAGCTTCACGCCAATCAGATGAATACTAACTCACTATAAATAACCAGTTTTCCACTTCAGTCCTTTCGTCTTGAAGAATCCCCCCTTCCACCCATACTCCTCCCCTTTTCCTGATAGAACAGCATGGCAGCCCAGTGGTTAGCACTGGTGGCTTATGGCAAGAACGCCACTGGTTTGAGCCTTTACCGGACAAGTCTGCATTTCTGTGAGGAGTTTGCATGTTCTCCTCATGCTAGCAGGGGATTTTCCCCAGGTTCCCCAGTTTCCTCCCACCGTCCAAAGACGTAAATTATAAGAAAATTAAATAATCCAAAGTGGCATCATAAGGCAAACTATTAGCCAGCTATATCTCTCAGCTTTTCCTAACACGTTCACAAGCAGGGGAGTTCTCGAGACCTACCTGAGCTCAAACTCCCCTCTCGCCCTTCAAACCCCGCTCTTCAAACTTCATCCTCATTTTATAAATGGTTTGAGTCTCAGAAGGCAATGCCGACACACAATGAACACATGGTGGTGTTTGAAGGCATGTGACGCGGAGCAAAGATGCTCTTGACAATTCTGGAGGTAATTAATAATATATTAACACTAATATTCAAATGGTCAAGGCATTTTATAATGACCAAAACAACATTTCAGATGTTTAACAATGTGCTAAGTCATCACATGATCTCTCAAAACAAAATCACATGACCTTCTTGCACATACTGGAATTTGTTTGGTAAAAGTGTTTCTTTTTATACGCATTTTCAAAATGTATGCTGCTGCCATCTCTATCAACCTTTGAGCTTTTTTATGCACAAATCCAAAATGCGAGTAACTAATGACAAAACATGTAATAAATTGCCCTGCATTCATACATATAAATCATTTTAGAGTTCTCACCTTGTTCCGAATCCCCTGTGAACTCTCCAACCGCTACAGAATATCCTAGGAGACAAAGAAAAAGAACATAAGAAAGAAGAAAAGAAAAAACAGACAGCAAGTGGAACGTTTGATCCGTTTAATCAAACTGTAGGATATGAAATTATGCATACTCAAATTGACTTTATCTCATAATTTTATTATTTATATCACCATTACCATGGCAGTCCAGCTGCAATGAAAATTACTCACCGCTAATGATGGAAAACGCTCATAGGATTTCAAAATGTGTATTTAACAAATACTTGTGTGAGGGTCTACGAGTGTTTTGAGGTCTGCAGTTCCAGATGGTAATGTTATCAGTAGGCACAGACTCAGCACCAAACTGAGCTATGAGACAGAGGTTCAAGGTTACCTCAACATACTTGTGTGTGTTCGTATGATCGAGTGTTTTTTAAACTGACTGAGGGGTGGTTCTCCTGACCCATAAACACAGCCCCAAGCAAATCGCTGGTGTCCTATAAAGCATCTTTACCTTTGAAACACAAACACAAGTCTCTTACCAAGGTAACTGTCATCGTACGTGTCTGATGCTGCCACCGTCTGCTTTTCTCCTTGAACTTTACGCAGGATTGTTTTCAGAGAATAGCCGTTTAATATCTCGGCAACTCCGGCTGTTATCACTTGGCCTACACACAAAAACAAAAAAATACAGATTGTGTTGCAGTGAGATGTGTATCATTGACAGTTGTGGTGGCAGATGTTGTTACTCATTTGTGTTATTAGTTGTTCTAATGGCTAATTATGCCCTTTATTGTTGCCATAGGATCCTTTTGAGTTTCACCTGTGTTTTGTTTAGTTCTCTTTTTTTGCTTTCGGTATACACAGCCCTCATTTGTGTTTGTTTTTTCTTGTTACATCTTGTGTGGTTTTCTGTTCTGTTCCTTGCCTGTGGTGATCCAGAGTGTTTTTTGTTCATTAAAGATTGACAGCTGGAAACAGGTGTTCTTCATTGAGTTGTTAACCACACAGTGACAGGATAATTGCAATAAAGTAAAGCCTAAATTGCAACAACTAAATTATGAAATGTTTTTAATTATATACATAAAACCATTGTCCTTTTATGTCAGTAATAGTAACATATTATTTCACGAAATACCTTTCAACGAAAATATATTTATGCAGTGTAACAAGCCTTCAGAACTGCCTCAATCCTTCATGGCATAGATTCAACAAGGTACTGCAAATATTCTTCAGAGATTTTGGTCCATTTTGACAAGATGGCATCACGCAGTTGCTGCAGATTTGTCAGCTGCACATCCATGATGCGAATCTCCCGTTCCACCACATCCTAAACGTGCTCTATTGGATTGAGTTCTGGTGACTGTGGAGGCCATTTGAGTACAGTGAACTCATTTTCATGTTCAAGAAACCAGAGTGAGATGATTTGGGCTTATAACATGATGCATTATCCTGCTGGAAGTAGCCATCAGAAGCTGGGTACACTGTGCACATAAAGGGATGGACATGGTCAGCAACAATACTCAGGTAGGATGTGGTATTGACACGATGCTCAATTGGTACTAATGGGCCCAAAGTGTACCAAGAAAATATCCCCCACACCATTTCACCATCAGCACCAGCATGAACCGTTTATACAAGCCAGGATGGATCCATGCTTTCATGTTGTTGACGCCAAATTCTAACCCTACCAACTGAATGTCGCAGCAGAAATCAGACCACGCAATGTTTTTCCAATCTTTTATTGGCCAGTTTTGGTGAGCCTGTGCAAGTTTTAGCCTCAGTTTCCTGTTCTTAGATGACAGTAGTGGCATCTGGCGTGGTCTTCTGCTGCTGTAGCCAATCTGCCTCAAGGTTGGACGTGTTGTACGTTCAGAGATGCTCTTTTGCATAACTTGGTTGTAGCGAGTGTTTATTTGCCTTTGTATCAGCTCAAACCAGTCTCGCCATTCTTCTCTGACCTCTGGCATCAACAAGGCATTTGCACCCACAGAACTGCCGCTCACTGGATATTTTTTCTTGTTCTGACCATTCTCTGTAAACCCTAGAGATGGTTGTGCATGAAAATCCCTGTAAATCCCTCAGCAGTTTCTGAAATACTCAGCTCAGCTCATCTGGCACCAACAACCATGCCACGTTCAAAGTCACTTAAATCACCTTTCTTCTCCATTCTGATGCCTTTGAACTGCAGCTGATCATCTTGACCATACCTAAATGCATTGAGTTGCTGTCATGTGATTGGCTGATTAGAAATGTGCGTTAACAAGCAGTACCTAATAAAGTGGCCAGTGAGTGTGGCCGGTGACTTTTGTTACATATCATATTATCAATATCCTCAT
Organism: Danio rerio; assembly: GCF_052040795.2. NCBI lineage: Eukaryota > Metazoa > Chordata > Actinopteri > Cypriniformes > Danionidae > Danio > Danio rerio. Next base: position 32,668,078 of record NC_141036.1, on the reverse strand, counting down.
ATTGTTACAAAACACATGACAAAAGCTTAATTAGTATGACCCTAAAATAATTTAGGAAAGGACAATTTATGTAATAAAGCACACTATGTACATTATAATATAGAATTGATACTTGTTAAATGTTGAAAAACAATCATGGGAAATCAATGACCTATTAATTTATGATTTGGTCCAAGGATGAACAGGCAGAATGACACAGACATCAACGCACAACAGTGAGAAATCCTTCCTGTAATGCTTTCACAATGTTCCGATTTATTATTCTGGAAGAATCTACAAAGCCATTAAACAAGAACCGAGGAAAATAGCAGACACAAGTCCTCCTTACAGATTAAGTTTAGATATGGTGGATAAAAAAGCAAAAGAGAGAGTAAGAGTGAGACATTTCCTTTGTTTTTGTTTTTAGAGTTCAAGTGACTACAGCCTGCCCTGAACCCTAAGCATTAATCTCTTTTAATATGTGTGTTTAGCTCTGTGCCTCTAACTTGCATATGTTTTGCAGATACAAATGACATGGCATGTGGTACTTCTTCTCCTCACAAAAATCTGTTGTCCTTCTTCAAAAAAAATGATAGAGGGCAAAGGTTAAGATGGACGGAGCATGGGAAAAGAGGAGAGGAGAGAAGGCGAGTGGCAGGTCATAACTTCTAATGCATCACTATTTGTCCACAGCGTGAAGTATATGAGAAAGTGAGACCTTGTGTCTGACATATGATTTTCATGTCTTCTCGAGTCATCTATCTCTCTATTACAATAAAAAACTAATAACACATGTGAGACATGATGTGGAACCCAGCATTATTAGTATTTATTAAGGTCTGTACTCTGTGTTCAGTCTTTGGGGGGGTCTGAAGATTGAACTCGTCTGTTTTTATGGCTGAACATACGACTGCAATTACACAACAATCAACATTTGGCATTGTGATCAAATTCAAGCACATAAACAATCACATATACATCCGGCCACAAAATATTTAGCTGTGCCTCATTTAGTCAGAGCCAAACATAGATTCCACACATTTTTATTTTAAAGGTGAACAGCGCCTTCTCTCATTTTCTTTACAAGCAGCAAATTTAGTATTACTGAGTCACAATTATAGCTAATATTTTTGCCTATTATTTACTAATTGTCTGCATCAGCTTTTTTATATTCTTATATATTTTCTGTTTTTAAATATATTATTTAATACATTCTTTAAAATACATGTTTTTTTGTTAATATTAATTATCTTTTTAAATTTCATCCAAAATTGTATATTAATTTTGTGTATTTAGTTTTAGTTAATTATAAAACAACACTGTACAAGATAAAAGCTAAAATGATTGGTAAAATACTAGACAGTTATATAGTAGACACATCCCAGAAGGCACAGGACGTCAATATCAGATTGACGTTGTACCCCAACATCGTGGGATGTTGCATTTTGTTTGGAAATTAAAATCGGCCGAAGTCAATGTCCAACATCATACAAACAATGCATTTTGGTTACTTTCCAACGCAACGTGAAAACAACAAAATATCAACGTCTAATGATGTTACAGCTTGGCATCATTTGGACGTTACCAATATGACGTCTATTAGACGTTAGATTTTGGTTGTCATACCTGACAAATAAATGTCAGTATTTGACATCAATATGACGTCGGTTTAAGATGTTGGCTCGATGTTGGATCTTGGTCACTTTCCAACCCACTAAACATTAGACGTCTGATAGACATGCATGTCAAGTCTATATTGCATCTGTCAGTGTAATAGATGTCATTTGAATGTTGTTTGGACGTGTCGCGCAGTGAAAACACAACCTAAATTTAACCAACTATTAAGTGAAGTTTATTTATAAACTTATTTCGAGAGGATCACATGCTTATAATTGCTTGCAGCCGCTCCTGCATTATTCAATTTATGATTCACCAATCAGACGATTCCTAAGCCACTATAAATACCCTAAGTTCCATATAACAGCCATCTTCATTTTGAAGAACCCCACTTCCACCCCTACTCCTCCTCCTTTCCTAGATGGGTGGCACGGTGGCCCAGTGGTTAGCACTGTTGCCTAACAGCAAGAACGTAACTATTTCTAGTCCTTACCAAGCCAGTCGACCTTTCTGTGTGGAGTTAACACAATCTCCCCGTGCTCACATGGGTTTCCCCCGGGTTCCCCGGTTCCCTCCCACCATCCAAAAACATTCAACTTAAGTTTATTGACTAGTCCAAATCAGAAACATAGACATGCTCCTAGTACATAGTTATCTCTTAAGAGCAATTACTATCTGTTCATTAGCTACTACAGCATGGGAGTTCTCGAGATCTAGCTGAACTCAAACTCCCCTCTCACCTTGCAAACGGGAGGGAGCCCCAAGCTCGAGGATCTTATGAGCTCTGGGCTCTCTCCCGGGACAGCATGCCAAACAAGCTTTATAATTATTTATCAGCTAAGTGTGAAATCCTAAAAGTTTTGGCACGTGTCTCTGCTGGGATTGCACATTTAAGAGGCAGATTCTATTGATTCTATACAAAAATCCACGCAATAAAATTTCCAGACTTTTCCAGAACTTCCAAGATTTTATTAATATGCATTACTTAAATTGTTAATTAGCATTAATGCTGATGTCTCAAAATAGTCAAAAGGTTGCAGATTTGTTATTATCTTTATCTTAGCTAAACAAATATCTACAGTATTTTAGATGTGCTTCACTGTTAACTAAGCAGAATGCATCATGTCCACATATTTAAAGTGTGGAAAGATAGGCATTACCTTCCTCTTAATTAATAGACATCTTTTAAAGGTCTCTAAAGCCTAGACTAAAGCCACTGACCAGAAAGAACAGCTTATTGACCTCACTTTCTGTCTCTTATTATCACAACCGCTATATTAACACTATCACTAACCCATCTGTGATAAGTCAATTCTGACAGAGCACTTCACTGAAGACCAAATTCAGAGCTCTGATTGGCTGGACAGACTCTGCAATGGTAGCGCTAACACACTGAGATAATCCCTGATTATTTTGGTAACGGGGCTCCTGGGAGGTGACATGTCATCAGTCTGAGTGCCTGTTATTCTACTCTCAAGGTAGGGGAAGGGTCAGCCTGGTCAGTTTGTTGGACGGAACAGAGATTCTTGGGCTCCTTTGAGAATGTGAGTCTGGGTTATGCGAGACCTCTGTCTGCCAATCTAACTCTGTAAAAGAATGGAACAGTGGAAAAGACAAAATAATGAGAAGAAGTGTGTTACCTTGCCAGTAGAAACTCCCTGGTCCTCCCACGACCAGAGTCCCTTCCTGAGAAATGGAGAAAAACAGTGAGGAAATAGAAGATAAGGTAGGAATGAGGACACAGGCCTCAAAAATGTGTTTGTGTATTTCTGTGGGTTTGCTTGTGGATTTTGAGAAAGAATATTAAAAAACATGTACAAGAGACTGGCAAAAATGATGGGTTTTGATTATTTTATAAGTGCTAGTAATAGAGAAAAAAGAAATGAGGCATGAACTAGTATAACAGAGGTCAGCTGGTAAGAGCTGTGTAAGACATCCTCACTATCCAGGCCTCAAGAGAGCCATTAGCAACTCCTTCCTGAGGTTGCAGACTTTAGTCTCCTTGTTAGTGCACCCACCTCTAATGCCGGTTCCTGCTTTGAGCATAATGAATTGAACCGGAAGGGTTACATTGGTGCCATGACCTGGATGGAAGTGAGGTTTTAGCAGTGTAACAGATGCCGCTTAGTTGGACCTGTGAAGGACAGCATCTTTCCTTTTGCTTTATGCAATGGACGCTATAAGCTGTCCTATTTAATGCTCTTGTTCTTGTACCCATGCTTTGTGCTGGTTCCCACTCTGAAATCAGTGGGGTTATACTAGAGAGGGGGTGCCGAATTCTGTTCCTGGAGATCTACCTTCCCTCAGGGTTTAGCTCCAACCCTGATCAAACACAACTAAACCAAATACGTAGGATTTGAAGGAGCACTTGGTAATTAAAGACAGGTGCGTTTGATCAAGGTTGCAGCTGAACTCTGGAGGAAGGTAGCTCTCAAGGAACAAAATTGAGCACCCCTGTACTAGAGCCTGGTATGACCTCAACATGTATAATTGAGACTCACATTTGACAATTGTGTCTGGCTGAAAACTTGCACTCCAGACACATGCTCTTCCTCAGCAAGTAACATCACTGTGAGGGGAAGGTTTAGGGTTTGGTTCCACCTTTAGCCCAATAAATACAACCAGTTTAGGTGGATGCGTGCAAATAAACCTTAATCCACTTGCATTCAGAGGTGCACCAGCTGCTGACATTCACAGCTGCAATTTTTCATACTGAAAATAGTCAGTTATTGGTGCCGTGACCCGGATGGGCGTGATGTTCAGGAGGATGAACTTAACGGAAGCCTAGGCTATGTAAAGACAATTGTAAACACTCACTTGTAAGTCACTTTGGAAAACAGCTAAATGTAAATGTAACCTCAAAAGATGCAACAGCACCTGATGCTTAAGGCTGCAGTCTTAAGAGCCCATGCCAGTGCACTTGCCTCTAATACTGGCACTAATACTACACTGGTTCCCATTTGCAGTAGGCTACGTAGAACAGCAGGGATTTTGTTTGTATTGTGACTCATATGAACGTTTTTGGGGTGGTGAGTGTAATGGAAGTCAGTTAGTGGGATCTGTGCCTGTAAGTGAAATTAGTTAACCATACTCATCTAGCCTCAAGAGCCACAATAGCAACTAACAAATGAGAGAATGTTCATTAGAGCCTTTGGTTCTCTTTCTGCTTCCAATATCAGAAAAGCCAATTCTTGCTTGGAGTGGGGCGAGAAGGACAGTTGCATTAGGGGTGAGATTCAGGGCTGAGGTTAAAGCAGGTCACACACTGAACTTGCCATGTTGTACCTCTTTAAAATTATAAACATTGTTTTCTATAAGGATATACACACCAGCACCACAATTAGGTGTCTATTTGCATTGCTTATCAAGGTATAGAAAACTTTGTAAAGATGTTCGGTGTGTGACACACTGGAGGTGCTAAGTGCAGCTGAGGCCAGCTAGTAGGATTTGCTCAAGTAAAACTTACTCCCCAGGTCTCAAGAGGAACAGCAGTGACTGACACCAGAGGTTTCAGTCTTTAGCTTACTTATGCTGGTTCTCATTCAGTGCAGGGTGAATAAATCAAAAAGATTTACATCGGTGCAGTGACCTAGATGGAAGGGAGGTTTAGGGGGTGAATGTAACGTAAGCCAGCCAGTAGGACCTGTGCAAGAAAAGTTCACTCCCCTTGCCTCAAAAGGCACACCGGAGAAATTACAAATGGATCAAGGGTCAAAGGGATAAAAAGTAGGGTCATTCTACATATAGAAAGTCGAAGTCAGAATTATTAAACCTCCTGAATTATTAGTCCCCTGTTTATTTTTCCCTCGATTTCTGTTTAATGGAGAGAAGATTTTTTCAACACATTTTTAATCATAATAGTTTTAATAACTTATTACTAATAACTGATTTATTTTATCTTTTCTTATCTTTTATGCCAGGATGACAGTAAATAATATTTGACTAAATATTTTTCAAGACACTTCTATACAGCTTAAAGTGAAATTTAAATGCTTAACTAGGTTAATTAGGTTAACTAGCCAGGTTAAGGTAATTAGGCAAGTTATTGTATAGAGCTGTTTTTTCTGTCAACAAATATAGCTTAAAGGGGCTAATAATTTTGACCTTAAAATTGTGTTAAAAAATTAAAAACTGCTTTGATTCTAGCTAAAATAAAACAAATAAAACTTTCTCCAAAAGAAAAAAATATTATCAGACATACTGTGAAAATGTCCTTGCTCTGTTAAAAATCATTTGGGAAAAAAAAAAAATCAAAGGGAGGCTAATAATTCTGATTTCAACTTTATTTATTAAAAAAAACTGGAAGTAAAAGTTTCTTTATTTTTGAACTGAAATAAGGATAACATTTCAGAAATTTTGTAATCATAAAGATAAAATACACAGACAGGGTTGAGGAGTGAGATTTATTACCTTAGTAAAATCAACACTGAAGCCCGCCTGGCAGAAGCCCTGGCCCTCTGGGTCTGGGTTATCTACAGAGATCACAGAAACCTCAGTAATACAAGTCATCAAGATATGAATGAGTAAATAAAGTTTCAGCACCCTGAAGACAGATGTGTACAATATATGATTTGATATGATTTGCAATTCCTCAAAAAGCTCACAAGTTAAGTAAGATTAATGTAGATACAATGTGTACATTACTCTTTAACAACTTAATCATTAAATATATTTATTATATATTTATCAAAACAGTAAAATACTTTCACAATATTATAATAAAAATAAAAAAGCGGCACGGTGGTGCAGTGGGTAGCGCTGTCGCCTCACAGCAAGAAGGTCGCTGGTTCAAGTCTCGGCTGGGTCAGTTGGCATTTCTGTGTGGAGTTTGCATGTTCTCCCTATGTTCGTGTGGGTTTCCTTCGGGTGCCAAACAGTCCAAAGACAAGCACTATAAGTGAATTGGGTAAGCTAAATTGGCCGTGTATTTGTGTGAATGAGAGTGTATGGGTGTTCCCCAGTGATGGGTTGCAGGCCCGTAGCTAGGGGTGGGGGGTGGGGGGGTTCAGATGGTTCGAAAGACCCACCACTCACTGACAAATGTCCAGAATATATCCCTTACACAAGCTTGTTTGTCCTATGTTGACTGCTATGCCATAATAAATTGTGAAAATAACGATCGAAAAAGGCTTTAAGACCAAGCAGAATCCTGTTTTGGCGGTTGCTTTAGCGTGATCTGAGGAAAGTTAAATGTGCTGGCCAGTTTGTGTTTGACTAATAAATGATAATAGGCAATACTATTATAATAATATAACAATATATAAAATTTTTTAATTTAAAATTTGAACAGCATCCTTTTTTCTAATGATATATGATTTAATAAATTTGTATCTGAAAAATAAGTATTATTCTCTTTTTTTTTTCTAAATCTTTAGGAAATGTTTTTGGTACATCAAAAAGGGTGGTTTATGACCATCCCACAAGCTAATCCAGCAATAAAATAGTGCTTAAAAAGTATGTAAACCTCATAATTAAATAGAAAATGAGGGGAAAAACTGCAAAAACGTCCATATTTTAACAAAAATCCAAAGTCCAAAGACATGCGGTACAGGTGAATTAGGTAAGCTAAAATTGTCCGTAGTGTATGTGTGTGAATGAGTCTGTGTGGATGTTTCCCAGTGATAGGTTGCAGCTAGATGGGCATCGACTGCGTAAGACATATGCTAGATAATTTTTGGTTCATTCCGCTGTGGCGACTCCTAATTAATAAAGGGACTAAGCCAAAAATTAAATGAATGAATAAATAATAATAATAATAATAATAATAATATAATTGATCAAACCCAAATGTCCAAGTCAAAATCTAACCAAAAAATCTGACTGGGACATAAGAATGTTGTTTTCAACAAGGAACACGCTGAAATATATTGTACAGTAAGTTATATCCTGTGTGTGTTGATATAATGTGTCGTACAGTAGGTGGGGTGAATTAATGAGCCGTAACATCACTTCCAAACCTCAACGTCTCCTACCCAGCATGTTCACTTGAATGCAATAAAAACACTTTCCCTCTGTTTCTCATTCCATCCCTGTTTCTCTTATTTGCCAGTATTTTCTCTCAGTATCACATTTTCTCTACAGAACTATCTTTCCAACAGTGTGTGTATGCTGTAGGTATTCATAAACACAAGGCGGATAAAATCATCCCTGCCATGCATCTTGGCAAGAACTCTGGCCCGCCAGGATGACGGCTGGCACATGAAACAGTTTGAGGGAAATAATTCAGCCATTATGGCCTCATATGTCACATGAAATTTTCCCTCTGAACACATTAGGCATAGTTATTATTAATATACCACTTCACGCTACACTAACTGTTAATACAGATGCTCTCACTGTGTATGTCTGCATAATAAAAAGTTTTCACAGAATCTAATGTGAGGACATAAAACCAGAGTAAACTGATCAACTCTCCCAGACTGTGAATGAGACTTCAAAATACAGGAAATAAGCAGGAAATTACAGGAAATTGTGCTTCCCCTGTGATCTTTACAGTAGGGCATATGGGTGCCATGACAACTGCCACAACTGGGCAGTATGGAAAGCAGCGGATGCATGTGTGTTTATGTGTGAAATGTAAGCCTGACACAACTGCTCATTTTGACAAGTCCGGGGTTACCAAATTGTTACTGTATTTTTATCCAAGAAATGTAGCTTTGGTGAGAATAAGAAAACATTGAAAACATTATACCAATCCCAAACTTGTACATTACATTAGAGCCTTACAGTGGTGAATTTGTGGAACACTGCAATAATAGAACTGTTGGACTAGTTGGACTGTTGTTTTTTTTCTTCACTTTCATCAATTGGTGAAGTTTGTCTCTCACCACTGTCGCCATTGGCTTGCTTGGTTTGGGACTTGTGGAGCTGCGCATCGATGGATTTGGTTTTCAGTGTTTGGACTTTTAGTAGTGAAATTTAAATCACACTTAACTGAACTAAACTGAATGTCAACTCTAAAAACTAGACTGACACAGTTTCAATTTCAATATGTTAAGCTAAATAAAAGATTGTTCAGACTCAGATAATAAATTAAACAGAAATAATTTATCATTTCTTGTGTGGCCTGGTACCAATTAATCCACAGACCAGTACTGGTCTGGGGCCTGGGGGTTGGGGACCACTGGACTAGTACATCCCTGTATCAAATCATCAGAGGAATTTGAGTTTGTCTCTATGTATACAGTCTAGTCAGTAATTATTCACACCCCTGGCAAATTCTGACTTAATGTTTGTTTAAATGATAATAAAAGCTGAGAAATATTTTATTCCACAATGATGCCTCTTGTACATCATCTTATTATTTTTTGGGATAATGTTATTAGCTTGTGTGTGTGTGTGTGTGTGTGTGTGTGTGTGTGTGTGTGTGTGTGTGTGTGTGTGTGTGTGTGTGTGTGTGTGTGTGTGTGTGTGTGTGTGTGTGTGTGTGTGTGTGTGTAAGGAGAGATAAACACTCACTGGTTCTGCAGGGTGAATACTCAGCATAGGCACTAAAGTTCTGCACAGCCACATAACAGGTTCCCACAGGATCCATCTCACTGCTGACCTTCACTGTCCTCCATTGATAGAGGGGAGCACAGGCCTACAGAAACACATAAACACTATGTTACAGTCTTCATTTCTTTGACGAATAATGTTTGCAATAGTTTTTGTGAACAACACTCCATCATAGACTAATAAAAGACAATAAATCATCAATTAAAATTTTGCGCGGTAAAGAAAGATGAGATGCAATACATTTTATGCACATAGACTTTTAATTTTCAGTCAGCCAGCCTAGCCCAAGTCTTTTCACTTCAAAATCACTATGTTTAAGGTCTGATTTCTTTACAAATCAGTGATCTTCACTGCCTGATTGATATACAATATGAAGTGGGTCTTAGATCGGAAAAGAAACTCTGCATTGAATTCCATTTTCTGCCACCAGGTCTTTAAAATATGAAAATATATATATTTTTCCCCCAGTATTTTGCTGCTGCTATTGACAGCACTAGTCATTTATCTCGTTTTATACTTGAACAACTAAATGAATGCTTAACCCTATTTAACTGATTGTATCTTAATTACATTACAACATCGATGCTGTAAAAGGAATCATATGAGATCGAAAATAGTCACATTAACCTTTCACTGGATGATTATGATTGGTTGAAAAACCCTAGCTGTAAATGTCAAGGACATGTTATTTTTTTTCTCAAAGTTATATTTGTGTTTTTGTTATAAACTCAAATTAATTTGTTATAATTTGTATGTTTATTTCAGTTATAAACTCATAATATGTAATATAATGCAAAGCAGAGAATGTGCACCCTTGAAATTGTTGGAATTTATGGGTTTGTAAAAGAAAGAGTTGCTATTGAAGCATAACAGATCACATGTTTAAGTTGAGTGAAGTGCGGGACCATGGCATTATGGGTGAAACTGGCATGGTGGCAGAGAGAAGCTAATGACACAGAGCCTGAGAAAGAGTTTATCAATCTGCATGGTTTAAGAGGGCGCACACGGTAATTTATATTTAATTCTGTTACATTTTGTGTATAGTATTGTAATATGTCAGTTTACATGAATGCTGCTGTGTGTAAAGACTGATGTTACTGGATTCAGAGTTGTTGCACATATTCATATGCATTTCAGCGGACATTTAAGTGAGAGACTGTAAAAAAGGCTCTGAGGATGTTTTATTTTAGATGTTACTCAATTGTGAAAAGCGTTGCACCTGGAAGGCCAGCGTAATACATATGCTGGATAAGTTAACGGTTCATTCCGCTGTGGTGACCCCTAATTAATAGAGGGGCTAAGCCGAAAAGAAAATGAATGAATAAAGGAATGTATTTGTGAATTATTTTATTCCTGTTTTAAAATGTGTTTTATTTAACAGCGAGGACTGCAATGGAAACAAGCTCAGGGCTTTATTTTGTTTTTATCCTTAACAGTTTTTATTTTAAAATGTATAGGTTACTTGTATTTTTGTACAGCTTGTCTAAAATCTGTCAAAAAGTTCAATTCAATTCAAAATATCATATTTTGTGTTCAACAGATGAAAGAAACTCATAAAGATTTAAAACCACATGATTGAGAATTAATGACGAGAAAATTTAGATTTTTGGATGAACTGAGACTTTAAAGTCTGAACAGGAGATAGGGATGGGGGAAATCTTTCATCTTATACAATATTTCTGAATAAAAGCTTTTGAAAAAGCAAATGTTTTCGGTTTTGGATTGTGTGAACTACGGCAGACACATTTGGGCACCAGGCCTCCTTTCATGTAATAACTCTGGCTTCTTTCTTTCATACATCAGCAGTTCTCCTTCTCACATGGTCAACCTCAAATCAACATTTTCCAAAAGCCCCTCAGTAACAGAACAGAGCCACATTTCCTATCAAAACATTTTCCCAAAACAATCCAACACTCCAATGCTTTCATGAATGAGCCTCTGATTCTGGATCCCATACATTGGTGAATGAAACACTAATGTAATACTATTAAATAGATATAAAGCCATTGAATGGCAGATACTCAATAATAAAGAGTACATTTTCCAACCACATCCATGAACGCACGGAAGCAAGCATCCAGCATGAATATGACTGCAAATGGTCTTTAACTGGATTACATTTCTGAGCATCACTTACCACCACTTTGCCTTTGTGGGTCCTGACTGTTGCTCCAAACCACTGATGGGATTTAAATTCTAGAGGCTCTCGTGTCCCGTTCACTTTAATCATACGGTTATCTGGGAAAAAAGAAAGAAGAAAAAGGAAAGTTACAGAAAAACAGAGAGTTGGACTTCAGTTTATAATAAACAGAAAACATCAGGAACCCAAGGAACGTAAATGGTGCCAATATAGCCACTCTGGAACAACAGCAAATTAGCCTGCTTGCAGATGAGTGTGTTTGTTTATGTGAAGGCACAACTTCAGGGGGTCGTTTTACACTCAAAGTGTGTGTACACATGTACATGATTCTTCGGATCTGGGTCTACAGGGTTCTGTGTGATCCAGAGAAGATCTTGCGACAGCTGGACCTGTTTAGAGCTCCATAAGGTACAGTCTACACCTCATAAAAACACATCACCTCTAATCCTTCTCTGCTTTCTCTCCAGCCATTACTATGGGCCTTTTTCTTCATGCTAAATGTAGTTGTTATTTTTTTAACTTGTGTGGTTAAAGATTTAGATTTTTTAGGGATGTATTCTCTGATATGGAACTTTTGGCTGACAGTAGCTATGTTTCCATCCACCTACTTTAATGCACGTTTTGGAGATGCTCATAAAAAGACGGTTGATAGAAATGCCAAGATGAGCATCATTTTGAAAATGTGCATAAAAAACATATGCGCATAACTGAGTAGGATTAACTTTTTCATCGATGAGAAAAGATGCGCATACACTACAGTAGAAACACTTTTACAGAACAAATTTCAGTATGCACATTAAAAAAGTCATGTGATTTTGTTGTGAGAGATTACGTGATGATGAAAATGTGTGAGAATGGACAAACCAGCGGACTGAGCGCATTGTAAAACATCTGAAATGTTGTTTTGGTTATTCTAATACACCCTAACCATTTATACTAATAATTACCTCCAGAACAGTCAAGAACATTAAAAAAAAACTCCCCCACATGTTCACTGCATATCGGCATTTGTCTTCTGAGGCGCAAGTCATTTAATAAATGAAGAAATGATTCACGCAGCTTTTCCTACCACAGTAAACTCCATTTTTAGTGTTAATATTTGCCACCAGTTAATAAGGAAGTGATGATTTTGTTCTCTTTGACTCGTTGTATGGAAACGCTGCTTTATTTGCATGTCTTATATGAAATATTCCAGTTTTGCGCATAAAGTTAATTTAAATTTTTGGATGAAAACATTTTTGGATCAAAACTATTAATTGCTCTCAATATATGAAAACCAATAACATATGAACCAATAAATAAATAGGCGGCTAAATATAAATCTTGATTTAGATTTTGCAGAGCCTGATTTGAAATACCAAAGACAAAATGGTAAACAAACATAGTGAACAATTGATTTTATTCTAATTGCATAAAAAAGGAAACATCTAGATTTTAATTTTAGCAAAATGATTGTTTTTTTTTGTTTCCTTTGATAAAAAAAGTCTTCTAAAGTGCTCTTCTGCTGTATGCAATGTCACATCCTCTGAGAGGCACCAATCAAATCCCTCATAAACTGTGTGACTGAACTGATGAAAATAATCCATAATTAATTAATTAATTCTTTCATTCATTCATTTTCTTTTAGGCTTAAGGCTGATTTATACTTCTGCGTCAAGCGCACGCGGATGCTACGGCGCAGCCTACGCGTGGATGCACCTGAGGCGCACCTCTCAAAAAATTTAACTACACGTCGCAACAACGCGCATCGCAAGCTCTGTCATTGGTCAGCTTGGAAGCGCTGACGAGTGTGTGCGTGGCAAAGCGTCGTCCGTTAGCGCAATTGTTTACAAGTGTCGACTGTTTACAAGAAGCTCCAGATGGAGACTATTGCTTTGTGTTTACCTTGTGGTTAAAGTTGTTGCACGTCCACCAGTTCCTGCCTCAAAATGAGTTTAACCACTTGAACATTAACGAAGCGTTCAGAAAAAAAAAAACAACAGCGAAGAAACTTGATACAGAGGAACATAAACACCTCACTGCTAATTAGCGTTTTGGAAGTATTATTGCAGAGCAACAGAAACAGCGGGCAGAAGTATGTATGCACAGCTACATGCATTGCATGCGCCGTGGGTCAAGCCGATCACTTGACGCTGAAGTATAAACCAGGCTATATAGTCCCTTCATTAATCAAGGGTCACCACAGCTGAATGAACTGCCAACTTATGCAGCATATGTTTTACACAGCGGATGCCCTTCCAGCTGCAACCCAACACTAGGAAACATCCATACACTTGCATTCACAAACACAAAGACACACACACACACACACACACACACACACACACACACACACACACACACACACACACACACACACACACACACACACACACACACACACACACACATACACTACGGCCAAATTAGCTTATTCAATTCACCCGTACCGCATGTCTTTGGACTGTGGGGGAAACCGGAGCACTCGGAGGAAACCCACACAAACACGGGGAGAACATGCAAACTCCACAAATAAATGCCAACTGACTACGCTGAGGCTCGAACCAGGAACCTTCTTGCTGTGAGGCAATCTTCCTACCCAAATTCCAGCATCACCTTTAATACTGTGGATACTTTATTTCAATGTAACAGTTCATAGTTGAAAGAAAAATAAACTTAAAAACAAAATAAGCACTTCTCTTTACCTGCCATCCCTCCACCTTTTATCCTCCATTTTCTTGTTGGCAAATGCAATTTTAATTGAAATCCATGTGATTGAGAATTAAGTCAAGCTGGTCATGTGAATTCACTAAATTGACCAACAAAAAGCTGCTTAGTTTGAAAGTGAGTTCTGCGTGACTTGTGCTTCATAGCAGTACGCTATGAAAAAATAGACTTTTTCACTCACGCAAACATTCAACCTCAAGTAGTTCCATGTCTTTAAATCAGTTTTCTGGCTGTTACTAGTTTCCAGCTTTCTTCAAAGTATACTCTTTGGTGTTCAACAGAAGAAAGAAATGCAAACAGATTTGCAACAAGTGAAGGTTGAGTGAATGAATGACAGAATTTTTAATCTGTCTTATGGGATATAGCTTGTTCTCCGTTAAAAGTTTAAAGACTTTGATTTACAGAATTTACCTGGCAAAACACTTCTATAGACTAACAGAACTTCAAAACAAGGACTTGAAGCATATCTGAGACTTCGGTGTACACTTTTTCACGGACAGCTAAACAGTGCATCGTACCAACCAGCCAAAATCTCTAGCAACTGCACAGTATAGCAACCATCCAGATCAATGAATGTGATAGCAATCAACATGAACTCCTAACTAAACAGTCAAAACACCCTAGCAATACATTTACTGAGTCAGCAGTATCAATATGGTGGTCAGCCATACTCCATTTACATTTACTTTCTTGCAACGCTCAATTCACACCACAACAACAGACACAGAGAAACCTCAAAGCAATCACCTTTAACACCACTTTGGTCACATTTGCACTATTTGTTCATAGGAAAGCATCACTTACAAATGTATCCCAGAGGTCAGCATGCCGAAACATGCTTTTCTTGTTATTATGCAAATGTTTAGCTTTGGTTTGCATTTGTTGATAATGTTTTGTAAGCTGATAAGTGCAACATGATCGTGTTGCATATTAGGAGGCTGTTGTTTCTGATGGAGATCAGCAGACTGTGTGAACAAAAGTACAGTAAACACTATATTCTTCACACTAACATACTCATGCGATACTATTTTCGATTCATAAACATAATGATAGTGAAATTCTAAACACAGTAAAGTAAGAAAAATGCCAGAACAAAGCAGGACACCATGTTCAAATGAACACATGTTCTGATGACACACACTGTGGTAAAATGCAAGGTCAGACTCACAATATAAAAACCCAGCAGGGCATCATTGGTCCTTTTAAACATCTGTTTCATTTTTGGATCATAAACACATGCTTGTCATTCTTCCTTTTCATTTTACTCATTGATATACTATTGTGGTAAATGATCCCCCCACACTCTTCTGAATGAAAACTTCTATAGTATTAAAAAGCATGATCAGTGTAAACAAAACAAATGCCTTCACTAACATATTTAGATCATGTACTCTGTATCTACATATTCATGTTAGTAATAATTAATGCTGGGTTGTTGAATTATTAGTATATAATGCACACCTGGGAGTGCATTATTCTGTAATAATTCAACAGACCGCTGTCAATTATTCTGCTTATACCATGGCTATCACACTTATTGTTCAGATTTGGGCTACACATTATTGAAAATAAAACTGACAATATTGCAATAATTGTAACATTTTGCTGTTCTGCTATATAGTAAGTAAGTAATGTGTATTTATATAGCGCATTCATCGTGTATGGCCATACATCCAAAGCGTTTCACACCACCACCAGTGTGCAGCATCCACTTGGATGATGCGACGGCAACCACAGGACAACAGCGCCAGTGAGCTCACCACACACCAGCTACTGGTGGAGAGAAGAGACAGTGATAGAGCCAATGCGATGAATGGAGATGATTGGGAGGCCATGAATTGTATGGGCCGATGGAGGGTATTTGGCCAGGTCACTGGGGTTACACCCTTACACTTTTACATGAAGTGCCATGGGATTTTTAATGACTACAGAGAGTCAGGACCTTAGTTAAATGTCTCATCTGAAAGACGACGCTTACTGACAGTATAGTGTCCCCTTCACTTTACTGGGGCATTAGGACATACACAGACCGCAGGTTGAGCACCCCCTGCTGGCCTCGCTAACACCACTTTTAACAGCAACCTAGTTTTTCCATGCGTTCTCCCATCCAGGTTCTGAACAAGGCTCAGCCATGCTTAGCTTCACTAAATAACCGGTCTTGGGCTGCAGGGTCATATGGCTGTGGCATATATGAATATATGAGTATACATATGAATATAATTTCACAAGATGACTTTAAATCTATTTGGAAAGAATTCCTAATTTTACACTGAGAGTATTTTGTAGTGCATAAAATACAAAATAAAAGCCTAGATTAATAAAATAGAACAAAGATGAAAATGAAATGACCCGTGTTATTGAATAACCAGCGATTAAATACTGAAATTTAAAATGACACTGCATGATCTTCATTGTATAAATAATTAAATACAATAAAACTTTTGTTTTAACTTTTGTTAAAACCACAAAAGATATAATTTCTTGGTTTAAATTCGCTTAAAACATTGCATAGTTACAGGTCTTGAAGCCCCATCTAAATGAAAATCTTTCAATCTATGATGGTTAAACTTTGTGAAGACTCACATCATGTGAACTGTTGTGTCTGGGTAATAATCCCAACTCAACATTACAGATGTTGTGACTACTGAAGATGCACACATTGCGATATCGATGCTGAAATTATATGTTGTGCAGCTCTAGTTCATTCAGTGTGCGTGGGTCTAGTGTTTCACACACCTCATCTTCAGCTTTTTATTTTGTATTAATTAGAGTTTTGCCTTTTGTAAGCTGTAAATTAACTCAAACCATTATGTGTAGTGATATAAAACTGTAATGCGGTCATGACTTTCCTGGAACTACTTTAGCTGTACTTTTATATAGCTGTGCCTTTACATAAATGTACAGCTAAGAATCAGCAAATCATAATCAAGCATTAAACAGCCATATAGTATAAGTTGAAGTGAAATGTGCCTCTAGAGTGTGTGGACATGCAACTATGAAGTTGTGTGCATGCGAGAATTACGAAGTTCTTTGGTACATGACCCTGTCTGGTGTATCCAATGAATTAACTCTTCTCAGTCAGGACAGCATTAGTCACACACACTGTCATCAGAGATGTCAGACGCACACACACGCGGGCCTTGCCCCCCATGGAGAGCTCTGAGGGCCACAGTGGGAAGAGCACACAGGATCAGAGGTCAAGTGTCTTAAAAACAATGTGACTAATGAATCTGGAAACGTGTGTGATCTGAGTAGATGTTCTAGAACGACAAAATGCATGACGCTAACAAAGAACAGACATCGCTTCTGCCCTCCCTTGTCTGTTTTCTTATTTCCCTTGTGTTCACAGCTCTTTTAAGCCTCTTTCACTCACCTCATCACCATCAGGCTCCATCTAAAACCAACCATCTTGAACCAGAGCATCAATGCTTTCATCTCAAACAGACAATCCATTTCAATGCCAATTCCTGAACTGATGTATATCACACACACACACACACACACACACACACACACACACACACACACACACACACACACACACACACACACACACACACGCACACACACACGCACACACACACGCACACACATGCACACACACACACACACACACTTTAGTGTCTGAAACAGTGCTTCTCGGTGGCTGAAGATGGCTGAATGGCTAAAGATGACACAGTCAGACTACTAAACATTAGTAAAATAAATAATCTAATAAAAATAACGAAATAACAATTCAGAACTAATAGCCAAACACTATAATCAAACAATAATGATTCAACAAAAATGATCTTATAAGCAATTTCAGCATTAGGTATTTTAATTCCATGTAAATCTAAATTAAAAATTCATAATTTTGAGTAAAATATTGGTGATTTTTCTGTCCAAATAACCTTTTTCTTACAATTCTTAAATATAAACTGATAATTCATTATTATAAGGACCTATATTAATCTGTTTCTACATAGAATCTGACTTAAGTTTTCACAAGTGATGAGTTTTATCTTACAGTAGTGTCATTTTTTCTTGCAATTATAAGTTCGTCTTTTTCACAATTTAATTCTGAGCTTAATTCTGACTATTTCACAGTTATGTTTCACAATTGTGATTTTTCTCTTGCATCTCTTGGTTACCGGTCAAATATTTGAGGTCAGTAAATAAGCTGATCCTGCTTATCAAGGCTGCATTTATTTCATCAAAAATACAGTACAAATTGTAAAATTGTGAAATGTTCTTGCACCATAAAATAACTGTTCAAAAGTAGTTGATCATTTCGTTTAATAATTTATTCCAGTGATTTTAAAGATGAATTTACATCTTTATTACTCCAGTCTTCATTTACATGATCCTTCAGAAATCACTTAATTTTTTTATTATTGTTAATATTAATTTTTATGTTATGTTTATTATTATTAATTGTAATAGTAATAAAAGCAAAAATGACTGGAATAATAATTTTATTTGAAACTACATACAATAAGAAACTACATACAATAAGTTTTTTTAATTGTAATAAATAATTAACAAGTTGACATTTTACCATTTTACATTTAATAAACGCTGCTTTGATGAATGAACTAATAAAAAACGTATAATAAAACATGAAAAAATAAATAAATAAAACTGACCCCGTTTTTCTTAACAGCAGTGTATATCACAATTTTTACTTCAATTTTTTGTATCATTTTAGTATAATTTTTCCAAAATCTGACATATAGATTCAGAATTAATTGTGAATCTCAAAACTGTTTATCCCCTCACAATTTTAAGTTTAAGATCTCTTGTAATGTCTTGGCCTATATCTCACTATTCTGTCAAATCCTTAATTCGGAGTTTATTTTTAGCAATTTAATGTCTAATGGTGTGTTTTTAACTCTAAAAGAAGGTCACAGCCTATTCTGATAAGAGCCCAAGTTAGATTCACAAACAGCACATAAATTCTGCGATCAAAGCTCCCTCTAGAGAGTGCACTGAATATAACCACGCGACTCTGACGAAACATCAGCGCTCACATTCCCCAGCATCCAACTCTGAGTCTGTCTGCAGTCCATGCCGCTTTCCTGAATCCAAACCCACTGCATTTTCAGGCAGACCATGTCTTCTCAAAATAGTCTAATAATATACCAAAAACTCACGAAAACTTCTCCCCAAATGACATAATAGATCTGAATCAATTGTGTTCACTTCGAGTTCGGCTCTGTTGCACAATTTCTATTGACATGATCTATTCTTCACATTTTCCCATCATAAAATAAGACATGACCAATTACAGAAGAAAGAAATTAAAAATGCAAAGATAAAATGTTCTGGTGACCTTACTAGACGCGCGTAATGGACGTCTAAATTACGGCAGATTACGCGCTGAGGTAAAGTTACGCGCCTTTCTCTGGTAATTACTCCGCTCCTGAAATTTTAAACCAAACCATATGCGGCGAAATTAACTCTTTCTTGGATGTGGTTTTTGATCTTTTTATTGGAGGAAGAGGAATTTATGCAGCCGAGTCTGAAGATGAAGCATGGGAAAGGAAATATCTGTGTAAGCAGATTTCAGAAATAAAAAGTAGCCTATAGCCTGATGTCTGTTTGCGAATAAGATTTAATTGAAAAACTGGAATTAAATTAATTTAGTAATTACAACGATAAAAAGTACTCGTTCTCAATGAAGGGGGCTAATTGCGTCAGTGGGACCTGGACCTTTTGCATGAACCATGGGTAATAAATCATGAGGGTACCTACTTGCTTTATCAAAGGGGATCTGGCGGCAGGAGTCTGGGTCTGATGCCGGCCAGGGGCAGTAGTACACCGCTCCTCCCTCCACAATCCCCGGCTGAGAGGTGTTCGCTTTAGGAGCCCCAACCAACACCGACATGCTGGAGAGAGAAAGGCATAAATCTACACACAACGGCATCCTACTGGATCAAAGCATTTACAAGTGAGAAAATATCTCAACTGTTCTTAAAATTTATGTTTATCTATTTTATGTCAGCATTCTAATTAAATTCCCTCAAAAATCAACTTCAGAATTGTGTTGGTCCATATTGGTGGTGCTGAAAGTGTTTTTGCATAAAAAAGCTGCGAAGAATACTCTTAAATATTGTTTGGCATAAACCAAACCAAGACTGAGTTATGGTTATTTCGACACTTGGGCTACTGGAAGATACTTCTCTTTGAAAACTTTTTATCAAACAAAACAGCTAAATAATTCACTGAAATTGCCACTTACACGTTTCTATCCTGTGTTGGGTGGTAAAAGTCCAGTGAGTATCCAAAATAACTTCCCTCAGGTCCATTGTAAACCGTGGGCTTTTCTAAATCCAGGTTAAAAGCTGCAGCTTCGCAAAAAAATGACAACATGAGGAAAAAGCATCGAAAACGCATGCGGGACAAACAAGAGTGCATGGCTTCAGCCCTGTGTGTCCGAGTGTAATCCATATATGCTGCTTAAAGATGTGCAGAGAGAGTGTACGGTATGTCCGTGTTGAGCTGTCATATGTTGAGTGCGCGCTCCACGCGTCTGCTGCTGCCCTCTTGCAAGCTGCGCGCCTTTCTCTGCGCGAACCCTGCGTACTAAACATTATAATGAGCTGCGCACGAGACCGGACTCCCGCACCACATCACACAGCATCCGGCCAACTCCTTTTATGGAAACACACCCATAATATACATATACTCACAAAATTAGACAAATAGGAGATGAAGATATATTTAGGCTAATACTAAAATGAGACTAAATACAATTAGAAGTGACATTATTTATTTGAAATATTTTTAATAATTATTAAACCTATTATTTTTCCAAATATTAAATATTATTTTCTATATGAATCATGGTTGGTTTCATAAACACTTATAATCCAACACAACATTGTTACATTATCTTTCTTACTATACACTAACAAAAAACAGACTTTGTTTCTATATGTTTGTGTATACACTCAAAGAATTATTTTTGCTGCTTGTTTAAACTACTTATTTAAAATGAGCCAAAACAATTCTTGAGTTTTTTTTGACAACTTAATTGTTTTATGTTCAATTCACATGAATTTGTAACAAACAAACAAACAAACAAACAAACAAACAAACAAACAAACAAACAAACAAACAAACAAACAAATCAATTACAGTTTTTCTGAGTGGCTCTGGTGCATTTCTCACACTATTTACATTTGCACAACAGTTAATGCATTTCCCAAAACAATTAGTCATTTGTGCACATCCTAGTAGCAGTATCCATTGCACATGCTTTTGGACATGCATCAATTGCTTTCATACAACTCTCTGCTATTTAAAACATTATCATTTGCTTGTCATGTCATTCTAAATTAACTAAACTTGTAAATGCTTAATGGTCATTCCATATAAAACTAATAGTCCTCATTTCATTACTTGAGTCATTACATACAACAATGTTGAACTAGTTGTCAAATCTTTATTTTCCTGAAAATGTCTTCTAAATTGAACAATTTCATGAATAATTTACAGACCTGTGTATATTGTAGGTTCAGTACCAATATGTTCTGCAATATATATAATAGTATACAGTTGTGCACAGCTCTGCCCAAATAAAATTTATGTTTGTTGTAAATAAGGCTGTATTTATTCTTTTGCACAATGCTGTGAATAAATTAGAATTGCAGCGAGCATAAAGCAGTAAAAATGTGAAACATACATCTTCAGTGTCTTGTACTCAGATACCTCACTAAATGCAGTGATGTCTAACTTTACTGTAGTTTTCAAATGGCTGTGCAATTAGTATAAAGTGCTGTCTACCGCATTTTCAGGAAGCGTCACCAAAATCTGCCTTTTTTTTTTTTTGCATTGAAAAAATGTACAGAGTAAACTTTCATAATAAAAACATGACTAATCCATTTGACTATCTTGTTCCTAAACAATGGTGTCAGGACTTTTCATCTTGATGACACTGACACTTTGATTACTTGCTTTTGAGGAATGAACTATCCATTTTGAGCAAGTGACACGCATTAGGTTTTGCAGTTTGTACTAGTTGTTTTGAGGAATGCATTAATTGTTGGGCAGAAATACACTAATGTTTTGAGAAACTCACCAAAGTGACTGAGAAAAATTGTAAGTTAACTTAATTGATTTGTGTTGGGACAACATGAAGGAATAATGTGGAATCCAGTACTTTTTTTTTTACCAAGTAACAAAATTCATTATAAAAATTACTGGGTATTACAAAATTCCTTCATGTTATCCCAACACAAATCAATAAAGTTAGGTTAATCTTCTACAAAATTAAGTGAACTGAACTTAAAACATTTAAGTTGTCCCCCAAAAATCAATCAATCAATCAATCAATCAATCAATCTATCTATCTATCTATCTATCTATCTATCTATCTATCTATCTATCTATCTATCTATCTATCTATCTATCTATCTATCTATCTATCTATCTATCTATCTATCTATCTTCTTATTTTCAGCTAATGTCATCATAATTATGCTATATTATTATTAATAGCCTACATGTTGGGGTTTAAATGTACATAATATAAATTTACTCACCCTTAAGTGGATGCAAACCTTTGAGTTGCTGTTGTTGTAGAAATATATTTTCAATAAAACTGAAAAAGGTAACCACTGACAATCATTGTAGAAAAAAATCAAAAAACACTATGGAAGTCACAGATTCAACTTTTATGTAAAATATTATCTTATGTATTAAAAAGAAACTCATGCCAGTGAAGGGTCAGTAAATCATGACAGACTTTTCAGATTTGGGTGATTATCCATTTAATAATTCTATAAGTCTAAATTTTAGATTACTTAAATCTGTTTGTTAACAAAGCAACTAATGTCCCCTAGTTTTTGTTCAAAACTGACTTTGGATTAATATGGAGAAGAAAATACACCTTAATCATCAGTAATAACACGGTCGTAAATTCAAATGAAGCTGTCTCAATTTGTGTCGACCTTTCAGCGGATGCTTTTAATTGCGCAATTTTAACACCGGCTGCAAATAATGAACGGTAATTATACTCGTCAAACGTCCAAAGTTAAACTTTGGAATGAAGCGCTCGCGATAAGTATAAGCTTTGGAAAATAAACGGTTCGAGACGGGTGTTTTGATGAGAACCTGCAATCGCACGTCTTTCTCAACCAGTTTCATTGGAGAAAACCTAAATTTAGGCACCCTGTTCACATGTGATCGCAAGACTCGGGCTGCTTATGCGCTCCATCTGGCTGTCAAAGAGTTTTAATCTTGTCTAAATGAAGTCATTCCCTTCACCGCCCATCCTGTGATCAACAAACAGTCTGTGCAACAATTTCACAGTTTTCAGAAAGCCACTCAAAAACAGGTTTGAAATGGTTATAGTGCGTGCATATGGATAAAATGATTGCTTTTAGGTTCTTATGATAATAAAACGAAATGATAGCCTCATGTTATACAAGTTTCTGACACTTTATTAATTAACCAAGTGTACTTACAATAAGCTTTACGTGTCCACAAGAAAAATATGAGTAATTTATAGTAAATAGGCATATAGGCTGTTATTGAAACATGAAGAGTATCATACTGCATTTATTATTGTACAAATTTGTTAATTAATTCTACAGCACACTATAAGATTAACGGATCAACTACATCAACTACAGATGCTGCAATACAGTTTGCTTCAGTATACTTAATTACAGTAAATGGTGTTGTAGTATAATTTAATACAGTATTGGGTAATTTATGTTATAGTTGTTGTATTATCATAGCAACTACACATACCACCAGATGAAGAACTTTATTGTATGGTTCAAAAACACTTAACTCTTGCAATACAGACGAACATTTTCTATTTATACGGAGAATCATTAAAACATATGTGAAACAATGATAAACTTGGATTGTGGTGTTATCAGCCAGTTAGCATCTATGTGACCAGTTGATGAAGCATAATTTGCCAAATATGGTTACTAATTTCTATTTAAAAATAAAGTTTAACAGGTTGGTGTCAGAGAATCAGGAAAACCAAGTGTTAACAGTTATCCCCTGTTTGATGTCATGAATAATAATGGATTGACGGATGAATGGAAGATGAATGCTGCAGGCATATACAGACATTAGCACCTTGTTTATTTGTAAAGGATATGGCATACCAACATGTAGCCTATGTATTCAAACATTAGACTACGGGAAACCCATATGATCAGATAAATAAATGTTTCATGGTTTCCAAAAAACTAATGGGTTCTTCGGAAAACGAAGATAAGGGTGTAGTTTTAGACAGGCTACTTATAGTGTGTTTGGCTTAATGGGATTGGCTTACTAATGATTATAGATGAGAGACCAGCTGCGATCAATCATATTACGTTCATCTCTCGTAATTAGTTTGTGAAACTTCACTTT
Organism: Danio rerio; assembly: GCF_052040795.2. Lineage (NCBI taxonomy): Eukaryota > Metazoa > Chordata > Actinopteri > Cypriniformes > Danionidae > Danio > Danio rerio. The sequence goes on along the minus strand of NC_141036.1, from coordinate 32,643,777 downwards.
ATAACATTAAAATAAACAAAAATATTTAAAGATTTTTTTCCTTTTGTATTGTTGTTGTTTTTGCAGTTTCTTTGGTCTCATTTAAGTCTGTGTGCCTGAAAAGAAATTAGCTATATATTTTTACAATCTATTAATAGTAATGCATAAACAAATATATTTAAATATAAATAATTTAACATCATATTTTAAAACAGCATTGTGAATCATCTAACTAGGTTTCATAAACAAAATACAACACAACACTGTTAGCGTAGCAAATTACACGATAAAAAATGCAGGGTTCCACACAATTCCTTCATGTTGTTCCAACACAAATCAATTAAGTTAGTTTTATCTCTTATAAATTTAAGTAGTTTGCAGATAAAATAATTAGGTTGTCCCCCCAAAAAACTTAAAAATTGTGTTGTTTCAACTCATTTTAAATAAGTAGTTTAAACAAGCTGCAAAAGTTATTTGAGTATACACTGTAATAAATGCTGGGTTCCACACAATTCCTTCATATTGTCCCAACACAAATTGATTAAATAAGCAGAATTGATTTTACAAACTTAAGTGGCTACAACATAAAACATTTAAGTTGTTAAAAAAAGAATTGTGTCGATTTAGGTAATTTTATATAAGTACTTTTAAGCAGCAAAAACAATTTTTTGAAATCTTATGAAATAAAAAAAAAGTTAAATTAAGGTATACTGCAATTATTTCAACAAATTACCTAATTGTGTAAATTAATTCAAACTTAAATTAAGTCAAACTTAATTTACATAAGACTTTAAAACACAGAAGTGAGCCAAAGGGCTGTACAGAAAACATACAACAAAATAAGCCTAATAGTACATAAAATACAAGATAAAATATATGAAATTTGGTCATATTTGCAAGTACCAACATGGGTGCTGCAGCTTTTTGTACCATTTGCAAACGGGCAATAGCTGACCTGCTACTCCCCACATAGTGCATTACAGTAATCTAACCTAGTGGTCACAAAAGCATGGATTACTGTCCCAAACTTTTATTTTGATAAATTAATAAAATTACTGTTTATCCAGTACATTTGTCTAATTTTCAAATGCTAATCACGTTTTTGATAATGTAATGCTAAGTTTACATTTAAACACCTTACTGACTACATCAGAATTGCCATCTGTGTCGTATGATACAATTTAATCCAGCTGTTATCTCTTAAAAAAAGTACATCAAGAGGGTTGATATGAATTCCACAGCTTCTCTGCTCACCATAAAGCACTCCACAGTAGAACTAGCAAAACATTTCCTTACATAGCATACTGCTGTTGAAATATAAAGTATGTTTTTGGCCCACTCTCAAAGAGAACCAGGTGAAACGAATAAAAACCCCATCTCAGCAGCAACAGCAGCCAGAAGCCAAGTGTTGATCTGCTGCTCATTTTTAGAATCTTACTGAGGACATTTGGCGACAATCTTAGACCTAGTGTTGTCTGTGCAACCCAGGACTAAAAGCATCATGATTTGATTCCGCACACGCACACGCGCACACACACACACACCTTCAGTTTCGAATCTCCAGTGATTGTTGTCATCGCTCTGTCTGGTCCAATAAAACACACACTGATGGCAGCGAGACGATGCCCGCTTGACTTCTCAGAACTGACAGGTTTGGCAACAGTTTGTAAACAGTGGGTTTAAACCTAACAGGATTCACAAAAACTGATAGATTAGGCATGCTATGTATTGTTCTTTCATTCCAGGAGGAATGAGAGAGCAGGAGAACATTCCCTGAATTCCCTCTAAAGCTCCAAAGGCAAAGAGCCAGACAGACTCTTTATCACACTGACCAGACATGCTGGGATTTTAAAACGAGATGCAAAAAAACAATATAGTATCTGCAAAATGTCATGCGTCTTTCACTTTCTTGTTATGTTGTAAAGGGAATTGAGTTGTTTTGCCGAAGTATTTATTAACTTGCTTGAACAGTAGGATGCTAAAACCCCTTAACTGTCGCTGTTCCACCACCGAGACGCATATTAATTAACTACTGCAATTAAATCCTAATCTAAACATGACAAACTATATATCACTGGGAAGATCTAATGCTTTACATTCTACCACAGGTTTTTGTTATGTAGGAAGAGTAGTAGATCAAAACTCACTTGCTATCCCCTTCAACCTGTGGGACTCTTTGTGGTTAAATCTTTAAATAATAATTTTGTAGTCTCAAATGATATATAGTTTGTTGTGGTTGCTTAGTTTTTAAAGTTTAATATATGCCTGGTTTTCATATCTGGTGTGTATACATGATAGTTATTACTGAGCAGCAATTATTTACTATTTTGCAGCATATTGAGAATCGTAAAATGCATTACTTCGCTAAAGCAATCCATAAGTAAATTTTTAAAATATATTTTTAGAGGCAAAATTTAAATCAAATTTCACTAAACTAACTGTTCAACTTTACAATTTGATGTATTTGTTACAAATATTGTTAAAAGAATGAAAAAAATATGGTTCTTATTCCTCATAACATACGCAGAAAAGGCCTTATATACTGTAGTCATCATTGAAAACTGAATGTGATCTGGTGGTGAAGCGTGGTACTGCATATTTAATGTCATGTAATAAAATAACCCTTTTTTGTACTGTTATTTTCAAAAACAAAGGATCAAAAATTAGGAAATGGATTTTAGTATATAACAGGAATATAAGAATATTAAAATTGTAAAGTTTTCTATGGTATTTTTACTACAAATGATTGATATTGTGAGTCATTATTGATGATAGCTTTGTGCACAAAAATACCCCCAGTGTTTAAGAACATACAATACAATTTTGGTAACACTACTTGAACAGGGTTTTCATAAGATTGTCATGACACATTTATAGTCCTGACATGAAATATTATGAATAGGAAGGAGGTTTTATGCATGATTGTGACAACTGTCATTTAGAGTTATTCAGTTATGCCTTTTTTATGCATGCATCTTAGCCCGTCTTTGTCATGACAACTTGTCATTACCGAGACAATGAAACCTGTCATAAATCTGTCATAAACATGAGAAAGCAGATTACCTATCAAACTTGAGGAACTAGTTTCATGGGTTAACAGTACATTAAACTTTCATGTGGTTGGTTATGAAAGTGGATGTTGCAAATAGTTTTAGCACATTTTTTTCAGTAGTACCCCTGAATTACTAGCTCCCTTGTTTATTTTTTCCCCAAATTTCTGTTTAACTGAGAGAAGATTTTTTACACATTTCTAAACATAATAGTTTTAACAACTCAACTTCTTTTATCTTTGCCATAATGACAGCAAATAATATTTTACTAGACATTTTTCAAAACACTTCTATACAGCTTAAAGTGACATTTAAAGATTTAATTAGGTTAATTAAGTCAACTAGGCAGGTTAGGCAAGTTATTGTATGATGGTTTGTTCTGTAGACTATCAAAAATATATACCTTAAAGGGGCTAATAATTTTGTCCTTAAAATAGTTAAAAAAAATTTTTTAAAAACAGCCGAAAAAAATAAGACTTTCTCTAGAAGAAAAAATATTACCAGACATACTGTTGCAACTTTTTTTCAAAATGAAAAACAAAACTGACGTTGGATAATAATTTCATATTTTATGGTGATTTTAAGCATTTGCTCTGGAAATGTAGGGTAATTGCAGCAATTGCTGTATATTATTTTCTTGTGTGTTTTATACTTGCGGTATAATTAAAATTTGGGTTGAAATTCTTACATTGCGCATCCCACACACTGTTCAGCCTCTGGCATATTGTACATTAAAATGATTATAACATGGTTAAAAATATAACAGTAAGTAAAAGTTGTGTCTATTGATAACTGATGATCAAGGTTTCTTCAGGGCGGAGCATCAGGTACACCAATCAGGTAAAATAATCACTTTGACTGCAATTACAGTGTTAATAATCTCAAGTGTTAATAATCTCTAATTTTGTAGTGTTTTGACTGGGTGTTTTAGACTTGCTGTAAAGTCTTAATGGGCACATTTCCAGCAATAGATCCATGTTAAAGACAAGACACCAAACACATCCAGAAAACAGGGATGTCTGGTCATCCAACAAACACAGAACATTGTATGCAACCTCCCAATGTTACTAACAAAGCCAAAAGGTTGAAGTGCTACATTGTATAAAGGTTGTTACAACTCTGTCACTATGTTGCCATTTGAGCATTGTTTAGGTTGATTGCTTAATTTTGTGCTTAAGCTGTTTCGACGACCATTGTATAGTACACCTCTGCCCTTAAGAGTAAATTTAGCATTTCAGCCAACTGTATGTATCCTTCTTCCTCAAGAGATGGGGTTATGTATTGTTTTTAATTTCTTCAATATCTGTGTATAATCAATAAGGCTTGCAAGTGCACTTATAGAATTCAGATTACTACAGAACTGAAAAATCACGAAATCTGGCAATTAATCTTGGAAAAACAGATTAAAATTAGCATTGCACACATGATGAAATTTTAGTATTTACTAATGCTAGTATGGATATTGTTCTGCAAAGCTACTTTTTAAACATGAAGTCTGCATCTTTTAATAAATGGTGGATTTGTTTACCGTGTTCTCAAGCAAGTGAGTTGACAGTGAGTTATCTTTCTATCCCCCTTTTAATTTCCTTTAAACCCTTTATAGGATACTTGTTAAAATACTGAATGGAAAACCCATGAGTGTTTCTGGGGGTTATTACAAGACCTTTGAACTTTTATGACTTAAACAAACTGTTGTAATCAATGTCAATGAAGTTACCACAGTAAAAGATTCTTTGCTCAAAAAAGGGTTAATAAAAGATAGATGACCTGTGAGGAGAATAATGCAACTAAACTGATATTATTCATTCATTCATTTCTTGTCGGCTTAGTCCCTTTATTAATCCGGGGTTACCACAGCGGAATGAACCACCAACTAATCCAGCAAGTTTTTACGCAGTGGATACCCACGTGAACGCTTGAACGATCCACCCAGCAACCTTTTTGCTGTGAGGCGACAGCACTACCTACTGCGCCACTGCTTCGCCCACAGATATTATTTTTTATATTAAAAATTATTTTAATATTTTAACAAAACATACACCCATAATTCAAATGTAAAGTATCATAGGGTGCAGGAAAGAGTTGGATATGACAACAAAACAACTTACAAATTAAATATTTAATATCACTTTGTGACAAAAAAAAATATATATATATATATAACATGTTTGATATAAATTTTTTCCGGATTTTTTTTTTTACATTAAAATGCAGTCTAAAAAGTTAAATGAACATTGTGACACAATGTTCATAAAACAATCACAAATGATGTCCATATAACTTAAGTTTCCTTAATCTTCATTAATTTTGACATGTGGGATAATTTCCTTGCTTTCACAATAAACTTTTTCTTAAACTTTAGCTAGCTACAGACCAAAGGGTCGACATCTTTGATTTTCACCACATATTGCTTTGAATTTTGATTAAAAGCTTTATCCTGGTCTCGTTTTACTCCAAACTCCTTCCATTCCGGGTTACTATTACAAATTATTGGCAAACTCCAGATGTGCTTTATATGGCTCTTGAGTACAGCTTCTTTTGCTCCATCCTCCAAAAATGACTAGTGTGCAGCACATTTACCGTACTTCAGTCTCAGTGTAAACTGTTTTAGAGATCTAAATAGTTTGACACACCATCCTCATTCTGCACCAATGTAGGATGTATGTTTTTTTTTTTGTTTTTACACTTTTGCTTATTGATTTGCTTAGACCTTTGTTATCACTTTTGCTAATTTTAACCCTTTTTAGGGCACTCATCAGAAGATAAACTCTCCAGGGGAAGAAAAACCCTGGAGTGTTTCTGGGCTTATTACAAAACTATTTATGACTTAAAGAAACATTTTAAATTCTATTGTAGCCAATGTCACTTACCGTATATGGTTGGCCAGCTGATAAAAAGTTTAAAAAGACCATAATTGGCAAAACTAACAAACAAAAAGTATACCCAAAAAAACTGTCTTTCTATTCATTGTTACATCACTTTCTATTTTAGTAATGTTTGAAATAAACCATCTCAAAATTCTCTCTCCTCCTCGTTTTCCATTTCATTTATAAAGATTTCTTGAACTTTTGTTCTGCCAAGAACCCATAATCTCTGACTGTGATATCAAATCCTCCATGTTTTTCTATTCCAGACAGGCCTTCATATAAGCGTCATCTGACTGAGAATAGAAGCACCTGTCAAACACTAGTTTACGTTAGCAATAATAAGTCGTTATAATATATACACTTGTCTAGATTGATATATGATCACGACGAGCAATAACAGAATCTCTTGCAGCGCGCACTTCACAGTGTTTAGGGAACCATGACTATATTGTCCTCAACGTTAACATCGTTTACAATAATGACGACACAAATGCCTGATAGTTTGAAGTGGATTCAGCTCCACTGATACTCTTAAACAGTTGTGAAAGAGCTCAATAGGCACATTCTGGAAAATAAAAGCCTCGCGTCCTGTATCCTGCATCTTGTTTTGAATTTATTCTCTCTGCCATTCAGTATTGCTTGTTTGATGTGGGGCCAAGTCGTTTCGCTAAGAGCTTAATGAAAAATTTGGTTCCACTAAATGTCGCTTTTATTTCTTGGTGTAATAATGTGGAATTTGGGCAAGTCACTTGGCCCATGAAAGATCTGTTCCATATGTCACAATGCACCCTTTGTGGGAACGTTTTTAATTATCTGTTGGTGTGACCTTTAAGGAGGAAACCAGAGCAGCTTGATCTGTGACCCTAAGGATCATGTGGGGCACAACGATCGCATCCTGTGACATCAAACTTATTTGATGGCAAAGTCTAAAGCTACCTTTTCAGTAACCAATCAAAACAACTACTGGTCATGACCATTTGACATTACATTTACCTGCAAAGTGCAAGTAATTGAAAATGCAATATAGTTGTTTTTTCTTGAGCAATGGGCTTCAACAAGCTTAGAAGGGTTTGAGGAACAATATTCAGATATTAACACAATTACCTTAATCTTGCTTACTCCTGTTATACTTAGACCCTCGAGTTAAAGGGTCAGCTCACCCAAAAATTAAGATTTGCTAATCATTTATTCATCCTCGAGTGAGTCCAAAACTTCAAGAATGACTTTCTTTTTTAAGACTGTTAAAACTGGAAGCTACTGATTACCACAGTAGGAAGAAATATACAATGGATGTAACCAGGTTACCGGTTTCCAATATTTTTCAAAATATATTTTTGTTCAACTCAAACAGGTTTGAAAGAAATGTGGAGAGAGTAAATAATAACATCTTGTTTTTGAGTGAACTATCCCTTTAAGAAGTGAAGTATTCGGATTTAAGTCACATTTGAAAATTAGAGTATCTATATACACACTTTAATCAAAATATTACCACCATGTAAGTTTTTTTTTTATACATTTTGCATCAGTACACATACACAGAGTAGAGGTTAACAGTTTGACGACAAACATCTTTTAAAGATTTTTTTTTCAAAAGTTTTTTTACTCTTATTTTATTCCAATCCCCTGAGATGTTTGTACATCTTTAGAACACAAAGATATTTTAAATTAAATCAAGTGCTACATCACCCTCCACAATATTTTCAAAGTTGAGGAAAAAAAAAAAAAACATTTGCCAAACCTTCCATGAAGCTTCAATAGTTCAACAGTAACCATTAAAAGCTCCAAGATCACTTTTGTGTGGTGTAAAAAGTTGAACAACTAAAATCACATGGAAGGTTTCGTTCCTTTTTTTAACTTTGAATGTCTCATGACCATCATTTTCAATTGAGGATGAGGGAGCTCTCGAATGGTAATTTGTGTCTAGAAGATGAAAAAAGGTCTCAGGGGATTGGAATAATATGGGTGAGTAATTACAGCCTGATCTCACGAGAAGACGTATTTTACGTTTTGTCAGTTTAGTGGCTAATTTGTACAAATTTGTCTGTGTTCAGTCGTACGAAAATGTACGATTTTAAAAAAGAGGCGTGGCACCTAACCCCACCCCTAACCCTAACAGTCATTGGGTGATGAGCAAATCGTACTAAATTGTGCAAATAAGATCGTACGAATTCATCCGAATTAGCCACGAAATCAAAAAGTTACAAATTGCCGTGAGATTGCGTTGGTAATTAATAACATTTTTATTTTTGGGGGAAACTAACTCAAACTGCCCTTGAAGGTTTTGCAAAATCAAAACACAAAATTCACACTCTCTTGAGTGTGTGATTCAACCTGACTAAGGTAAATTTTATTTTTCAATATTTTTTAACAGCCAATTAAGCAAGGTAAAAAGTAACTTTGTTAAAAGTGACTCAAACAATAATACTTATTTTTACTTTACTTGTTACTTTTGAAAAGCAATATTATGTAAGGAATGTTACTTATAACATGTTACCCCAACACTATCGATGTCCATGTAAACAGTAGTAGTGAGTTTGTGTAAAAGACTTTCTTTTTTTACCATAACATCACTGCCATCCACCTCACAGGTTGCTTTCCAAGTTCCCAAATACTGTCTCTCTTCCACCAGGATCTGCTAGTGATTCTCCTTTTGACAGAATAAGAAAACATTAAAACCTTCTGAATTTTTCAGAGATTTCACCATTCCATTTCACCTTAAATCAAACAAACAAACACTGTAGTCCAGACTTGAAGAACAAAAGTGTTTAATTTAGTGAACCATCAGGATCAGAATAAATAAACGGTGAGCGTTTGTGTGTTATTCTGCTTCTCTCTCATGCAGAGAATCATAGTGTCATTGCAGAGTCCCTCCTGGAGGGTTTTTTCTTCAAAGTTTAAATACTAAAATTGCCCTATTCTCCCACTGTTGTCTGGTGCCCAGCATGGGGTTGTAGTGCATTCTTTTGTAAACCTGTCTAAACACAATTCCTCTGATGGCTGGGCGCTGCAGAACATGACAACTCCTCAGCTGACCACTGACAAACATTAATACTTTATGTCCAGCCAGAAGCTTTGGTCAATCAAACGATCCCTTAAATATTCACAACTGCTAACAACGAAACCTCAAATAAAAAAAATATATATTAGCAATTCCATAAATTACTCATAAGATCATCACAGTCGATGTGCTAGTTTAAAGATTTATCATTTCAAACCAGTAAACAAACTCATGTAGAAAGTTAACAAAAATAATATGAACACCTGCAAAAGCAAATACATTTGGTACACACAACAGATGGCAAAAGAGAAAACATAATTCCCAAACAGCAACAAAGTGTGTTTGTTCAACCCCAGGACTTTAAACACAGAATTAGCCCAATAATCAAGCAGAAAAAAGCAAACAAGAGGCTTTGTGTGAGTGCCAGGCGAAGAGCATCGTCTCTCAGTTGAACTTCAGGCCTGTTTTGGCCTCCTAGAATGTAGTGCAGAGAGAGTGAGGAGTCCTCTGAGCGTTCCTGAAGTCTTCGGGCTGTGCAGCCAGAGGTTGGTATAGGTGAAAGGTGAGAGAGACAAAGGTTAATTGAGGGATGGTGACCTTTCTGTGGTCCACAGAAGCTCGATGTAGGGCCATTTGGTCTGTAGACAGCGTTTGACTGGGGTGTCGTCTGTACGTACCATGGGATCCTCAAAACCCATGACCAAAGCTGTCCCCTCAACGTAACTCACCTAGCAGAATAAAAAACAGAATTGGTGAACATGCAATCATCCAAATAATACCATGGCCCCTTTACTGGGTAGTGCAGGTGTTCTTAAAATACTAATAACGTTAACAAAAAGAGCCCATCAGTCATACCCTTCAAATTTTAAAATACGGATGTGTCCTGTTTTAAATACTTCATATTGGAATAACCCTCCAAGATGGCGGCCATGATAACGCTCACTCAGAAGTGCCTTTTGGGGGTAGATTTATCCAGTTTGGAATGTAGTGACTGTTGCTCTCTGTATGTTATTAAAAACATGGCCTCCTGCGATGACATCATCAGATGAGAGACAGTCAATGGCTTCCATATGGAAGGTGTCATATTGCCAGGAAGGAATCTGCCCTTGACAAAGTGACACAATGAATGCACCCTCATTATTTGTGCATACTGAGTTCCAAATCAACTCATTTATATAAATCCAGCATCTTATCTCAGAGCCTGATGATGGTAGTATTGAGTGTGATGGGAAAAGTATTGACCCTTGATAACCTTTAAATCCAGTAATTAAGATGTGATGTCAACAGTCAGAATCAGAGGAATTCTCCCTGGCCAACCAACTTTCTTTTACTTCAAGCACATTAGCATCGTCTAATTCAACCCAGTCTTGAGCACGAGCCATAAAGCTCCACGGCGCTCCCTCTGGTGGAGGCCACAAACATCTCTATACCAACATCACCAGCCCATTACACAGTGAGGCTCAGACATGCTGACAACATAAGTCTCTCTGTCCAAGTCACTGGGAAGCAGATCACACACTTGCAAGACTCCACTTGTCATTTTTCTTCTAAGTGGCCAACTAACCTCCGCTCAACCTTGTGTTTCAGCAAAAAAGTTGCTTTTGTCATCAGCCATGAGAGTTCATTGGTTTTCCCAGAGCTTAGAGAACTATCCATCAAAACAAACACACACTAATACTATCTGGTGACTACAGAGAGACGTCAGATTGATTTAAGACTGCAAAAGCTGGCAACAGGCAGGCAAAGAAACTGATGCTGAGAGATGATCTCTTGAACTTTACGCTTTCAGATTTTAAGATCTTCAAACAATCTAGACTCGGCTTGCTAGACTTTTGTGCTTTTCAAGCCACCAATTTTACCTTGTCCTCATCAATCCCCAACAAATTGCTGCAATTCAGCTATTGAAATCAGAATTCAAATGAAAAAAGGGAGCGACATCCTTTGAATGAGTAGATGGTCAACATAAACAGGCCCAATAAAGGCCTACAATACATCTGTTTGCAGGCTTCAACTCTGGTCGCGTGGACCACTTAGGTTATCACATAAGTTCATAAAACTTGTCAACATCCAAGGGTATGTTTACTTAAAATAATCCAAACATTTCCACTGGCCAGCCAGATTACATGTTCTGAGCTTTTTTTGGCATGTCTGACTGGAGATAACAGTCTACTGTTGATCAGCTGGGCTTGTGTTCAGCTGCTAGTCTACGCTTTAAATAAACAATTCTTTGAATTCAAGCTAAAACAAATACATGTGTGCTCATAATCAGTCAGAGAAAGACAACCTGATTGTACACAATTACTGAATAAAAGCAGTAATGAAACAAGTACACCAAGAAATTACTTATTTAACTAGTAATGACAAACCTGTCTAAACAGTTAAATCCCCTCTGCGTTCATTTACTACATTCCTTAAAACTCACGCTTGATATTTAAAATGACATTTAGGCCCCGTTTACACCAATACACTTTTGTTTTATAACACGCAAGATTTGTTACAGTTTCGCCTTCCGTTTACACTACCCTGGAGTTTTAGAGCCCTGAAAACAGCTTTTTGGAAAAGCTGAAAAAGCTGTTTTGGTTTTGAAAAGCTGCTGCTCCATGTGAGTGTGGAAGGGGGAACACAGAAACATTTGAAAATAGAGGCATGGCTGCAGACATTCACCTTTCTGATTGGGGCTTTTTCCTCAATATTAAGTGTGCAAAGTCTTGCACTCTTTTATTAGGTTCAGACTTTTCAAGTTGATATGGAAAACAAACTCCTGAGGACACATCGGGTAAATCTTTAAAGGGAACAGTTTAGGCTACTTCATAACATCATTCACATCACCCTGGCTAAAATGTTTAACTATCTTAACAAAAAAAAAAAAAAAAGAAAACATGATATAAGGAACTGCATTTTTTCATTTTAATATTTACTTAACAGACACTAAAAATGTTGAGGCATTGTGTAGCTACATATTTTTTTGGCTGTCATCTTCACTGTATGCATATTTATAACAAGACGGAGCCTATAACATAACTGCCTTCTTGCATTTGCATTGAAAAATATGAAACATAGCCTCTCTTTTGCTGAACATTAGTTTTAAAAATGAATAATGGCCATTATAAAAGTATAACGTACAATAAGTTTATAGATTTTAGGAAATAAATGCAAGCAATCAGTCAAATGTGTAGAATCATTGTGTGTTGTTGCATTAATTAATATATTAACTTATCTTTGCTCAACCAAAACACGTTACCTGAGAACAAGTAATAGATTTAAATGCCATTGAGATAAATATCACATTTAATAACTATAGAGAGATTAGATCCAGCAGTACTGTATATGCTTGATAAACTGTCTGAAATGCACTGCTCTCACCCGGGGAACTGTGCTCAAAGCACTCGCTGACTGACTGGAGCTCAGATGTGTACATATGCTGCCGCGCATGCTGGAGTGTGTGTGTGGTCATGTGATGTGCGTTTTCAGTGGTGTAGTGTGGACAGAGATTTTTTTCAGAAACGCAAGGTGAAAATCCTGTGTGGACGTGGATCGTTTTCATTCTAAAACGCTGTTTTAAAAATAAAATGTATTAGTATGAACGAGACCTTAGTTATTTATCCCATATAAATGATTTCTTAATACTGCTTGCCTTAAGCAAGAATCCAAGAATATCCAACAATGATGAATTAATGAAAGTCTAGTGAAAATATTAAACAAACAAGTTGCATGTTGGAAGCATTGTGAGCCTGTTGAAATCTGCAATTCAGTCTGTGTGCAGATTCAGAAGAGGTCTTTTCAAAAAGACAATAAAACCACAAAATCATTACAGATTATCCTGACAGCAATGTGAACGTGGTCCAAAATGCTTAAGTGACATGAAGTAGGAAACCTGGAGGAAGACAGAATGAGAGCAGATCCCTTTGGATGATTATATGACTTGAGCAGAAAGGCAAACTGGGCTTTGGCCTCAAGTGCCAGTATGGCCACGTTACGGCCAGAGGAGCTCCTTACATTTTGCAAGGTGTCTGGTTCCTGAGAAAGGGCCCCTGTGAATATACGAGTGGCACAGAGGAAACCTCGACTACAAAGGCTGCACACTTTACTGCTGCTGCTAATGCGTTTGCCAGAGTAATGAAGAGTAACCTGCATGTCATCTAGGGTCTGATGTGGCAATTACTACCAATTTTTTCTAAACTTCTGTCAATCTGTTTCTCACTCATATGCACACACACGTACAGACTCATATTTTTTTCTTTAATGTTTAACATTCACCATCATACAGGTAAGACATTTTTAAATACATCTTTAATATATTTTTTTGCTTAATCATGAATTTATCTTGACAAACTATAATATGCATAGATCACTTATAATATTCAAGTATGAAGGGTGAGAGTAAACAGGTCAAAAACAGCATGTGTAAATGTCATTAGCACTCTTTATAGGGAAGTGTATGGAACAAGGGCAATGGTTCACGATGGTCAGAAAAGCACTTTACTAGCAGTAGCATAATACTGTAGATAATAAGTACCTGGAACAATATGAAAGTGTGTATTAAATTAGTTCAAAAGTATATAATCAATCTTAATTTCAAGTGCTTTTTTTTTTTTTTTTTTACAATTTTAACTAGAAAAACAATACAAAAATGTACTGATGTAAATGTTTTTGTAAAGAGACTAAAATTAACAAAGAAATACTATTTTAATATAGGTATAGGATAGTTCACCACAAAATTTAAATTCTGCCATAATTAACCCCATGATATGTCTGTGTATTTAATTAAATGAGCAATATATATATATATATATATATATATATATATATATATATATATATATATATATATATATATATATATATATATATATATGACAATTTCCATTTCAAGTCAATTTTCCAAGTCCCTTTAACTAACATGCAAACATGAATGCTATGTTAAAATGTGAACAGAAAATAAATAAATAAACATGAATATTCAGCTTTTTTTTTTTTTTTTTTTTAGTATAGGTAAGTTTGACAAGGTTTAATCAATTTAATATTGGAGTCACGCAAGAAACAACCCTGAAAATATTTTCTTTTTCCACAAAAGAAAAAATATTTAATTTGGGATTTCAAATAAAATAATGAAGAGTAAATGATGACAACTAAATTTTTCAAGTTACTATGACTGCTGAAACAAAATAATATTAAAACTAAATAGGAATATTACGATGAAACGACCATGAAACAACCATGAAACCACAGAAAAAAAAACTAAACCAAAAGTCAATTTGAAAAATAATATCTTTTTAAGGATGCAAATCATTTTGATTGCTTTGACTAAATACAAGCAGAAATAAAGAGAAAATAGTCCAGTGAAACAGCTTTGTGGCTACATTCTGCCCAGTCTCAAAATCTCTCAACACTCTGAGGAATGAGTGTAGTTTGGGTTTCAGGAGTCTGAGATGTCTAAACTGTGTGGGCATTAGAATGGAGTAGCTCACTATCTCCACTTCCCAGAGATCAGACGGGATAAGTCTGACCAACCACTACTTTTATGCTAGCAGGGGTAATGTGCGCCATTAAAGTGTGCATTGCATGCGTGGGAATTAAAGAGAACATGCATGAGTATTTCTTACCTTCTCATTATGGTTGGACTGCTTCAGGCCATTATAGTGATACACAGGAAATGAATCTGGGATCACAGAATCCTGGAACATTGAGACAACACGTGTCATTGTGGATACATACATTACCTGGGGTCTCATTTATGAACAAAGTGTACACCCAAAGTTCTCAATAGGTGGCCCGCGGGACACATGTGGAACACTCTTTAAAATGTGGCCTTACAGCTAAGCAGAGTGATCAGCTCTCATGTTGCTGCACATAGCACAGCATATAGTGAAGCACTAGGGCTTTAACAGTGCATGTATTTGTCCCGAATCAACACGGTACGATGGTCAAAGTTGAGTTCGATTCACGTGCCTTCATGACGAATACAGAATACATTGACAAAGAACACATTTTTCGACACAGCAGCATTCACCAGTGGTTCCGCTATTTTAACGGTCATAACCACTTTTATACATGAAAAAAGAAGTGCGGAACACTAGTCCCACATCAGAGTTCTTCTGATTGGTCTATTTCTCTGTAACTGGCAGTATGTGTGACAAATGAGCGCTGCTGTGGGTAAAAGTTGAAATCGTATCATCTTCACACAGCTTCTAAACATGCAATGCTGCAAAAGACTCAAGTTTAGCCATGCACATCTGTAGACATTCATTCATTCATTCATTTTCTTGCCGGCTTAGTCCCTTTTATTAATCCGGGGTCACCACAGCGGAATTAACCACCAACTTATCCAGCACGTTTTTATGCAGCGGATGCCCTTCCAGCCGCAACCCATCTCTGGGAAACATCCACACACATCCACACACACGCACGCACACACACACACACACACACAATATAAGATATTGAAATATAAGATATTGTCTCAATATGCGAGCTAGAAAGTCAGTCTATGAGTATTCTCTATACACACACATAATATTGCACAGCTGGATCTGGACACTGTGCTGCATTTTTTAATAAAAGAGATTTTCAGTTGAAGCTTACTGACTCTTAAATTTAATACATAATTATTGTTTTTCCATAGTTTTAGAAGAAGGCCGAGATAATTTTTTAAACTATAAATTCCTAATTAGTTTCCTGATTATGAAGATTTAATTTTAATTATTGTGTTTAGCTCGTATTTTTGCATCACAAGAAACTCTTCAGCTCTCTAACTGAATGTGACAAAACACTTCTGCCTGTTTAAAATAAACAGAAAAGGCAAGTTTTTTTGGAGATTATTTATTATTTCTGTTGTACCATACCGTTATCAAACCATGGTACCGAAATCAAGGTACATACCAACCCGTGACTCCATGTATAAGTAGATTACCGAAACCACCGAAGTTGAGAACCTCTGGTGTACACAACACTTACCACGCAAAAGTTGAGATATAAAAAAAGACTAATTTGAAGGGAGTTTACATACAGCTGCGCACAAAGTAAACATATTTAACTCAAGTACTCACTTATTGAACCACTTTAAATCATAATCAATACTAAATAAATAAATAAAAAATATTCTGGGTACGATCACTAATATGAACGTTTATGCAAATTTTATTAATAAGACCCCTGGTCTGTGTAACATCACAAACTGCTTTATATGTTCTTATTTAACACTGTGTTGTGCAAATTACTTAAAAAGTGATTACTAATTACCAATTACATCAAAATTTTATTTAAAGTCCCAGACAAATTATTTTTATTCATTCATTGCTTCACTCAATACTACTTAAAATTCCTTTAAACTTCAAAGGATAAATTGAGCTCTTAATTGTTTAAATCAGAGAGAAACAAGAAAAAGATTAACCTTTTAGCTTTACCAAAACAATTTCAACACAAGCAATTTAAATATAAACATAATCTTCTTTTGTAATTATACATGTAAAAAACAAAAATGTTTTACTTAAGTTAAACATGCATCAAAACATGAAATGTTTCAAAGCAATACCTTATCTCATACACATAGTCATGTATCAACAAAATTGACAAATCTCTTAATTTCATTAAATAAAGCAAATTAAATCGTCTGACAAAAGTAAATTTCTTTATTAAAAAAATACTCTGAATAGCAAAATATCTGAGTTAAAAAATTATAATTACTCTGAATTGATTTGTTCATAACTGTTACAATATTTACAATATTTAAAGGAAAGTGCGTAACAAATTAACCGCATGCCCTTAGTGTGTCTTTTACAGTGAATACATAATATAACTGCAGTAACTAAGTACTTCATAAATCATTACACCCAACATAGATAAAAAGTGATGCCAGAAAACATTTTCTCAACTAAACCAATCCAGTTCAAACCCATCTCAACACACTCCATAAACTCAGACCAGAGTGCCTAAAACAGAGGTCCAGTAGAAATTTTTAGATGTTAAAACATGCCCAATACTGACACCCCCCTGAAATGCATCACTTTAAGTCCAAAACAAACCCCCATTCCCTGTGTAGCTGCTAAAAAGACCTGAAATCGAATTGGTGCCAGAACATTTCAGAACAAGTCAAAATCCAAGCACACAGTTCTGACGGGAGCCAAATACCTCCGTCTAGCCCCGATACCACATGCCTGCTTCGCTGCCAGAACAACAACAGCACATGTATTTGAGTGGGCCTGAAATAGGGTTAAAGTATTTGATTTGATGGTAAATTGAGGCCTTTTTGCATGTATCCCTAAAGCCCTAATGAATTTAACACAGAGTGGTGGAGTTAAAAGTCCATGCCAAATCTAACCGTCAGCTTCTCCTCTCTCTCTCTCTCTCTCTCTGAGGGGCTACATGTACATTGATTTAATCTAGGGCTGATTGTGGGTTTATTTGAATGTAATGAAAAAACAGTAAGAAAAAGCAAACAACGTTGAGCAAGAGCAAGAAATCAAGGGAAAAAGGGAAAAAAACACAGCAGGATAGCCAGGATAAGAGAGAGAACTCTGTTCCAAAACCTAGCGTGCTGCCTTGCTGTCATTCTGCCTGCATAGGTGGCTTCCTAAACAAACTGTATATGTAGTTCTCTTGAATTTAAGCTTTTATGGCATATTTTGCAATAGAACTTATTTCAAACAATGCCAAAAAATGCTGTGTGCTGGACTGAACAAGCTCTCTGTATGTGTTTTTAGTTGAAAACTTCCCCAATCACACACACAAAAAGCAAGCACACTTTTCAGAAGAAGAAATATTATATTTTATTCTTAAGAATATTTTATTTAATTAAAGTCAATTTAATAATTAGGCATTGGAATCAGAAAGTGAAAACGTACATCCTAAACAAATAAATCAAAATAATGAGAAACGTTAACAAAAGAAGTGCAAGGTTAAAAGAACTAGAAAAAAGTAACAGACCTATTTTCAGTTGGCAGGCACCCACATGAAAATATACTAAAGTTATTTATAGTAAATACTATAGTGTTTTTTAACCATACTGACAACGACCCCTCCAATAGTGATAGAGAGTAGGGCTGCACAATATATTGTTTCAGCATTGATATCGCAACATGATCATTCGCAATAGTCACATTGCGAGTATGCGTGAAGTTGAGTCTGAATTATAATTGATCATTTCGCAAGTGTTTTTGAGGTCTGTGAGGGTTTTGAAAGCAAATTGTACTGTTTGTAACTTAAAAAAATAAATAATAATAAATATTATTAAATATTTGTTTATTAAATTGCTGTATGCCTAAATACAGTTTGATTCCTTGGAAAACAATAAAATGCTGTTAATTTAATTTCTATGTTTTCCTTTACTGAATGTATCTATGCTTGTTTATTATATTTTATGCATTTGCACCCCCTATAGAATCATCCCAATCAATCTACAATTCTAAATTTCTAATAATTTGATTTGTATAATGTTCGATTTTTCCAATTTTGTGCAGCCCTAATAGAGAGGCTGCGCAATCAGCTAAAATGTTGCTGATATTTTTTTTTTTTGTTTGGGTGAAATGTATTGCACCACCAAAAATAATTGAGGTTATGGCCATGTGTTGTGAGATATGTCGATATATTGGTTATTGTGACAGGCCTAGGTGTGCACACTCTTAAACTCAGTACCTTCATCTCTCAGTTACTTCCAAAGAGCATGACGATCTAATAAGCATTCAGAAAATATTTAATATATAGTATATCGTTTTTGTTTTATATTCTTGTTTTATACTTTTATATTGAACAAAGAAACTGCATTGACCCTCTCAAGGCAGGCGTTGCTGATTTGCAAGTTAAAAGCATAGACTTTGCTTGTTTCTAAAATTTAATTTGAGCCTGAAAGGGTTAAATATTTGTTAAATAGCACATTTTTAGCACATAATATGGATGCAAGTTTATTTTTAATTAAATTAAATGCGTCTGTGAATTGACTTTGCAATTTCTGAGGGAAAAACAAGTGTAGACAAATTATTTTCTCCTGACATTTAATAAACTGAAACTGCTTTGTGATTATTTGCTTTTAACAATTACAACAATATGATCGATTTAGCAATAGTTCTTTATGTAAATAAAAGTATATGGTTACCTTGCAAATTAGCCATGGCAAATGGTGAAGGATGAAGCTTAATCTTAAGTGGAAAGAAATTACTTATTCATTAAAAAAAAAAAAAAAAAAAAAAAAAAACTAGTTTATGCGCAACTTACCTCTATATAGCTTTTTTTTAATGGATATAATCTATATTATATCTTTATTCAGCAATATTAGTCCTATTAGGGCTGCACGATATTGGAAAAAATTGACATTGCGATATTTTTTTCCTCTGCGATATATATTGCGATATTTTATATATATATATATATATATATATATATATATATATATATATATATATATATATATATATATATATATATATATATATATATATATATATTTACTTAAAACTAGGGCTGTGACGGTCACCATGACAACCGCGTCACCGCGGTGGTCATTGCCACCTCGGTTGTCCATTGCCACCGGCCGTAGTACGTGACGTCACGCACTTTAAAACACAAATTACTGTTATGTTGCCAAGTATTACATATCTGTTAGAATATAACATTAGGCGCGATTCAGCAAGTTCAAGTTCAACCATGAATCTTGTTAGAAAACGAACTCTTACATCTGGGAACATTTTGGATTCGTGCCGAACTAAAAAGGTGAACGAATCAATTTGGATTAAGCTTTTTGTATGGGGGTTTTAAGTAAAGTGTGTTTTAATATTCACTGCTGAGAGTCCAAACACTGAGGAGCAAATCCATCGATACGCAGATCCACCATGCAAGCTAGTGGCGATTGACGGCGAGGGAAAAATAGCCATGTAGGCTTAATCAACTCCTGTCTTCTAAACGCAGAAGCCCAGCTCAGCCAGGCATGGCAGAGGCATTTGCAAAAATGGCCAGATACAAAAGAGAAAGTGATAAATGGAAGACATTGACGAGAGTAGAGAAACCTGCGTTGCGAGAAATGCGGGCGGCGGAACAGAAGGAGAAGCCCTCTCTCGCATGGTTGTGAAAAAGTACCCTGTCTGTGCATTTTTCGCTACAAGCACACCGTCTGACAGTGTATTGCTGGAAACATTATAACCCCATTCTTCACTTAAACCGGACAAAGTCAACATGTTAGTTTTTCTGGCAAATAATTTAAAATATGACTACAAAAGGTGGAGAGAAACTACTGTGTTTTTTTAAACATCTGACTTATATTGTTACTAGGTTAATATTTTCTTTTTACTTACAATTATTAATATTTATATTATTATTACACTGATAAGTAAAGTGCCATTTAGAATTTTTGTTAAGTTCTTAAAAATGTAACGTTTAATTGTTATTATTATACAGTTTCAAGCAGTTAAAGTAATGTAATATTTAACTACAATATTTATAAACAGTTTTGTGTTGTTTTATTAACGAAAGTTCAAAAATAAACATGCACGTTTATACGGATGTTTTATTTATTAATATTAAATTCGGTTATTCCTTAATTTTTACATAAAAGGTAAATTAACTTAAGTAGGCTACTTTATTTGTTGATGTACGAGATCGAGGAACATGTTTGCCAGTAAATAATGTTCGCACCACTTAAAAAACAAAACAAATGAATAACTTGCGAAAAGGATGCAATAAAAAATGCAAGCGCTTAATCATTCTTCACAATCGGATTCGTACATGCAATAAGCCGAGGCTATATTGCGCCGACAAGAACAAGCCCTAAAACTAAGTCTAGAGAGAGAATTAATACTAGTTAATATTAATGATTATAAACACAAACTGCGTTGTATGATAAACGCATCACAATGATGTCGTGATCTTTGCTGATGAACTGATATGTTATCGCCGTCTCCCCAGCCAGGTTTTCATCTGCTTTTTTCCCCTTCTTCTGGATACAAACAATAAAGTATCAGCGCCAGACCAGTGGTTTAAATTATATTTTACGCATTAAAAAATAAATAAATGTTTAAAGTTTTGTATTGCATAGCCTATATATTTTTAAAGATTATCATTCAGCTTACCTGCAGCGCATGAGGTTGTGTGCTGGGCAAATCCCCTTTACTCATGCTACCCATTTCATTTATGACACCGTAAACTTGACTTGGCAGGCTGATCATCTTTAAACTCAAAAGGTGTTTTTAACTTGAGACTGCATGCTTCTGCATAATGTGATGTTTCTTATTACAACTGTTAGCGGTGTCAAAATGAAAGCAAACATTAAAAAGGGTTTTGTTTTATCAATTGTATAGTTTAGTTTTAATAATAGCTAATGTATATAATAAATTATAATATCGATTATTGTGTAGACCACAATGTTCAACAAAACAATTTTATTAGGTTACTCTAATAGACCAAATCCCTAACTGAAAAACGAATGTGAAAATGACAGGCAGTTGCGTCTTTGCTAAAATTAATTTAACGACAAATTTCTTTTGCTTTTTTCCCCTTTAGAGATCAAAAGAGCTGTATTTAAATAATTATTTCACTAAAACATGAATTGAATGCCCAGTTCTTTCCCGTGTGAGTTTAGTGCGCCTCCGCCGCGTCTGCGTTTTTAAGGTTACAGGTGCACCCTGACCTGACGCGGGGACCAGATCTCTGTATTGCTTTAATTTCTCAATTTTCATAACTGCATTGCATTTTCATATGGAAAAATATCAAAATTTATGTTCTGAAAGTAGTAGGAATGACGGGAGTGTTAGTAAATAACAGAAAGAACTTTCACTTTTGAGTGAACTTCTGTCACGTGTTATTTTAGTATGATAAAATAAACAAAAATAGTAATGCAGAAAAGTATTTTTCGCTCTGCCAAGCCTTCTCTGTTGCTGTATAGAGAAGCAGCCTGCTCAGTCTCCTTAACCCGGCCCCACCCCGCCCACCGACTCCTGAACGTCTCACTCACTAACTCACTCACTCACGCGGGCATGCAGTGCGGTCTCATGAGGAAACGCAGCTTTTTGATATAATGTTTTTCTTGTTCCCAAATACAAATAATTTATCAAGTATTGTTTGAAATAAGTATTCGTAAAAACACGCTATTCCTGCTTTTCCGAATACCGTATTCCAGTTCGGCTCCACCCATAATATATATATATATATATTTTTTTTTTTTTTTTTTACATCGCACCCTCCTGCGATGTGACTATCGCGGATGCGCACATCGCGATTTCGATGCTGAAACGATATATCGTGCAGCCCTAAGTCCTATAATTACTTTCATCAGCAAAAGGTTCATGCACATTAGTTTTTTTGAAGTTTCTTGGAGCTTCATATGATTACAGTACACATGGAATGTTCTGACAGTTTTTGGTTCTTTTTCTGGATTTTAAATGTCTCTGGACCATTTCTATCTATGGAGGATGTGAGTGCTAAAATATCTCCATTTGTGTTCCAAAGATAAACAAAGGTCTCAGGGGACTGGAAGGACTTGAGGGTTAAAAATGAATAACAGAATTTTCATTTTTTGAGTAAACTAATCCTCTAAAAGCATCTAAGATAGCAGCATAATTACTGCATGTCTGCTTTTGGAATGGTTTTCACATCAGTAAGAGGAAAAGACTTGATTGAGCTCCCCACTCACATAGCATTTAGGTCACGTTTAAACATACAGCCTGAAAGAGAGAGACATGGTGTGTGTGTGTGTGTGTGTGTGTGTGTGTGTGTGTTACCTGATCAGGGAAGAACTCCAACAGAAACTGACTTAACAGAATAATACCCAACCCCTCTGGATCCAGCTTACTCTTCATCAGATTCACACTGAGGTTAAAAAAGAGAAATAAATGATCATAAGAGATATAGCTCACTGTATATGTGCATGTATTCCTCACTGTCAATAAAACATGTAGACACAATTAGCTAGAAAGGAATTATGCTCAGTTACTTAACATAGAACAGTGTCTGGTGACGTTAAACCTCAGTGATGTTAAAACAGGGCAGACTTTTCCTTTTAAAGTCATTCAGAGAGACTGATAACATTATTAACTCCCTCCCACACAAGCTCAGTAATCAGAGAATGATAAATGCTTTCTCGTGTGATCACAGGTCACTTCAACGTACACATAAAAATTGAAACAATAATAATCATTTGCCAAAACCTTGATTATGCTGTATGTAGTTTCAAAAGGGGCCAAAGGAGAGTTCAAACCTCATCAACACTTGACTTAACCACTTTTGACAGAACAGGGTGCTGTGTGAAAACAAACATGCGAGCTAAACTTTATTCTGTCAATTAATCCTTACATTATAAACCCTCTTGCTGAATGGCTCAAGCTGTCGTTCAGCTGTCAAAGGTTGATGTTATTTAAGAAAACAGGTGGTTTTAAATCACTCAGATTTCAGTGGGAAGCGGTTTAAGAGGTGAAGCTTTCAAAGGGACTCTGTTTAGTGGCTTTAAAATGAGGTTTTAAACAAAGTAAAAGACTTTACTCCCTATCTCCCCTTTGCACTATAACAGTCATGAGTCTGTTTGAGTGGCTTGTGAACCAAAGCTGTGCAAAGAGAGAGGACAGATATTTTAACATGCAAAAACCTGTTCTTATCACTGCTCAAACACAATGCTACCCATGTTTGTATAAGCATAAAAGTACAAAGTATGTTATAAATGAAAAAAAAGATAATTTTATCTAATTATATATTTTTAATTTAGTCAAGAATGTTAATGTTTCAAAATTATTTAAGTTGTACAAATAAGGTTAAGTAACAAAAACATGCACAAAGAACACAAAGAGAAAGAGACTGTTAACAAACTTTAAAGCAAATGCATTGAAGTATGATGTTTATATGTGTTGTGTATAATGGATAACAATACAATTTGTGTTAGTCCTATTGACCTTATTCTACGGTGGAAGCGTGCTCATTTTTACGAATATACTTGCGATTCCGCTGCCTATGATTGAAATGACTAAAAATAATATTTGTCAGAAAACGGTCAAACTCTCTACAAACAAGTGTGTTCATGACTATATAAAGAATATAAAAAGTAGAATAATAAAAGAAGAAAAATATCAATTTGCAACAAAGCTTTTAATGTTTTTAATTTTTTTGTATTCTGTTTTGGAACAATTAAACTAAAATTCACAATTATGTTGTTGAATGTTTCTTTAGGGGAATATATTGCATCTTAAAAAATAAAATGTGACAAATACATAAAACTTATCTGTGTTTTTCTTCTCTCAACAATGCAAATTTGACTGTCTGAAACTTTTCCAAAAAAAAAAAAAAAAAGACAAAAAAAAAAAAAAAACCACCAACATTATACCAGCATACCAGTCTAAATTTAGGGTCAAATTTTTATAACATAAACAAAACGAGAACAAACAAACAAAAAAAGAATAAAAAAAATAACAAGAACCCATAACAATATTTCAAATTTTGGAACATTCACACTGACTGACCACTTTATTAGGTACACCCTACAAGTACCAGGTTGGACCCCCTTTTGGCTTCAAAACGTCCTTAATCCTCTGTGGCAAAGATTCAACAAGGTACTGGAAATATACCTCAGAGATTTTGGTCCATATTGACATGATAGCATCATGCAGTCGCAGCAGATTTGTCAGCTGCACATTCATGATGCGAATCTCCCGTTCCAACATATCCCAAAGGTGCTCTATTGGAGTGAGCTCTGGTGACTGTGGAGGCCATTGAGTACAGCGCTTTATGACATGGCACGTTACTGCTTCCTGCTGGAAGTAGCAATCAATTGGTACTAATGGGCCCAAAGTGTGCCAAGAAAATATCCCCCACACACCATTACACCATCACCTGTTGATACAAGGCAGGATGGATCTATGCTTTCATGTTGTTGATGCCAAATTCTGACCCTATCTAAATGTTGCAGCAGAAATCGAGACCAGGCAACGTTTTTCCAACCTTCTATTGTCCAATTTTGGTAAGCATGTGTGAACTGAAGCCTAAGTTTCCTCTTCTTAGCTGACAGGAGTAATGGTTGGTGTGGTCTTCTACTGCTGTAGCCCATCCGTCTCAAGTAGGACGTGCTGTCCGTACAGAGACGCTCTTTTGCTTACTTCGGTCATACTATAAGGGGTTATCTGAGTTACTGTTGCCTTTCTATCAGCTTGAACCAGTCTGGCCAATCTCCCCTGACCTCTGGCATCAACAAAGCATTTGCACACACAGAATTGCTGCTCACTAGATATTTTTTCTTTTTCTGACAATTTTCTGTAAACCTTAGATATGATTGTGCATGAAAATCTCAGTAGATCAGCAGTTTCTGAAATAATCAGACCAGCCTGTCTGGCACCAACACAACCATTCCACGTTCAAAGTCACTTAACTCGTCTTTCTTCTCCATTCTGATGCTCGTTTTGAACTGCAGCAGATCATCTTGACCATGCTAACATGCCTAAATGCATTAAGTTGCTGCCATGTGATTGGCTGATTAGCAATTTGCATTAACAAGCAATTGGACAGGTGTACCTAATAAAGTGGCCTGTGAGTGTACAACATTGTATTGCAATTTTATTTTGAGACGATGACAGTTAGTAAATTAGCATTGCTGGAACACCTTACCGACCATTCAGCACTGAGGACTTTAATGCTCTGTTTTAGAATCAAACACATCATACAGGCACACTTTAACAAACATAAACTTACTAGTCTGGCTCAGAGACGAGATCCAAGGCTTTCATAACATCTTCAAGAAGTGTGTCTGGAATGAACCCATTATCTGAAGATGAGGAGAAAGAGAAGAGGCAGATGGTTAGAGCTTCTGAGAGCCTTGATCACCACCCACACAGTCTGCCCGTGTCTCATGCCCAACATGAAACAACAGTTTCATCTCTCTAATCAAAGCCATGTTGCAGACCATGCACACATATGTGTACAAACACACCCAGACAATGGCTGATAAACAGATGAACGACTGCTTTTCCTCCTTTCTGGTCTCCAAGTGTTAGACAGGATGTTTGCAAAGCAGCTGGTATGCTAACTCTTTTCCGTTTGCTATAAAATGAACTCTCTCCTCCAAATTTCCTGCAGCAACTAGATTAAGAACAATAAATATCTGTACCACGGAATGAAATCAGATACAGTCAGGCGTATTTGAAAAAGCGTTGAGAGGTGTTTGCAAAATTTTTCAACTGCATTGCAACTCATTTTGGAGGAAGACAATATTCAATAGAAGACAACTTGAGATCCATACGAGATTTATTGGATCATGATTGTCAGCATAATATTAATAATAATAATAATAAAAATAGTACTATGGCTGGAATTTCTTTTTTATTGATCAATAACACATAATACATAAATACGCATGTTGATTTCATGTTATTTTAGCATTTAATTTATTAAATGCTAAAATAACATATAAATGCATATAAAAAGATGCATTTTTTTTCTCATTTAGATAAATGAAATGAGTGTGAACAATCTCAATTCATAATTAAATTGTCTGTGGTTAAAGTTTGGAATAAACATCTAAATCGCTGGTAACTGAGCTAAAACAGACATTATATTGCATGTGCTCACACACACACACACACACACACACACACACACACACATACACATACACATACACATACACACACACACACACACACACACACACACACACACACACACACACACACACACACACACACACAGAATATTGTTCTTATTAACACAAGGGACAGGAATGTTGTTTACGACTTTAAGAGGCAGAAAGATGCCAAGCGAGAACATCTAATCTTGTTCTTGATGACACTTTGAGTGTGTGTTGTAAATTAGCTCTTTTAAATCAAAACTTTGGAAGACGATGCTAGTTCTCACAGCGACACATTCAGTGATCTACACACACACAAAGCTCTTCTACCTGACAGATGTGAGACAGTGCAGTTGGCGATCTCTGCTCCAGGTTCCCTGTATTCCATCAAACACCCTCTTCTACCTACTTTATATATTATCGTCGGGACTCGTAGGTTTAACACAAGAGCAATAAATAACAGAGAAAAAGTAGGGGAGGAAAATACAACTTCAGGCAACAGAATTCTTAGGAAAAACACAAACAGGATCAGGAAGAACAAATATAATGCAGTACATATGACTAAGAGAGTATCAGGGGTTTGTTCATAAAATTAAAACCGCTGACTTTGCAACATAAGCACCTACTCTGAGCTAACCTGTCATTGTTATGGGACATTATGAGAAAGTACACCAAAACAAGACCTAAATGCTTTATTTAAATATGAGCTAAATGATCACAAAATAATTAATGTTACAAAGATAGTTCAACCAAAAAATTACAATTCTTTTGAAAAAGAAAAAAAAAAAAAACTTTAAAAAATATTTTGAAGAATACTGGTATCTGGTACCCACTGACTTCCATAATATTTTGTTTCTACCACCAGCATTCTTAAAAATACCTTTTTTTTTGTGTTCAGCAGAAGAAAGAAACTCAAACATGTTACAAACAAGTGAAGAATGAGTAAATGATAAGAGAAGAAAGAAACTCATAAATGTTTAAAACCACACGAGGGAGAATGATTTTTTCTGCTTGGATGAACTATCCCTTCAAAACCAGTTGGAAACAGGAAATTTAGTCTGCAAATCGCTATTAGAAAATAGGTAATCAATGGGTTGTTTATAAATACTGTAAAAAATGTAGAAACATGCAAATTATATACAGTTTAAAGATAATTTGCTCTCTTAAGGGCCTCCTAAGCAGGGCTTGACATTAACACCCGCAACCCGTCAAATGTGGGTAGATTTAGGCTGTGGCGGATTAGAGAGCTGCTCCCACTAGCCACTTTGGCTGGTTGAAAATAATTTAAAATTGTAGTTCTTTGAGAAGCAGCATGACTTTTTGTACGAGCAAAAGAAAGCAGATTAATACCGAATGAGAGGATGATCATGTGCACAGTGAGACGCAGGCTTTCTTCGCTCACTGATGTATAGAGTTAGAGGTTTTAAAGCTTGCGCGCAATGCAAACGTAACCTGTGCAATCAGTTCTCTGTGACAAATGGACAAAAAATTATGCTCGTGCACCCACTGTCCTGCTGCTTCAAGAGCTCCAGATTCTTTAAAAAAATGTCTTTTTGTAAGCAGCAGCACTTTTCGCTTTTTACCATTCTCTGAACAGATTATTAATAGACATGCATGTGATCTTCTTTTCATTATCACACACAGTATCTTTTTCACCTTTCTTTTGCTTACAGATATTTAAATAGTTTATTTATGGTTTAATTATAATTCTTTACAATAACATTTCAAACACTTTACATTTTAACATCTCAAATAAGGAATTAATAATTATGTATAGTTAAGTGGTGGTCAGGGACCTTTAGCCAGGACAGACTACTGTGCATAGCTTTAGATACGTATAAATATTTTTATTTTTTAAAATGTCTTTTTTTTTTTTTAAAGAAAGATTTTGCTGAATAAAAAGTGCATATGTACAGCTATATTCAGGTAAAATTTTTACCCAAGAAATAATTAGTTTTTTAGTATATTAGTAAAACACCCTGAAACCATAACCTATTTGCTCATGCTCATCGAACTATTGTGGTCATAACACAAAATCTAAAATCTAAGTCAAATTTATGCATATAATATATTTTCCCAACAACAAAATTGTGGCTAGTGAAAATGCAGAGTGGCTAGCCACAGTGGCTGGTGATGAAAAAAGTTAATGTCAAGCCCTGTTCTTAAGCATGCAACATATGTTTGGATGTGCACATACAGAAATGTATGTGGCTGGAAGAGAAAGTGGACGAGTGGACGTGTTCAGACAGATCATTTCTGACATCTAATAAAAGTGTAAAACTATTTAAAAAAATAAATATAACTATAAAAGTTAACTCATCACATGTGATAGTAATGACATTTATAAAAAAAAAAAAAGATTACTATTTCTAAAAGCATTAATCATAACAAATGCGCTATACTATGATAACTGCTTAGGAGTGATGTTCCAGTAAGACTGAAGATAAAAAATAAAAAAATAAAAATAAAAAAAGGCTGAAATGTGACTTTGTGAGATGATTTAAAAAATAGAGTTGTTATAATAATCTCACTTTATCGACTTGTATAAAATCAGGTTTAATGTTTAGCAAGTCAACCAAAGCATGTTAAATAAACAACAGCAGTGAAGGCCTATGTTAGTGGATGTGAGGGAGTGTTGTGAGTGTGAAGTCCTGTCTTTATGACTGATATCTGTCTGTGTAAAGGGATACTGTGGGAGAATCATTCAAAAGAATGAAGGGTTTAACCTAAACCTGAAAACGTAGCCACTGAACTACGTATCTTGACGCACACACACATGCTCCCTCACACCTGTAGACTTCAGGAGTTGATTACTGCTCTTTTACTTCCCTGAAATAACACCTTTGCATCAGATCAAACGTTACTCTTTCATTTCCTACTCTCTTCTCTTTACACTCGCGCACACACACTATCACATAAACTGGATCTTTGCACTACCAAACAAACTGTAGAGATAATAAACTCGCTGTGTTTTGCTAAAGCTCATCTTTCTCTCAGAGAAACACAAGTTGACTCAGCTGCTGTGGTTGAGCTGACGTTGGAGTTTCTGCAGTCTCTCATTCTCTCTTACAAACAAAACAGATGAAATGCGTTCGTTTTATTAAATAATTTTACCTTCCGGGTCAAATGTCTGGAAAACTCTTCTGGCCTGTTCTGACGCAGACTCAGGAGCAACCAAAGCCATTTCCTAGAGAGAGAAGGAAATATGAAAAACAAATGAAGAGTTTTGTGAAAGTTGACATAATTTTTTTATGATTTTACAGAATACATAAACCACATTTAATAGCAATATAAACCTGTGCTTCCCACACATAGACTTTATTAACGGCCACCAAAGTATATTTATTGACAATTTTTTTTTAAACAATATTATAATCCTTTTACACTTTTTTTGTATTCCAAACATCCACATTCGATTAACCAGTGGAAAATCTTCTCTCGCCCTACACATTTCATACTACATATTGTTTGTGCTCGAGAACTTACTCAGACAATCTCACATGCTCTGTAGAGATCCACAGAGATGCGCCTTGTTAAGGCTTAAAAATGCATCTGGCCAGTGTTTCTAAATCTTCTAAAATGTCAGAGAGTTGACTTACGCTGTCTAAAAATGTTGTGTTTTTGCCTTACTCTTTATTAAAGATTACTTTCTGCTTGGCTTCACAGCTGACAGCGCACACAGCCACGAGACCGAGAGACCAAGAGAAAAAGTAAATAATAGATCTAAACTATTTAAAAAACTTAAATGGTCAATCAACTCATTTACCTTATTTAAATAATCAACACTTTTTATTCTAATTATGAGGCGCAAGTAATTTATTACATGAAGAAATGATTCACGGAGCTTCTCCTACCACAGCAAATTCCGTTTTTACAGTTAATATTTGGCGCCAGTTAATCATGAAGTGACGATTTTGTTTGCTTTGACTCATTGGATGGAAACGCTGCTTTATTCACACGACTTTTATGCAATAATCCAGTTTTGCGCATACAGTTAATTTGTATTTTTTGATGGAAACATAGCTATTGTCATGCCAATAAAGAAACCTGAACTTGAGAAAGAAAGAGAAAGAGAGCAGCTGTGTGCAGATGGCTCATAAATGGCATAAAAATAAGAGAAACCCGTGTAATTCTTTATTTCGACAGCCTTTTTAAAAATCTTTAACCAACTGAAAAGAAACTGTGTATAACAGTGTCATAATAAATAAAAGTATTGTTAAAAATCACGTTTTGTGTCACATGTAGTTAACAATTTATGTGCCATGGGTGAAAGATGTGTTTCAATCCGGCTTACTACTGCAAGTATACTTCAAACCTGTAGGAAACACTGAAAACATATACAAAAACAACAACACATATATAAATGTTTGGATGTGGTATTTGAGGAGGGTACAAAGATAAGTGAAGAAATAGTAATGAAGTTGATTTCCTGTGTGGATAAGCGAACATTGACTTCAAATGACCCGAATTTAACCATTCAGTCTTTTTCAAGAACTAGAGAGGAATGAACGATGATGCAATGTGCTTTAAGGGCTCTTGCTGAAATATATGACAGTTCAAAATGAGAAAATGTTTACATGAACTGTACTTGCATCCTTTTGTTTGCATGTGCATTTGTAAAGAGACGAAGTATGTGATTAAATTTTGTGTGTGTGTGTGTAACTGATCTGGAGATAAACTCATAAATGGCAAAAGTGCTTTTCCATCAAGCACTCTTTTAATGAAAACAATCTTCTATCTCTCTCCCACAAGCGCAAATCTCACAAACATACACCGAACTTTGCTGATTAATAGAAAACAAACCAAGATCCATGTGTGTTTGTTCGTGTTTGAGTTACAGCGGGATCACTGCCCCATCAATATGTGCTGCCTGCAGGGACTTGGGACAACAAAACATCTGTGTGTGTGTCTCTGTGTGTGTGTTAAAACAACTCAAGCTGAAAAATATGCAGAGTCAGCATGCACAGCTGAATCACGTACAGCTAAAACAGTTCACCAAGTTTTCCATCTGTACATTCCAATAGCGTAAAGAGTGTCATAAGCTTTATATAGGAATTAATCAATATGGTGTACACAACAAAACAAGTGGCCATCATCATGCATTCTAAGATATTAATAAAATATTGTCACTTAATTAGAAATACACTACTTCAGTCTTTGCTTTGTTAACAATCACAAGTGTACAGAGTCACCGTTTTATTTACAGTAGGATGTCATCTAAGAATGCAGTTATCAATCAGGGTTCATACACATTTTTACTAATAAAATTCTATGACTTTTCCAAGACTTTCTAGTTAATTTTCATGACCTAATGTTTCATCTAAGGTCTACATATGTAGATGTGTATGATTTTTTTTTTAAAAAGATGTCCAGTTGTGTTTAGGGATGCACTGAATATTCGGTCACCAAAAATCTTTGAACGAAAATCACATCGAAACACAACTGAAACAGTATGTTGTAATGACGCAAAAAAAAAAAAAAAAAAAAAAAAGCATACACATTCATTGTCTAATATATTCAGTAAAATACAGCAATAAAGTGCCTCAAAATGTAATAGGTAGGTATATATACCATTTTAATATGTGACTCAGATGGCAGACTGTAGCCATACAGTATCTCTGCAAGATATTTTTTAAATTTGGCAAAGTGTAAATTTTTGGCAGTCACGGTTGCGCAGTGGGTAGCACGACCGCCTCACAGCAAGAAGGCTTGCTCACAGCATAATTTTTTCTAATCAGTGTTTCAGTTTTCGGCCTTGATTTCCTCTTTTTCAATACATTTTTTTTAATGAAATTATTAATAGCATCTGGATAAAAAAGTATACTGTACTTTTTTTGCATATAATAAAACATATTTGCAGAAGTAATCAGAACAGTCATTTTCACCTACTGCACTTAAAATACATTGCCATGGGTTGGCAATAGCATTTTTTACTTTTTTTTTACAGGTAAAAAGTGCTTATATTTTCCTCTAAAAATCTGAAATTCTAATCAAATACGAAGTGTTTTACTGCACTTGAAGAACACTAGCAATGAACATACAAACACGGTCATGGAAGAGTGAACGTAAACACAGTCTGTGTACTTTCACAGTACGGTTTCAGTGCAACACTCACAAATATCTCCTCCTATTTCACAGACAAAATATACAGTTCACAGTCACACAGAGACAGAGCAACAGAGGAGACAACATGAGAAATAAGAGACAAAAAGGACAAAAGAATGTAGATGACAAGTAGAAGTTGCAGCTGGATTTTGTTTGCCTTAATACCTTAAACTAAGCAAGTACTCCACACAGTCACACCAGACACCTACACTCAACTGCTAGATATTTAAAATGAAATTAAACTTTCAGAGTCCTTGCCCGAGTTTAAAACCCACATTCTTCAAGTGATGAAAATGGATTTGTTTTAACTTGCGCGAGTAGCATGTAGCTCTGCAGTGATGAAAGAAGAATATATAAAATTAATCTGCCATGGATTCTTAAGTTTAATCTGCCCGTAAAAGGTTCAAACAATCTCAACTAAAAAAAAATAAATAAATAAAAAGCTGTGTGTACCCATTTTACCTCATTGAATGAAGTTTGATAAATTATTTTAAGAAGAGCACATGACATGATTGATAGTGGCTGGTTTCTCATCCTCAATCACCAATAAGCCAATCAGATAAATCCAAACCTACAATGAATAGCTAGTTACTTCAGCTACGTTCCAGAATTCCCGTGCACCCCATCTCCACCTTTTTCTTCTTTACCAGGGGTAACTTTCGAGAACTACCTGATCTTAGAAGCTCTTATGTGCTTATTGACCAGGCGGAGGCCCTGGGCTCAATTAACTCCGAGGTCAGAGTTCTCTCTCAGGACTAGGCATGGGACGATAACCGCTTTCAAGTTATACAGCGGTTTGGAAAAGTCAAGGTTTTAAAACCGCTAAAATTTTCTGTAATACCATCCCTAAGGTAAGTTTAAGATTTTTTTTAATTTACTTTTTATTTATTTTTAGTTTTAGGACAACAGTATCTCCAGCAGAAAAAATATCCAAAGATGCTGTTTTAAATTCTAAAGAAAACCGTGTTTTTGAAACTAATGAAGACAGCAGAAGTCAATGATTTCATAATTTCATTTTCATTATTTAGCCTGACAAGTTTATTATGCCAACATTTTTTAAATCTTTCAAAAAATTAAATATATTGTGTTTAAAGGTTTTTTTTTTTTTACCCAGGCATACAAAAAATAAATAAAAATTTACAGCAGCAATCATAATACCATGATATTTTTTTTATCCAAGGTTATCATACCGTCAGAATCTTATACTGGCTCAAGCCTACCTGGGACAGCATGCCAAACCTGCTATTATTATCAATCAATATCTAAGTGTGAATTCTTGAATTATGCTAAATATGTGTAAACTTCTAAACTAACACAGTGCCATTACAAAACAAACATACAGTTTAACTGCTATTTGCTTAATAGACAAATACAATAAACATTACCACAAACTGCTTTAAACAATTGCTGCGTTTCATGGGCAAAACTTCTTATAAACAGTTATTTTTTATAAATAATCAAAAGTAATAACTTTGTGTTTTTACTCTAAGTGCTCTGGTGATTTATTTATTTATTATTTTGAAAATGACTATGTATAATAGGTTTAAAATGACATAAATATATATATTAAAATGTCTTTCCATTGGATAATGAGCAAGTAATTGTGGAAAATGTCAATGAAGTAGAATGTTTTGTTGGTCAGAAATCCTAACATGCTTTGAAATGCTTGTATTTTGTGTACGAGTGTTTGCACTGACATCAAGTATATCAAGTGTGACATGTGTTTGTGCACATAAACCCTTCGCCTCACCTTTCTCACACAGAAAACACACACAACTGTGTCTACACGCTAACAGCAAATGAGTAAATGTCTTGTTATAAAGTCTGACCCCTGGTGACAAAAACAACATGCTGTTCCGCTGATGTTTACACTGTGGCTTCACAACAACGCAACCAGGCCTGTAATCAAGCCTGCTGAGTCAGCGTTCCTCTGTCTCTTGCACACAAACTCTAATAGAGGGGAATTACAAAGCAGCACGTCGGGTAAAGACTTGAGCTTGAGGCTGGATGATTTTGCGCAATGAGTGATTTGACCCAGACGACCCCATGGAACCAAACTGAAGCAAGGCGCTTGACAAAGAGCTGCTATTCTGGATAGCTTTCAGGTTTCAGGAACACAAAAAACTGTATTATTAAAAAAAAAAAGTGTAATGTGTTGACTAAAGAAGTACTAAGACTCAATACTAATCTTAAATTATGGCTAGAAAAGGAGCACGGTCATCTATTTTCAGTCAAATCCCGCCAGAGGAATACTTATATTCCCAATTACGCTATATGACACTGACATTATATATGCTTTTTTTATCATATGACTCCGGAATCATAATTTTTCAACATATCTGTAAGGCAGACTCAAATGTTAAGAATCTGGAGTCTGGATTTCATTATGTTCTTGAGACCCAAATACGCACACATGCTCTCTCACACTCACACTCACACACACACACACACACACACTAAAAGGCAACGCCTTAAGAGGCTATAGATGGAAATCAGTGATGCATCTTTCTTACACGGGCAAGAAAAAAAAAAAAAAAAGCCACTAGATGTTGGTGACTGAAATTCAGAAACATCCAAAAGAAAGTTTGAGAATCTCACAAGCACACAGGTTCACTTCAACAGCTTTTACAGTGTTTTTGCCAATGTGAAGGATGAAGTAATTTGCTTATATAATCCAGCAAGCTGGAGAGAAATAAAATAGAAAAGTGATAAAGACCTCATTCTCACCTCTACGAAAGCCATGTGATTAAACAAAGAATCAAAACCGAGATAAGTACAGTCATATGCAGAGGAGAAATGACAGGAAATGTTGAAAGTGTGCTCAATTCTGCTTTGAGAAAACTTTAAATAAAAACAGTTTCTGTTTTACCTTAAAAGGTGATGTAGGATTGTATATTAGACTGAAGGTGGGTTTCTTTTTTTACACTCCTGTCTTCCACAAAAAACCTGTAGCCTGCCTGATAGATTCCAGCAATAACAATGTAAAAATGCCAAGGTGAAATTTAGTTCATATTAAGCTCAATACGAATATTACATTTGGCCCTTGCTTTCATTTTACATTTAAATGGATAGTTCCCCAAAACCGAAAATTTTGTCATCATTTACCCATACTTCAATTTCACAAACCCGTTTCTGTTAAACACAAAACAAGCTATTATAAAAAACGCTGGAAATCTGTAACCAATGACTTGCATTGTATTTGTTTATTCGGCTATGGAAGGTTACAGGTTTCTCACATTTTTTTAAAATATATTCTTTTATGTTCAACAGAAAATAAGAACTTGGTTTGGAACCACTAGAGAGAAAGTAAATGTTAGGTACATTTTCTATTTTTGATTAAACTATCCCTTAAACTTACTTTATCAGACTTAGCAATTTAAGGTGGCCTTAAAGTTAAACAAAAAAGAACTTAATTCTAATGTGCAGTGAAATAGCGTTAACAACAACAAATATGATTGCAGACCATGATGCCATTCTCACTGTATGCCATCAACATGTGATAATTGCTAGTTGCTGGTATTATGACTCAAACTGGGAACTGTAACAATTAGTCAATGATCTTGTAAGGCGATGTTAATTAAAAACATATCAATGGTCACTTAAACAAGCTCATAATTATTATGGAGTGTTTTGTAGGGCTTGGCAATATGGGCAAAATATCATATCCCAGTATTTTTAAGAGGAATGATGGTATACAGTATATATATCTAATATTTTTCTATAAATGGTCATTTGAGAGTTAAAGCCTTTATTAAAACTATTAAACAGTTTTTGAGCAAAATATAATTTAAACACAGGGGTTTCCCTCCCTGTTTACAAATAAACAGCTGCACAAAAAAATACCAGCTGCACAAATTCTTTGATGAATAAAATACAGTAAAGGTTTTTCTCCTGCTTAAAACTGTTAAACAACATTTCAAATTGTAAACAAAATCTTTGAAAAATAAATACACTACTGTTTTTTTCCTGCTTAACAATAAACAATATTGGATAATACTGTATCGCGTTGGGGAATCATAACGATATATCCCCAGAACCCGATATACCACCCAGCCCTATAGTGTTTTGTAGATAAAGCATAAACAAGTGCAAAAGAACCACACTTCTCAATTTGTGGCCATGTTTTATCAATTTGTTCCCTCGTTGAATTTAAAACAAGGACAAATTAGTACAGCATGACGGACAAGTGAAATGAGGGAACTATTTAATTAGTCATAAAAACAAGTTCTTAATTAATGGGCACCATATTACATGTCATGCCCATGATTTTGTATTATACAAAAACAATCGACGTGCCTTAGCTTGTCTAACAAGCACATTGCCAAATTCTGTTCTTTGGCAAGTCAAAAAAGCCTGACATGATGAAAATCCCATGCAAAACAGAGGCTGAGACATGAAGATTAGAGAAAAGAAACAAGAGATAAGAAAATAATTAATTTATTCTTGCGTTTCACTTGCATCGGAATAGTGATAAAAACAAAAAACTGATGAGCTAAAATGTGTTTTTCTATAGCATTGCCAGTGGTACTATTAGTCAAGTCATAGATACATTTTGTATAATTTCACTTTAAATGACAATAACATTACTAGCAAACATTATCATTAATTGATTAAAGCTCAACAATGTTAAAAAATGAGTCCTTTAGCAGTTTTTGTGACAGAATGAAACAAGGCCAATAAAAGCCTTGCAATTAAAATGATTGCCAATTGAATTACAATGATACAAAACAAAAAGAACATTGCTGTCACCAAAAGATCTGAACCATTTCATTATACAATATTACAAGCCTCTTATTTTAAATAAAAAAATCTTTCTCAACTAGACAAAGAGGCTGGTGTTCTAAGTTTCATCTGCACTTCATGTCATGATTATATACCACAGTAGTAGATGCATCTGGGAGCATTACAATTTTAAACAAATCGATCATTAATCATTTATTTAAATGATCAATCTTTGTGTTGTAGAGACTTCAAAGTATCTAAGAAATGTCCATACTTTGAAGTCTGCAGTGTAAACTGACAACTTATTGATTTATTTTTCTTTTTTTAAACAGAGGATGAGCACTGTAGTCTACAGCTGCACAATATTGGAAAATCAGACATGAAAATTGCCATTAGAAAGGAATTTATTAGATTAGATTGATTGGGATAATTCTGTAGAGAAGTTACTTATGCATAAAATGTAATCCATTAAAAGCATAGATAAATACAAATGAGCAAAGATAAAAGTGTGAATAAAAAGTGTTTAATGGTTTTTAGGAGGGTCAAAAAGTATTCAAGTACAGAGTTTGAATAATCAATGTAAAATAACACTGCAAATGTCTTTACTTTATAAACAATTTAATAAAATATACATTATTAAATTTACAAAGGGGTAAAATGTCTTGTGCCTAAATACTTTGAACTCTCTCTGGCCTTAAAAAAAAACATGTTCAAATGAAACGTTCACTCCATTATGTTTAAACACTGCAATATACAAAATTCTTATGTGTTCTGAACTGTTAATGTTGAACTTAACATTGTGATCCTGTGATGTGCCTATTGCGGATGAACACATTGCAATATATATAGATACTAAAAACTATACATTGTGCAGCCCTAATTTAGTTTCATTTATATACAAGTTATAGGATGGGTATTTTAATAAAGATTACAGATTTATGTTAATGCCTTTTAAATTAGTCTGATAGATCAGAATCAAAACAATTGTTTTAAATGTTGTTATTTGACAGATTTATGCCATTTTTTTTCACAACAAAGAATTGCAGCTAATATTTATAGAGATGGTATTGCATTAAATCAGCAACAGCAAAACTTTAAAAATTTAGCAAACATGTAGCTTTGCTGTTAAAAGGTAAAATGTATGTATAATCCAACAGGAAATCTAGGTGTTAATATTTAACAATATTACGATTTTATTACGTTTGATAAAAAAAAATAATAAAAAATAAAAAACGCAACCTTAATGAGCAAAATAGTTCTGACTCACATTCCCACTTATTAAAAAAAAACTGAATCAGGATCAAACCTAAAAGAAATTAAAACTTGGCATTCAGAATCAATGCTCATCTCAAATGGCAATTTGGCAATCAATGCTCACTAGTAAACAGTGAACTTGAAGCTATTAAAAGCTAAACAGCACAGGCAAGGAGGATTACTATAGAATCCAACAAGAGAGCAACCTGACGCGATTTAAATTGTTTCACTAATCGTCATTCAGGCAACACAAACCTAATTCTTAACTGACAATGTTTTGTAAAACACCTCTTGTTGCTACTGAAACTTTCCACCAAATGCGATTAGCCTGGAAGAAAAGATTGGCATCTCTTAGAAAGTCTGGGTCAGGTGTGCAAAGGGGCATGGGTTTAAGGTGAAAAAAATCCATTCATGAAGGTCTTCTCAGCAGTCAACCTCAAACAACAAGCACAGTGTTTCAACAACATCAAAGCAGTGGCAACAATTACAGCGCTACATTAGTCACATTACCAGTTACTGCTAGCAGACCACTGTAACTCAAACTACAGGTAGATATGCTCCTCTGAAGTTCTCCACTACACAGAAACATCGGCTGCATCAGACAGTAGCGCTTTAGACATCTGATACATCACAGCTGACTGGGTCACCGACTAGACTCTCACATCCTCTTTTTACTCCCCGTGGCGTCTCCCTTCATAAAGTCAAGGTCTGTCCATTTCTACATTTAACACTATCTTCCCATCTCCTTGTCATTCTCTCTTTGTGTGCAGGTCTTTTGTTGGTGAAGTATTCTCTATACAGGCATCGGTGTTAGTGAGAGTCCGCTGAAGAGGCCATTGTTGTGGGTTAAGAGGGGATGTGAGGCCCTGCATGTATTACGAGCCCCTTGGGTACAAGGTAGTGCGTGTATGTTTGGCTATACAGCCATGTAGAGCCTTGATAAAGACCAAACTCAACGTTAGACCAATGATGGCACATGTGTGATTGTAAAGGCCTGTACACTAGGGACTGAACTTGATTTAAGATTAATATTTGTTTCAAATTTATTACCATGTTTTTTTTTCTTTTTAAAAGGTACTTATTTATCAGTTGTCTTTTATATCAAATCCTTTAGTTTAACCATATAATCTGAATACAGTAAACTGTTTCCAATAACATTGCATCAATAAAAAAAAAAACATCTTTACTCCAAAAGGTGGAACAGAAGTTGCACTTGAAATGGCTTTTTAAATCTGTTTATTGGTCCTCAAAGGTGACAAACATACATTTACACTAGGGCTGCACGATTTGGGAAACTTTTATATTGCGATTATTGAGGTCATTAATGCGATTATAAATGGTATCTTGAGTCACCTAGCTTTATGAGGTGTTAAAGAAAATGCAGACACAGTTTAGTAATAATGCTCAAATGTGTATTTGTACAACTAGAAATGGTTTCAAAAATAATGAAATATTTGCATTAATGTAAACTTGTTTTCATATTCCTGCATTTATTAAATGTAATATAACAATATTTACAGATTTGTATGATTGTTTATATATACTTATTTTCAGATTTATTTTTCTTGTTCTGGTAAAGCATATGCTGAAAACATGACTATTATGATTGAAATGTATAGAAGATTGTTTTTTCTTCTGTACCAAACATGTTAAAACACTTTGAAAGAAAAAAGTTTAACAAGACTTAAAATCACATTTTAAGCCAATACAATACAAAAGACATCGTTGAATAACAACGATTATCAATGTCAATTAATAAAATACATAACAATATTCATATTTAGCTAGAGGAACATCCAAAACTGAAAGCTAAAAATGGTTCATGAATTGGTTTAATACTTCTTTAACGAATTACAAAACCAAGACTTTGATAAGCAATTAATTTCCCACAATAAAGAGGTCAATGAATTCACTTAGTGGTGTGGTGTGCATACTCTCTATTCTCTAGTTTACAATTTTCCTAGAAATGTACATAAGAATGTAGTTATTGTTCTAGTTGTGTACAGTCCCCAAGCTGTCGCATTCATTTGCCACAGTATTGTGTGTACTGTATGTACACACATGTGTAAGTGCGGCACTACAAAGCTTAAGCGGATATAATAGATCAGATCCCACTAAAAGATTGATTAATGATGCGTCAGGCAGCACAATGGCTGACAGAGACAACTGTCTGACGAAACTAGAAACACACACAGTGTCTGATGAGACTGGAGTCTATTAAGCGATATTATTTTCCTTCCTTCCTATTATATTCTTTTACATATGTTCGTGTATAGCCCACAGTGCCATCCTTTCATGGAAGACATGTAAGAACTTGATGACTGAAGTCTTTCAGGCTGACAGAAATCAGAGCCCTTGTTGGTTTTGACTCACATTCACTGTTGTGCTAATGCTGTGAGAACACGGTGGTCCTATGTGGCGGTACAAATGACTGAGGGCACCTCGCGGTAGCGGAGCAGGGCTTTACAGAAGCATGACCGCTGCAGTGAGGTGAACTCCTGTGGGACACACAAACGCAAGGCCAGTGTTTGTGTTTGGGGGCATGGAGTCAGTAAATTAGCAGAGGATGACAGAGCCCTGGGGTGCACCAGACGACTTTACCAGCATTGCGGTTTCTCTTTCCTCCCAGAGAGCTTTATTTAAAAACCCAGTGATAAGACTTGCTGCCTTAATAGGCAGATGTTTTCTAAGACAACATCCTAACTGTCATTTGTGCCTTGTAATTGATCAATTTAAAACGCTCCACACGGATTTAATAGCTTGCTGATGTTGCAAGTTAATAAGTCACTGTGTAGCGAGTTAATAAATCAATGTGCATTACTTAAAAAAATGTATCGGCATCGGCCGATAATCACATTTAATGACTCAATCGGTATTAGCTGATCTGGCCGATCTCATGAATGGATCGCAAGTGTTTGTGTTAGTCGGAGATGATGAGCAATGACTTGCATGTATTTAGGCCATTTTACATATAAGAACAAAAAGAATGTCTGTTTTAACAATATTGCAAGTCCACTGAAAGCTTCTCTGGACAGATTACATAAATAAAACATCAAAAATATTTTTAGGATAAATATTTAATTATATAACTTCTTCTAATATACTTATTGCAACAAACAGTAGTTTATAGGCCTATTCCTAGTAAAAAAAAAAAAATTATGGATTTATACACCAAAACCCAAAAGTCAACATAATGAAACGAGTGTAGTCAACTCAAAATTTACTGAAAGTTAATTCTACTCATTTGAAAAGAGTTTTGAACTCAGTGTTGAAGGCAATAGGTTAAATACCTCATTACTTCAATTTAAACAGAGTAAGTCCACAGCACTCATATAGATTGTTTGTTTTTTTAAGTCAAATGGTTTGTAGCAATTGTAGAAAATTTCCTTAAACAGTTTGAGTTGCCTTAACTTATTGGGTTTTACAGTACTCAGTTGGTTTGAGTTCTCTTCATTTATTGGGTTTTACTGAGCTCAAATTGCTTCATTTACTCAAATGTTCACAGTACTCATTAGGATTAGTTTTTGAACTTAAATGGTTTGTTGCAATTGCTTTCCTCAAATGGTTTGAGTTACCTTAACTTTTTGGGTTTTGCAGTGTAGGTGTGCATTTTAATATGCACTCCAAACTTTTTCTTAATTGAGATATGTTGAATTCTTATTCCATCATTTGCAATGTTTCCGAATT
The DNA here is from genome assembly GCF_052040795.2 of Danio rerio. Classification (NCBI taxonomy): domain Eukaryota; kingdom Metazoa; phylum Chordata; class Actinopteri; order Cypriniformes; family Danionidae; genus Danio; species Danio rerio. Next base: position 32,601,594 of record NC_141036.1, on the reverse strand, counting down.
GCATTGTTTGTCATTTTTTTTAACCAATTTTTTAATCTGTTTTATACATTTTTTGTGAAGCTGCTTCTGACCATGACATGTTCACACCTGGCTAAGAGACACATTTAAGTGAAAATATGCAACGCCCCTAATTTGTTCTCTGAAGTAAAGAGAGATCTCCATTCAAGTATTATACTTAAGTATCAGGAAAAAAATGTGCTTTATGCATTAGAAGGCTTGAAGCATCAGAATCTGTACTCAGTATCAGCTGATCACCATGAAGGCTGAAGAATGGATTGACGGCTCCTAAAAAAATCAGCTTTGATTAAAAGGGATAAAATTGATGTTAAAATATATTAGCATAAATATATTTTACTTTAAATACCAAATCACAAAATTACTTAAATTGTCTTTATATGACAAAATATTTAGTAAAAACAAAGACATTTTGAGTAGAAAAAGAGAATAGAAAATATTACGCAGAAAAAAAAAAACATTCCAAAAAACATACAATTTTGTAAGTTTTCAAACTTTTGGAATTACTTTACAAACATTTTAGTTTTAATCAAAGTTTAATAAATTAAATTTTACTTTTTCAATTTAATTCAATTCAGCTTTATTTGTATAGCGCTTTTACAATGTAGATTGTGTCAAAGCAGCTTCACATAAATGGTCATAGTAACTGGATCAGGGTAGTTCAGTTTTTAGTGTTTAAGTTCAGCTCAGTTTAGCTAAGTTCAGTGTGGTTTAAAATCATTACTGAGAGTCCTTTAAATTCTAATAATTTAATTCTTACAATTCCATCACCTTGACTTCCTCCTAGTGAGCTCATCGGAGTTTGACTGCCTTCTAAATGAAAGGTAAATTATACATTTATTTAAAGAGCATACTAATGATGCCTCAGAATACTTTGGTAATAAGCAGATGAGCAGGTACTGAAACAGAACTATGACCTTGCACCATTCATCTTTATAGTAGCATCATTTACAAAGTCTATTGCTCTGAGATTTGGAAAGTGGAGCAATAACTTTGTGAGCTCAGGGCCGGTAGTAGTGACTGAGTATAAGGAAGAATCAGGCCCCTGCAGGGTGGACAGGAAGGAGAGGAGGACCAAGGGATCAGTAAAAAGATGAGGATGTTAACCTCATCAGAGCTGAGACAGAACGTGGTCTGATGAGTGGAACAAGAAAGCGAAGGATGAGAAGAAGGTTAACATCGTCCCATACTTGGATAAAGACAAAAAGCCTCTAGGGAGACAAAGCAGGATGGAAGGAAATAAGGGATGTAAAGCTCATCACCTCAAATCAAAAAGAGCTTGAAAGCAGCTTTAATAGGAAAGGTAAAAGTAATATTGTTTTAAGAGAGACACAGTCATCTTGGAGTACAACACAGGCCACGGCATTGGTGCACCCAATAATCAACTTTTAATTGGGTGTATGTACAAAAGCAGCATCAGATTTGGTATAAAGAGGGGTACTGTGGTTCAGCAGTCATGGATCATGTTTCTCTGCATTATACACGGTTATAGTTACCAATGTGCTTCGCTAAAAGCTGCTATTCCATTACTCACTGTCCTCAGGGTGTGTGTGTGGCTGTCTGTCCACTGGGACCTGAGATCATTCCTTTAGTGTCCACTGCTGTGTCGGTGTGTGTCCGGGGCCCTCTCAGGACCCCTGTGAAAGGTCATTTGTGTAGTGTCTGCAGCTTTGTGTTCACGTAAATCAGATAAGAGTGGAACACAAACCCTATTAGAAGCTAAAAGCAGAGACAAACAAAGACAGTAACGGGAGTATGAATCCTTTGGGAGACAGGCTTAAAACTCGTTAGAGACACCTAACTCAGGGGTACTCACAAAGAAAGGACCTTTCATGGCACATCACAAACAAACTGCGTTAACACTAATCCCATTGGACAGAAATCATTATGTATTTAAAAACTTTCAGGAAGCCACAGACCAACTGCCAGAACTGTCACCCAAAATAAGACCTGCTGAACTGAAAAGCATATCAGATTCTACAAATCTAATAAGCAGTTCCCAAACATAAGGATGACATGTTGGCACCATTTTGATAGTGTTAACACAACAACAACAACAACAACAAAAAACATATTTATAAGTCCAAGTAATGTGGTTTTAGCCATTTAAAAAATAAATAAATACTATACAATTAAGGTTTCACTGACTGATGTAAATTCATGTTTGTTAACTGATGCTCAGATTGATCGGCCAAACATTGGTATCAGTCGATAATCACATTTAATGGCTTGATCAGTACTCGCCAATCCGGCCAATCTCATTAACCGATCACATGTGTTTGTTTAGGAGTTTACAAGCAGATGAAGACACACATGTGCTCATGTATATTATACATAGCCTACAGCAGCCACAGCATATGAGGAAATGAGGTAAATGATGTGTGGGTGCATGCGCGATCAATACGCTCGCGTCACAACAGCTAAAATAAATACAGATGCAGTGCGACCTGTTTATGCAGTCTATTGGCATGACTCGCATGAGTGATTATCTCTTTGTTGCAAGTGTGCCCATTGTATTTACCATGTTTTGAGATACTGTGACACGAGTGGAGCGATTCTAATTTTTCTGACCAATTTTTAGATCTGTGTTATGTTATTTCCTGTAAAACTGCTTCTGGCCAAGACACGTTCACACCTAAATGGTTATAAGAGATGTGTTTAAGGGTTTATATGCAGCATAATTAATTTATTCACTTAGATAAGGTGAGATTTCCACTTAAGTATCATATTAAAAGGGAAAATGTGCACAATGCATTATACAGCTTGAAGCATTAGAATGGGTACTCTGTATGACCAATCACCATGACAAGAAATCGGTACTCGCATCAGCTGCAAAAATCCTGATCATAGCATCCCTATTGTTAACATTATTATTGCACCGAGTTAACATGAACAGCTTTCTTTCCAATGAACTGGAAGCTGTGATCGTTATTTTCTCCGTATTTTGACAGTTCTAGGAGAAACAGAATGAGAAAACAGTGGGCGTGGCTTGTTTTTTCGACTGCGGGTTAAATGGATGCAGTAAAGTAGGCATTTCATTCAGAAAGATCGAGGAGGGGTTGTAGAAGAGTTATTACAACCTAACAGACTCCTGCTCACCATTTCTATTTGGTGTCAAAACTGACAGTTGAACCAGCGTGGTTAAGTGTGTTAGCCCCACCCACTATCTCAAAGTCATGTAATATGAGAATAAAAATCTAAACAAACAAGTATATTTTTAGGTTTCAATTAAAGATTACAAGAGCATTTTTTTTTCCTTAATGACATGCACTGATGAATTGTTCACCACTAAGCTGGCAATGTGAGCTAACAAACTCATATAGTTAGTTTTGATTTCTTGGGGACTTTAACTAATGTTATCAAAGATAACAGTAATACATTTATCTAGTAAAACATGTATTGTTCATTGTTTGTTCATGTTAAAAATGCATTAACTTATACAACCTTATTGTAAATTGTTACTTTTATTCTAGTCGTCCACATCATATACTATATTATGTTGCATTATATTTAGTGCTGGGCAAAAATGTCTCGATTTATCACATCCAAAACAAAAGTTTGACATAATATATGGGCTTGTACTGTTAATATTTATTATGTTTATGTAATTACACACATGCATGCATATATTTGAGAAAATGTTTAATAATGTGTGTGTGTGTGTGTGTGTGTGTGTGTGTGTGTGTGTGTGTGTGTGTATGTATATATATATATATATATATATATATATATATATATCTTAAGATATATATACACACACACACACACATGTTAAAACAAACCTTAATTTTAAATGCGATTAATCTCAAATAATCTTTGCCCAGCACTGATTGTATTATAAATTACATTAAATTAAATAATATTGTATTAAAATAAAAGGGATAAAACTAGCAAACCATGCATTGAAATCCAAACCCAATTAGTCTTACTAACAGGTTTAGTGTGCATCCTGTTAGCTGCTCTTTGAGTTGTCGTTTGAGAGCTTTTTCCCCCGCTGAGGGCCTGGTAGAGTGGCTGACTCTCTGGGTGACTCCAGGGGGAAAACTAAACCAGATGGACACATAGAGACTCAGAGCTCTACGAGGAAAGAGCTCAGCTTTCCAACCGGAAATCATGGCATTACTCACCTGGGGCTACGCTCCCGCTAACCAGCCCCAGAGAGAAGGTGGAGAGGGAAAAGTAGGTGTCCTATGAGAGCATTAGGGTTAAATTGATTGTGTATGTGTGCTCATTCTACAGAGCTGCCATTTGTAGAAGAAAGCAAAGAGTAGCAGGCCTTTAAATCAGTAAGATCTTAAGCATTAATGACAATTAAGTAGCACTAATCGCTGGAACATGTTATTATTATTATTATTTTTAAATCGAAGCCTGAATAGTGTGTGGGGAATTAAATAATGAAACTAATGTTAGACAACATTCAAGCTACTGTATGCTACCAAAGATACAATATAATTATTTTTCTTTAAGCATTTTCATTTTCAATTACAGTATTATGGGAAAGATAAAAGAGACAAGTGTGATATTACACTGGCATCAAGAAAATTAGCTGTCTTAGAGAGGGACAACGGTCAAACATAAACATTTAAGTGATCATCATACAAATATTTTTGCTCACAATGAGCCACAAATGACCAATTAGAATCATCACTTCATTTGACTTTATGTGAAATTGTTAAAAAGAATCTATCTTAGATTTGGACTAAGAAACCTAATAAGTAACTGAGGAGTCTGGAGAAGCAGGAGCACAGGATGGGGAAACTATCAGTGTGTAATGACTCAGAGAGATGAGAAGGATACTTACCATAAATTTTACTTTCAGAGCTTTTGTAAAGAAAATCTCTACAGACTATACAGTTACTAAACTAACAGACAATAACCCAGAGTACCAGCAGCCTACACACAGAAAAAAACAAAAGGTGATTAATGGCTTGAGGTATGAGGTCAGCCTTTGTCAGTTGTGAGGATTTTGATTCTGCAGCTCTAATCAGGCCTAGAGATGTCAACACTAAAAGACTTAGACAAATACATTAAGGTCCAGTTACATTAAACTTCAACAGTAAATCAACGGACCCTGTTCAGAGACTTATCTATTTCTAAATAATACATACTGTATCTACTTTATTAAAATAGCAGTGAAGTAAATCAACATTACCATTGACATTTAAATAAAAAGTAATTAAAATACAAACATGAATAAGATGTAAATAAGTTTCAAAAGTATTTCAAGGAATTTAAAAAGGTCTTTTTGGTTCTAAAAGTTTCAAGCAAACAAACAAATAAATAAATACATACATTTATAAAGATAAAAGCACTCCATGACTTTCCTTGAACAGGAAGGAAACAACTGATGGACAAAAAGAGTCTCCACTGTGCACCCTCTCTCAGTCAGCACACATCCAAACACCGGATGAGGATAATGTACTGACAGTAAATGGCCTTAAGTGTAAGACCATGATTAATGCTCGCTGTCAATCTCATTTGCCTCCAGGTGGAAACCTTTATGAGAAACAAGCATTTCCTCTGTCGAGTAAAGGGATAAAAACACATGCGCACGCACACAGAACCCAGTAAACACTGTAATCCAGAGGGGTTTAAAAGTCTTGCTCTCTTGTAATTGGATAATGTTTATAATGCAAGAGCAGTCAAGCATTACAAGGACTGTGCCATTTTTATAGTTATTAGGCAAGATGTATTTACATGATGACAACACTAATCTTAAGGATGCAGAATATCGGATTTTGCTGATGTCATTTCGGCCAATTCACATATAGTTTTCCCATTTGTTTCAAAAGTGTTACTTTATTTATTGTGCATAATCAGCACATCATCTGATCAGCTATACACTGATTTACACTCACCGGCCACTTTATTAGGTACACCTTACTAGTACGGGGTTAGACCCCCTCTTTTGCCTTCAGAACTGCCTTAATCTTTCATGGCATAGATTCAACAAGGTACTGGATTTTCTTTGTTTCTCTGTATGTCGTGTACATGTGGTTGAATTGACAATAAAGATGATTTTGACTGTTTGACTTTGATCTCCTATTCCAACCCATCCCAAAGGTGCTCTATTGGATTGAAACCTGGTGACTGTGAAGGCCATTTGAGTCCAGTGAACTCATTGTAATGTTCAAGAAACCAGTCTGAGATGATTCACGCTTTGTCATGCATAAGCTTTATCCTAATGGAAGTAGTCATTAGAAAATGGGTACACTGTGGCTATAAAGGGACGGACATGGTCAGCAACAATACTCAGGTAGGCTGTGGTGTTGACACGCTGCTCAATTGGTACTAATTGGCCCAAAGTGTGCCAAAAAATATTCTCCACTGCACTCAACTGCAGCAGTTCATCTTGACCATGTCTAAATGCCTAAATGCATTGTTTTGCTGCCATGTGATTGGCTGAACAGAAATTTGCATTAACATGTAGTTGTACATGTGTACCTAATAAAGTGGCCAGTGAGTGTATTTTTCCATATTAGCCACAGCTAATGATTACATTTTAAAGTGTGGCAAATTACATATCTATATACATATGTCACACTTTGCAATGAGATTTCATGAGTTAATGTTAGTTAATGTATTTACTTACATGATCTAATTATGAACAATACCTTTTCATCACTTATTAATCATAGTTCAACATTTACCACATGTAATTTACTACAGGTACATGTGCAGACTCAAAAGGTTTCAAGCTTTTGCAAAAGCAAAACTGTTTACTTAAATAGTTAATTATTATTCCCAACACAATAACATTTTCAAGCAGTTTCAAGCACTTTACCCAAAATCTAAGCACTTTTCAAACCTTGAAAACAATAAATTAAAATTCAAACATTTGCTAATATTTCCAGCATCCATACGAACCCTGGAAATCAGACCTGGAGACTTGGGCTCTTTTGAAACTGACTAGAGAGCACGTACTAGGACTATATTCACATGGCTGGATGTGCAATGGGAATATAGTTGAACAGGAGCCACAGATCAGAATATGTGAGATATATGAAGTCAGAGTTTAACCATAATAGAGCCAAAGTTTACCATTCGCATACTTTAAAGGTCTGTCGAAGTGCTTTGAAATGTGCAAAACTGAAAAAAAAAAAATGAATAGAGAGTGAGGCAGAGAGTAACTCCTTCTCTTTAAAAAAAAAAAAAATGTAAAATTAAAAAGCTAATAACGCTTTGTTTTTATCACAGTTCTGCCAGTGAGTGGTTGAGCTCAATCGGATCACATAAAAAGCAAATGAGACTCTTCTTGAAGGGGGCGAGTCAAATACAAATGAGCATTTGATTGGTCAAGAGAGACTCAACTATGAGGTGTTGTGAAAAACAAACAAAAAAAAAAATTTAAAAACAATCTATTTAGTGAAAGTGACAAATTGCAAGATTTGGATGTTTATATCAGTTTTACATTTTCTAAAAGAGAATTTTGTCACTTTTTTGGAGCACAGTGGTTTATGGATACCCTTAAAATTAACAGACTGATACTAACACCTTAAAAACTTTATCTTATTTCATGGGACATTGCTATCAATCTAAATTAATGCATTTTTTCATAATCACAAAAAAGCAAAATATCGCAACGTCAGATTTATCCAATATTGTGCAGCCCTAGCACCTTCCCAACCTAGAAACCACATAGCAAGGCTGTTAACACAGGAAGGCTGTGAAATCAGCATATATCATAATGACGCTCATCTAAATCACTAGAGCTAAATGAACTGACATTCCCACTCAGACCCGAGATACACCTCACTTCAACGATCCCTCTCTGTGAGCATGTCGAGGTGCCAAAGCTGACCGCATGCCGCATGGGCTGAGGCCAGGACACACCGCTGGATGCCTTATAAGTCTAAAAACCTCTTTCTGCCTCTCATCATCCATCCAATACTCCCCCTCTCCTTCTTCTGTTCTCTTCCAGAAGATGTCTAGAGCACTAAATCTATTAGCAAGCACATTCTTGTGTTTTTGTGTCTTCACTCAATAATGAAATGAAAGAAAGCAAACCGCCAGACTGTTGCAGATAAGAAAAAGAGAGAGCGGCGAAGGAGAAAAGGAGATTATTTTCTTAACTCACCTTAGTGAAGAATACTGAGAGGTGAGTTTCGCTGCCAAGGATCCAAATAGGGAACTTTGGAGATTTGAGAAATGCGCCAACCTGCAGAGCAGAAAAAAAAGAAAAGGTGGTTGAGCGCCAATCGCAATACCGATGGCATGACGGCCTGGTCAGCCACATTCCACCCTATCACAAACAGGTCGATTCACTGCGATAAAATGATTGGGAATACTTACAAAAATTGCCAACTATTCAATCATTCAGCTTTTTTTTTGGAATACAGCTGTTATGGAATACATGAAAATGTTTTGTATTTACTTATTGCCTTAGACTACAGATACACTCACCAGCCACTTTATTAGGTACACCTGTCCAACTGCTTGTTGAAGCAAATTTCAAATCAGACAATCACATGGCAGCAACTCAATGCATTTAAGCATGTATACATGGTCAAGATGATCTGCTGCAGTTCAAACAGAGCATTAGAATGGGGTAGAAAGATGATTTAAGTGACTTTGAACGTGGCATGGTGGTATTTTAAAAACTGCTGATCTACAACCATCTCTAGGGGTTACAGAGAATGGTCCGAAAAGAGAAAACATGCAGAAGGCGGCAGTTCTCTGATTGCAAATGCCTTGCTGATATCAGAGGTCAGAGGAGAATGGCCAAACTGGTCCGAGCTGATAAAAAGGCAACAGTAACTCAAATAACCACTTAATACAGCTGACTGAGGTATGCAGAAGAGCATCTCTGAACACACAACACATCCAACCTTGAGGCAGATGGGCTACAGCAGCAGAAGACCACACCGGGTGACACTCCTGTCAGCTAAGAAAAGGAAACTGAGGCTACAATTCACACAGGATCAGCAAAATTGGACAATACAAGATTAGAAAAACAATGCCTGGCCAGAAAGGTTTTAATTGCTGTTGCGACATTCAGATGGTAGGGTCAAAATTTGGCATCAACAACATGAAAGCATGGATCCATCCTGCCTTTTATCAACGGCTCTGGCTGGTGGTGGTGTTATGGTGTGGGGGATATTTACTTAGCACACTTTGGGCACATTAGTACCATATGAGCATTGTGTCGACACCACAGCCTACCCAAGTATTGCTGCTGACCATGTTCATCCCTTTATAACCACAGTGTACCCATCCAGCTACTTCCAGCAGGATAACGCGGCATTTCATTAAGCATGAATCATCTCAGACTGGTTTCTTGAACATGACAATGAGTTTACTGTAGTTTTTTTTTTTTTTTTTTTTACTCCAACACAATATATATTGTTTTAATGTGACACTGTGCAAATTTCTTTCTTTTTCCTATTTTTTCAGTACCCATCTGTATTTCTTATGGATTATTTTGTTTTAAATTCTAATGATAAAAATAACAAAAAAATACTTAAAAAAAAAAGCAGTGCATTTAACATCACTGCTTAAACAACATTTCTTTTTCATAAATAAAAAAAATAAATATATGATTACAAACAACGCTAGTATAGTCTGTACAAGAATGGCTCGATAGGGAAAAGATCACAGATCTACATACAAAAGAGACATGCATCACTTCCACAAACAAAAACCCACAAAAACAGGCTGAGATGAGACAGCAGCTTAACACAAAGCAGCAGAATATTGAAGAAATAAGAGCTGTGAAGGGTAAGTGTAGCTCTGCATACTCTAACTCCAGCTGTTCATCTAAACACTGAAAGCCCTCACACTCAGCTCACATCACTCAACAGGTGAGTATCAGCAGCAGACTTGGGCAGAGAGGTGTTTCAGGCGTGTGCGGATTAAAAAGATCATGAATATTGAGATTGGGGCTCAGATGGTGCTAAATATGAGGTGACACATTCCTGCGTTCCTCTAGTCCAAACACAGCTCACTACACATATCCTGAAGCTGTGTTTAGTACAGTGCCATTCAAAATACAGCAGCTTCTTAATTCCTTTCTCCACAGGTTAAAACAATAGAGTCATTCCTGTCCAGGCTCATAAAACAAGCAGAATGTGCGCACCAGGTGCCAAAACCTCACCCCAAAACACTGGCATGCTGAAAGGTGTTAGAGAGCAGGAAGGCATTTAGCTTCTGAAAGCAAGGACTAAAATTAACACTCATTAAGCTCCAAATTAAAGTAAAAGGTGGCATTACAAGTATATTACACTGCTTCCTTTCTTTTTTATTCTTAGCCAGAGAATGCAATACAGTTTAGTGTGATTATCAACTCACAAAGACTGAGTTAACATGAGCAGCTATTTTTATTTTTTTGCCTTACAGTAAACAGAAATTTAGTTTGAAAATTAAGAAAAAACTTGCACTTGCAACTTGCACACCACAAGGGTGGATTTAGTGATTTGGGGCCCAAAGCAATTCCAACTCCATAGGGTTTGAAAGTTCTAAAATGCACCTTTAGTACTTAAATTTATTTTAATTGATTTATTTAGCTGTTTTTATTCTTATGTCACTCAATCTCCTTTTCTACATGTTGTCCTAATGCAAAATAATAACAACAACACATTAAGAATCTTGAAAAACTATTTAAATGATGTGTTTTCTTAAAATGGATTCACAACAAAAAATTATATATAAACTATGTTGTTAAAACTAAATCTTTACCTAATTTCAGTGCTCCATGATTGAGGGTGGGGGACACAGTTGCGATGTAATAAACATTAAACTTATTTTTTTTGGCCCTCATCATACAGAATATGATAGAAAATTATGTTATAAGTATAAAATTTATAGGTATAATTTATACTTCTAGGTATTTATGTGGGGACCCTCAGATTTTCTGGGGCCATAAGCGACCGCTTACCTTGCTAATTGGTTAAATCCATCCCTGACTACACCTTTTCCCATGATTAAGGTTTCTGTTTTTTGACAACAAAATTAAACACAATGCAAAATTTCAATTTTACATTTTATAAAATTAAGCTCTATGATAAACAAAAAAAGACTAATTTAATCAGTTATAACCACAGCCATCGTACATGCTCTCATCATCACTATAAAGACATTAAAATCTTGAGCAAAATCTTTTTGTGCTGTCTTTGCCAATTTTTTTCTGCCTGTTATTTGACAATTTATTACCATTTACAATGCTTATGTCCTGCTAATTGTCATTGACAGGTCTGGAAAAATATTAGTTTTAGGCTTTGTCTGAAATAGAGAAATTTCTCTATATTGCTTCTATTTGAAAGATGGTATTTTGAACCAGTTCTCACAAGGAAAAATTTTAATAATTTCTTTCTTTCTATCTATCTATCTATCTATCTATCTATCTATCTATCTATCTATCTATCTATCTATCTATCTATCTATCTATCTATCTATCTATCTATCTATCTATCTATCTATCTATCTATCTATCTATCTATCTATCTATCTATCTATCTATCTATCTATCTATCTATCTATCTATCATCTGACTATCCATCCATCTTTCCATCTTTTTATTTTTTTAGTATATACTGGGTTTCTGCAGGTTTCACCATGTCAAATAACACTATTTAAGACCTTAAGATCATGAAGAATGAAGTTTCAGACCTATATAGGGCTAAACGCTGATGATATTTTTAATGGCCCAGCAGAAAAAATATTTTTTTACTTGCCCTATCAAAACACTAATCCCAATTAGTTATTTCTTAGCCAGTTTTTTAAATAACGCATCAAAACAAGCAGCCTCAAGATTTTTACATAGACATTTTTTCAACATAACTTTATATAAGTTTTTAAATAGTTCTTTTTTTTTTTTACTAAATGTATGTGCAACAGGCTTAGAGTATTAGTTATAAATAAAGTTTTGCTAAAAGTTTTATTGAAATTAATTGTTGGTGACTGGATGTGTGTTGGAGTGATTGGATAGCTTCATATAAACAAAGAAAAATTAAGACCCATTTAAAATAATTTAAGACCTACAAGACAATATTTTAGTGAATTTAAGGGCTAAAATCTAGGTTTTGAAATGTAAGTCATTTTAAAACCCCGCGGACACCAAGATATAACTGATGGCATTTGTTAAACTGTGTGAAGCATGCTGGAATGACAAGTGTCACCTGATTTTACAATACAGTCAGGATTTTAGCACGTTATTATGTTACAAACACGTTTCACAAATTCCCTAAGAGATGTTCAGCTAGAAAATAGCAAAACCACAAACAAACTGTGAGTTTTGGCATGCGAATACCCTGCATCTCTCACAAAACCTGATGCCAAATCTGGCCTCCAGATTTATCAGCAATGCAGAGAGAAGTAACATCACTTATACTCCAATATTATAACAGTAAGTATGGTGTTGTAAGCTTCTGTCAGGCTGCGTATGAAGAGATACCCACCTTACAATAGCGCAGTGACTCCATTAGTGTGAGGAAGCCAACAGAAGCCTGCTGATAAATACCGTGAAGCTCTAGAGAAATAAAAAATAAAGCAATAATTAAACTTCAGTTTACTGTACTAAAAAAAACAAAAAAAACAAAACAATCTAACATAAAACATTCATTCAAATCTAAACCAACTTCTTGAGATTTTAGAGACTATGTACATCACATTCTTTTAGAAGGCAGTTGATAAGTTAGCTGTAGTTTGAGCAAAATGTTAGCTAATGCTGCCACCAAGTGGTCTGTAACAACACGATGGCAGATAACTACATGTAACTGCGAGTTCTTAAAAACAGCAAGTATGTCAAAACAGTAATATTGAAAAAAAAAAAAAAAATGAAGCATACTCATTCCAGAACATTCTCTATCGCCATCCCACACGTTAGACACAGCATGACCGGTCACCAGCAGGTTGATTAGACTCTGGCTACAAGAATAGGCATTAAAAAAAACTTGTTAAGATTTAGATTAGTATAGAACAGTCAGCATTCAATATAAATATGCATTAAATCTTCTACACTTTAAATGTGTTGAGAACCCATCATTATACTACAGTAACAAGATTAATCTGTCAGGCTATAACCAAAGAATAAGACATTCGGGAAAGGATTTTACCTGCCGTGGCCATAAACAGGGTCGATCAGAGGTTCAGTGGTGTCTTCTATCTCATTCTTTATGTTTTCAATCCCCTTTAAAACAAGTTGATAACAAGTCAGATAACAAAATTCAGCAAAGCCACAGTAAATTTATCAAGAGACAAACAATAAGACTTGATTTTACATGATTATTGTTATATACATTTATATTATATGTGATTTTGGATTTAGGGATTTTAAATGAACGATTTTACTTTTTTGCATCTGACTGATATCTCAGTAATGGGGAAAGCACTTGAGAATACTATGTACACACAGAAACAAACCTGAAAAAAAAAAGTTACTCCTGAGTATTTTAAAACCAAAAATGGCTGCACTGGAAAATTATTTCATATAGCTGAAAATTTTGAAACTGGGCTTGAAACTAAATCTTACTGAAAGCTCATTTGTAAGATATTTTCAACCTAAAATTTGAATATATGATCTTTTCTCAGCTTTAAATCAACTTATCATTTTTAATAATCCGTGTTGCCCTTAAAGACACCGAACCAAAAATATGTACTCTTAAAAACTCTGTTTCAAATAATTAAAAATTTATATTTCTATTCATCAGAAAATCCTGGATTATAGTTTTCACCAAAAATATTGATATAATATTCATAATAAGAACAAATGTCTCTTGAGTACCAAATCAACATATTAGAATGATTTATGATGTGTAGCAGAACATGAAGTCATACCTTTGTAAGTATGACAGAGTACAGGAAGAGCAGAACTCCAAACTTATTCTTCCAGGTGTCGTACAGTGACAGCACTGCCTCTTTCAGCTCTGCAACTGTCCTGAGAGTCCTCTTCCTGTGAAGGGAGCAATCACAATGTGTCTTTCCTAATTGACAACTGATAATTTAATCCGGATGGTTTTTAAGATGACCCCTTAACTTCATTTTGAAATTAGTTACTTCTTCATCGTTTTGCTGGCAGGAGTTAATACTTTTGAAAGCACAAGAAGAGGCGAGCAAGTAAAACCAAACATGATGAAGTGTGAAAAGATTTTGTGCACTTACTGTATGACACTGTGAAACCTTTCAAATCCAAGCTCATCTGTAGCCAAAGCAGCTATACACACACACCATGCAAAAACACAAATGCATTTAACAAGAGACATCAGTCTATGGTAAATTAGTTGTAAGATCATATTTGTCATACATTATTACTAAAAACACTAATCACAGCACATTTACATTAGCATGTTAGGTCAAGCCATTTACACTTACACATTCACAGTCAGAGTTAAATTATTATGTACCAGTGTTAACTATTATATACCAGTGTTATGTGTTTTTTAAACACTTGTCGACTATTTGCGCAACACCCAGAATGAGGTTGTTTGTTTATTGCTGCATCAACAAAGATCAACATAGACTAGAATACAAATATAATAGAATATAAGCATATTACATAATATTAACTTTAATAACAACTTCATATTTCAATAAGAGTTGATATAATTTATTAATGAACAAAAAAATAAAATTAACATAAAAGCATCAGATTTTTTCTTCAGTTCAATTCTTTAAATTCTTTCTAAGGATCCCAGAATGAGTATGACAGATTCTCTTACTTGGTGTGTCAGTAGGCTGGCTGGACTCGGGCTCTGGGTGGCTGTCTGTGATGTCGCTGTTGTCTGTGGTTTTAGCATGAGGCCAGGTGACTAGGTGAAAGGCCTGTGACTTATTGAGGCAGGCCAACTCCAGGATCTCACTAAGGGTGGAACACAGGACTGTCCGCTGCTCTTCCTCTGTGAGGGAACACAGCAATGTCAAGCCATGAATTAATTTTTGTATGATTAAAAATAAACATGTAGGGCTGCAAGATATTGGAAAAAATGAAATTGCGATATTCTATTTTTCTGCAATAAAATTGCAACATGAATAGTTTCACAAGATTTAAACAGCACTATTTGACCATGTTCTGGGGAGTATAACAGTATTCAGGTAACCGAATGCAAAATAATCTATAGAGCAAAATAAAAAAAAAAATCAATGCAAAAAAAAAAAAGATTTTCTCATGCTGCTTTGTTTTGTTTCTAGTCTAATATTTTTTTAAATCTTAGATTGAGTTAAAATATTGTTCTGTGTTCAACTTCAGAAGGAATAAGGCAAAATTGAGAGTTTTTTCTTAAAACGGGCAAAATTCTGTGCCATTGGGGAAAGTAAAATAATCTTGCTTTGGAAACTTTAGAAACAAGAGAAAACTTTTTTTAAAAGTATGATTTTGTTTTTGTTGCATAAATCATATAAATTTAGCATAAATACAGTAAATAAATACAATTCTGTAGCTTCTGGTCAACTATGATCCAGACTCAACATTGCATACCTTGCGATGTGACTATTGCGGATGCACACATTGCGATATCAATACTGAAACTATATATTTTGCAGTCCTACATGACGATCAGTTTTGCTGCTTGCTCATGTGTTGGAGGCCTGCTCTGTTGAATATATCTACTAGAAAATATTAAAATGTTAAAAGAATATTAAAATTTGCCAGCTTTGCATGTCATTAAATTCATTTAACCCATATCAGCCAATTATATTAGAGACAGCATAAATATGAAAATTAAGTGAATGTTAAACCAATCGTAAAAAAATGGGTATTTTAGAAACCTTAAATTCGAAGGCAAAAAAGCAAGATAGCTGTTCAGAAGTCATTTTTTGATGACGTATGCAAAATTTTGAGAATACCAAAATATGCACAACATACTAAATAGGATGACAGCCATGACATCTAAATAAATAAAATCACTTAAGCAATAAGTCAAAAAACAAAGGGCCTTATCATACATCCGGCGCAATGTGGCGTAAGACGCGATGCAATTGTTGTTTGCTAGTTTCAGCTTGGCGCAAGAGTCGTTTTGACGTTTAACGCCACGCTGTTTAAATAGCAAACGCATTTGTTCTCATATGTGCGCCCATAGGCATTTTGATTTTAAAAACTGAGAAGTGTTGATGCACATTGCTGGTGCGTTGCTATTTTGAGAAACTATAATAGTCTGTTCTATAGACTAGAACAAAGCCGGTCTATTGTCCAGCTCAGAGCACTTTAGTTGTGTGCCTCGCTTACACACTGCTTAATACACACAAGATGTAGAGCAATACGCAAATATCTTTACATATGAAAAAGAATTCAAATATTAAGGATATAAATATAAAGGATTAAAATATTACAAAGCATATTATTTTCTAGCCTACATAAACAAAAAAAACATACTTTCATGCCTTCTTTATCTCGGGAGGCTTTTTCAGTTCATTCATGACCATTTGCTTTTGTATAATGTTATTATTATTAGCAATATTATTTATTATATGCGTATTTATATTAGTTTTTTTTAAAAAACAAGAAAAGATTTGCCCACCTGTCAGGTTTTAGACCATATGGGGCACTGCATGTGTATTTGGATTTAACTCAGGTTTTTGAACACACTTCGTTTTTATTGTTCATATTTGTTTGCTGGAAATTAGAACTGCATTTAGAAATAGTTTTGAAACAAATATTTGCGCTTAACAAACGAAATTAATTATTTATAGGCTAATTGATGTCTGTGTGTACAAGCTTTCCCTATACACCAGAGCGAAAGTGAAAGTTTATCATTTGTCTCTCATTCTCATGGTGTAGATGCTCTGTTTAACCGTTTTCTTGCTGGTGAAATGCTATGTTTTTCCCCTTACACTTACTTTACATCATGTAAATAACAAATGCGTTATGGCGCAATGCAACTGACTCTTAAAGGGAATAGGAGATGAGACTCTGATTGGTTTATTCTCAAAACCCACCTCATTAAGAAAATAAGCTCAACCATTTTAGACAATGGGCCACGGCGCAAAGCGGATTTTTCCGTCCTTAAATTAGCAAAAGTGGATTTTGACATGCCCCTAATGCGTTTGCACCCTGCACTTTGCGCATAGATCGTCAAAATAGAGCCCAAAGTCTTACACAACAATTCTTTGTTTTAAATTTCAAGTCATTTTTCAAATAAGGTTCTATAGCGGGGGTGCCCAAACTTTTTCTTATGAAGGGCCAAAAACCAAACCTGATTGAGGCTAGCAGGTCAAAGGTAAATAAAGTTGCCTAATTTGCTAATTTATTAAATAATATTTCAAAATGACTAGGAAACATTGTTTTATAGTAATTAATATATATATTTTTTTTACATTTAATAATTAATTTATTAAAGTAAAGACAAAACAATCTAATTTATAACAGATTTACACTAGTTTTTTGCTTGATATGCTCACTGATGTCTATTGCATAGTCTTCTATGTATGACAGTATTTACGTCTTTTAAAAAAGCAGATTCATTTACCAAATTTACTCAACCCTCTCCATCCTTCTAACTTCCCTCAGATGTGATGGTGGCCAAATCAAAGGTTACAATTGGCCAACTTTGGCCAGCAGGCCCTACTTTGGGCATCTCTGCTCTATAGTATTATGAATGTGGAAAAAAATAAATAAATAAATTTTAGAATGGTACTACACAGTAGTAAATCTCCACTTTATTTACCATTAGGTACACAAGAATTTTCAAGAAGAATATGAAGAACACACTTTTAGATGCAAAACATGAATGGATTTAAAAAGGACTGGGAGTAGGTAGAGATATTCAGCCATAAAAACACCTGTCCCCTGTGTTATTGAGTAAATCTGCACCATAATGTAAAAATCTGACATTACAATATTAAGTTTTTCTGTGATACGAATACAATTTCACCAGATCACTTGAAACAATCTATTCTGCAATGTGACTATTACGAATGCGCACATTATGATATTGATGCTAAAATTATATATTGTGCAGCCCTATTATTGAGTATCCAAAACAGTAAGGTGGATTGAAACAATGCAAAGCAAACCTGAGATATCTTTCCAGTTCGATCCTTCAGTGTTAAACAGAATATTCTTCAACAGGAAAGCCTGAGGGACACAAAGTAAACAAAGTTAACTAAATAAACAAAGCACATGAAAAAAAAGTTAAAATTGCATAGTGTGCATTACATCAAAACTAAGCATTATATAGAAAATATGCTTTTTGCAAAAAAATAAAATAATAACATTTTATAAGTTGAGGCATATACAAATTTGAACATTCACAAAAGAGAAGCACATTCAAATGAATATGTAAATAGTTGCTGTGCACTTTCCTCTCATTAGGAAAATAAACAGAAGAAAAATGAAAGGAAGATGAAAACAGCAGGGTAAAAAAAAACACATTTCGATAAAATGGAAACTAAAATTTGAAGTGACAACCAAAAATCCTAGATATTCCATGACATGGACAAACAAAATAAATAAACAAATATAATTGTGTGACTTTCAATGAGAGGAATAGACCTTTTAATATTCCATGATATTCCAGGAATCCCACCATGACCCGTGGGAGGCCTGCAATTATTTGATGGAAAAATCTCAAATTGTAAGCCATTTAGAAAATTGGTTTAAAAGTCCCAGAAGGTGTTTATATCTTATTAAAGTGTATTTGGAAGAATGTTTTGTAACCTAAACAACTGGCATTGGCTAAATAGTGAAAATAAATCATTGACTTTTGCTCTGTCCATTAGTTTCAAAAACACACATTTCTTTACAACACACAAACATTTATATTTTAAAACCCTTACATATACCTTGGGAACAATTTAACAGAAAAGTTTAGTGGTTTTAAAACCTTGACTTCTCCAAACCATGATAAACCTTGAAACCGGTTATTGTCCAATGCCTACATTGATCTAAACAACAGAAAATAGGTTCAGAATGGCTCCAGTTCCCCAAGATTTTCCTTTAATTTGTCACCTGTCTATATGTCATATCACTACAATGCAGCTTTTATTTTAAGGACTATACAAAGGTGTGGATGTAGACATACTTTGTTGCTGACTAATAGTCATAATTACTTATTAAGAGAAATAATACGCCTAAAGAGAAAGCAGATTAATACCTGCACAGGTGCAATGACAGCACATGGTCCACCTTCAAACTGCTCCAGCGCAGAACGCTCAGTCTCACTGAACACAAAGCCTGTAGAAAGCAATGCAGCAATCACAAACCTAGTGTCACATGTCTTTGTTTAGCAATGCATCACAATTCATAACAGGGCAAGCAGTCAAAGTGAAGCAACATGGACTTGGCACAGCTCTTTGCTGAGCACTGCAGAATCGTTACATTACCAGAAATGGATGTACAGTCAACTACGGGAAAATAATTATCATAATAAACAGTTGCCTGTTCCTCTTGATTTGATTTTTAGATATGGATTTAAATAAAATAATAAAATTTGTTTTATTCTATAAAAAGCATACAAACATTACAAATTTCAAATATATGATAAACATATTTAAAATGACAACTGGTAAGAATAACAAATGATTGAAAATCAGGGTTATTCCAACATATATAGATTTTTTTACCCTCATGTTAAAACAGTGATATTGTTTTGTCTAAACATGACATTAAACGTCTGGAAACATGTCACTTTTTGATGTTTTTTTGCAACAAAAATGTTACAGACTACATTTTGTAATGTAAGTAATGAAGAAATGTCATCAAGCATGAAATGTCATTATCATTTACTCAAATGCATTTCTATAAATTGAGTAAAGTGGTTATGCAATATCTGTAACTTTGAAACTGACACAACCTAGCATTACTAAGCATTTAAGGAAGTCTCAACAGCTCTTACCTTGAGACCACCTGCGGAACAGGGATGCAGGAACTCCTCCACCGCTGTGTCTGCCCCACACTAGATCCACCACTTCTTTATTCGTATCTGACATTTTTGCTCTCGGTCGTCTTTAATGTTGACTCAAAGCATGCATCAAGACCAGTGGACAGCCTTGTGACAGCTAACCGCTGTAGTGTACTCGACGTGGCTAGCACACTCCTCCTGGCCTGCTTCTGTATTCCGCTGAATCTTACAAATGTGGTTTTGGTGAGCAGGTGGCATTTGCCACGGATGCGCTACCGATGCGTAAACTGTCCCGTCAGCAATGAATGATCGAACACTCGCGCCAAAACCCTAAATGAACGCTAAGTTAGCCTTTGAATACGACAGCACAGCACAACAGCTCATACAATTTGTACCTGAAATGAATGCTGTCTTGTGGGTTATCCGACACTGGGTACCTTAATTCAAGGTTTCTATTCTGTCCGTTTAACGTTAACTGGACAGGCCTGGTATGTCCTCAGTGACGAAACTCACTCAGCAGACGGTTTTAACCGCTTGCTACGTTTTCTAACGTCCAAAACAAACGTTTAGCTCGTTCCTCCGACAGCCAATTCTAATAGTAGCCAACGGCTGTCAGTTGCACTCCACAACACCTAAAAAAAAAGGAAAAAATCAATGAAAATTGCTCGTTATGGGTAAAGCAGACAGCTCTGTGGTCCATTCAGTTTATTTACTACGTGCCTCCACCTCAAGTTCGACTTTTGTGAGAGATTGGTTCAAATCGAGAAGGTTCTGGTGACGCCTGGCGAGGCAGAGATTCGATTGGCTAATCCGCCCATCAATCAGATGGCAACGCGGCGATGTAGCCCGCCTACAGTACGGAGGCTGAGCTTGAATATAGTGAACTGGGCTAAGCAATGTTATATAAGAAAGAGATTAGGCTGCCATAAATTCTTAAAATACCAACTGCGAAGACGGCGCTCCCATAGAGGGTATAGTGATTTATTGGAGCCAGTGTTACCTCGTAAACTGCAAGGTGCACAGTGTTTAAATGGTCAGAGCAAAAATCTGTTTTTCTTTTTGAAAGTAGATGATGCAAACTGGATTAAAAACAATTTGTTTTTACTGACCCCAAATATGTTCATCTATGGTCCGTGGACCATCTATGTGTCAGGGATCCCCGTTTATAAAATGCTCCTAGTTTATAAAATAATCAAAAACTTTTTTGCTGTTGCTTTAGAAATTTTTTATTTATTTTATAAACTATTTATGCAAGTACTATACTTTTCTTGTATAAATAGTTTATTCACAAAAGTTACATTTAGTAATTATCTAATCATCATATATAGTTTTTTGTTCGCTTCTTTTATATTTTTTATTATTTTAATACAATTCTGGTTTTAAAAAAACTTTATCCCATTTCTCCAAGCACATAACTGACTTGTTTACTTCATTAAAAACATTTGACTCATTTCCTTTTTTATTATTACACCCATATTTGGTGCTATACACTTCTAGATAGTTTTTTTTTTTTGCAATCTGTCTGTTTGTGCAATTTAAATGACACTTTTACTTGCTGACAACAGCAAGTTGTCACTTTTAATTTCTCTGCAAATATTTTAACCGATTTAAAGCGCAATTTAATTAAATTTTTTTTTTTTTACATTTTTTTCAATTTTTACTCCATTTACTTTCAATCTTTTATAATAATATGCAACAAGAATTTCAGAGTTTTGTGAAAGCAAGTCTACCGAAACATTTTTTTTTATTAACAAGAACAAGCATGTACAGTTTTCTTATACAATACAATACAATCACTTTACATTTCTTAACAAGAATGAAATAAGTGAAAAAACAAAGGAGAAGAGAAAAAAACAGAGGAGAGGGTACATGATTATCAAATTACATACAAATATGTTTCGCACATTTTATAATTTTAGTTATTTACAAGAGTTAGTAATGCACTTTTTTTTTTTTTACAGGAAATGCATATATACAAACATTGTATGTAAAAATGTTAAAGGAGGAGCATATATTAATTGTTTTAATTGCTTTTCTATTTTGAGACTTGGAAATCACTTTTATATACATTTGAATCTCTTTTTCTAACACCATGAAGAGAGGTTTGCTTTTGGAAAACTTGGATTTATGTATGTGAAATTTACATAATAATAAAATAAAATTTATAATAAAACCAGCATCTTTTAAAGAGCGATCCTTAACATAAAAACCCAACATCACATGTTTATAAGATAAGGAAAAGGTTTTTAAGATATTACGAGCAATAAAAGCTTCAACATTGATCCAAAATAGTCGAGTATATTGGCAAGACCAAAATAAATGTGAAATAGTTTCATTAAAGCTTTCGCAAAAACAGCATTCTAACTCAATATCAAGTCAAACGAAACATCTGTACAACAAACTCTTTGAGACTTTTATTTTGTTAAACATATGGTGACCCAACAGGAAGTCGTTCCATCTGATTCAAGTTTCAGCCCATGCGTACTTTCACGTTGACAAGTGAACGATCCTTCACATAGCGGAGTCTCTTCCTAAACAAAGTGAGATTAATACATATTTTATCATCTAACAATGGGTGGACAAGCAAAAGCTAAGAAGAAAATCAAAGCCAAAAGAAAAGACACCAAAGCAGACGGAGGTATGTCTGTTTTCAAAAGCCATGTGTTAAAATGTGTAACGAAAAAAGGCTTTAGAGCATGTTATGTGAAATGGGTCAAACATTAAGCACGTTTCTTGATATAGAATGGACACTGTTAGGGTCACCGCTGCGTGTTTTAGCAATAACGGTTCGATGTAAACATAACACTGTCCACGTGATTGTTTTTAAGCCATGTGGAGATAACTGTGATTTACAGTTTGTCTCAGTCGCTTTGGTACTTTAATCAGATCAGATTTCTCAAAACTATCTGTTTAATCGTCACATCGTTGTGTCACTTGTGGACATCAAAACAGCAGTTTCTCATTCCATTGAACAAGTTGCAAATGCTTTTGTACATCAATGCAAATGCTTATGTGTAATTCTCTACTGTTTCCTACATTATCAGTTGCTTATTTCATGTTGATCAAACTCGATTATTTTGGTCTCTGTTTAATAGTTTGAGCCCCCAGAACATTTAATCATTTGCTCATGGCTTAAGTCTTTAAATGCAAAATGGCTAAATAAGTTGTCATAATATTTTGTCATAATTCATTTTTTTCTGAAGGTTTCCATTACACTTTTTCCTAAAGCTGACTAACGTTACAATTAGTGAAGTTCTCACCTTGACTTTCTATAATGAAGCTGTATCTCAAAGGATGCCCTGTGTCACAGGTGTCAAATCCAGTTCCTAGAGGGCCGCAGCTTTGCACTATTTATTTATATGATATGAACTTTTTAGATCGCTTTAGTACAAATTGTGTATAATAGAAATGCACAATATGTGACTTTTTTAAAGCAATAATACATTTCAGCAGTCATAAACATGTTTTGATAGTTATGCCAGTGATTTGATGCTTCACAAAAGTTGCTGACGCCTTTACCAATATGAAAACGCTTTTGTAAACAACCAGTTATTCTTTACACCAATTAAAAAACGGCTACTACAATAAAGAAAATATTTTCTAAATGTGGAACTAAATACATTGATTTGCATTGAAATGCATGATGAATACTCTTGACACATGAAAGTGGAAAGCCTGCAGCTCACAACAAATGTGGAAGGTTATTGCCTGTCATATTTAACAAGCCGTTTACAGCTAATTTTATGTAATTTTGCTCACATGCATAATTGAATGTTATTCAGGTGATGTCATTACGCTGCTGTGCCGTCAGCTAATCGCTGCATTGCTGATCATGATTTCGAGGATCGATAGATCTGTCCTTCACAACACACGCAGCGATCTCAGATCAGATTATCCAGACATTCTAATCTAATTCGCGAACTTGTTTGAAGAACGAAATTAGCGAGAGATCAGTTATCAAGATTAAAAGATATAGGATCTGCCAAATAATCTTAGATCATTTAAGCGAGGTACGAAGAACGGACCCCTGGAGTTGACTCATATTTGTTGTCAGATGTCCTATCTCCTATGTTCACATTTCTATTTTTGTTTTTTCTTTTTTCTTTGTGCTATGCAGTGCTCTCTTTGACATGATCTGTCAACAAATTACAGTACAAACAGCAAAGAAAGTTGCCATAGTTTACATCAGAAAACCCTCAAAATCAAAAAATATTGCATGGTCCACCTGGTTCAAAAAGTGTTGAAAGGGGGTCCACACAAAGTAGTTTCAGTGCTCGGAATATCATTTGTGTGCTTAATTTTTTTCTGTTGTTGTTGTTGCTTAGGTGCACTGATGTCACCACAGGAGAGAATGAAAGCAAAGATGCACGAAAGGGCTAAAAAGAAAACAGCTGAAAAATATACTGTTGGTCAGTTATTGCAAAAGGTAATATAATGTGTTTTGAAACCACTAAAATGGGTTATTTGTTTATTTTTTGAAAGAGGTGTTTTCTGCTCACCAAAGCTGTATTTAATTGCTGTTTTAAAAACAGAAGTAATTAAAAACAAAATAATTGTCTTCTTTCTGAACACATTTTAATATGAAGAGTTTTCTCAGTGCCATTTGAATTTTCGCCTAAAATTATAAATTTTTTCATGCTCCTGTGTGTAGGTTCAGGGTTAATAAACTTTAAGGGCAACAAATAGGTTATTTTCATTGATTATAAAGTGAAATAGCTCAACATAAACATAGGAGGCTGAGAAAAATGCCCATTTTCGAATTAACTGTCAGCTGGCACTTAGAGGTTTTTGCATTTGAACTCTTCATCTATTCAGTTAATTACTGGGGTCAAAGCTGAATAATCAGGATTCTTTGATGAATTTCTATGATGCAAGTGCAAATAGGGTGCATTTATTTAAATGAGATATTTTGTAACAGCATAAATGTGTTAATTCACCTTGATTAATCTAATGAAATATTGTTGAATAAACTTTTTTTTAAAGTTTTTTTTTTTAAGTTTTCTTTAAAAAATGTTTTATGGTAATTTTTTATTAACATAGTCAAACATTGGTTATTAAGCAGCAATTTAATAATTAAACACACACACACACACACACACACACACACACACACACACACACACACACACACATATACAGTTAAAGTCAGAATTATTAGAGATTTTTTTAACACATTTCTAAACATAATAGTTTTATAACTCATTTCTAATAACGGATTTATTTTATCTTTACTGTGATGACTGTAAATAATATTTTAATAGATATTTTTCAAGACAATTCTATACAGCTTAAAGTGACATTTAAAGGCTTAACTGGGTTAATTAGGTTAACTAGGCAGGTTAGGGTAATTAGGCAAGTTATTGTATAACAGTGGTTTGTTCTATATCAAGAAAAAATATAGCTTAAAGGGGCTAATAATTTTGTCCCTAAAATGATGTTTAAAAAAAATCAAAAACTGCTTTTATTCTAGCCGAAATGAAAAAAGTCAGATTTTCTCCAGAAGAAAAAATATAATTAGAAATACTGTGAAAATTTCCTTGTTCTGTTAAACATCATTCGGAAAATATTTAAAAAAGAAGAAAAAAATTCGAAGGGGGCTAATAATTCTGACTTCTACTTTATATATTTAAATATATAAATAGTTATTAATATTATTTATTATTATTATTTCATTTTTTTAATTAATTAAATTAATCAGTAATATTTAATTAATAATAAAATGTATTATTATTTATTATTGTTTTAAATTTACACAAAATACGCTTATTTTACAGAAATTTGTGTCTTTAATGTCATGTGATTCTTCAGAAGCTTGGAGCAAATTATGATGTAAATCCTGCATTGCAGACATAACAGAAATAAATGATATTTTAAATTGTACTAATTTAAAAAAAATTGATTTTAAATTTAGACTATATTTCTATATACACATATTTCATTTTTTTATTGTGTTTTTTAAAATGAAATAGAAGAGCAAAACTTGGCCAGGATTATTAACTGTATATTTCAATAATGCATATGGTAAAGAAATGAAAGATTGGTGCTTGTTTTAGACTGTTTTACTGTACACTGTCTTTGTTCTTCTCAGACTGAAGAATCTGTAGACAACTTTGACTTTGACATGGCCAGACTGTACTGTCAGCGAGCGTTGGATATTGAACCTACTAACCTGACTATCCTGGACATGATGGGGAGCATCTGTTCAGAGCTGGGAGACGTAGAGAAAGCGAAACAAATATCCTTTAAAAACCACTTAGATATTATCAATTATATAAAGTGCCCTCACTAATATTGGCACCCTGCGTAAATAGGAGCAAAGAAGGCTGTGGGAATTATTTGAAAAACCTTTTGTTCTTTTACTTAAACTGTGTTTGAGTTTGTTTCTGATGAGAGTAGAGATTAATATTTTCTTAAAGACTATAAATATTTTGTCGGTGACATCTGATTATTTTTATTTAGTAGTCTTATCGAATGATTTTGAATTTTTTTCATCTCAAGACTCTGATTTCTGCAATACCTCTGCTGTAATTTTTAAAAAAATCTTGGCCGGAAATTGTCAGTGTTTTTGATATATTTTCTTGATGTTGTTTTCCATTTTGTGAGGCTCAACAGCATTTTGCTACAAATCGCATTCTCAGCTTGGATTTGCAATACGAAAATCAAGTCAAGTTGAGCTTTATTTTCATTCCTCTACATGTTTGGACCATAGACTAAGGTTTGGAGGCCTGCGGCCTCGTGCCAACGCATGCCTCCTACCAGTGCCGATATACAGCCATATCGCACTGCTACTCGTGTGATATTGCTCATATATATATATAAAAAACTAATATCTACAAGATAATAACCTGTTTTATCTGTATGGAGTGTTTTTTTTTTATAAGTGTATTTGAGCTGTGTGGCCCTTGACAGCAGTGTGCGTGTATCTGAAGGCTTTGGAGCTCAGTCCAGAGGAGGGCCACAGTAAATACATGTACCTGGGCCAGATCCACACAGGCATGGAGGCTGTGCAATACTTCAGTAAAGGAATTGAGATCATGCTCAACACCATGGACAAACACGGCAATGAGGCAAGACATCACTCATACACAGTTGAAGCAATTTTAGTTCATTTAATGTTGGATTTACACATTTGAATGCAAAAGCTTGTGTTTAAAAATTTTGGGACTCAATTTTAATGGTCCCTTCTTTCTTTCTTTTTTTTTTTTTACAATCAAAAAGCATTTGAGTTTATCGATTAAGTCTTGAAATCAATTAAGATGAACATCCTTTTATTTAAACAACAACAAAAATGAATTTTAAGAAAAATAAATTAATTTTCCACAAATAAAAATACAAATAAATAAATATAAAAAGTAAAAGTAAAAAAAAAACATTAAATATACATTTACACTTAGGATGTTAAATATTCTCCATTATTTAAGACTCCACTCCACATCGGGATTTGATTAGGTGTCTTTTATTTGAACCCTCACAGCTTTGTCTAATGGATAATTGGTGTATTTCATCGTGATGGTGCGCTTTCCCAGTGGACAGCACTTTATTTGCATCGATTACCAAGTCAACTGCTGAATCAGAGCAATTCTTTTTTTTGAAGGCAGAATAAGCGCTGACATAATTGCAGGAGTCATGCTGAACCAGTCTCATAAGTCTCCCTGTGTGGCATCTGTGTCTGTTTTTGTGATGCAGGTAAATGGAAAAGACAGAAGGACAGATGTGTGTTGTTCCTGTAGGTCACAGATGTTTTAATATTTCAATATACCATAATCAGTTAAAATAATCACACATGATGTTCTTTCCCTGCATACATTACAGTGTATTGGATTCATCTGGAGCACTGGCGCCGCAAAGAAAAACATGTATTCTCAGTGATCTAAATAACTTATTCTGAAGTTCTAGTCTTTCATATTTTTTGTGTTACACTAGAGGGCAGTAAAACATAAGCAGACAAATTGCGGTGTTGAGCAGTGGTTCTCAACATTTCTATGACATTCTCTGTATTTTCCCAGTTTACTTTAATATAGACTTAGTGTGTTGATGTATTAATTACATACACTTTAAGAATGAATTAACAAAATAAAAATAAATAAAATAATTCTATAAAAAAAAATAAGTGAAGTTTTAATATATGGTTAGGGGAGTGATCATGTGATTCAATAATATATTTATACTTTATATTTAGTAAACGAATTAGTAATAATATATATATATATATATATATATATATATATATATATATATATATATATATATATATATACATACATACAGTTATTATGTGTATATATATATTTATATATATATATATATATATATATATATATATATATATATATATATATATATATATTTATATATATATATACAGTATATATTTATATATATATATATATATATATATATATATATATATATATATATTTATATATATATATATATATATATATATATATATATATATATATATATATATATATATATATATACATACACATAAATACACCTCTGTGTTTCTGTGTGGAGTTTGCATGTTCTCCCTGCGTTCGTGTGGGTTTCCTCTGGGTACCTCGGTTTCCCCTGCAGTCCTAAGACATGTGGTACAGGTGAATTGGGTAGGCTAAATTGTCCGTAGTGTATGTTAGTGTCTGTGAATGAGTGTGTGTGGATGGATGTTTCCCACAGATGGGTTGCGGCTGGAAGGGCATCCGCTGCGTAAAAACGTGCTGGATAAGTTGGCGGTTCATTCTGCTGTGGTGACCCCAGATTAATAAAGGGACTAAGCCTAAAATAAAATGAATGAATGGATGAATATTGGGTTGCGGCTGGAAGGGCATCCGCTGTGTAAAACAAATGCTGGAATAGTTGGCAGTACATTCTGCTGTGGTTAACTCTGAAATAAAGACTAGGCCAAAGGAAAATTAATGATTATTTTACCTCGTTGTCTTGTGGATCTTTGTCCTGATAGGCTGGTGCATTTGGAGCGGCCGCAATCCCCTCTGAGGGTCCCGTCACAAAGAAGGATGTGTCTGTGGCCTTCTGTTCCATTGCTGAGATCTTCTTCACTGATCTCTGGTAAATATTTTTCATTTTACACAGATATGTGCTGGCTCTTGTTGCACTTCAGCCCATCTTTGTTTGCTCTGGCCGTTCTCTCATTCCTTTCATTTCTCAACCTTTTTGGCTTTCTGTACCTGATGATATTACACACACACACACACACACACACACCTGGGACGTTGCAGACTAGAGCCCATCTGCTCTGAGGCCTGCAGAAAAGATCTAATCACAGACTGGATGATGGAGGGAGAGAGAGGGTGGGGAATTTAGGATGGGAGAAGAGAGATAAAAAGTAGATTTGGATTGGAGATGCGCTTTGCGTTGATTGCCCAGGATCTTGGCACAGCGTGACTTCATTCAAACCCTGAGATTGAAATTCAGAGCATCAGGGAAAGGTCAAGTTTATTGAATATATGTAAGCGCTATACCATTTCACACATCGCTGTGCATTATGAAGGAACAGCAGCAGCCTCTGGCAAAGTACAGTACGTCTTTGTGACTTTTGCTTTTGATGTACTGTATGGCAGTGTGTATGTTGTTGTGGTAGATGTTTGCTGCAGGCCATAGCTGGAAAATCAAGAGCAGAAAAGTGTGTGTGTGTGTGCACTCACCAATAAATTTTCTTCAGTTGTTATGGATGGCCCTGGGTGCTTAGGGGTGTCTGGTTTAGTTCAGTTATTGGCCAAAGTTGTAATGCTTTGTCTAGACATTCTACTCAGATCAAGCTGTTGTTCAACTAAAACAAGTTTCAGCTCAACATACCCCACAGATCATTTTGTTATAGCATGGTTTTAAGTGTGCATACTTTTGAGTGGAAGTAAAAACACTGATATTAATTACTCTAGTTTTTTTTTTTCGAATGCCCTGAGATCTTCGTTCATCTTTCTTACACAAATGAAAATAATTTAGATGAAATTCGAGAGCTTTGGTAGCAACGGTCCCTAGACATTCAAAGCCCAGAGAAGAAACCAAGATCTTTGTCAAAACATTACATGTGAATTTTGTGCCCATTGGAGTCAGAAGAGCAACGTTCCAGCATCACATTGCCCATAGTAAACTTGTAATGTAATATAATGTGTGCATTAATATAGTTCATAATTTATAGTGTATGGCCATACACCCAAAGCGCTCTACGATCATGAGGGAGGTCTCTCCACACCACCACCAGCGTTCAGCATCCACTTAGAGAATGTGATGGCAGCCACAGGACAATGGCACCAGTGCGCTCACCACACACCAGCTATTGGGGGAGTGGAGAGACAGTGATAGAGCCAATTCGGTGGATGGAGATAATTGGGAGGCTAGGATGGGTAAGGGCCTATGGAGGGAATTTGGCCAGGACACTTGGGAAACTTGCAACTAAACTAATAATGGGAGAGAATACATTGAAGAACAAACATGTTCAAACATGTTCATGCTTGTTTATTCTTTTGTAATATTCCACCTATCATATATACCACTTCCTACTAGAACCAGTAGGAATTTCCTATCTCATCCTATTTCCCATATGCTTCTTCGTCCTTTTTTCTACAATTTATAATTAAGCATTAAGCAGATGGTTTTTATCCAAAGGGACTTTTGAAGCAGTTTGCCAAAAGGCAAGTTGTAAAAAAACATAATAACAGGTTTATTAGGAAACTAGATTAGAAAACAAGCTAGAGAAGAAAAGAAATGCTGATAAGAGAATTAGTGCACTGGTTTAATTGTAGGATGTTTAAATCCCTCTGAAAGTGTGTCTTCAGCTGCTTGTTGAAAGATGTTGTGATGGTCTCAGTAGTTTGGGTGGACGTTGGCAGCTCATTCCACCAGAGAGCTACAGAGAGGGTGAAGGTTTTAAAAGGAGATGTTCTTACTTCTTTTTCTTGTTGAGAAGGAACAATAAGGTATACAATGCTTAGGCGGGGCCGCCCAGGTATATTAATGGCCGTCCAAGTATACGCATCTTTTTTTTAACTATTATTATCATCCTTTTACACCTTCTTTTTTGTACCTGCAAAATATAAACAAACATTTGCGAGAGATTAAGTAGTGGAAAATTCCCTCTCCTTTATCTGTTTCATACTGCTCATTCTGTGTGCGCGAGACCTGTCAACACTCCCACAGACATCTTACATGCCCTTAAGACCCACAGAGACCCACACCTTTTTGGATCCAGCCGGGGTTTTTAAATTTACTAAAATGTCTGGGATTTGGTTTAGCTTTCGTTTTCTATGCTGTTGTTAATTTTATGCGCACAGCTACGAGAGCGAACAAACCGTTAAATAATTAATTTTTTAATCTAAACAGCTCAGAAAAACATTACTAAATACTCATATATATATATATATATATATATATATATATATATATATATATATATATATATATATATATAAAAGACAAAATTACATCTAAATTGGCTGCAGAATATTTTTAAACCATTAGAAAAGGGTAATCAACTCGTTTGCCTTATTTAAATAATAGACACGTTTTATTCTTGTAATTCTAATTTTTAGAGATATTGTCTGTATTTATTGCTTTTTTCTGTCATGTATTTCTCATTTGCTGTATATTTTATTAATTTGATGATACCAATACATTTCATATTATATACATTAAAATGCTTTGGCAATACTGTACAAAATGTTATGCCAATATAGCAACCTGAACTTAAATGAGAGATAGAGAGAAGCAGAATTGACCTTTCAGTGGGTGCACATGGCTCCTGAATAGCATAAAAGAGAAATAGTGGATTTTTTTAAACTTTAACCCATTGAAACGAAAAAGTTTAAAACAGATAATAATAAAAATAGTGTTAACAATGAATTATGTTTTGTTTGTTGCATATAGTTAACTATTTGTGTGCTTTGGGTAAATAGTGTGTTTCAACCCTGCTACAACCGAAAGTATATTTCAAACCTGTGGGAAGCATTGCTATCTTATATCATTACCTGTTAGTCTGTTCTGTTCTTATGCTTTCTCACTTCCTTTTGTCTAATACTGCTTATTCACTTTTTCCAAATTTAAAAATTAACGTGCAAAGTTATAGACTGAATTTAGTTTGTTTGTGAAAATGTTTTCATTTTTTTGGCATTAAATTTTAAGGGGTCTTATTATGCTCCTTTTTGCAAGATGTAAAATAAGTCTCTGATGTCCCTATAGTTTGCATGTGAGGTTTCAGCTCAAAACGCCACACAAATAATGTTTTATAACTCTTTAAAATGGCTCCTTTTGGTGACTGTCGCTTCAAATTCAAACAAAGCTACAAAAGTCTGTGCTTCACCATAGCAGCAAATTCAAAACTGGACTATCGTTATCTGTGTTATAAACTGAAAATGTCAAAGAAGTGGCTCTGAGGACATCTATAATGCCTCATTCACACTAGCAGCGACTTTGTAGTGACCGGTCGCTCTGAGTGGTGACCTGCTACAAGTCTGTGTAGGTTTACAGCACGGAGAATACATCTGCCTCTGAGCGAGCTGAGAGAGATCACATGAGCTCAAGAAAGTTGCTCTTTATTTGCATAAAGTTAAAGGATTCTCAGCTTTGTCGTGTAATTCGACATACCCACCTGGTCGCTGAAGGTTGCTGTCGCTCATGTAGACAGAGGTTGCTGGAAGT
This sequence comes from Danio rerio, assembly GCF_052040795.2. Taxonomy (NCBI): domain Eukaryota; kingdom Metazoa; phylum Chordata; class Actinopteri; order Cypriniformes; family Danionidae; genus Danio; species Danio rerio. The sequence goes on along the minus strand of NC_141036.1, from coordinate 32,569,159 downwards.
TGCTCACTCTCCATTGAAATGAACAATCACTCGTAGTGTGCATGAGGCTTAATGCTCAACATTTATAATGTTTTTTAGTCGCTGACATTGTCTGGTAAATTTATATTTCAATTTTCCAGAAAGAGAAGTTGTAACATTACCAGTATTTTCCCAGAATGTTGCTTTGTATGAATGCAGGAGGAAACTTGCCGGAAATAGCGCATTCACGTTTAGAACGCACTGACGTGAGATGTCTACTCCAGCCAATCACAACATTCGGACGCATTCATGCTGTTCATAAAAATAAACACCTTTGAATCCTTCTCCAGACACATTTTGCTGCTGCCTGTTAGTCAGATAATGTTTCTAAGTTCCTTTTTAGTGTCAACGAAAATGATTGTTAAAATGCTTATGATAAACTGCCTTTAGTTTTCCTGCAAACTCTGCATTCAGCTGAACGAAGTGCAAGCACGTGTGTCAGATTTTAGTATAGCCTACAACACTGATAGACTTTAGTTTTAAAAAAATATCTCACAAGCTGCAGCACACACTCAAATGTACATCTTAACGTGCAAAAGTGTTCCTTCATATCATTAACATTTGTATTGTAGGCAAATGTGTAAACAAGGCTGTTTTTAGCTGTGCTTCTGCCTCCGGATGGTAGAAAATGTATTTATTTATTTTTATTAAAATGTATTTATTTATAAAAATTTTTTAATAATTTAATTTAATTTATTTAAAAAAATCTCAGTCATTTGGTCTATCTTTTAGACAAAAGCAGTTACATGAATGCTAAAGTTTTAATTAAGAGTGAAACTGTCAACTGTGTTACTCCCTTTTTTTTTTTTTTTACAAATACGAGCACGGGAAAGTCGTCCGGGAATTTTTTTTTTGGATATTTACCGGTTTCACTGTGTGAAAGGGGCTAATATTTTCAATGGGTACTGGGCTAAAATTCAAATGGCAGACGGCTGCTTGTTACTCATGGCTGTCTATTATTATGAGGGAAAGTTTGTGCTTAATGGGCTTGACATTCCCCTCTAACAAAACATACAAAAGAAAATTGTCAATCAAACTGTTTCTCCAGACTGTTATATGACTATAATCACACCATGTTGCCTCACAACTGCGTTTAAACCCCTTATAAAAAAGATTTTTCTTTTACATGGGTTAGACAATGAGTTCAATAAGGCTGCTATTAATACTAATGTTGTATTGTTTGACAGCATGGAGGAAGCCGCTGCTGACCGCTGTAAAGAAGCCATCGACAAAGCACTACAGTATGATGAAAACAACCCTGAAGCTCTGCAGCTGATGGCCAGCTACCTGTTTAGCATCGAGAAAACTGAGGTATAACAGCACATCTGCAGATTGAATTACCCAGAATTCCCTCACTGTCTCGCTGGTTCACTGCACTTTTAGAAAGAAAAGCGGTCTGAGCAGTGGGTCATTATGCAGTCATAATTAGTGTAGGTGGCGAGCAGCTGAGAGAGCTGACTCATGTATTTCTGAGGAGAAGACGTAGATAGAAATTTTCTGTGAGAGAGAGAGAGAGAGAGAGAGAGAGAGAGAGAGAGAGAGAGAGAGAGAGAGAGAGAGAGATATTATAAGTTATTATAAAATACAGGTTTTGGGCATATATGCTTGTTTTTAGGAAAGACAAAGACCGAATATGACAGAGTTAGGTCGCAGCTAATTCATTATAAGCCCTTAATAGAACAAGCTTATTGAAAATGACTCTCTGTTGGACAGATTTACTACTAGTGCACGCTGTTACTTTCATGCAGTTCTTCACTGTAGCACTAGGGGGCAAACTGACATAAGACCAGCATGTCAACTCATCCCGAGTTTGCAGCTTAGAGTGGAGATTTTCACTTCAGAGGACCCTTCCATTTCCCTTCAGAGAGCTGACAGTAGAACTTGACTCAACAATCATAAACTTCAAGTCTCTTTGTGTCCTCTAACCTCAACCCTTTTCATGCTTGTGCTTTTCATCTCATCCCATGTCAGTCCCATATTACTCCCTCTTGTTCTGTACCACGTTCTCTTATCCTGTACAACTTCCTCCTTTTTAAAAAAAGCATATTCTGCTTCATCTCATCCTGTTCTGCTTCATTTCGTCTCATACCACTATGTCTTTTCCTACTTTCTATCACTTTACCTCATCCTATACCGCTTCCTCTCGTCTTATAGATAATCTTTTTTTCCTTTTCTACTAGTTTGTAGATCCTGTTCATTTCTTCTGTTTCCTCTCATTCCATCTTACTTTCTCTTCCTCTCCATTGTTTCAGTTTATCTTTTTTAACTTTTGCTTATCCCTTTTTTTTCTAAATACAATAATACTTTACAGCTTTTTCTCTTATTATATCACTTTCTCTCATCGGATCCCTCTTCCTTTCATTCTGTGCCATTTCTTTTTGTCTATGCCATTTCCTTCATCTTAGAATCATATAAAGTGCCACTTCCCATTTTTCTCCTACTCCCTTTTATCCTTTACTCCATCTTCTCATCCATTCCTACTTTCCCTCTCATTCTGCTAGCTGTCACCCTACTTTATATTAGCTTCTTTCATCCTGTACTACAAAAAAGTTTTTAGTCCAAACATCTATAAAATCAAGAAGCATTTTTTTAGAACAATGTTGCTTGTTCTCAGAAATAATAAGAGTAAATTAAATAACTTTTCCTGAAAACAAGCTAAATAATCTGCCAGTTTTGTAAGTAAAATAATATTGTTTGGGTTTTAAGAAAGCTTATTTTACTTAACTTTGTTTAGCTAGTTTTCAGAAAACAAACTGACTTTTTTTTTAGTTATTTAAAAATATATATATCTGGTCTAGAAAATGCTTCTTGATTTTTTAGATGTTTAGACTAAATAATTTTTGAGTAGTGCAGAATAAAAAAGAAGTGATAAGAAAGTAGAATTAATGTATTTTTTTCATGTTTGGACTAGGGATGCTTAAAATAATCGATTACCGTTAACCAAAAGGGTGCATTTGTAACCGATTAATGGTATCAGTTAAACTATTAAAAATATTATTTTATATATTTTTAGTTTGGCTGCATAAGGGGTCGATTGAATGAGCTTTTTTGAGTTAAGAGGGGCATCTTTTGAATGGTTTACTACCGGCCGCAATTGTTTTGCACACGGCTCATCCCAGAGCAGCAGTTTTTGTTGTCTCGCGGGACGATATTGGATGACCACATGTGCCTACAGACATATATGCCAAAGAAGAAAAAATGGAAGGAGATTATTGCTGTTTGATACAGACGAGTTGATGCCAAACCAGCGCTCATGTTGATCGCCTCCCGGATCTGCGTCATAAATACAATAAATAGGCTTTACCTTTTATTTTACAGCTTATAAAGCCTGTATGCAAATTAATGCAAAATCATATTTAAACAACCAAACTGTTTACAAAAAGTCATCATATGTGCGTGTTGTCATTGTCTTTTCATCATGCAGCATGTGGACTTGAACCGAGAGTGAGAGAGGAAACCATATATCGAGATATAATCTTGATAAAATATCAAACATCAATAAAATAATGATTTCTATTAAAAATTTCAAAAGGTCATTTGCTATGTATATGGTGGACTTTGTAAGTAGAAAAACTGAATGCCTACACTGGTGAGAAAACAGTTAAACAGACCATCTGCAGTGTGCGACGATAAAAAAGAAGCCTCCTCCAAAAGGCCTTTACTTTCTCTTTCTCTTTTTTCTTTCGTGGATAAGGAAATGGGGTTGCACACTCCACTGAAGACATCAGTAAGCCTAAATATTTAATTTTGCTTGTAAAGCGCACAAATTTGTTTCAAAACCATTTCTAAATTCAGTTCTAATTTCCAGCAAACAAATAAACGAGCAACAATTATGAAGTGTGGTCAAAAAACTGCTAAGTATAACACACATGCTATGCCCCAATTGGTTCTAAACCTGACAGGTGGACAAATCTAAGCTTGCTTTTGATAAAACAAGCATAAATATGCATTAATAAATACTACTACTACTAATAATAACATTATACAAAAGCAAGTTGTCATGAATAAACTGAAAAAGCCCCCTGAGGTGAAGAAGGCATGGAGGCAGTGGATTTTATATTTATGTAAAAAGTAAAAATTTTTGTAACATTTTAATCCTTTAATTCTCTTTAATTTGCAAAGATATTTGTGTATTGCTCTACATCCTGCATGTTTTAAGCAATTTTTAAGCGAGGCACACAACTAACGCGTCTATTATAGTTCCACAAAATAGCAACGCATCAACAATGGGTCTTAACACACCTCTTTTCTAGACCAAATCACCCATGAGTCCACAAAGTGGTGCAAATGGATTTACTATTTAAACAATGTGGCGGAAAACGGAAAAATTAGAGTTGCGCTGGTCTGGAAATAGCAACATGTCAGGGCAAACATGTTTTGGGTGTATGATAGGGACCAAAATCTTCAGGGAAGAAAAATATTTTTTTCAGTGTATTTATCTATTCCCTCATTGTATAGATCAGGGATGCACAAACTTTTTCGTATGAAGGGCCAAAAACCACTTATCATTAAGGGCAGTGGGCCGAAGGTTTATATAACAAAATAAATTGCATTAAAGAAATGGTTAATTTCCTAATTATTCATAGTATTCCAGAATAAACCAAAACATTAATTTAAATCTAATTTACTAATGCTGAATAACGTTTAATGATAACTTATTGCAATAAAAACATAATAACATTTACAACACAGTGGAGTTCAATGCTAAATACACTATTCAAGCAAAATTTGCCTTTGACTTGATTTGCTCACCAAAGTCTCTGCATTGTTGGGTAACATTTAAACAAAATTTGATGAATTTACACCCATTTCATTGAAAAAATAGAACAAACAAACAAAGGGTTACATTAAATTTGAATTGACAATCTCGAAATCATCCCCATCATTATCCCTGTGTTCTCAGATGGGATGGCGGGCCAAATCAAAGGTTACGATAGGCCCCTTGGTCCGTAAGTCCTAGCTTGGGGATCTCTGGTAGCATCTAATTGTCCTGTCCTACTTTTCATTCTAATCTACTTTCTCTTTCTAATTCAATTTGGCTCTTTTCTAAGACATTTTCTCTCATTCTATCAAGTTACCTCTCAATCAATCTTACTTCCTCTCTGTCTTCCCAGTTGTTTCCTTTTGTCTTTTACCACTTTGTGTGATTTATGCCATTTCCTTCATCATTTCGTACTTGACAGATTATTGTCATTTTACACCATCTCTTCTTGTTTATTGCGCTTCTTCTCACCCTATACTATTATTCATCCACAACTTACCTACTTACTCCAACCAAATACAGTGCGTCTTCCTCTCAAGGCTTCCTCCGATCTTGATTTCTCTCATTCTGGCCTACTTCTTTTTGTCCTTTCCCATTTTTCAATCTATTCTACTTCCTCTTTTTTAATTATTAGGAACTTTTTACATGTGCTAAAGAAAAGAAAACATACAAAATTATATAAAAATAAAATGTAATAATCATAAAAATGACAAGTATATAAATAAATGAGTGCATGTAAATACACATTTAATATAAATTGATCAAAACAATGGTATGTTAATAGCAGGTGATACATGATGCAAGATCATTCATTCATTCATTTTCTTTTCGGCTAAGTTTATTAATCTGGGGTCGCCACAGCAGAATAAACCGCCAACTTATCCTGCACGTTTTTACGCAGCGAATGCCCTTCCAGCTGCAACCCATCTCTAGGGATAATACAAGTTTTATGGACAAAAGATTTGTATCAGCTTCCTTTAGAAATCCTACAAAGGGATTCCATATTTTGGAAAACTTTTCATGGTTTTCTCTCAACTACATACGCTCATTTTTCTAATGCCAAACAACGAGACTATTCTTCAACCATTGTTTAAAAGTGGCACTTTCTGTATTTTTACAGTAAAAAGCTGTTATGAGTTTGGCATATTTTACTTCCTCACAGGGATTAAACGGTATTATCAAATTTTAAATAGTGCTACTTCAGAAGCCCTTTGTGCTTTGGTTTCAAAACTCAATACAAGGACTGATCGTTCCACCACATCTGTACTTCATAGATATTTGCTGTTTCTGGCATTTAAAAATGTTTTTGGACAGAGATCTTTTTTTATGTATTTGCAAAAGCCTGTAATAGGATCTCACAACATCTAAAAACAATACCAAAACTTAAACTTTTTTTTTTTATCCCATGCTCGTCACCTGATGATCAACTATTGCTGTAGCCACTGAGATAGTCGTCTGTTTCTCTTTGTTTTGTATGTTTGGTGATTGTTTGTACTGTACACATGTGTTGATGAATGAATCAGGCCTGAATATCTCGCAATCTTTTCCTTTTTAAAAATTTAAATAAATAAATAAACATTTATAACTTCCTCTTGTTCTATCATGATTCTTCATATCTTGTACTACTATGCTCTCCTACATTACTTCCCCTCACACTTTACTCTTTCCTCTCATCTTGTACCACTTGTTATGCCAATGCTGTTTCCTAGAGTTTCCTTTACCACTTCCTCTGCTGCTGTAATATTTCCTGTCTTACATTCTCTCACCTTTACCTACTACCTTTGTAATTCTATTCAGCAGTTTATTCTTCCTCCTAACTACTCTGTACATTAATGTGTTTGTTCATTGGCTACATTCTCTACATCTTTTAACTGCATAGCTGATTTCTTTACCTTCATCATATGCAGTATGTCTTTGGAATAGATTGCCTCCGGATATCTGCATTATCTTTTAAAACTTTGAACTTTGAAGACGTACTTCCAAGCATTTTAATTGTTATGTCTATTTTTATGTTTTTATAACATTTAAAAAAAAAAAATTATTTTCTTTGCTCCAATCTTGTGTATATTGAGCACTTTGGCCAGCTTTGCTGTGATAAATGTGCTTTATCAATTAAACACAAATTGACTTATTTACTACAACTTCCTTGTCCTCTTCTGTCCTCGCTTTATCTGAATTCATGACACCTTATTCTGCTTTATCAATGTATTCTACTTCTTTTTGTCATTTACTTTGATCCTATACAACTTTCTTTCATATTGTGCCACTTGTTATTCTACTTCCTGTCATTTCTTCTCTTCACTCTTCACTTTTATACAATTTGCTTTGGCTATGGTATATCCATTATCTTCATCATATACAGTACTACTACCTCCCAGCTTATATTATTTACTTTTAGGAAATTTACTTCCTCCTCTTCCTGTCTCACGTTTTCTTATTTCTTTATTTCCTATTACCTTATCCTGCTTCGTCAAAGTGTTTTACTTTCTTTTATAATTTCAACACATCCTTTCATTCCACCATACTCTTTGTAATTGCATGCTGCAAACTTTATACTACTTTTTATTAAATATTAAATTTCCTACTGCTTTGCCATATACACTACTACTTATTCCATCCTATGTATATTTCCTTTCCTGGTGTAAGGCTCTTGAACAGCAGGCTACTTCATTTTACCTTTTTCTGCTTTAGTGTATTCTACTTGCTTTTATAATTTTACCACATCCTCATCCCATCCTGCTTCCTTTCATCTCATTCCAATACCATTTTTTTGCACTTTCTGTCACTTTCTTTCTTTCTATGCACCTAATTTTAGGGCTTTGACTTGTCCTGCACTGCTTTCTAGTCTCTCATATCCCCATGCCATGTTACTACCTCTGTAGGGGTTTTCAACTTTTTTAGCATCTTAAACATTGCACAATAATTAGGACATTAAATGAGAACGTAAAATACACTCAGTGGCCACTTTATTACACCTGTCTAACTGCTTGTTAGTTTCCAATTAGCCAATAAGCTAATCAGCCACCAGATGCCTTGTAATGCCAGAGGTCAGAGCAGAATGGCCAGATTGGTTCCAGCTGATAGCAAGGCAAGACACTGGTTTGAGCTGATGGAAAGGCAACAGCAACTCAAATAACCACTTGTTACAATGAGGTATTCAGAGGAGCATCTCTGAATGCACAACAAGTCAAACCCTGAGGCAGATGGGCTACAGCAGCAGAAGACCACACAGAGTGCCACTCCTGTCAGCTAAGAATGGGAAACTGAGGCTACAATTCACAAAGGCTCACCAAAATTGGACAATAGAAGATTGGAAAAACGTTGCCTGGTCTGATGAGTCTCGATTTCTGCTGCAACATTCAGATGGTAGGGTTAGAATTTTGTATCAACAACATAAAAAGTATGGATCTATCCTGCCTTGTATCATGTATGGTGTGGGAGATATTTTCTTGGCACACTTTGGACCTATTGGTTCCAATTAAGGCAGAAGTGTTCAAACTCAGTCCTGGAGGGCCGGTGTCCTGCAGATTTTAGTTCCAACTTGCTTCAACACACCTGCTAGGATGTTTCTAGAATGCCTAGTAAGAGCTTGATTAGCTAGCCCAGGTGTGTCTGATTGGGGTTGGAACTAAACTTTGCAGGACACCGGCCCTCCAGGTCAAAGTCTGGACAGTCTGTCAATGCCACATCCTACCTGAGTATTTTAGCCGACCATGTCTTCCCTTTGTTACCACAGTGTACCCATCTTCTTATGGCTACTTCCAGCAGGATAACGCACCATGTCATAAAGTGCAAATCATCTCAGACTGGTTTCTTAAACATGACAATGAGTTCACTGTACTCAAATGGCCTCCACAGTCACCAGAACTCAATCTGACAGAGCACCTTTGGGATGTGGTGGAATGGGAAATTAGCATCATGGATGTGTGTGACGCTATCATGTCAATATGGACCAAAATCTCTGGGGAATAATACCTTGTTAAATCTAGGCCACGAAAGATTAAGGCAGTTCTCAAAACAAAAGGGGGTCCAACCCGGGGTGTACCTAATAAAGTGGCCGGTGAGTGTATAATCAGAAAATGTAAATGAAAAAGCTTATTTATGGACTGTCTTTGTCTTATAACTTTAATATAACAAACACTGTACCTCTCTCTATATTTAGGCTACATTTTTAATCATTAAGGAAGGAATTCAAATGCGTTGTTTCGTTATTTCATCTTCATTTACAAGTAGCAGGGTATTTACAGCTACTGTATATTCTGTATATTTCTGTTTGTTTGCATCCCATCCCTTTGTGCCCCTTGGCGGTAAGTCGCAAACTGCTGTTACACCTAAAAATGTTCATAATCCCTTAGTGCCATGGTGGCAACACACACAGCTGTAATGGTCAGTTTGAAGCGTCACCCACTGTACTTCTTCTAATTCTTCTTCCAATGTATTTTTTTCCTTTTTCACCTTATACAAATATCTGTTATGCTTCTTTTTTGTTTTTTCTATTGTAATAGTTCCTAGTTCATCATATCCTGTCCCTTTTCCTCTTTTCAAAAGGATCTCGATACCATCTTACTTCCCCTCATCCCACACCTCTTTCTGAGTGAAGAATGAGCCTATACCTTTACAGTCAGAGTAAATAGTATTTTATTATGCTTGTATGCAGGAGGGACGTGAGTACCTGAAGAAGAGTGTGTCGTCATGGTTACCTAGCCTACAAAAAGAGGAAGAGTCATTGACCAGCACAGAGCTCAACATGGAGGAGGAAGAAGATCAGACTAAGGTGTGTTCACAGGTGTTTGTGTTCCATACGCAAGATAGGACACATAATGACCTATACTTCGACCTCTCTATGATTGCACTGAAGGAAATGGCACTGCGCTTTAAGGTTTCTTAGTCCTGGAAAGATAAGGGAAGAAAGGGAACAAACTAGCTTATTTAGCTTTTCATTTTTTTCTTAATACCAGGCCAAGACGATGGCAGACTGCCGCAAGGCTGGCCCTGGGGCCACACACTGAAACGCACACATAAATACACACACACTCACTGCTTTTCCATCAAATGACCACCCTCCTCTGCTGACACGGTCTTGCAACAGTTAAAAACTCTGTTTCTTCCTTAAGGCTACACGTTTCATGCTTTTCAAAGACGTATTTTGGTTTCTGTGTGTCTAAATGATTTTTGCAGTTCAGCTGTTAAGTAGGGCTGACGAAACCACAGAAAAAACAAGCCTCACCTGAACTGACTCGCTGAGGGAATTTATAAAAGTTTGTTTACTTTCCTGCTGGTTAAAATTTCAGCAATCTTGCTTGCCACTAGACATGAATTTGTCATATGCAGATGCTGCTTTGCAATGATAGGCGCTCTTATCAAGTCTTTTTACATGGCTGATTTAGTAACTATTCATCCATTGTAGAGAATTGTGGAGAGTGATTGTGGTAGTGTGTACTATTTTAAAAACCTGTTAACATCATAGACAATGATGAAGACACAACAGATAAAGTGGCCTTGCCCTTGATCATATAGCATGTTGAAAAAGAAATGGTGTTTATGATAAGGGATTTTTAAAATATCCGTTGAGAGCCAGAAAAAAAATTAGATTTAATAGACCATTAGTCTAATGAAATTCTGAAGATGTCTGTCTAAAGGTCTAAAGCAAATCTCTCTTTTTTGCTTGTATAGCATAAGCTTTTTTTGATACTAAACTAGTTTTCAAACATCATTATGGTTTGAAGTAATGTCACAAAGAATATTATCTACCAAATATAAGCAATTGTTTTAGTAAACAATTAGATAAGCTTGATGGAAAGCATTTGTTACATTCTGTTGTTTACCACTGGCAATAATTGTGACACATCAGTTTTAATTCTTTTGAACAAGATGCATTGTTTAATCTATCTAAATTTAGTCTTAAACTCAAAGTTCAGTAAACAAAAAAGTACACTACCCAAAGTTCCTTTTTTTTTTTTTTTTGGTTTTGTTACATTATTGTTATAATATGTTTGGTCAGAAAATGCACATGTACTAATAAACACAAAATCTCTATCAATTATAGGATACTTAAAGAGCCCCTATTATGGGTTTTTGAAAATTTCCTTTCATACAGTGACACGGCTCTAAGTGAATGAAAACATCTAGCTGAGGTTTAAGTCTGAAAGTACCTCATGTTTAAAGGTTTTGATTCTTAGTGAAAAGAGCCAACTCCTATCAACGTCGATATGGGACATCGCCAAATATGAACTGTTGGATCCGGTAAAATGTGAATGGGCCCTTCACCTCAGACACTAGCGTTCAGCAGGGGATCATAGGATTGATCATGACTCGTAATTAGTATCGCTAAGGCAATGACCAGAGATGCGACTGTGGGAAATAAAGGGTTAAAGTTCATTTTCGCAACAAGATCACAGTTTAGCCAACTGTGTGCTGTGTTTGTTCCTGTGATTTTACTGATGATTGATACAATAACCTACCCTGCAACGCGGGCTTCTTCGGCCTTTCGGGCTTAAAGGAAGGACTAGCAAAGACTGTTGCTAAATGGAGCTTTGTCAGACTTTGACAACCAGGGACTTTTATGTATTTTAACTATTATGCAGTTTACATAGACTAGTTACTTCTTCCTTGAGATCTTGTAAGTGTTTCTCCTTCACAACAGACTGGGTAATCTGACAAATCAGCACAGATTAGCATCATGCTAAGGAGTGGTTTGGAAACAAATAAATTGCTGAACAAATCATATAGCGGGTCATTGGGATTATTACGTAAAAATGTTTGAGACCCCCTAAACCAAAATAGGATCTTTTATAATGCATAATTGGGGCTCTTTTATTGACAAAAATGGTCTACCTTCTAATAAAGTTTTAAAAAGCTTAACTGTTTTTAACAATTATTTTAACTGTTTTCAAGCATACTAGATGAATTATTGAATAAAAAAAAAAGAAACCCAAACTTTTGAATTTGTATTTGGTAATTACACATAAAATCAAGGTCTTCTCTAAAATGAGCTTTTATATAATTATTACATCAAATCACATCAAGTCAAGTACCCTTCAGTCATTTAAATTAAATTTATTATTCATTGTTTTGTGTGCTTCAGAGCAAAATGCCACCTTACGAATCCAGAATAACAACAGCCAAACTGCTGATCGAGGCTGAGGAGTATGAGGTAAGACTGTATTCTAACACTTTATAAATGCTTCAATCTGTTTCCTTTAAGTATAGAAATCTCATGTTTTAGACTGTTCAATGTTCCTCAGCCAGGCTGAACTGAAGTGTCTGCTGAAATATGAAACAGAATGTATCAGATCTGTCAGTAGTCTTTTTGAGGTCTTAGCTTTGATGGTGATTCCCTATATGTAAATCAAACTGATGAGCTGTACTCGAGCTATTGGTTTAGAAACTATCTTATAATAGTGCACATGTGTTCTAGAGTCAGTCTTAATGTATTATCAGGTGGAAGCACAGTTAAGTCCAAGACAGTCTATTCTCGCTGTGCAAGCAACTTTAAAGACCTATAGAATACATCTTGTACAAGTACACTAATATTAGCTGTATGTCTAATAAACAGGCTTAAAGCTGTCAGTGCTGTGTTTAATGAGAGGGTTTAATGTGTGCTGCGCTGCCGCTGTGGAGTAAACCTTCAGCCAGTGTGTTGTAATACTGTATAATTGTCAGCGGGGCAATTATTTACTATTTAAAGATGGCTCTGGCTGCTGGGAGGCTGGTGAGGTGAAGTCAGTAAGCTATATCATGTAAAGAAACGCTAAAGATACTATTATTATTTTTAAAAAAAGCAATTTTTTTATTGTATTTTCTGTTCCTGTCAAATGCTAAATACAGCAACATGCACGTGACAAAAAGAACCATTATACTGGATGTTTGTTGAAATGGTGTGAGTGCACTGAATTGTATCCGTTCATAAATACACATGCAATCAGTGCATTGGGAGCACACATATCATATGTGGTTTGTTCGTACATGATTATAACAGACCCGAGCATCATTACTGTATGTTTAGATATGTAGCTTTCATGTCATTTGGGAATGTTTTGCCTGCGTTTCACACTGTGAGATCCGTGAGGGCTTGTGCTCCTCTGAAACATTCACACAATATGACAGAGCTCATGTTTTAAAGCTAAACACACACTGGTATGAATAATTCACTGAAAAGCAGCCATGAATCACTCTTCTCTCTGCCACATCTGTTATAATCAGCCTGGTTTTCTGTACATTTTTGTTTTGAAGTGATTGTTTTGATGCTTTCATGCTTACTCGATCCTTGGACTGAAAGCTTTCAGAGAGTTTTGTGGCTTAAAATGGGACAGAATGATTTATTGGGTACCCTTTTACAATAATTTTGTTTTAGTTATCATTAGTTATTCCATTTCTTAACATGAATTGACAATGAACAAAACAAGTTGAGCTGAACTGTTAAGTTATTTGTATAGTGTGAAGGAGTCCCACAGCTCTTTTAAACTTCTGAACAAAAGCATGTCCACGGTTATTAATGCTAAGACTATAGATTTGTTTCCCTTTAAACTCCTTACTCCTTTTCAATCAGTGCAAAGGTGTCCGCTGAATAATGCAGGAATGGTATTTTATTTGCACTTTACAATGACCTTTTCAGTGGAGTGTGAGTGTGCTGGAAGACCTTTTTTTGTGCAGAGAGTGTGAACGGCCTGACACCTGTCCAGCACTCGGAGAGAGGTATCGCAGAAAGCGAGAGAACAGAGAATTTAAGTAACAGCGAAAAAAGGAAAGGAGAAGAATGACAGGGTCGAGAGACAGTAAGAAATACGGCAGGACCAGGATGAGCTGCTGTAAAAGTCAGTTCCAGAGAGAGAATGATAAATTGACAGCAGCGAGCAGCACACTTTTTCTTTAGTTCTCTTTCACACTTGCTTATGTTTGTTCAGCTCATTCTGAGGAGACAGTGAAGGCAGCCTGACTTTTAAAAAGCGTCTGCTCTCCCTTAGCCCAACACAAATAGAATCTCCTCTCAGCACGGGGGACGTATTAATATTAAAACCAGTCACCTGGCTGTCTGTCAGAATGATGCCAAAGGTTGTAGGGTCGTTTCTGTGACAGCGGGTGTTTAGACAGAAGCCGGGCCCCCCAGCAGCAGGGCTCTTTGATTGGACAGCTGGGAAAGGTGAGCACTTCTAAATGGAGAGAAAGAGAGTACGAGAAAAAGTAGGATTGCTAATTTAGATATATAGTGGCAGTCCAGACGTCCAGTAAAAGTGCTGGGATTTGACTGTTATGATCACTTTTGTCAGATTATAAAATGTATAAAACTGACTGAATAAGGCTACTTGCAGCGTGATGTCATAAAAAAGCACAGACATAACAAATTTGCATGCATAATTCTTACTGTAAAAAAAAAAATCAATAACTGTAAAAATGCTTTAAGTTAAATGTTAAAAGTTTCCTTAATGTATACAGTGGTCCCTTGTTAATCGAGGGAGTTACATTCTAAAAATAACACGCAATATGCGAAATCCGTGAAGTATTCAGCTTTATTTTTTACAATTGTTATAGATGTTTTAAGACTAAAACCCCTCACTACACACTTTATACACTTTTTTCAGACAGGCATGAACATTTCACACTTTTCTCTCTTGTTTAAACACTTATGCTATTTTTCTTCTTTATGTAATGAACCAAAGATTAATTTATTCTGTAATGGCACTCTGCAGCCACATAACTTCTACCTTTCTTTAGTATGTCCAGAACTCCAACTTTTTGTGCGATGGTTAGCATTTTCCTCTGCCTCTTTTGGTGCTACTGTTGGTGCCTTTGAGGGTGCTAAACGGTTCATCAACATTTTGGGGTTTGTTGGAGAGAAAACATGGAAACATACAGTATAGTACTTCAGAGTCACACTGTTAGCTATCAAAGATTTATTTAAATTTGGCAAGCTGAAAGCATTCTGTACTGTATAAGAAACATGGCTCCTGACAAAGATTGATTGGCAATGCGTCTCCTTAGAACTATAAGGTTCTATCTGACTTTTTTGTCAAAATTGAGTTATTGACATATTATTAAATGACAACTTATTTACATTATGGGATGTTTTTTTTAATAAGTTGTTTACATTTTATTAAAAATGTACTGTTTATTAAAACAAAAAACAAATGTTACACATATACTGTTTTTTTTTTTGTTTTTGTTTTTTTGCAAAATGCAAAATCTTAAAATCATTCAGAACACAGATAGAACCTTATAATTCCAAGGTGACGAATGATCTACAGCCAGTCAGGATGCAGAACACTGAAAAGAAAAGGAGTGCTGTATAAAAAAGGCATGTTGAATTGCCCTAAAAAAAAATCAGCAAAACTGCAAGGCTGTGAAAGGTGGACTGCGTTATAGCAAGGGACCACTGTACAGTGAATAACTGTAAAACGACTTTTAGAGAATTCCATGCATGACATTTTTTATGCTTCTTTGTTGACATTACTAGTTTATTTTTCCCATTAGTTATGTGTATTAGTTATGTGTACATTCCACAAATTATATAAAAGACAAATTTGAGACAGAAAGTGGAATAACCTTTGCTGGTGAATAGTAGTCAAGTATATGGGAATTTCATTGTAAATCAACAAGTTCATTCAACTTTAAAGAGTTTAAACATTATTGTACATTATTAGATATTTCAAAATACCAGCAGTAACATTCAAATATACCAACAGGTCTCCAAAATGATATATATTTAGGGAATGTATGTATAATCAAAAATATTAGAAATAAATACAGGAGGCTCTTGAACATATATTTGAAAGAGATATACCTTTAGAAAGTAAGTTGTTATATTGTGGCTGTGTAATTCAAGATACAGTAACGGCAGACAATAAATACCTGATGCATGCTCTCAGGGCTGCCAGTAAAAAAGCAATCACAATTGGATAGATGCAACTATTGAGATCTATACAATAGAAATAAATCACTTCTGTAGTTCACTTAAAGAAGGATATATTCCTGGGAAAATTGAGAAAATGGGTTGAATATATTTTATGTAGATCTATGAGATCTTTCTATTAGAATATGAACATACCGCTGAAGTCAGAATTGTTACCCTCCTTTGAAATTTTTTTTGCTTTTTTTTTTTAAATATTTCCCAAATGATTTTTAACAGAGCAAGGCTATTTTCACAGAATGTCTGAGAATATTTTTTCTTCTGGAGAAAGTTTCATTTGTTTTATTTCTGCTAGAATAAAAGCAGTTTTTAATTTTATTCAAACCAAAAATTATTATCCCCTTTAAGCTATATTGTTTTCGATAAGTCTACAGAACAAACCATCATTATACAATAACAGGCCTAATTAGCCTGACCTACCTAGTTAACCTACTTATCCTAGTTAAGCCTTGAAATGTCACTTTAAGCTGTGTAGAAGTGTCTAGAAAAATATCTAGTAAAATATTATTTACTGTCATCATGGAAAAGATAAAATAAATCCGTTATTAGAAATAGTTTTTTTTAACTATTATGCTTAGAAATGTGCTGAAACAATCTTCCCTCCATTAAACAGAAATTGGGGGAAAAATAAACAGGGGTGCTAATAATTCTGACTTTAACTGTATATACGTATACACACATTAGCATGTATTTGTATATCAGTTGAGCGTCTTCTATTTGTTTATACAAACAAAACAAAATCCGGTCTTCTATACAATAAGCTAAAGGAAAATGAATAATTGTTTTACCATGTTTATATTACAAGTCTATTTTTTATTTACTACATTTATTAAATAAATAAATGTAGAAATTACACTTTTTCTATTGCTTAAAATAGTATGTTTTCCTTGGAATAAATTAAAGATGAGTTCTTGTTACATATATTTGCTTGCTTTATATACCTAGCATGTGCCCTTTTCCAGTAATGTAGTGCATGAGCACATTCAATATTAGTTTTACTGGCTGTGGATGTAACTGTCAGACAGTGGCAATTCAAAATGAGTTTTGAGGACTCTGGAGAATATGTATGTGTGTGTGTGTATGTGTTTGTGTGTAGTGGGAGTGCATGCTGCATGAGCTATATCTCAATATTAGCCAGGGCCTTTTCCTGCTCCACTCCAGCTGGGTCAAAGCCTGACACACTCTGTGACAGCACAAGATTGATGTCTTCCTTTGCTAGTGGGCTGAACAGAGGGAGGAGAGGACCAGAGTCACTGAAGGAGGGATGGAGAGAGAGCAGAAGGAGATATAGTTGTATGAAATGCCGCAGTTGGGAGGTGAAAAAAGTCTTGCCCTTTAAACAAAGTGACGATTGCAGTAGAGGACTTAATTATCTTTAAAGAGCGAAATGTTTAAAAGAAACTCAAACCCTGGGGACCCACGCGCAAGGTTATTCAAATACCCGGACCCCTGAGCTAATTAGCCTCTAATGACCACAAACCTGGATGCAACTTCAAAGAAAACTGTACTTTTTACTTGACCCGCAAGTGAGCAGTGACCTCAAAAAGTAATGGGGCTATTAAGTTATACTTAAATTGAGTGAATGTCACTGCATTATATTACAATATGTCAAATCTGTATTATTATTATTATTTTTACTTGAATTGCTTAAAGTTAAACATTTGAAAAATTACTTAAAGTGTCATGAAAGCCCCCTCTTTCGGTCCAAGTCTACCTCAGAATTTAAATATAAAAAGAAATGCATGATGGGTGTGGAGCACTGCAAGCAGAGGGAGGAGTGGGTTTGGCCAGCAGAGTAGGGGGAAAATAAGGTGGCAAACTACAGTCAGTTGGCTCACAAAATGAGACAAACTGTTAGGAGCCCATGATTTTTTTAGTTTACAAAGTTAAAATGCAAAGAAATAAACAAAGTAATTTAATGCCCTGCTACATATTCGTAATGTCATATTGACATAACCACAATTTGTTATATCATTATAAAGATAATCATGTTTGTATAAACACTATAAATAAGGAGGACTTCTCTCCTCCTCAATCCCTGGGTCTAAATGCAGACGCAGTGCTGCAGGTCTCTTGCCCCGTCTATTCCAACCATTAGGCCTGCCAGTAATCTGGAGGATTTTTAAATCTAGCCGAACACAGCAGTGCAGAAATATGCTGTGTCTGAATGGTAACAAACTCAAGTGATAAAAGATAAAGTTCGCCATTCTCCAATACTTGTACAGCTCTCCCGACAAAAATGCTTGCTGCAAATTGACTTTTTTTTTCTTGTAATATGTATTAAAAACTCTGCGTACCCAGTACCAGGTCGGTGATGTCAATTACTTTCGCATTCTTTAAATATTAAAGGTATGTACATTTTTTTGAAGGGGTTTATTATTAGACAGACAACATATACTATTATTTTAATCACTTTCAACAGTGTTTTATGGAACTTCAAAGGGTATTCTTTAAAATTATACCTAACTTTTGCATGTACACCTCTGCATGTGGATTTTGGGAAGCGTTTTAATTTGGGTAGGCAAAATCTGGGCGGAAAGCCCAATAAAGCACTTGGCATTAAGAGGTTAATACTAATATTTACAAAGATATCTCAACTAAAGATTTTTAGTCAAGCAGCGTGTGGTCAAACATGTTTTCAATGAACTGTTAGATCTAGTCAGCAAAACTTGTCTCAACTATTTACACAGGTTTTTTTCAAAATGGCTGATCCATTTAAAAATAATTTTTTTAATGGATCATTAAATTATTGAATGATTCATGGACTGATTGATTAATTGTATGAGTTCTTTTGAATCCTCAAGGTCATTGCTTTAAAAAAAATTCTTTCATTTTATCCTGAATAAAGCGTGTCACACAGGGTTCACACAGGATTATGAATATGAGACTTTTAGGTCCTTTACCTTGTGACACAAGAACATGCTACTGTATATATGTCCAAGCAGTTTTTTTTTCTGTATGTCCAACGTTTTTTTTTTTTTTTTTTTTTTATGGTTTGGAAGCGATTATGAGATCTTAATGCAGGACATGATGGAGTTCATGGATCATTTATTGTGGGGTTTGAGCCTACAACCTTTTGGTTTGATTCAGTTTTCTATGCCACGTTACTTCTTTGATGTGATTTGTACTTGTCAGAATTTCTGACTGCAAGGGTTTTGTTGATGTCAGGAAACCTTTATACAGGATTAACATTGTGGCAGCTATAGATGTGGCTTTTATAGTGATTTTCCTCTGAGTAAAGGAGCATATGACAGTCTCTCAGAGACTAAGCTGGCTTTAAGGCTTTAACACATTTCCACATCTTCACCTGGTATGAATAATGCTGTTTTTTTTCATTCTCTTTCTCATTCTGCTCTTTTGTTGTGTGTGTGTCGCAGCTCTACGAGAGAGTCATCAGTAATTCAGACCGGCTCTGATAAGAATGATAATTTGGGAAGATTCGCTCTTCCTTCAGTCTGTCTCAGGAGGCTGTAAAAGAGGACTGAATAGTATTTTTTAGAAGCAATTAAGTCATACGAAAATTAAGGCTTTGATTTTCAAATTTTTTTCTTCTTAGAATATTATTAAGTCTTCATGGTATGAGTCTTTTTTTATTTTGTAGTTTTATGTTAGTCTGTTTAGTTCCTGTTCCTTTAATGACAACTGTCCGTGTCTGTTGCTCCTTTTAAAGTACTGATGTGATTGCTGCCTTGATCTAATTAGGTAACATAAGTTCATTACAGACCGATTCTTTAATTTGCACCTCTTATATGTCAAAACAAGTGTGTCATGGCAATAAAATTGCCAGTACTGTCAGAAGTAAAGGTACGAGGGTGATCACTTGGGTGGTACCTTCTAAAAAAAGAACACTTTTGTACTTTTTAGGTACTAATATGTATAAACTAATATATACATTTAAGATATCAATACTGAAAATTTTGGTATAATATGTACTTTTTGAAAAGGTACTGCCAGAGTGAAAGCTTCTGTGTAGCTTTATTTCTGAATGGATGTAGCAGTAAGCTCCTGTCTTAATGAGTGATTTATTGATTATTTGTTTCAGTTAGTTAAAAATGGTTGATTTTCTTAGAAATTAAGATTGTAAATTTTTTCTCAATAGATAGCTGAACCATTAACTAAAATTTTGAATTCAAAAACCTATTGACCTAATGTGTCATTGTGTTGTTCTGCCATGCACAAATGTTCAACCTCTGCTTTTTTAAAACAACTTTTTTGGTAAAAGGTTACTCACTCAATATTAACTCGTTATTTGCAGAGTTCATACAGGTGCTGGAAATCCTTGAAAATGCTTGAATTTTTATTTAGTGTTTTCAAAGTTTGTAAAGTGCTTCGGTTTTGGAGAAAGCACTTGAGAATGGAATTGTTTTGCTTTCGTAATTGTTTTTCTTTCTATAAAATATAGAAAAAATATGAGTTCATAAATAGAGTTAATGACAGCAATTCAATGTTCAACATGCCATCAAAAATAAAAAACATACCTTTTACTACTATGGAATACTATAGCAAATAACATCTGACATAATGTGATCGCATATGTATGGAAATATGTCATTTGCCACTGCCACGTAAAAAATGCACCTGGAAAGTGCTTGAGGAGTAAACCTTGAAAATGTAAATGTAAAAAAAAAATCTATAGAACATTTGCAATCATGCTCACCCAGTAATATTCAAGAAAACGGCACTCTTGTGTGATTTTAATGAACTACATATAAAGTGACTGAAGAATAAAAAAAAATCAGAGAGAGAGAGAGAGATTTGTAAAATATCTCTGTGTGACCCTGGAGTTTCTGTGCGTCTACAATCAAGTCGACGGTCAGCCATTGGGCTGTTGCTCCAGCTTCTTGGCCAGCTGAAGAGAGCGCTTTGACAAATTAGAATGTGAGTGTGATGTAGATAAGTGTACATTTCTCAAATATTTGAAAACAATATGGATTATCAGATATATTTGCAGAACTGAATCCCTGGTGGTGAATGACAATTACTACAATGGTACTAAATGCTGCTTTGTTAACACTTAATTTGTCCACATCACAAGTTTGGTTTCCCTTTGCGAAATGCGAAAACAGACTACTGCCCCCCCATGGAGCAGAATGCAGAACGTGGCCCTCGCTTCAGTTGGCTTTTTGGGTGTTCACACGCAGCTTTTTGGTGTAGACGTGATTCAGTGTGAGATGACAACACAGTTGGGATTTGTTTTTCATAGCTGTTTGGCAATGGCTTGGTGTGTCCAGGCTCATAAGTTCACTGCCAGTCTAATGCCACTCTGAGCTTTTCTCTAATTGAGATAATGCTTCTCTATGGCTCTAAGCTGGAATGATTGGCTGACGCTTTTAACGGTGGTTAGAGGAACTTTTAGCTAATGAAAAGAATAAAATGTTCATCAGGCCCTGCCACTGAATCACAGAGCACAAATCAAACTGTTATTTGATATAACTTTAAAGCTTTAGAAAGAGCTGAGAGGCTTGAGTGATGAACCATTGGATATGCACACACACAACACACACACACAAGCACTTTAAAATAAAGATGCCAGAGGCTGTTTGTTCATCGTATCTTATATCTATAATCAAAAATTGTTTTTTCTGCAGAGAGCTTATAACTTTGAATTTGAGTTTAAAAAGCCCATCAGATGTTTGAAGTGAGCAGGGCCTGCACAGTCATTGAGTTATTCTGACATTCCACTCATTTATATTCTTTTATTCTTAAATCATTCATGAATGTTTAATATTTAATAATGTATAATGTAAGGTCCTTGGATTATAGACATGTGCATTAGATATAGCACAGTATCATTCATAGTTCTTAATATGTATAATTTACATCTCTTAAATTTCGGTTTAATGTCAAATTCCAGTTCGTTGAATCTTGCAAACTTAATTATGAAAGAATCCTATTTTTTATAGATGCAAACCTTTCCTCTGCTCCATATACTTGCTGCGCTCAGATTTGCCTTCTTATACTATGCCTTAACACAGTGTTTCTCAACCACGTTCCTGGAGGACTACCAACACTGCATGTTTTGTCAGTCACACCCATTACAGCTCTTTCAGTTTCTGCTAATGAGGTGATGATTTGAATCAGGTGTGTTTGATTAAGGAGCTGGTGGTCCTCCAGGAATGTGGTTGAGAAACACTGCTCTAATAGTTTGTACTGCATTTGTACCGATGGAGGGAATGTAAAATAGAAAATACAAGTTCACAGCATCAGGCAGAATTAAAAGCTTTTTTTACAGCTAAAATCAGAGAAAATGAATGAGACCAGAAGTCTCAAGCCAATAAAGTTCCAATGGCTGCTCTCGTTCATACATAAAAGTATAAGATCCATAAAACAATCTGAAAAGCTGGGGAAGGTCTTGTTTTTGAGTTTTGTTATAAGCTCTTCACACGTTGGCACTTTTTCACAACAGTAAAAAGTGATTAATGGATGAATAGTCTTTAGCAGTCTTATTTATCCACCAAGTGTATCATTTAAAACATTTCCAAATTAAGTTAATCTATTCTTCAAATTTCCACTTGAAATATTGCTTATTCATTGCATATCCTCACCTAATGAATTGTCATTTGTAAACTTAAAATATACTACAGGGCTTATTGTTTCTGACTGGCTGATGAAGATGAATGAATAGTTAAAATCATTCCAGGCAGATTTTGACCACATTACAGTTCATCAAATGATTTCAGCGGGAATAACTTATTTTTTCATTCTTCTTATAAATTTGAAATGACAAGCTGGTGAATAAATGAGTTTCATTCCTGTTCATTTTCAAGTTTAATTTTTAGCTTGAACTATTCTTTTTAAAAAGGTGTTGCAGTTGCAGTTCCAATATATATTGTACATGTATGTCATTTCACAACCGAACAACCACCCTCAAACACCATTCCTCATTTACACTTCAAGATCCTATATCATTAAAATATGAAGGTTAATTTAATTCACATGCTGTAAATATGAAGGCTTCAGCCGTCTTGATGATTTAAAATAGTTTTGCTAGTTGGATGCATAAACCACAGTCACATCCACTGACAAACACACTCTCAGCGATTGCGGTAAACAGCTGATAAATAATGCAACGATCAGGCTTAATTAGAAGCTGCTGATGAGTCATAAATTCTCATTTGAATATTCTGTCCCAGTGAAGCCTTGTTACTAAAACAAGCCGGCCCTAATCATTAATTATTCGTTGTCTGTCCTGTCTCCAGTGATTGCTGGGGAAGAAAGCCTGTTTGCTTTTTAACACAACACTAGAGCACTGGCAGGGATAAAGCGATCAAAAGAGATGAAACAGACACGTTGTTTGTTTGCGCCCATGTGTGTGTTAGATTGCAAATGTACAGACTGCTGCATTGTGGGACGTTTTAGTGTTATTAGCCTTTACATTTGCAGGCGTATGTGCAATGTGGGACATTTTAGGCTAATAACGCTATTCATGATTAATGTGTTCCACTGTGTTCATACATACACACACACACACCATGTTTAACGGCCTCATAAGTCATATTCGGAGATCAGAAGAATGTGTCCTGTCATAAGGTCGTATGAACGAGGTTAACGGTGTGTGTGGTAACCTTTTCACACACTCTCAGTAGACGCGAGATGGGCCATTAGCTCTTTTCCAGGACATTTTCTCATACACAAAACGTTCTTGGGCTGGGAACACGAGCCTGATTTAAATCTTTCCCTGAGCTGTTTTATGAGATGTCAGTCCAGCCTTATTTTACCGCATGTGCACTGCATTGGGTCACATGTGTTTAGAAAGGCCAAGGCCTCTATTTTTTACATCTCAGGAGTAGGAACTATATGAGACCCAGTGTTGTGTAAGTTGTAAGCAGAACTCGGGACAAGAATTGATTGGTGAATGCTGGTGTGGGCGTTAAGATGTGGAATGCAAGTGTGGGTGAATTGTGGGCGCTTAAAATGATGTGCGATTTCTGCAAAGTGGACATATAAAAATGAATAAATGAGGCAAATCAATTAGTATTTATTAACTCTCAGAAGCAAGAAGTATGTATCAATAAGGTCGTTTTATTCTGGAAGTGGCAAGTGATGGAATCGCTCCATGTTGGTGCCTGTCTCATATGTGGTGAAAGTGTTTTGACCGGTCGAGTGTGGTGTGGTGTTGCAGGTCAGACATTGCCATATGATTAGTCAACAAGGTCACATTTGTATTTGCTCAAATCAAACACAAATGTTGTGTGTTTCTGCAAAACATCAGTATTGCAGGAAGATCTGTCCCACGCAAGTCTTGTCAGATCCTGCATTGCCTTGCTGGTGGTCTACCTGCTTATGCCATCTACCTGCATGGATTTTGATTTCTCGTTTTTTCATTTTTAAGTTCAGTCTGAGTCTGACTGGGCTTGGTGAGCCCTGCACATTTTGTGTGTATTAAAGTTATTGGCAGTTTATTCAATTTAGAAAGTTACTAGTTTGGTGGTCTACCAACCCAGTTTTATTTAATAATGTTTATTCGTATTATTGGCAGTTTATTTAATAAAGTCAGTTATCACAGTCTATTAACTGTTACCGCAGTTAATAAAGACAGTTACTACAGTTATTCAATAAAGACCGATATGCACCAGCCATATCACCCAGCAGCCCAAGGCCGCTTACTCACAGAAACTAAGCAGGACTGCGGCTGATCAGTACCTGGATGAGAGACAACATTGAAAAAACTATGTTGGTAGTGGTGTTAGTGAGGTCAACAGGGGACGCTTTACCTGCGGTCTGTTTAAAGGGGACACTATACTGTCAGTGGGCTCCATCTTTCAGGTAAGATCTTAAACCGATGTCCTGACTTTTTGGTATTAAAATCCCTTGGCACTTCTCGTAAATAGTGGGGGTGTAACCCCGGTGTCCTGGCCAGGGCCGGAGCAAGCTAAACTGCCGCTCTATGCAAAGAACGATCATGCCGTCCTAAACCCGAAAGTGAAAACAAAAGTGAACGTTATCAAAGTGAGAGCAGGTGGTGAGGGGGGTGTCGCGGATGCTGGTGTGAGGGGGGTGTCGCGGATGCTGGTGTGTGGTAAGTGCACTGGTAGTGTTGTCCTTTGGCTTTCATCACATCATCCAAGTGGATGTTAAACACTGGTGGTGGTGTGATTGTGAAGCGATTTGGGTTTATGGCCATATACAATAAATGCGCCATATAAATACACATTACTTAACCAGTTTGGTGAATACATAACTGCCAAACCCATAACAAATAGCAGGTTCATTTAAAAAGTACTGTGTGGTTGAGAACCACAATAGAATTTAATATTTTCAGTTTGAGTGAAACAGTTTAGTTAACTTTTATTTATTTTTAAATGAACACTTAAAAATTGTTTAATATTTTATGTAGCTAAACAAAATGTTTAAAACTATGATACCATATTCCATATAGACCAAAATATTATTGACGTAAATGTCTTACTCATTTCTTAACCATGAAAATGTTGCACAACCTTTTTTTTAGTTGAAAAAGGTAAGTTATGCAAGTTATCTGTGTAACAAAAATTATATACACTCACCGGCCACTTTACTAGTACCGGGTTGGATGCACTTTTGCTTTCAGAACTACCTGAATCCTTCGTGGCATACATTTAACAAGGTACTGAAAATATTCCTCAGAGATTTTGGTCCATGTTGACATGATAGCATCATGCAGTTGCTGCTGATTTGTCGGCTGCACATCCTTGATGTGAATCTACCGTTTTACTCCATCCCAAAGGTACTCTATTGGATTTAGATCTGTTTACTGTAGATACCATTTTAATACAGTGAACTCTTTAAAATCTGTTTGAACTGCAGCAGATTGTCTTGACCATGTTTCTGATTGGCTGATTAGAAATTTGTGTTATAACTGCTTCTATGAGTTTATACTTTTAACGTCATAAACATGCAGTTGTCTTGCAACAAACACTGAGGAGACCCACAATATAATGTGGAGAAATGTGTTTAAATTAATATTCTAACTGTAGATTTAATGATATGTTGTTGTGTTATTTTATAATATGTCACTCACTTTGCACAAATTAAACAAAGAGCACATTTTTAGAGTACTGAAGCATCTGCTTATGCAGTTAAAGCAGGTATCCTCAAATAGCAGACCATGGTTCTTGCTCCAACCAGACTGCGAGACAATACTGACAATGGTTACACTACTTTATCATTTCTAGTATTGTACAGTTTAATGCGAGCAGGGTGACAGCAGTACACACCACAAGTGCCCAGGGTCATTTATGGTAATGTTTTCTTCAACACTATATTGTCAAATATTTATATCTAGAGGCAAATGTGCTTCGTTCAAACCCTTGTTCATCGGAGCATCCTCTCTGTACACATTGCTTCTCTACCCTGCTAAAGATGGAAAGCCCTACAGATGATGCAGTTATTTTGGGTGAGCAGAAAAACAGATCAATACTTTCACTAAAACACAGCAGAACATTGAAAGTAATCCAGGTTTGTGAGAAGATGTTTTTGCATCTGCATTTAGCATTTCTATTCAATGTGGTAAAAGCATTTCATTAAAAAAAACACAGTTAAGTACTTGAGAAAATTGTTATTCATTAATTTATAAATTTTCCTTAGGCATAGTCCATTAGGGGTCCCCACAGTGGAATGAACCAAAAACTATTCCAGCACATGTTTTATGCAGCGGATGCCCTTCCAGCCGCAACCCAGTACTGGGAAACACCCATACACTCTCACATTCACACACACTCATACACCACGGCCAATTTTTGTTTATCCAAATCCTCTATAGCGCATGACTTTGACTGAAACAGAAGCACCCAGAGAAAACCCATATGAATACAGAGGGAACATGCTAAATTCACATAGAAATGTCATTGAACCAGCGACGTACTTGCTGTGAGGTGACAGTGCCAACCACCGTGCCTCCCAGAAAATTATTACTAAATGATAAAGAAACAATTTAAAGACTAAGGCTTATCGTAATGAGGGAGTTTGATTTATTATGTATATCATTTATTTATTTTTTGTTGAATATGCCTGCTTAATTTAAGCAAAATATACAAATGGTTTACACTTCAAGCTGAAAAAACCTATAGAGTATTTATTTTTTAATCAGGTGACTTTCTGCCATATATACAGTTAGGTGCATAAATATTTGGACATTGACACAATTCTAACATTTTGGCTCTGTACACCAACACAATGGATTTGAAGACAATGTGATTTAACTGCAGACTGTCAGCTTTAATTTGAGGGTATTTACACCCAAATCAGGTGAACGCTGAAGGAATTACAACAGTTTGCATATGTGCCTCCTACTTGTTAAGGGTCCAAAAGTAATTGGACAGTTGGCTTCTAAGCTGTTCTATGGGCAGGTGTGTGTGTTCAATCATTATTCTAATTACAATGAGCCATTGGCCATGGAACAGCTTAGAAGCCAATTGTTCAATTACTTTTGGACCCTTAACAAGTGAGAGACACATATGCAAACTGTTGTAATTCCTACACCGTTCACCTGATTTGGATGTAAATTGAGCTTAAAGCTGACAGTCTGCAGCTGAAGCACATCTTGTTCGTCTCATTTCAAATCGATTATGTTGGTGTATAAAGCCAAAAATTGTTAGAATTGTGTCACTAACTGTAGATGTCAAAATACTAATAGTCAGATAAATCATTTTTATACAGTTTTTTAAACAAGTAATGTAAATGAAAAAAATCAATCAGCTATTCTTTCGGGTTTGTGGACTATGTATGGTTTAAAAGATATGAAGGATTGCAATAAAACAGTTTGGGATAACATACATTTAAAAAAAAATTGAGGGCCCTGGTCCAAACAGTGCACAAGAAGAAGTCTGCTAGGACTCATTTTCTTTGCATTATTTTAAAATATTTGCGTTTAGTGTCATATTAAATCAATGACCACTGAAGATAAAAACTACACGATGATACAAATATTTAATATTAGACAATTAATAACAAACACTTATAACATTGGCCAGACTTTTTGCTCTAGTTTGTCTATTTATATAGGCGAGACATGGTCTCAGGTGCTGCTCTTTTATTGCTGAATGAGCTTTTCCATTGTTTTTCCAGTATGTCTGAGTGGGGAAGTGCTTTATGCTCAGTGTGTCTCTTTGTATTCACAAAATATGTCTGAGAGGAAGGGCATAAGAGGCTCTGTCTGTCTTGGTTTGTGTACTAATAAACAGCGCTGGCTCTAATGAATCAGTAATGTTCTGTTTACCCAGCTTAATGAACCACCGCTGATGAGGGCCTGTGTTGTGTGTGTGTGTGTTTGTGTGCTGCTTATTGTATGCATATAAAGGCTCTGAAACTACAGAGCATGATGAAAGAATGCGTTTATTGTTGTTTTTTTAACTCTTAATGTGAATGTGTGAGGCTGGAAGAAAGCATTATTATTATTATTATTTTTATAGTTTATAGTTGGCCTAATCTGTTAAGTTAATGACTTGCTTGTGTCTGTGCCATTGGCTCTTTGTGTGTGTTTGTGTGAAACTCTCTATCGATTGTTGTTAGCCGCTTGTGTATTCCTTTGGCTCTGGTTCGCTCTAATCTTTCTGTCAATGATGCCCTTGTCAACCAATAACAGACTGACTGTCTTGGAAACCCATTTGTTCTCACATAGACCTGTCAGTCATTCCAACTGTTCTAATGAGTTGTTTTGCCTTTGATGTGAATGCAGAGAAGATCAGCTCCAGAAATACAGCGCACTTTTGGGTTTCCTCCAGCTTACAGCATATAGAGAAACTGCAATTCCCTTTTGGCTCTAAACTTATCAACATCCTCGTTTAGCTGAATTTGTGGTTAGCTATCACTAAATTGTGTATACAGGGGTCCTTCGCTATAATGCACACCTTTCGTGGGCTCACAATTTCGCAGATTGTTTTTTCCATGCAATTTGACATGGTTTTTTTCTACCACGCATTGTGTTCTGCATTCTGATTTGCTTGTGTTCTGCATCCTGACTGGCTGTAGACCATTGTCAATCAATCTCCTTCATGTCGTGTCTCCTGTACAGTACAGAATGCATTCAGCTTCCCAAATTTGCATAAATCTTGATCACTAGCCTGCGGTAGCACCCAAAAGGCAGAGGAAGATGCTAACCAACGCACAGAAAGTTGAACTTCTAGACATGCTAAAGGAGGGTAGAAGTTACACGGCTGTAGGGCACCATTACGGAATAAATAAATGAAGATCAAATCGTTTTGATCTTTGGTTGCATTATATAATTCTGGACTTAGTTTTCTACGAATGTTTAAACTTTGAGAGTGTTTAAACAAGAGAGAAAAGTGAGAGAGGATTGTTACTTGATCGATCACAGATATTTGGTTATATTAGGTGGATACACAATAATGTAAAAGGATGATAGTAATAGTAAAAAAAAAGTATCACTAAATATACTAAATATAATAATACTTTAACCGCCCAAGTAAAAGTAGCCTGTGGGAAGCACCGGGTATGGATTTCAAAAGTGATTTTGGTTGGAATAACATCAGCAACATTGGGACATTTTTTTTATTTTTATTTTTTACCATTTAAGATATAAAGAGTTTAGCTCTAATGGACCAAAATGAAAAGCAAATAATAATCATTAGGTGTATTGCCATAATTGTGCAGGAAATGTGTTTTTGTCAAAACAGTGTGACCTCATAATCAGTCTAAATAAGTCTTTTATTTCTTAAGATTATAATAAAAACAATGTAAAATTACAAAATTCACATTAAAACAAGAAATAATGTTTTCTTTTTTTTCAGATTAAAAAATTATTTATATTTATTTATTTAGGTCAGGGCCCACTAGGAGGCCTTAGCAAACTTTTCAAGAGTTTTTGAATGCTTAATTAATGTAAAGCAAATTTCATGTAAGCAAAACAACTTAAAATCAGAATATTTTTTCACTTTAATTCATCCTGTCTCTGGTATTTTTCATTCATAATCAGTATTCTCATCTAATACAATTTTCTGAAGCTAAGCTTTAAACAAATGTTATTGAGTTGAAATTAGGGGTTTTCCTAAATACCTTGTTGCTAAAAGTGCTGTATATAAGTTTTTGACTTGACTAAAGCATAAACATACCATGATATGTTTTCAAATATAAGAAAAGCTAAGTGCTAAGCACATATAAGAAACATATTAAGTGAACATTCTTGTTTATCTGAAAAACAATGCTAAAGTCAGTTATTCTGCTTTGAAAATGTGAGTTACGTGCCGGAACGGCTGTCTTTGTTTTGGTCATTTAACACGCCCAATGCCAGTTTAGCCAATTATATTTCTGCATCCTGGGTTGCCTTGTTGGAAAACCGTGAATTTCATTTATTCAGTCAGCAAGCATGCGTCCGTGACCAAAATTCGACCTCTGGTGGACAGTAGCAGACTCCGAAATGAGACACAGATTCAGAGTTACATATGAGGTGGTTATGAATTAGCAAATAATATAAATATTATGAACGTAAACATTAGGTGAGCAGGTTACATTGTAACCCTGTGTCCTACCAACATGCTACGTGACAAGATTTGCAGTGATGAGCCATTTGGCTGCTTGCACCAGATGAAACAAGACAGAAATTTAAATACAGCCATTCAGAAGCACATAATATACACTGCTGCACTTCGACCCAATGGTAAGGTTTATAACCTAATTAAGTCACAGTTCGAAAGTTCGATTTCAATCAGTTTACTTTATTTTCAAGATCTGAGGTGAACTTTCTGCTGATGTTTACAGTAGCATGGCAATAAATATCATGTAGAATGGCATTCAGATTCAATTATAAGCATTTAACACTGAATAAAGCCCATGAGGTGTACCTGTGGTGATTATTGTCATAGTCATCTGTTGTTAAGCTGCAATATATAGAAGCCATTTCTAAAATATATATTTCAAGTGCTGGTTAGAACAAAACTTTTTAATATGGAAAATATTCCTTCTATTGCGTGCCGTTGCTTTTATTTAGAACACGACTTATATCAGCCTTAAGTCAGCCTTTAGGCTTGATAGCAGGCACATTGCTGTTGATGTTGTCAATCTGGCAGCCTGCTTTTGCATGTGTTTTGAAAAGGTTATGCAATAACTAGACTTGCTGTGAAACTTGCATACTTCATTATTAAATTTGTTAACATTTTTCACGAAATTATATCTGGAATGATGTAAATTTATCAGGGTCATCAGTATATTTTCTTTCATTTCAGACATTACTGTCATCAATACTTTTTGTCCTTTTGTCTTTGGACACTTTGTTGTTGTTTAACTCCTCTGACGTCTGCGTGCCACGTTAAAACTGTCAAATGCAGTTTGCCGTTAATTTGTGTAATCCTCTGTAAAAGGTGTCTTTCCGATGGACTAATTCTCTTATCTCTGTGATGCAGAGTTTGTTTGCGTGCCTGTGTGAGAGAGAACACGGATGAATATTCTCCCATCTATTTGACAGCCTCTCATTGATATCTCATGGATGAGATTGAAATCTCTTAGGACTGGCAGTGCTTCTAAATTGGCACGAGTGCTTCATCTTCAGCTTTTCTTTGCCACGTGTAAGCCGCCGGCATGTCACGCATGCAAACTGACACTTCCCTTTGTTTAGAGTCCTGTCAGCAAGCGTCTGCTCTCTCCTGACTGTCAGTCATAGCACAGCTCAACTGCAGCGTCGCAAGAGCAGCGGCACGCAGCTGACAGCTCCACCACTGCCGAAATCAAGCTCTCGTAGTCGGTGCCTTTCAGAGGATGTTGTTGTTTGTCTGCGACTGTGTTATTTTTTCTGTGCCGAGTGAAGCTAAGGTCTGCGGAAGCAGTTTGTTCACAAATTCACACCATGTCAAGCCCTGGTGCTCAAATGAGTTCTGAATTGTGAGTCTGTTTTGTTGTCAACGGTGTTGCTTGCACCAGAAGCTGGAAAACTTTCAGAAGCACTTTTGAAGCACCAATGCTGACGCAATCCAATCAGATTGCATTATGCAAACAATCATAGTGCAGATGATAGTCAATCACATTTATACAACAACAAAGAATAGATTGCCATATAGAGGTATGTCAAAATGGAAGAAAATTGCATGTGTATGGCTGTCATCACTATCATGACCGAGTTAGCTCAAAACTGTAGACGCTTATACCCTGTGTGAATCCAGTGCATTGTCAATCTGTATTGTGGGTCCGTTTTGTTGTGTAATGTAATGTAATGTGTATTTATATAGTGCATTTATCACGTATGGCCATACACCCAACGTGCTTCACGATCATGGGCGATATCTCTTCACACTACTACCAGTGTTCCACTTTGCATCCACTTGGATGATGCGATGGCAGCCACAGGACAACGGGGGCAGTGCGATCACCACACTAGCTATTGGTGGAGTGAAGAGACAGGGAGCCAATTCAGTGGATGATCGGGAGGCCATAATGGGTAAGAGCCGACGGAGGGAATTTGGACAGGACACTGGGGTTAAGCCCCTATACTTTACGAGAAGTGCCATGGGATTTCTTTTTTGATATGATAACAGAGAGTCAGGACCTCGATTTACCATCTCATCCGAAAGATGGCACTCACTGACAGTATTGTGTCCTCTTCACATTACTGTAGCATTAGGACATTATAGCCAGCTGGTTGAGCACCCCCTGCTGGCCTCACCAACACCACTTCCAACAGCAACCTCTCAAGTGGTCTTCCATCCAGGTACTGAACAGGCTCAACCCTGCTTAGCTTCAGTGAGTAATGCCCGATTTACACCGGGCTTCAGCGTCAACGATTGACGGAGGGCATCTGAAGTTGGGGCTGACTCGATCATAATAGCAGCGTCAGCCAATGAAATTAGTCAGCAATAGGCTACTAACTGAGCTGGTGTATTTGCATACAGCAATCTAATAGGCTGACGCTTCCGTTGGTGCTTAAAAGGTTAAGAAAGTCCCTACTTCAGCAGCGAGCAACGCCACTGAAGCCACGCAGACGGACCCAAAATGCAATTCAGCAATGCCTGACATCACCCATTTAAATAGTAAATAGGAAGCGTTGAAGCTGATTCACCGTGTGAATAGAGTGTATGTGCTCTTGGGCTGCAGGGTGATATGGCTGTGGCTTGTCCCACTGGATGTTGTGTCACTGGTGTTGCTCATGCAAGAAGTTGAAAAACTTTCAGCACCAGTACTGGCGTAATCCAAAACAGATTACTTTATGGAAATATACTGGTGCAGAGACAGCCAATTACACTCGTGCAACACTAAAGAATAGTTTGCCAAATAGAGGTACACTGTAAAAAGAGATGAATTACTTTAAAAATGTGAGTAAACTTGTTTCCTCAAAGTGTATTTTACGTAAATTCAGTAAACCCATTGACTTAACTTTTATAATTGTGCACATAGTTTGTTCACGTAATAATTATATGACAATGAGTTGACTCTCTTTTTTTAAGTTAACCAATCAAAGGAAGAAAAGCTGAACATGATTGTCTGTCATAATTATGACAATTGTTTTGGCGCAAGGCTCCAGACACTGATGCCCTGTGTGAATTCAATGCTTTGCTGAAGTGGAATTGTGGGTGCATCACTGCTTTTGCCTGTGGCTAAAGTTCAAATGTTCAAGCATCGATCCTGCCCTCATCCAATCAGATCGCT
This sequence comes from Danio rerio, assembly GCF_052040795.2. Taxonomy (NCBI): domain Eukaryota; kingdom Metazoa; phylum Chordata; class Actinopteri; order Cypriniformes; family Danionidae; genus Danio; species Danio rerio. The sequence goes on along the minus strand of NC_141036.1, from coordinate 32,535,908 downwards.
TTATGTATATATATATATACTAGTGAAGAAAATCACATTTGTACAACACAAGAGAATAGATTGTTATGAAATGGTATGTCGACATGGAAGAAAATTTGGGTATAATTGGCTGTAATCACTTTGAAACCGGAGTCTGCACAGATGCTGACACTGTGTGAATCCAGCATAAGTTTTCAATTCTTACTGCAGTATGTTCCAGCACAGAAAAAAAAAATAATTCATTGGATTTCCGAATTTTTTTTTTTTTTTTTTTTAAGGTAGCTGGTAGCAAACAGTTCATATGGGCTAAATTTAAACAAACAAATTAAATTTAGTAATGTTCAACTTGCTTTGTTTGTTCATAGTCAGCCCATATAAATTGTTTGCAACCAGTTACCTTCAAAAAATTTTTAAATCGAACAACAACAAAAATAACCATACTGTTTTAATGTGTGTCTCTTTGAAAGGGAATGAACTGATGTTTTTACCCCTTTACTAGAAGAGGGAAAGCCTTTACAGATTGGGCCTCAGATTCTCTGGCAACGACAAACAATACATTTGCATACATTTGAACTTTTAAAGCCTTATCATTCATTCATTTTCTTTTCGGCTTAGTCCCTTTATTAATCAGGGATCACCACAGCGGAATGAACTGCCAACTTATGCAGCATATTTATTACGCAGCGTATGCCTGCATATTTATTACGCAGCGGATAAACTTTTACCATAGGATGCAAACATATAGCACAGACGAAAACCTTTTGTCATATGGCACGTTGTTTACAAGTGGACTCTTTTGAATCTGCCAATACTCACACAATTTTTTTTTTATTACTGGAAAAAAGATACAAAATCACATAAGTTTATGTAATGTTCATTATGTTTGCAAAGGTAAACAGTTGGAGAAGAGCATGTGTATCAGTAAGATCTGTGAAATGGCATCTCTTGCTCAACTTAACCAGGCCTCATCCCCAGAGCAGTTTGTGGTTTAATCTTGGAAAGGCTGAAGAGAGACTTTTATTTTTATCACAGTGTTGGGGCTAAAAGCTGACTTTTCACATTTTCTCTCACAATGTTTCTTGCTCCGGTGTTAAAGAAGTGCTGCTGTGGTTTTGAACTGCACAGCTGAGTGGACTATATGCTCCTTTTTGACATTATATGTCCATGGCAGACTAATGAGCTGCATGAGGTGGGATGTGTTGACCTGCCACATCAGCATGTATTTGTATGTAGGTCAAATGTGTACCAAAATGAATGTTTGTGCAAACGCTTTACAGATTGTGCTTGTATTATGGTATGGCAATGGTAGCAATTCTAACAGCTTAACTGTGATGTTTATATTGCAAAATGATTTCCATAAGTGGCTGTTCACATGTGTCTGCACCACTTTCCACTTTCCAAAGTGTTAAGGAGCTTGCACTGGTGTCTGCTATCCCTAAATAAATATGAAAATACCTAGACCCTGAACAGATTCAAGTACAGGTGTATTGTTAGTCAATCATACAAGTTTTCAGTTACAGATTTCAGTTATCTTGAGCTTTCAATCATGTTACTAAAAGTGTGAAGCTGATTGGCTGGTTCATATGCGATTGTGAAGAGAGTTTTCATCATGCTGTGGGATTGATGTGCCTGAAAAAAAAGTGCTTCACTTTATATACGCATGTTGGTTGCCACTTCATTTAAAGTAATCGATGTGATGTGCAAAAGGAGCAATGTGAACAGCCCATAAAGCGTAAAATTTCATGCAAGCAAAACATGAACATAGGGCACGTATTTTGGGATTCGTGCAAAATGAGAGAGACACATGAGTATTTGTATATCACATTTTTAACACATTGCTAGTTTTCATTTTCTGTTTTTTTAATTAGAGCTTCATTAGCCTATTTTTGTGCAATTTTGACACTTTTGCTGTGTGACTTGTTTATTAATTTAAATTAATTAAATGAAAGGTCATTTGTGCTCAAGAAACTTAAAAACAAGAATGTCAGTTTGCATTTTTACAGCGGCTGACTGCTAAAAAAAACTATCAAGAAATGGTTTTAAGATAAATATCAAGTTTCTATGCTGAAGTGAAGTAAAATGTCAAATATAGACTCACCAGGAACTTTATTTGGTACACCTTGCTAGTACCGGGTTAGACCCCCTTTTGCCTTCAGAACTGCCTAAATCCTTTGTGGCATAGATTCAACAAGGCACTAGAAATGTTCCTCAGAGATTATGGTCCATATTGACATGATAGCATCACGCAGTTGCTGCAGATTTGTCGCCTGCACATCTATGATGTGAATCTCCCGTTCCACCACATGTCAAACGTGCTCTATTGGATCGACAACTGGTGACTGTGGAGGCCATTTAAGAACAGTAAACTCATTGTCATGTTCAAGAAACCAGTCTGAGATGATTTGTGCTTCATGTCATGGTGGTTTATCCTGCTGGAAGTAGCCATCAGAAGATGGGTACACTAATGTCATAAAGGGATGGACATGGTCAGCAACAATACTCAGGTAGGGTGTGGCGTAGACACAATGCTAAATTGGTACTAATGTGCCTACAGTGTGCCAAGAAAATATCCCCCACACCATTACACCACCAAAAACAAGTCTGAACCGTTCATACGAGGCAGGATGCTTTCATGTCGTTGACACCAAATATCTGGATGTCGCAGCAGAAATTAAGACTTATCAGACCCGGCGATGTTTATTCAATCGTCTATTGTCCAATTTTGGTGAGTTTGTGCGTATTGTGGCCTGTTTCCTAATGTTAGCTGACAGCAGTGGCACCCTGTGTGATCTTCAGCTGCTGTTGTTCATCCACCTCAAGGTTCGACGTGTTGTGTGTTCAGAGATGCTCTTCTGCATACCTCAGTTGTAAAAAGTGGTTATTTGAGTTATTGTTGCCTCTCTATCAGCTTGAATCAGTCTAGCCATTCTCCTCTGACCTCTGGCATCAACAGGGCATTTGTGCCCACAGAACTGCCGCTCACTGGATTTTTTCTCTTTTTCAGATAATTTTCTGTAAACCCTAGAGATGGTTGTGCGTGAATATCCCAGTAGATCAGCAGTTTCTGAAATACTCAGACCAGCCTGTCTGGCACCAACAACCATACCACATTTAAAGTGGCCGTACTCACACTATGTACAGTTGCCTCAAACCAGGCCAAAGCACGCTTATCCCTTTTCCCGTCTCCCCCAACGGCCCGCTCTCACACTACAATCGGGCCTGGGCACGCTTACGTCATCGATGCTGTGCTGTTCAGTGAGCGCTCTCACTCAGCACAGTGGAGATTTCTCTAATTATATCGTTTCAGTCGTCTGATATACAGTGACATGCAGTCAACTATTTCGTCAAACAGTCCTTAGGGATGCGGTGACATGCAGTCAAATATTTCGCCGAACAGATCCGCCACTTTTGGCGCTCATAAATAATCAAAGCCCTCGTGCTGCAGGAATGAGGAGGTCTGCTGAAGGTGCGCAGCTGTCATGCAGTTAGGGGTTTGCGTCTTTAATAATCTACGGCAGTTTGCATTTATTGAATAGTAAGAATAATTTATAAATCCATATGAAAAAGTCCCTTAAAGTCACGTATCGCTTTCAGTTTCGGGCTTTGGCACGTTTCGCACTCACACTACAAGTGTACTGCATCAAAGCCCAAGTGAACCGCACTCAGGCCCACCTCTTCATAATGGGCCAGGACCGGTCAAGTGAACCGTGCCTGAGCCCGATTCAGTGCACTCACACTTCTTAAACGATCCAGGAAACAGGCCTGGGCACGGTTCGGATAGCATAGTGTGAGTAGTCCCTTAAATCACCTTTCTTCTCCATTCTGATGCTCGGTTTGAACAGCAGCAGATCATCTTGACCATCTCTACATGCCTAAATTCATTGCGCTGCTGCCATGCGATTGGCTGATTAGAAATTTGCATTGACAAGTAGTTGGACAGGTGTACTGTAGCTAATAGAGTGGCCTGTGAGTGTATATTAAAATGTAAATAGTAAAGTTAAAAACAAATGCATTTACATGGTTGTATTTTTACTTGTTTATCTATTTGGAACATTTCATTTGAAATTTGATTAAAGCATTAAATTAAGTGAAAACTAAAATTATATTATTTTTAAATAAAAATTCATTTACTATGGCACAATTCCAGAAAGCATTGCATTTTAAATGACATGCTTTAATTTTAATTTCTGTCTTAAATTGTATGATTTTTCCCCTTGTTGACTACTGTTTTCCTTCACTGTCTTATTCTAAAGTATCTTTACCCTCCCTCTCTCTCTCTCTTTCTTTCTCTCTCTCTTTCTTTCTCTCTCTCTTTCTCTCTGACACCAACACACCCTTTTGTATATGCATTTAGTTAAGAACAGTGTACGTGGTGCAGGGTTGCGGGGTTTAGTGTATTTTAGGCGCTGAGTTGACAGAACATCAATAATAATCCCAATAAGGTCTGTGTGTGTGTTAGTATGAGTGTATGTTTAGATGCAGGTAGAGGGAAATCTATTTGTCTTGCCGGCAGAGGTCATGGAGGGCATGTAGAAGCGGCAGAGCTCAGCAGGAGAAGCAGAATAAAGGAAACATAGCCTGAATAAGAGGAGAAAACAGAGACAGCACTGTTTTACACACACACCGATACACATGTGTAACCTGTTAGATGCATTGAGACGCACAGCACATCTGGGGGAGCAACAGGACAAGCGCTGTCTTTCTCTCTCAATCAATACCTCTATCAGCAGAGGCCATGAAAGATCAGACACACACTATCCTAAAAGCAGATAACGAGAGGGGCTTCTTTCTGATATCTGTCCTGTGTGTTTGTCGCTCTCGGACTGTTGCCCTTTTAGTCATTACCTCCATCAGCCGGGGCAAAGCGAGATCAAACATCCGCTTCTCTAAAAGCAGTTAACGGGCTGGATTGCTTCATGTTTGTGTTTTGGTGCTTGCGCTTCGTCTTTCACGTATGTTCACACAACACACTCGTGCGCGCTTCACTTTCAAGAGTTGTTAACAAGATCAATGGCTTTGGGTAACTGACAACTTTCTCTGTGTCTGTGTGATTAAGGCTGCACGATATTCGAAAAAACTGACATTGAAATGTTTTGTTTTGCCGTGATATATTTTGCTATCATTTTGTGAATATAATTCATAAGAATTAATAATTTTACGTTAATTACAACAATTGTTTTAGAGGAGTAAGTCTGCATAAATTAAATAATATATAAATTATGATTCTAAAATAATAGACAAAATGCAGGTCGGAGTCTTGTGATGGGAATCAGAGGAGCTCATATCCACACATGCAATATGTGCTTTCTTTCAAAGTAAAGCACGCTCTCTATCTCACTTAATAAGTGTTTCATCAGGCCTCCCCCATTAACACTCTCTAATCAATTATTCTCTAATGAAAATACTCAGTCCTGCTTTTCTTGGCTTTTCTCATTTTCTTTTTACCCACAATGACAAAAAAAACCTAGAACTAATGGTTCCTGCATTTTTTTCGAGACGATAAACCATACACTTGACTAGAAGTTTCATTAGGTTAAATTCGCTTAAAATTGCATAAAAATAAACTTCTTATAACAGTTTTTTTACAAAATTGTAATTTTCCATATATATATATGTATAAGCTGCGACAGTTTTTTTTTTCATATTGTGACGCAGTTCCAAGAAAAATGAAATATTAAATGATAAAACAGGGGGTGTGGCTTGTTTTTTTTTTTTTTTCTGTGAGCTGAATGGATATAGTAAAGTAAGCATTTCATTCAGAAAGATCAGGAAAATGGTTTGGGGAGAGTTACTACAACCTAACTGCTCCCACCTAAAAAGGGAGTCTCACGGTTCGGTTCGGTTCGGTTACGATTATCATGCCATCAATTCGGTTCAATTTGATATCTCGGTGCATCACAGTGCATTGACGATGTTTTCCATACATAATTAGACTTTTTTTCTTCACAGCACAATAATTTTTTTAATTAAAATCTATAAATATATTCATATTTCTATACTATTTGTAATATAATATTGTTGTTTAATACAAGCAGTAAGATACATGAACTGTACCTAATTTGATCTGCTCAAAGAAAACACTCTTTTTGAATGTATCAAACAAAACTCCAATACATGCACAGAAGACAACATGAGCTTTTATAGGAAAAAAAAAACTAATGTAAATATTATCCAGTTCGCTTTTTGATCAAATTTTTACACCCCTATGATTCATCATTGGCTTCACCCGCTTAACAGAAAGGGCTGCCCTTGGCTTTAAAAATGAATGTGCGGTTCACCGATGAGTCACGCAGGAAGAACAGCCGCAGTTACAGTTTAGATGTGCATATTGCGCGGTTTTCACAGGTAATTCATCATAGATAAAGTGGAGAAAACTCGCAACTCAGGCACGCTCGTGTCTGGATCGACAAGTATCTACAGAATATCTACAGAATCTCTCCCTAGTAGTGAAATAACGGCTCATGAGCTGTGTCTTAAGGCTGAATTATACTTCTGCGTCAAACGCACGCGTATGCTACAGCGTTGACGCATAACCCTACGCCGTGGCCGTCGGTATCGTTGACGTGCACCTCTCAAAAAATGTACCTACACGTCGCAACAATGCATAGCGCAAGCTCTGTGATTGGTCGGCTTGGTAGCGCTGACGAGTCTGGGTGGGGCCGAGAGCCGCTCGAGCGGCGCGAGCCCAATGGAGCAATTGTTTACAAGTGTGGAGTCCCATGAAGGAGCTCCGGATGGAAAGTTTTGTTTTGTGTTTACCTCATAGTTAAAGTTGTTGCAGGTCTGCCACTCCCTGCCTCAAAATGAGCGAGTTTGAGCCATTTGTACATTCAGGAATTGTTCAGGAAAGCAAAACACCAGCGAAGAAACTCGACACAGAGGAACATTTACACCTCACTGCCAACTAGCGTTTCGGAAGTGTTATGCAGACCAACAGAGACAGCGCGCAGAAGTATAAATTTACATCTACGCACGTTGCATGCGCCGTGGGTTACGTCGGTCACTTGACAAAGAAGTATAAACCAGGTTTTATTCAGTGTCAAACAAGACTTTCAATCAAACTCGCAAGCAGTTGAATTGTGCATAATATTTACCTTTCAAGTAGTAGGAACGTTTTATTTAGTCACCCTATAGTCGCACATTTAACAGGAAAAAAACAGGAATTCCATTTTCAGGTGTCAATTAAAGATTAAAAGGCACATTTTTTATTTTTATTTTTTCTTAAAGGGCCATGACACCCCCCACTTTCGGTTCAGGTTTCCCTCAATCACCGGGTCTGAATGCAGACTCAGTGCAGCAGGTTTCTGCCCTGTCTATTTTTACCATTAGCCCTGCTGGTAATCTGGAGGATTTAGGCGAACACAGCAGAACGACGATGTGTCTTAATGTGAATGAACTTCTGATAGAAGACAATGTCCGCCATTCTTCAATTCTCGTACTGCTCTCCCGACAAAAATGCTTGCAGCACACACACAACTTTGCTTTATTGGCCCTGACAGGATCGCGGGGAAAAACATGCAACAAACCCCGTGGATCATGGAAACAAACACATAAGACCCTTTATGTACTAATAAGTACTGCGTGCCGTGTGTCCGCGGACACGTCTCACCCAGTTATCAACGTAGGATTTCACAGCTGAGCTTGGCGTCATCTTTGCACTTGAAGTTCTGCGCTACGTCACCGAATTTGATCCCACCCCAAAAATCATTTCAAACCCGGAAGTTGAAATTAGCTGACAAAAGCTCAAAATTACCCAGTTTTCCCCACAATTAAAGTTAACATGTGCTAATATTGTCCTAAATGATGCTCAACAGACACAAATCTGTTAAAATCTCAAAAAAGTACTCTAGCGTTTCGTGAACCTGTAATGACATGCACAGAATCGTTCACCCAAAAACTAGCAATGTGAGCTAACAAAATCATATGGTTAGTTTTGATTTGATGAGGAATTTAATATTAACTCTATACCTGACCTTGTATATTCTTCTTAATATCAAGCCTTCTAATATTTTTAGTGCATCAATATCAGTGTGTTTGTCTAAGGTGAAAAGCTCTAGTGTGGCTTAGATGAACTGTACTGTATGCATTGAATGACTTGCAGTTTATTGGACCAGAACTCTCCTAGTTTCTCATCATGCTGTGTTCCAGAGCACCTCATTCCGTTTTCTTCTCTCCTTCTCTCCAACCCAGTCTAATTATGTTTGACCTGACATTTGGCTTGCTCCTCTTAATTTCTCTAATTTGGCTGCTGTTCTCGTCTTCACACCCCTCCTCCTGTCTCTCCGCTTGTCCTCGCTCGCCTTATTATAATCCCTCAAGGCTTCAGACCTTGGACCTTTCAGCTGGAAGCAATTTTATATATGCTTAATTAGCAGTTTGTTAGTAATTATAAAAACACTTAATCTCGTGGACAAACATTTCGATATTCTTCATTTTAAAGAGGGTTGAAGAGCCATGTTCCTATATGAGTCTCTCATTGCATTTCTTCTGCCAGAGTCTGAACGTGACTTGATTTTGTGACAGGGAAGCTCTTTTGTCTACCTTTGATACTGCAAATAGGCTGCTTATCATACATTCATTCATCTGCTTGGAACAGTCTTGTGACGGTTTGTTAGGGAAGTAAATGGAGAGGACATTGAATCATGGTACTTTGATCGTCACAAGAGGCTGCACCACTTTCAAATTCTGAGTGAGAGTGTGTTCAACAACAAGCTTTGTGTTGTCTGTTTCTTTGTGCTGGACGTGAATGGCAGGCTTTTTGCACAATTTCATCTCTCTGCTTTTCAATATCTCAGCACCTGCTATCATGTGATCTAGTTTTCGCTCTTTGGCTGTACATCTATTTATTTATTTATTTATTAATCTTTTTTTTAAACAGTTTTCTTATGTGATTCTAAACCTTTTAAAAGTTGTTTTATCGCATGTACTACTATAAAGGAGTCTTATTTTTTATTCTATTATACTAAATCTTATACACACTTTCTAACTTTACTAATTGAGTTTTCTGAGATACTGCACTGCTTTTATCATGTTGAGTTTTTCTTTTTTCTTTTCTGGAATCTCTAGGGGAGCAAAGTCAGGACAGTTTTTTTGTTATATCACTCAAACAAAGCAATAACAAAATGATGAGAAAAACTGAAATATGGATTCATCTTCAGTGCCTCCTCCTTAGTCTTATTCCAGACATGTTCAATAATATTCATGTTTAGTGACTGGGCTGGCCAATCCTGGAGCACCTTAACCTTTTTTGCTTTTAGGAACTTTGATGTGGAGGCTGAAGTATGAGAAGGAGCGCTATCATGCTAAAGACTTTGCCCTCTCCTGTGGTTTGTAATGTAATGGGAAGCACAAATGTCTTGATAACTCAGGCTGTTGATGTTGCACTCTGCAGATCTCTTGCACCAGCATACTGAATGTAACCCCAAACCATGATTTTTGCTTCACCAAACTTGACTGATTTCTGTGAGAACCTTAGGTCCAGGTTCTAAAATGTCTTTTGCGGTATTTATGATGATTGATGCAGTTCAACAGATGATTCATCAGAAAAATCCACCTTCTGCCACTTTTCCAAATGATCAACTAGAAGTCAAGTAATTGTTGCTCTTACAATTGGCATAGACGACAAGACTTATGTCAGGTAGTGTAAATGTTAATATCTGAACGTTACTTTTTTAATGTATTTTCATTGCTTTAAAAACATTCTAGTTCATCCAAATATCTATACTGTTTTTTTTTTTTTAAAGATTCTAATCCTCCATTGTTATTTTTTCTTTAGTAAATAGCGTTTATAAAGATCAATAATTGGACAGTTCACAGGGAGAAGAAAATACTGTATAAAGTTTTGTTTTTTTAGTTTTATGTGCACACAAAAGTATTATTGTAGCTTCGTAATATTCTGATTGAACCACGAAGACACAAGAACTTTTTTAAAGAAGTTCTTTTTTTTCTTTTTTTTGGAGTCTTTGAATGAGTTGGGACCATTGTATCCTAATGAATTATCCTTATTTGTGTTCTGATTTTTGGTATTTTTGTGGACTTTGAGTTGGGATCATTGTTTATTAATTAATTATCTTAATTTATGTTTTGAAGATGACAGAATGTCTCAATGTTTTGGGACAACATTAATAACAGAATTTTCATTTTTGGTTGTACTAACTCTTTAATCTGTCTTTGTTCCTGGATTATTTGAGGGGAATGTGTGGGGTTGTTAATGTAGAGGCTTTCTCAGATCTTTCAATCTAATAATGTAAAATATCATTGCACAAGTTAAATATGAATATGAAAGGAAATATCAGGACAATATAGAGACCAGCAGAATTCTGCACTGTTAGCTGCAAAAAAGAATGTATGTGGGTTTGTTTTCGAATCAGGTCTATCCTGGTTTAAAATAAATTGCCTTCAAACCAAATGTACAATTTCAGAAAGCAAAGTTTAAATCCCATCTGGTTTGAGTGCTTCATCAACACGTCCCGTAAGCCTCTATCAGTGGGTGGGGAAGTAGGCGTTTGTTTCTGGCTGTTTTAATGCAGTTGGCAACATGAGGGTTTGCATTACAAAAGTATTGCATTTCGAATATCTCTAGAATTTGACAAAAGTGGATAAGCTTCAGACCTCTCAGACCCCATTTATACCTGTTTTTAATGTTGTCCACTTGCAACTAAATTGAGAAAATCCTAGGTGTAAACAGGGCCTTACTGACCCTCTATGATTTTTTTTTTGGAGTACGCCTTTTATAAACAATAACACAAAATTGTACTTTTAAAATTCATCCTTTACTCTATCAGATTGACCTTACATGAAAAATTCACCGCTCAAGAGGCACAATTTGCTGTTTGTAAGTGAGAGATTTGACATGCGAGAGATGTAGTGCAATTTTTTTATGTTCAGATCCGTGGAAGATGTAGTGAACTTTCTGTCTGCAATGTTGGCACTTTAAAATAAATCTGTCTAAAATGGTTTAAACATGACCCACAATAAATTATTACCGTTTTTAGCGCAAAATTATAAGTGGACTACATGAGGTGGAAAATATGCATTGTCATTTGACCCATTTAAGTGACTTTCTGTGGGTCTCTGATAATCTTAGTGACCTTTAATTTAAAATAACTCTCCCCAATGTTAATATATTTTACACATGGATACTTTATTCCTTAGATGGTAAAGTTGAATGTTGCAGTGCTGCATAATCCTTAAGTGATTAGATGCTAAAGAAAAATTTAGGTAACATATTCCATTCGATGACAATTTTCTAGGCTGCACTTACGCTGCAGATCTTGATGGTCAATTTCCATTTTGTGACTTTATCCGATTTTTTGATGACCCGCTTACATTATCTTTTAAACGTGACTTGTATCTGATTGTCTGCATTTAAACTGCACATGGCAAATGACCAGGAAAAAAGACCAGGCACTGACTGACAGCTGAGCTCTTTTTGCTCCATTCCTGTAAATAATCTGTTTGCAGGGTTTCATTTTTTGACACGTTATAGTTTATGACAGAAAAGTTCTTATTTGGCCGCCATCTTTTTATCTAGGCTTTTTTAAACTAGTAAACATCTTAATGTCATTTCCATGGCGTGATTTATGCACATGATGTATACAGCAGTTTTAGTATAGCCTATATCGTTTACATGGCGAACGTTGCACACTCTTACTCTTTTCCACTCTCTCTTTCGTTAACATGCTTAAATACTTGTGCTACATGACAATATAAAAGCTTTTTTTGTCCTAGTATAAGAGATTTAAGCATTTGGGACTCTGCTGATGTTTGTTCAGAAATGACAGCGTCAGAGTTGACGTCATTCGTTTTTAATGACACATGACATTGACAAGTGAAAATCTGATCTACCTGCTTACACTGCAGACACGAAGACACATATTGTATCGGATTAATTTCCACATACGAACAAGGCCTGAATCTGATCTGAGTTTATCGAAATCCATGTGATTATAATTTTTTTTCTACATACAAGTAGATGGGCAATATCAAATCAATAAACATTACATTTATTACAGGAATTGTTCATCTCTGTTAACGTTAATAAAAATAAACACATTCATTGTTAGTTCCTGTTAATTCACAATGCATTAACTAATCTTATCAAGCACAACTTTGGATTTTAACAATGCATATGGTAAGCTATGAATAGGCCTGTCATGGTGTCTATTTTTTTTGTATGATATATTACACCAAAATATATTGCGATAAACAATAATATTGTCATGTCAAGACTATTTTATGCCATTATATAATGCCAGAATGACAATATAGCATTGTTTATTGTTCATTTATTTATAGTTATTTTACCAATTTAAGAATTAGCCATAGCAATGAGAATATAAAAACGCATATCTTAAAAAAATAATAACAACTGTTACCAAAAAATTGTAAAAAGTAACAGAGGCTGCAATATCTGCTACTCAGTCTGTTTTCAGTTGTCAGACATTCACATGAAAATATACTAAAGTAATTTAGAATAATACTGTAGTGTTTTTATAAAGTTTAGATAAACTTTTTATTCGATAATATGCGCATAAACTACGATGGAAACACTGTTACCGAACAAATTTCAGTATGCGCATTAAAGAAGGTCATGTGATTTTTGTTATAAGAAATCATGTGATAATAAAAAATGTGTGTGAATGTGTTCATTGCGTGTCGGCATCGTCTTCTGAGGTGCAAGTCATTTATCAAATAAAGAAAAGATTCAAGCAGCTTCACAGTAAATTCAATTTTTTGCTGTTGATATTTGCCACCAGTTAATCAGGAAGTGACAATTTTGATCTCTTTCACTTGTTGTATGGAAGCGCTGTATTATTCTAGTATCTTTTATGTGATATTTTAGTTTTGCTCACAAATTTAATTTGCATTTTTGGATGGAAACATAGCTACTGATACATCCAATAGAGATAAAGATGTTAGCTAAAATGTTATTGGAATTTCATCACCCAAATTGATTGAGGTCATGTCCATGTGTTGTACGATAAGTCAATATATTGATTATTTTGACAGGCTATGATTAATTAAAGCTGTACAAGTATTGTTCATTCGTAGTTCATGTTATCAAAGTGGAACATTTATTTCATATTATCAATGTTGAAAATGTTCCTATTACCAATTTAAAAAAAAACTGTGGTTTGTCCTTTTTTATATATTACAAAATGGACTGTCACTTTTAATTAATTTAATGCTTCCTTGCTGAATAAAAGTTTTATTATTTAAAAGTACTGAGATTTAAGTTTTTAAACGCCAACATTTGCTGTTCATTTCTTGATTTGTGTTTTTATGTAATTGTAATTGGTTATTTTCCAAGCAGGTTAATCTTTAAATATATGAGATCTCTCCTGGCACACACGCACACACCGTGATTTGAGTAAATGTGGCATATGCCTCTGTCTGGGGTGTTGGAGATAATAGACAGGAAGGTTTAATCAGCCCATACAACCATTTGCTATTGTTACTGCAAGTCCTAAGCCTTGCTGTAATTGGCATGTACTGCATTCTCATCAGAGATTGGTTCAAATGGAGCTGTCACTCAACCTCTATTGTTTTTAAGCCTATATCAGACCCATTGTTTTCTCCAGCACCTATTTTCATACCCTCGCAGTCTGTTCGGCGAGATTCGTTGTTAATTTAAACTAAATGAGCAACAGCATACTGTTGACGCTTGATTGTGCTGTTGTGTTTACATGTGTATGGTGAATTTGTGTGCGTTTCTGCGAGTATACAAGGATGTGTGTGAGAGGAGGACAGGAAGACAGAAAACAAGTGCTCCTAATTAACCTACTAGCTTGCATTTGGTTGGTTGCATGGCTCCACACTTCTTTCTAATTAAATTTCCTCCTATCTATCTAACCCTGCCGGCTGCGTTGAAGAACGTTTGGCCATCTCTTGCTTAAGTGGGTTAATTCGATGTTAGTATCATGTTTCATCCTCCTTTGGCCTTATTAGCTTCTTGACTCTTGTGTCCCTTATTATCGTCTTCCACTCTCTTTCTCACTCAGGGATAGGAAACACAAACAACGCACACCCTCTGTGAGTTTTATTTATCTTTGAACTTTTTGTTATGTCTACAAGACAACTCAGCTTCTGTGTGGCAGAAAAGAGAGCAGCCAAAACACTGATGATAGGGTATATACAGAAGTATGCAGAAGGACTTTTAATTGTGCACTGACCTGGGTCAAGCAATTCCGGTAAACTGTATGCAGTTACAAAACGTTACAGCATGTTTAAGGTCTGATTCTTAAAAACCAAAAACTGCCTGATTGATATAAAATAATAAGTGGCTCTCTTATTGTTCTAGAAGCACTGCATTAAATAAAATTCCACGCCATGTCTTTAAAATATGAACATTTATTTTACTCCAATTTTTTCAATGGTGTTTCTGCGCACGACTGCTGATCCTGGCGGGAACGTACATATACATGGCTTTTCATCTTGTTTTAAGCTTAACCAACTAAATGATTGCTGAACTCTATTTAACTGATTGTATTTCAATTATATTACAAAATCAATGCTGTAAAAAAAGAATATAAAACTTAAAAAAAGTCCTATTAACAGTTCACCGTACATTTATCAGCATGAGAAGAAACCCTAGTTGTGCATATACCCTACTGAAGAATAAAATGAGTTAATAATCAGTCATTTCTCTCAAGGAGAACTTTAAGATTAAAAGTCATCCGCAATGACTCACAAACACTGGATTTAGCACTCTGTTTTGAGCATCACATCAGATTCAACATGGATACAATGTTTTATTTTTTGGTCAAAAGGGGGTTTCAAGTCTCAAAGTACTAAAAAATGTAGTTTTATTTTTTCCGTGTTGTTTCATGTTCACATAAATGTTTAGTTCTGACATTAATATAGTAAATGATGATGGAACATTATTTTTTTTCTTGTTTTGAGAATTGTAGTTTTAAAACTGGCATAGCTCAGTGAAAAAGTGAAAGGATTATTTATCAACCTCAAATTCTTTTTTGTTTCACTGAACAATAAAAGTCAGTTTTTTTTGTACACCATGAATTTGAATAATGTTTTTAAACAGAATATTCAGAAACATTTATGAGATTTTGATTAAAATTACATTTTAACCAATGCATAAATAAAGCGATTAAAAAAGGGGTAGTTTACACAAAAAAATGATTGTCTTAATTTAGTCGTCCTCAGATTGATAGAAATTCTTGCAGCGTTGTAGCAATTCATCAAGGTATTTTATTACTAGATTTTGCCATGCCATGGAAATGGCACTGGGCAGTAGCAACTGTTTTGGTTACACTACATTCCGAAATAGTCTTTCCTTGTGTTAAACAAAAAAATAAGAAATTCATACACTTTTGGAAAAACTTGAGGGTGTTAATATGACAGACGTTTAATTTTTGGAGGAACTATTCTCCTGCATTACACAGAATGGTCAAAATATAAATGTTACATACTTCAATCCCTAGATTATTATTAAGAAGTCATAACAGGCTCATAAAAATACGTGTTTCAGCCTACAATTTTGTGAAACCCCAGAACAAGTATGTTTTTCTGCAGTTTGTAGGTAAAATTAATGCTACAGGGGCAATGCTTATTACTTTTTACATAAATTATATTTACAGGGACATATTATTGACAGATAATTTATTCTTTTCCTGTAGTTATCTGTACAACACCAAATAAATACTACAAAACATCATTACAGTGTCTATAATTTGTAATCGACTATGCTTGCTTTACCTATCTTTCTCCAAATGGACAAATTTTACAGTGTGGTCAGTTTGCTCAGGAGCTCACTTTGTACTAGGACAGCTCGATTATGGGAAAAATCATAATCACGAATATTTTGGTCATAATTGTAATTACAATTATTCAAAACGATTTTCAGTTGAAGTCAAAATTATTCGCCCTCCTGTGATTTTTATTTATTCTTTTATTTATTTTTATTTGTATATTTTTAAATATATATATATATATTAGGGATGTAACGGTATTGTAACTACCGTCATACCGCAATAGCAATTTTTTTCAATATTACCGTAGTTGCATGACTACAGATCCAGTAATGCGGAAATGGAGTGTGCTGCTTGTAGCAGGGATGAAAAAGAGCTGGAAATTATCGAACTTAAAGCGGGTTTTAAATCTAATGTGTGGAAGCATTTCGGTTGGGGGTGTTGTTGTTGACGCCGCGCGCGTACTGAATAGCGGTGTTGTCGCGTCGGGTGGGACGGAGGGTGTGTCGCGTCGCGGGGGCACTTTTGATCATTTTGGAAGGGCACTTTCTATCCAAGACTAAAAAGGGCATGTGCACTGCACAGGTTGAGCCCTATGTGTGCACTTGCCTGCAAGTTGGGGAATACAACTAAAAACAGTCATGGGGACTGCAGAAACACAGCACACTGTTCAGATTGATGCAGACATTGACTTGTACCGCAAAGAGACCTCTATCTCACTCATGGCTTGTCCTCTCAAGTGGGGGAAAGACAATGCACAACGTTACCCACTGCTGTCAACCTGGGCCAAGTCATATCTCTGTCCCAGAAACCTCAGTCCCAAATGAGAGGTTTTTTTTCTGCTGCAGGGGACATTGTAAATACCCAGAGATACCAGCTTTTACCAGATTATAGTTATATAATTTTCCTTAAAACCCATCTCTATCTAAGTGAGTGATTAAATGTTGAATGTGAAGAGTTTTCAACAATACTAAATTGAAACTTTATTTTTTTTACATGGTTTAATAATTTTTTGTTATTAAAATTGAAACATTTAAGTTCCTGTTTCAAAGCTTACAGATAGATGGCTAATTTGTATGTCATTGACACTTTTGGCACTTTTTTGGGGTATTTTCATTAGTTTTGTTTTTTTTGTGAATAATTCAATAAATACCGTACCGTGCCATTCATACCGAGGTATTACCATACCGTGAAATTCTGATACCGTTACATCCCTAATATATATATATATATCCCAAATGATGTTTAACAGAGGAATTTTTTACAGTATTTCCTATAATATTTTTTCTTCTGCAGAAAGGCTTATTTGTTTTATTTCAGCTAGAATCAAAGCCATTTTAAATATTTTGAAAAGGTCATTATTTTTAACCCTCTTAAGCAATATATATGCTTGATTGTCTGCAAAAGAAACTACTGTCATACAATGACTTGCCGAATTACCCTAATTAAGCCTTTGGATGTCACTTTAAACTGAATACTAGTATCTTGAAAAGTATCTAGTAACATATAATGTACTGTCATCATAGCAAAGATAAAAGAAATCAGTTATTAGAAATGAGTTTTTAAATCTGTTATGTTTAAGATGGGTTGAAAATAAATCTTTCCATTAAACAAAAATTGAAAGGAAAAGGTCGCTAATAATTCAGAAGAGCTTATAATTCTGACTTTAACTGTATGTATACAGTTATTTTCCTCCCTGAAAATAAGCAAAATAAATACAATAGAATAAAAATATGAAACAAACTGTGCTTTAAGCATCTTCACTATTAGAAAAAAAAAAAAAAACTTCAGCTTTAAAAGTCCTTCAGTCAAGAGCAGTGAGTGATTTTGTCTTTTTGTTGGTTGATTAATAATAAAAACAGGCAGCAGCAGGAATATTGCGCGCTGTCACTTTAAGAATAGTGCGGCTCTGATTTGGTTTCTCTTTCACATGTCTTTTGATTCTCAACTTGTTTGTTTATTGCACAAATGAGGGTTTAAATAAATATTCACTAAACACCGTGCTCTTACACAAATGTGCATGTATTTGACAATTAAAGTGCTCGCATTAAGATTGTGTTAAGGCTTCTACACACCGGGACGCTTTTCGTTTGCGTTTATCGTCAGCGTTTTAAGAGACGTTTTTCCATATTCAAACCCAATCGATTTCCACTGGCGTCAAGCAGAAGAGAATGCAATATCATGATGAAAATCAAATGTTCATATTCCCTCAGGGCATCTTCTTCAATGTGCGCTCCCATTGACAGTTTTGCACTTGAGCGCCTCCAAGTGCTGTTTACTGTAACTTCAGCAGCTAAGTGCACGTAAACAATAGTGCTTATCTGATTGGTGGAGGTTTTGACGCGGCGCGTCAAAACAAGAAAACAAGCATGAGGCATTTTTTTTAAAGACGCTTTTGCGCCTGCCGTTTTGCGCGTTGGTGTGCACGATCACATTGACGCCCTTTATTTAGTCACAAGGCGTTAAACGTCTATGGAAAACACAAGCAAAAAACATTTCTGTGTGCACAGGCTTTTATACACACAGAAGCATGCAGTCACGTTCGCGCTATTTTTAACAGGACGAATTCAAATGTACATCAATGAATGATGCCTATCCCGTGCTGCAAACGTTACATTACAACACATGCTTGTAGTCATTTTCACGTGAAACTGAGCTTTGCAGAGCAACAGATGTGTACAACCAGAAATGGGGTGGTACATGATGCAATAATCGTTTATCTCGATTAATGGTTTTTCATAATCTTTAGAAGCCAAAATCGAAATCAGATTTTTGATTAATTGTACAGCCCTACTTTGTAAAATGTTGTACTTGTGCTTGGGTTTGAGTCCAGTGAAACACGGTTCCACAACAGAGGTACAAGCAATATGAAATCAAGCTGCTTCTGTTTGGTTGCAATGCCTTGAGGAAAGGGTTTAGGTCATTTGTTCTCCAGGTGATATGTAGGACAAGAATCTCCCTCTTTTGGACATTTATTTTAGTACAAATACAGCAATTGTACCCTAAATAGTTCATCTCATATTTGCAAAAATGTTGACAGCACCCTCTAGTGGATTTTTGATCTGACATGGGCAACCAACAAACATACCGAAACACATTTTACATTTTGCAAATACTCTATGCAGGCTAAGGCATTTATTTCCTAGGAGTCTGGGCTGATTATAAAAATCTATTCTTTCTGTGCATCTATCTGCAGAATAAGTAAACTGATTAAAAGTTAAGGAGCCATTTCAGTGTATTTACTCAGATAAATACTGCCGCTGAGATGCTGATGACTTGCAGGAGGAAGTGCTGTGTTTTGGTGCAGGAACTTTCATTAGTGTGAGTGACTTTTGCAGTGTTTGGACAACCTTGTTGGCGTCCCAGAGCTCTATTTCATATCGGTGCTTCTGAGATGCTGCAGTATAGCTGAATTCTCTCTCTCTTCCTGTCTTGCTGGCTTTCGATGCCGGCACACACACACACACACACACACACACACACACACACACACACACACACACACACACGCAGTCGGCTTTGGAGGATTTGTGTTTTAGCCCTGCTGCAGACTTATATTTTTGGAGAAGTGGAGCAAATGAAATGAAAGACGGATCTTACTCTTAGACAAAAGAGTGGAGGGATCTAAGAGCAATTATAGGAACACGCACACACGCACACGCACACACACACACACACACACACACACACACACACATACTCAGAGAGATCCAACACAAGTCTTTCTCTTACATCCTCGCATTCATATTTCATAAACATCTTCAAATGCACTCCAACCACAAACATGTTTTATGTACCTCTCATCCCATTTCCTCTGTCAGTTTCAATTTTCAATTGCCTACAATGAAAAATATTTCAATTTAAAAATGATTCATGAATAAACAAATAGTATTAAAGTGTCCCCTTTTATGCTCTTTTGAAGATTCCCTATGCAGTCTGTAACCTAGTTGCTTAAGACTGTAAAAACAAAGACACAAAAGATGTTATGGTCTTCATTGGCCCCCAAATAGTGTCTAATTTGCAGTACTCTTGGTTGTTTTTTGTCAACATTATTTATTGCAGGGTCAAAATTCTTGCACTTTTGCAAAATCTGCAGTTATAATCAATGAATTGAAAAGATTATTTAGCTTTTAACTCTGTCTTTTTTATATACAAAAAAAAAATAAAATAAAATAAATAAAATAATAAATATAAATAACCCAACATTTTGATTTTAACTTTTTTCATAAGTAATTACACCCACTTCCCTCTATTTCTTTCAGTGAAAAGCCAGTGAAAATGCACCATTGCTGTAGGTCAGGGGTGTCAAACTCATAGAAGGCTTCAAGTTCATAGAAGGCTGCAGCCCTGCATAGTTTAGTTGCAACCCTGCGTCAACATTTTAACTTGCATGTAGGTTTCAAACAAGACTGAAGGGCTGTTTCTCAATATGCGTTCTTCAGTGATCTTGTGTCTTTGTGTTTTCTTGTAACATAATCATCAACTGCCAAAGTTCAGTTCCAAAACTCAAGACTGCAGGAACGGAGGACTTGTGAAAGTTCTCTGAAGTATTCTTGATATCGAGGATGCATCGATGCAGACTTGAGCACTGAACTTGAGCCAATAAAGGAGGTAGGAAGCACAGCATTTTATATAGATTTATTATTCAAGTTGAGAGATATAACTTCTTTATCTCAGGAGTTTCCCTAAATGAGATGGTTGAAAGTAAACATTACCATGAAAATCTTAATAAAGGCACAAACACATTAGGGTGTTTATTTGATGAAATTCGTATTAAAATATGTTTTATTTGAGTAACCAAACAGTCCTACTGCACCCAACACAGTCCGAACTGGGATCGAGTCTGTGATTCTTTGCATGGGAGTCGGTTGCTCTAATAAGGAGGCTAAAGACCATGGCCTCTAGCATCTGTCGATAGAGCACCTTTGAGGTCAAATGAGTGAGGTTTACCTGCATAGCACTTCCCTAGCTGGCCTCCGTTACACTCACCCCCTAAACCTCACTCCCATCCCAGACGAGCCCCCACGTATAACCCACCATTTCTATTGCACACAACCTGGTCTGAGCTGGGATTGAACCGGCGATTCTTTGTATGGGAGTCAGTTGCTCTAGCAAAGGCTAAAGACCATGGCTTGTAGCATCTATCACTGGAGCACCTTTTGAGGTCAGAGAAATGAGGTTTACCTGCATAGCACTTCTCTATAATAAATCGTATGAATGCTGTAATGTTTAAATTATTTTCCATTTAAAACTTTACAGGACGTGTTCTGTGTTCTTGCAGTCTACCCAGTTCTGCCGAAGTGAACTGGCAAGAACAGTCTTCACAAGAATGCAAATCAGTTCTCTGTGTTCTAGGAATTGAAAATCATTAGTTTGATCAGGTGTGTTTAATTAGTGCTAGAACTAAACTGTGCAGATCTCCAGCCCTCCAGGAGTTTGACACCTGTGCTGTTGGTCCTCTGTGATGCGGTTTACTTACTGTACTCTGGGGATGGGGAAAAATCCCATAATAAGTTAAGAAATGTTGTCCTAGGCCCTGTAAATGAATGCCTCAACCTTGACTGCACACCCACAGCCAACTAAGCAGTCAAGTCTTTGATGTATATTGCAAAAAAGTAGCTTTAGCTCAATAGATTTATAAATTAATGTGTCAGAAATAATTACAGGCCAGGTTCAGTTTCCTCTTTTGATATAGCAAACTTCATGTACAATTTATTGAGTTTGCACACTACCCAGGCTCTCTCTTACTCAAAAAGCAAGCTCTGCCACATTGCTCTCAGTTACACACACACAAACACACACACATGTTTGCTCCCGCTGCGTCTACATTCAGGCATCTGTTGCTCCATGTGGTGTTCGTCAGTGATAAACGAGGCTTGGTTGGACCAACCTCCAGGGACCAATCCCCGCCGAGCACTCACCTGTCGCCAGGTAACCATCACTGTGGCGAACCTGTCACCATGCCAGCCTATTGCTCAGGAAAAAACCTGTCACCATGGTAAAACTGTCAGCGCTGGGGACTCATCCGTGTCTAATCCACTATATCCTACACTTTTCTGCTTCTCGCTGCCATGATTGTTTCTTAAATCATCTGTATGCACATGTATCTGAAAACATCGATCTGGCTGTGTCTACCTACAGTGGTTACATATGAGCAGATGTTTGTCCCAATATTGATTCATTCACATGCTGTTTTTTTGTGTCGCCATGCTTGGTATTGTGTTTTTTTTTTTATATTACAGTCCATATGTAAGTTAGCTTTTAGTTTAAAAGGTCAAGTTGTTGTTTCTTATACAAACTGAACTGCTGAAACAAGTGATCAGGACTTCCAGTTTGCATCTGTCTGTGCCTTTTTTTTCTTGTAGCAGACATCTTAAAAATAGCAACTCAACTCTTAAAATAGGGTAATGGGCACTTTAAATCAGGAATGAAAAATTTTAAAAACACATTTAAACTAGAATTGATATTTTTTATTACACACATACAAAAAAACTCTAAATTTAAAAGTACATTTAAAAATACAGTTTCATATATTAAATAAGTTTAGATGCTTTTGACACTGTCGTGCACAATTTGAACTGATTCAATAAACATGTTAAAACTCCAGTTCTACCTTTTTGACATTTTATTCACAGGCCATATTAAAAAAACAGAATCTTGACAGTCAAGTCTTTCTAAAGCCTGGGTTGTACTTCTTCGTCAAGTGATCGGCGTGATACATGACACATGCCTTGCGCATTGCCGTATACTTACTTCTGCGCGCTGTTTCTGTAACACTTCTAAAACGCTAGCTGGCAGTAGGTTTTTATGTTTCTCTGTGTCGAGTTTTTATGCTGGTGTTTTTTTTTTTCTGAACACTACCTTAATGTACAAATGGCTCAAACTCCCTCCAACAAAACAGTCTCCATCAGGAGCTCCTTCAAAGGACTCCACACTTCACAGTCACAGAGCTTGCGATACGCATCGATGCGACGTGTAGTTACATTTTCTGTTAGGTGCCGAGGGCTATGCGTTCACGCACAGGCTGTGCCAGAGCATACACGTGCACTTGACACAGAAGTAAAAATCAGCCTTTAGTGGTCTTGAGCTGCAAAACAAATACAGTGGTGTGAAAAAGTGTTTGCCCCATTTATTTCTTATTTTTTCGCATGTTTGTAACACTTTAATGTTTTAGGTCATTAAAATTTTTTTAATTATCAGTCAAAGATAACCTATTGTAAACACATTATACAGTTTTGAAATATAAAAAATATTAAGGGAAAACAAAATAAAGTTTATGAAGCCTATGTAGTTTTGGATTTAGTTTTTTTCCCCCCCTCAATATTAAAATAAACTTCCATTAAAAACTGTGTGTTGTGTTTACTTGTGTTATCTTTGACTATTATTTTAATTAGTTTGATGATCTGTAACATTGATGCGTGTGTAAAATAACATAAAAAATACTAGCAGTTTATTACCAGGAATTTGTAAGGTAATTTACAATACCAACCTAGACAACATATCACTCTAAACTATTAAACATTTCTATCAAAAGTTGTTGAAGAAAGATCAGGGGCCCCATTATACACCCGCTATAAGATGCAAGACGTATTTGGCACGATTTGTTGCTATTTTCAGACCAGCCCAACTCTAATTTTCACATTTTGCACCACATTGTTTATATAGCAAATCTTTTTGCTTCACTTTGTGGACTCATGGGTGTGCTGGTCTAAAATAGAGGTGTGTTAAGACACATTGTTGGCACTTTGCTGTTTTGAGGAACTGAAATTGACTGCGCCGTAGACCAACTAAAAGCAGGTCTAAAGTCCAGCGCAGAGCACGTAGTTATGCACCTATTTGGGTTCAAACGCGTACACATTGCTTAATACACACAGGATGTACAGCAACACACAAATATCTTTACATATGAAAAGTATTAAAGAAATAAAATGTTACAAAAATTATTATTTTCTGCATAAATATAAAAACCCCTACTTCCATTCTTTCTTCATGCCACCATGCCTTTTTTCAGTTCATTCATAACAATTAGCATTTGTATAATGTTATAATTATTACAGTATTGTTTATTATATACATATTTATATTTGTTTTAATAAAAACAAGTGTAGATTTGTTCATCTGTCAGGTTTTGGAGATGCATGTGTCACCATATGGGGCAAAGGAATAAGACGTGTTTGGAAATAACTCTTGAAAATAACTTTTGATCACACTTCGTTATTATTGTTAATTTATTTATTTGCTGGAAATTTGAAATAGTTTTGAAACAAATCTTTACGCTTGACAAATGAAATTAAATATATAGGCTAATGGATGTCTTCAGTGGAGTGCGTTTTCACTGTTTACTTACTCCACGAATGTAGAGGAGTAAAGAGTAAAGGTAAAGAGGCCGAATGGAGGAGGCTTGTTCTCTCTCCTTGTGCTGCAGATGGTCTGTTTAACTGTTTTCTCACTAGTGAAGTATTCAGTTTTTCCACTTACAAAGTCTACCATGTTAGACCATTCGCCAAGGCACAAAGCGTATTTTTCTTTCCTTAAAATAGCAAAAGAGGAATTAGGTCATTAAAATAAAGCCCCAGGGTTCTATAATGCAATTCAAAAGCATTAACACATAAATAAAAGAGTATCACAAAAATGTGGAAAACTGTTTATTTAAAGATTTTTTTTGTATATGGAAATGAATTTGCCACCCCCAAAAAACATTTAAAATCACTGTGACCTTATTTCGCATAATCCTCTGTGCTAATCTAACTCATCCACATTTCCAGTGGTACTCTTCCAGCACAAAAAAGAAAAGGCAAAGGTAACTGAGAACGGAAGCAGGGGAAAAAATGAAATTGAACTTAAGCCTAGAGGATCAATTTTTAATTTGGCCAATGCGAGCGTCTGAGTGTTTGTGTGTTCAGCCACTCGGCTTTTGTGGTATAGGAGATTTGGCAGAGACCTGATTGACCGACTCCTGCTCATGGTCTCACCCCTCCACAAAGAAGGACGCCCCACATCCATTTCAGATGACATTTTAGAGCATTCCACGGAAAACAAAAGATAGTGGATGTTCAACAGCATTACCAGAAAGCACATCATACGCAGAGCAGATGAAAGCGAGCGAGAGGAGAAGGGTCACAGCTCTCGCCTGCTGTTTGAGCCGAGCTGATGATAACATGATGGTTATTCTAATGC
Source organism: Danio rerio (assembly GCF_052040795.2). Classification (NCBI taxonomy): domain Eukaryota; kingdom Metazoa; phylum Chordata; class Actinopteri; order Cypriniformes; family Danionidae; genus Danio; species Danio rerio. The sequence continues at coordinate 32,511,042 of NC_141036.1, read as the reverse complement.
ATTCTGTGGTCTCATAATTACCTCTTTTCTCTCAGTGCAGATTGAAAGCACTTCACCTCTAGAGCGGAGAGCAATAAACGCCATTTGAGTAGCCTCTTAGAAATCCTTTGAGAAGTGAGCACACACACGCTCACGTAAATGTGCCTGCACACCTTCATTCGCACAATAAATAGCTGTGCTGAAAACGCGAAGCAACTTTCATTTTAACTATGTGTGTGTGTTTTGCCTGCCAGTCTTGGTGAGCCTCCATGCTGAGTGACACATGTTCTCCAACCCAGCAGGTGACAGGCGCAGAAAGACAGCGTGGGGAGAGGCGGAAAAGAGAGGGAAGGTAATGTCATATTAATAAACATTATGATTAGCCGCACCATTTTAGAGTTGCAAATTGGAGCCCTTCATGGGTATGTTCTTTACCTAGAGCCTTCTCCTCCTGAGTCTAACAGCAGGTGTTATGAGGTTGTCAGAGTTCAGCGGGAAGTGAAGTGGTGACCTTTTATTATTGTAATTTATTTGAAAACCATTTTTACATACAGATGCTTCGGTTAGTCTGGCGATTTGAGGTAGCAGTCTTTTTTGACTTGCATTAAAGGGATGGTAAAAAAAATACTTTTTATTACAAACTTTTATTTGTGTTTATATGAAAAAAACGATTTATTTACTATATATATATATATATATATATATATATATATATATATATATATATATATATATATATATATATATATATAAATCTCTAAGCAATATTTCTTTACCTCGTAGAATCTATGCCACAAAGGATTAAGGCAGTTCTAAAGGCAAAAGTTGGTCCTATCTGGTACTAGTAAGGTGTACCTAATAAAGTGGATAGATGGATAGATGGATAGATAGATAGATAGATAGATAGATAGATAGATAGATAGATAGATAGATAGATAGATAGATAGATAGATAGATAGATAGATAGATAGATAGATAGATAGATAGATAGATAGATAGATAGATAAAGCAGAGAAAGTAGTAAGTTAGCTGAAAGATAGTGAGTAAGTGTTAAGTGGCAAAGTCAAGATTTGAAGGTAATGAAGAGTAACTATGTCAGAGTTACATTTTTTGCGTGAACTGTCCTATACTGGGGAATAGACTGTACTGAGTTTGAGGCCAGTTGATTTTTTTTTTTTTAAGAAAAACATTTTATTTTGCATTCATGATATTGATAAAGTTGATAAGTACATGGCTTTCTGGAATACTGATTCTAGTTGGTCAGTCGCACCATTCCAAGGTATGTTATTCCCAGATAACAACTGCTGAAATGAATAACAACTGCTCATGCGGGTACTTTGAATAATCTTGACTGTTTACATCCATATTTTTATAATTGTCTTTCACACTGGTGTTATTTTTATGTGCATAGGTAAGGTAAAGGTATGGTTAAACTTTATTGTCATAGTTAGGGAAATTTGTCTTAGGCTCTTGCCCTTAGCTGCAGTCATCATATACATAGAAAAACACACATACAAAACATATACATAGAAATACAAACATACAAAAAACTGATAAGTATATAGATAAATAAATCTCTGCACCCCCAAAAAGTTGCATAACCACTTCCATGTATACACACGAATATATAAAAACAGAGATAAGTCTAAGCTACCACCATTTGATAGCTTTTAGCGCTCACCTGATAGGTTAGTGTATGCTCCATTCAGCCACATTGTTTTTGTCCGCATAGGTTAGTGTATGCTCCATTCAGTAATTTTTGTTTCTGTCTGAATAGTGTTAAATGAAAGAATTATTTTTATAAAAACTGTTTTCTGTCTAATTCCATCTAACATCCATTTAGTATTCAGTTTCTAATAAACCAGCTGTTGGATTTTTTATTTTTTTTCTGTGAGAACATCCACTTGGATGTGCCATTTATAATTCATTGTTGAAACATATGGTATTTGGAACATTCTACTTATCAGAGAAAACTAAATAAAACATATCTGTCACAGTATTTGCAAATGTTTTCAACATTAATAATAAGAAGTGTTTCCTAAACAATCCGCAAAATGACAAAAGTATCATGTGACACTGAATACTGGAATAATGGCTGCTAAAATTCAGTTTTGCCATTGATTAATTAACTTTTCATTTAAATCTTATAAGATTAGGGGGTGGTGTATATTATTGTTTTTTATTTTTTTATTTAAACCAATGGAGACTGTATTAAAATACAAAACCTAAAAAAAATGTAAAGATAAAATAAAACTGACTGGGGTGGTACAAAGTTGATTTGATTCCTTCAAGGGACTTATATTGCCGCTATGGCACAACTCTAGTCCTTTTAAAAAAGAAAATCTGACATAATTAGGTAGCATAATAAACACACGATATTAACTAGCACTGATGGAGGGTTATATTCATGTAGGGCCTCACAGAGAGCACACAAGCTGCTGTGTTTGCAGGCTTCTTGTTGGTTTTAACTAGACTATAAATCAAAATACGACAATGAGAGGACCAGCCTGCCTTCTCTAAGTACCATCAGGAGGGCTGAATGTCTATAAAGTATGACGTTTAATAAATCCCCTTGGTTTTTCAGAAAATTGTTGTCTCTCCCTTCGCAACTTCTAACCTTAGGGAACATTTATTCTCAGTGACCTGAACTTCCTTAGTGTTACCGGCCTTCTGGACCCCATAAAAAAAGGATGAATAAAACAAGTTGTGGTCCCATGAAAAATACATGACAGGGTGAAGCTGATCTGACGGGCTGCGTCATAAGGTTAAAGATTCATTCATCCATCCACAATCCAAATCCATTATGGATGAGCCCACAATGCAGAGCGTTTTGTAGAGGGAATAAGGACTGCTTTCTAAGTCTGTGTGTGTGCTTGTGTGTTAGAAGAAGAAAAAAAAAACACCTTTATGATGTGTTTTGGTGGAATAATGTGAATGTTTAGATCTCAAATCACTTTTTGGTTTCTAAAAATGCTGAAAAGGAGATTTGTGTGATCAGTCTAATTACAGCACAGTTGGTCATCACTGATTAGTGCTTAAAGATAATACACATTCACCAGTCAAGTTATTGGCCAACTGCTAATAATACCAGATCAGATGCCCCTTTGCTATCAGATATGAATTAATTCTTCATGGCATAGATTCAGTAAGATGCTGGAAACATTTCTCAGACTTTTTGTTCCATGTTGCAATGATTGTGTCACAGTTTCTGCAGATTAGCCATGTAGTGAACTCATTGAGTAGGTTTTCATGGACACCAATACTCTGATTTTAATGCGATTAAGATAATACTCCAATTAAGAGTCTACCATGCGAACAGAGATTTTTAATTACCCTAATCTTAAGTTATAAGTTTCTAAGTTATAATCGAACTAAACAGAAATCGAATCAAGACATGTGAAGTATTTCTATTTTAGTTGGATTATGAAAGTGCAGTACAGGCATGTAAACATTGAATTTAGTACAGACATGTAAATAATCTGAATTGATGTTTACTTTAAACTTAAATTACATTTTTCTAAGAAAATCATTTTTTAAAAGATTTTGTCAAATAAAAGATTTTTCTAGAGTCATCCACCTTAATTTTTTGGCTCAAAAGTATCGGTTCAGGCACCGTTTTGGCACCGATATCGTTTTAAAGGTATCGATTTAGTAACGGTATCGAAAAAACCCCAAACGATATCCAACCCTAGTACACGCATTTAAATTGTTTACACGCAAGACTTCTGAGCCTACCATGACCTAAATGTCACAGCTGAAAAGAGGGACACAATTACTCAATGATTGATGAACTGAAGACTCTTTTAATTGCTAAAGCTAATCAATGGTCAATTAAGCATGGACATCATTAATGGATAAGTTATGTTACATGCTGTGATGCACAAGTTTTATGACCTGATGCATTACATAATCAAGTCTTGATATTGCATGTGGAGTATACAAATCCCTGCTGTGTGAGGGAACCCCCCCCCCCTGTACTGGAATAGCATGTTAGGAGGTGTAACAAGAGGGAAATGATGGGTCAGTTGAATAAATAAATACAGTTTTAGAAAATGTTCAGTAGTTTCTCTAGACAAGACTCTTATTCTCCAGCTTGGATTATGTAGAGGCATTTGAAGCTGCATTGAATCTGCATTTTGGACTTTCAACCTTTCATCTATTTTCTCAAATGGATGCACATGGACCAGTTGCCAGTGTGTACATCTGAGATGGCTATTTTATATTAATCATTACATTTAATCATTAAATGATGATATTAAATAAGCAATCATTGCTTTTTTATGATCTTACTGGTCTTTTAATAATAGTAAAACTATGTTCTTTCATTGGAGATGCTTGCTTTTTGAGTGTCATTTTCACATCCTTTTATGACTATGCCACTGAACCAGACACATCTCACATTATTAAAGTTAATGATTATTTGATGGTTAAATTAAAAGATGGCAGATCATGGGAATCTTTTTGTGGTAAAGACAGCTGTTTGTGTCATTTCTCAGTGAATTATGGCTATATGTCATTATTCATGGGACGATAGCCAGTTTTAAGGTTTGCTTTGGCTTGAAAAAGTCATGGTTTTAAAACCACTAACATTTTCTTTTATATTATTTTAAGGTATATATAAGTTTTTATCTTTTTGCTTTATTCACATCAAAAACTACTGCTCAGCCCACGATTTAGTTAACTTTTTGAAAAATAAATAGCATACAAACATGCTGGACCTGAACAGTGCAGTTGCTTACTTTATATCCAAAGAAAAGAAAGAAGTCTGTGTTATTGAAACTAATAAAGATAGCAGAAGTCTTATTTGAATTATTTAGCCTGAGATGTTTACTATCTCAAAAATATTTTAAAATACAAAATATTTTAAATGTTTCTTAAAATAAAAAGTAAAGTAAAATAAAAAAGTAGTTGTTTTTACCCAAACATTTAAAAGGAACATATGAAGAGTTGACATGCAAAAACCTCTAAATGCCATCTGAAATGTTCTCCTAAAACTAGTATTTTGCAGCCTCCTATGCTTAAGTTTAGTTATTTCACTTTGAAGGTATTGAAAATGGCTTATTCATTACTATAAAAGTAAAATTACTGAGCCTACACACAGGACTTCCAAAAGGCAAATTTTAGAAGAAATGTGTATAATTTAGAGGTTTTTGCATCTAAAATTTTCATATATTGTGCATTAATCACAATAGCATGACACAGTGATACTTTTACCAAAGGTTATCATATCGTCAGAATCTTATACCAACCCAGACCTGTACAGTATGTAGTAAATGCTGCACATGAAAACACCACATTACCCTTTTAATCCCAACTCCTTTTATAACTTCAATCAAGTGTTTGAAATGAATTCTTCTGTAAAATGATTCTGTATTCATGTGATTATTAGTCATGCTGAAGCAATGAAAGCAGACAAATCTTACGTGTGTAATTCAATGGGACTTTCCTTGGTTTCTTTGTTTTGAGTTTCTGCTCAAGAACGACCTCTTGCTTTCTGAGATTTACTGATCTCACTACTGTGCTTTTCTAAGAAGATGTGCAATCACATGTATGATCATTTGTATTTTTGATTTCATTTTATTTAATCACCTTTAGCTTTAGTTTCTTGTTTTTTAGTTGGAGGTAGTTTTTTTTTTTTTTTTTTTGCTTTTGCATTTGCTGCTGTAGCTCATCTGCTTTAGGGTTGCATGTTCAGAGATGTTCTTCTGAAGGATGTTTTTTTAAAGATTAGGTAAATAATCTAATAATGACTTTCTATTAGGGCTGTGCAATTAATAGAAAATCCGATTTCGGTTTTGGCTTTTAACGATTATGAAAAAACATTAATCGAGATAAACGATTATTCCATCACATACCGTCCCCTTTCCAGTTGTACACATCTTTGCCTCTGCAAAGCTCAGTTCCACGTGAAAATGACTAAAAGCATGTGCTGTAATGTAACTTTTGCAGCACGGGATGCGCATCATTCATATTTTTAAAAGCTCGAAAGAGCACGTGCTGTTGTGTGTGTGTGTGCACGCCATGCTTAGCCTCGGACAGGTAGCGTGTGTGTGTTTGCGAGCGCGCCGCGCTTAGCCTCGGACAGCAGAGCACACACACATCTATCGCCATCTTAATGTAAGCGTTTTAATGGTCAAATACATGCACATTTGTGTCAGAGTGCTGTGTTTAGTGATTATTCATATTAACCCTCATTTGTGTAATAAACTAACAAGTTAAGAATCAAAAGACACGTGAAAGAGAAACCATATCAGAGCCGCACTATTCTTAAAGTGACAGCTTGCAATATTCCTGCTGCTGCCTACTGCCTACTGTTTTTTATTATTTAATTAGTGTAAATAGACAAGTCATTATTTAACAGTAGTTTCTTCTGCAGACAATCAAACATATATATTGCTTAAAGGGGCTAATAATATTGAGTCATTAAAATAGGTTTCAAAATATTTAAACCTGCTTTTATTCTAGCTGAAATAAAACAAATAAGCCTTTCTCCAGAAGAAATAAATATTATTGGAAATACTGCAAAAAATCCTCTGTTAAACATCCTTTGGGAAATATTTATATAAAAAATAAATTCACAGGAGGGCAAATAATTTTGACCTCAACTGATAATCGTTTTGAATAATCGTAATTACAAAAATAATAATGAATAATAATAAATAATAAATAATCGTGATTGTGTTTTTTCCCATAATCGAGCAGCCCTACTTTCTATCAGATTGAATTGAGCTAAACATTCTTTCCTGACATCTGAAATCAACAAGGCATTTTCAACCATAGTAGAGCTGCTGCTGCTGTTTTCTCTTTTCTGCTTGATTCTCTATAAACCTTAGAAATGGTTGTTTGTCAAATTAATAGACTGTAAAAGATATGGACATAGTATCCATGACATCACCCATCGGTTTCTGAAGAGCGCAAACGAAGCCACAACTGTCGACATTTTGTTTTCACGTCATCTCACTGACTGCGGGTGACCAAACAAAGACAAAGAGGCGGAGCATCAATGTAGCTACAGATGCCTGCTAGCATTTTGGCAGTTGACTGAAAAGCCACATAAAACAAAACAGAAAATCTGATGTATATGCTGAGTTCAGCAGCTAATCAGCCGGAATCTGCTGAGGTGATGTGACGGCAACCAGCAAAACCTAGCTGCCATTTTAAGTGGCCATGCTCTTAATTATGCCGACTTAATATAACTTAATAATAAAATGGATGAGTTGTAAAAAGAATCACCCTCTAACAGTTGTCATGAATGGTAATATTAGCTATTTGAAACAAAATCATCTTTTATACTAGGCTGTAAACATATTTTTATCAACTGTAAATCGGTAAGTTTAGCATTGCTGTGAGTGAACATCTGGAGTTCCTGGAGCCAGCCCCCAAAGGCGAGTCGATGAATTGCAGTTTCAGTTATTTTCATATTGGCTTCACCAACAACTATGCTGCATTCAAAGTCACTCAAATCACCTTTCTTCATCATTCTGAAGCCTGAATTTAACTTCAGCTACTGTAACTATTTGGACCATGTGTAAATGTAATGGCCATGTTATTGGCTGATTAGATATTTGCATTAACATGCAGTCAAACAAGTGTACTTACAGTACTAAAATAAAATAAGTGTATCTGGACATGGAATTTATGCATATGCATAAGCAGATTGCATCTATGAAATTTTGAGAGATTTTTTTAACATGTTCTGAAGCTCATTAAAAATAAGACTTTAATTCTCCTGTGGATGAACGTGTGCATTTCTGAATATCCTAACAGCCTCTGTGCTAGATCAAAAGAGATATTCCACCATGTTCCCCATTTCACCGGGTTTAACTGTGTAGAAGCATGGAAATATTTTTATCAGCTCCTGTCATAGAAAATGTGTTGGCGAGATATGAGATGCATTATTCTCGTTGCTGGCTTGTGTGTTTTTTTTTTTTTTCTTCCATTGCTGAAGCACCCTGTTCACGTTTCTGATTTAGCGAGCATACACACAACCTGCATGTCCGGTTACAGTGAAAAATGATTCGATCCGCTCTCAGGTTTTGTTTTTATTTCGTGTGTGTATTTTTGTTTGCCTTTATGCTGAGGGATAGAAAAAAGATGTTCTTTTAAGGATGTCAGAAAGTAGTGTAAACAAAAGCGCAGCCCTGATTAAACAGTCCACAGGGCTAGTTTTAGCATGCTGTACATAATCATGTTCCTGCTCAGATTAGATTAAATTAGACAGTAATCGCATTATGTTATGAACTTTACAACATGCCACTGGCAGGTAATGCGTATGTCTTAAATATAGACAGCCAAAAGAAGTGTTGTTTGTGTTAGGCTGCAGCTTGTGGAAATTTTCCACACTTGGGTCTTCTGTTATCACATTTCATTCGAGATGCTTAATCTTTTTATCACTTCTAAAGGTCATAAATATTCTTGTTGCGCGTGTTGATGCGTAAGATGTTTGAGAGTAAGAGGCTCTGTGTGTGTGTGTGCAAGTATTAAAGTCTCACAAATGGGTAATTCAATAAGAATGAATAGCACTCACAACTAATGTTTTTTATTTATTTTTTGCATTTGATGTCTGGGTTTTTTTTAGTTTCCAGTTCACTACACTCCAGAAATAATAAGGGTTATAGTGTGACCAATATAATCACGATAATTCTTTTTTTTTTTCTTTTTTTTTTGTGAATCAATAATACTTTCCAGTCATGACTTTGATAATTGCCAGTGTGATCAGTTTATTCTTGACTTTAATATTTAGCTTTATTTAATTTTTCCATACTTTTTTTCTTAATTCAAGTTATGGTTTATGTTTTTGTGTCATTTTCAAATATTATTTTATTTTATTTTTTTATTTAAAATTTTAGTGTTTGTTTAAAGTTTGAAGTTTTTATTTTGTTTTATTTTATTTCATTTTTATAAAATTTTTATTTTTTTATAATTTTTTAAATCAAATTTAATAAAATGTATTTTTAATTTAAATTAATTTTAATTAATTATAAAAAATTTAATTAAATAAAATTTATTTTGTATTTTAATTTTAATTAATATTTTATATATTTTTATTTATTTTTCATTTAAAATGTTTATTTTTATTTAATATTTTTTTACTTTAACTTTTATTTTTTATTTTATTTCATTTTTTATTTAATTTTAGTTTTTTATTTTTAGTTTTATTTTTTATTTTAATTAAATTTTAAAAATGTATTTTATTCAGTCATTGATTCATTTTCTTTTTGGCCTAGCCCCTTTATTAATCTGGGGTCACCACAGAGGAATGAATCATCAACTTATTCAGCTTATGTTTTTACACAGCGTATGCCCTTCCAGCTGCAACCCATCTCTGGGAAACATCCATACACACTCTTCACCCTTATACACTACAAACAATTTAGCCTACCCAATTCACCTGTACCGCATGTCTTTGGACTGTGGGGGAAACTGGAGCACCCGGAGGAAACCCACACAAATGCAGAAAGAACATGCAAACTCCACACAGAAACGCCAACTGACCCTGCCGAGACTCGAGCCAGCGATCTTCTTGCTGTGAGGCGACAGCAATACCTAGTGCATCACTGTGTCGTTTAATTTATTGTTTTGTTTTATTTATTTTTTATTTGAATTCTAATTAAAAATATATATTTTATTTGTTTTTATTTTACTTTTACTTAAATTTTGAAAAAAAAAAAATCCATTTAATTTTAAAGTTTTACTTTTTTATTTTATTTTATTTAATGAATTAATTTGGTCTGTTTTTAATTTAATTAAAATTTTTATTTTATTTTTATTTAAATGTTTTTATTTTATACTTTTTTTTATTTTATTTATTTTTTATTTAATTTTTTATCAAGTGTACATTGTGTACGTTTTTGCCTACCTGCTTTCTAGAAAACTTAAATCATCAAATTATCGTCAAAAATTGCATTAAGTGCAAACAAAAATGCAGCAAAAATTTCACATGATAATGAGATGCAAGTGTGCTGCAAATTTGCCCCAGAATTGTTCAGGCAATATAGGTCGTAATGCATCTTGCTGACCAAAAGAAGGAAGCTCAACTAAACACACTCGCTTGCACACACCCATTTTTCCCCATCCTGTTTTATACAACATTAATTAACCTTAAATAATAGGTCTAGTTAAAGACTAAGTGCTAGGCTGACCTGTGCCTTCAGGACAGATGCTGCCTGAGCAAGTGAGGGAATGACTTCGCTATTTTGGTCTATCCCTGGGGGAACCAAAGCCACGAATGGGCTGATCCTTGTCCATCCGTCACCTCAGGAGCGAATCCTGACATCAGTGGTATTTACATATCTAAATGTCAGCCTCCAGATATAGATCCAGTAATTAGTGAGCATTCTGGAGTAAGATACTCTGTGGAATAACTGTAAAAAATCAAGTCGAGAAAAGGCAAGCACACAAACCATTCATCTGGTTTATAAATTGTCACCTTCATCACAGAAAAGATCTATTTTAGGTAATAAATGCATTATTGGTGCTCAAGATTATTAGAGTTTGAACCAAAACAGTAACTGCCCTATATGAAATCTCATATATGGTGTAATATTAATAGAATAGATCATCCAAAATTATTTAATAATTTCATGTCATTCCAAACCTGTACAACCTTTGTTTTTGTCCATATAGTGAAAGTCAATGGGGAAGTTGACAGGTGACATTCACTGTATTGGCAAAACAATCCTGAACAGCTGAAACATGTTTCAAAGTATTACCCTTTATGTTCAATACAAAAAAGCCATTCATGTTTAGATGACATGAGGTATGTTAATGTATTTGTATTTATATGTATCTTTTTTCGTACGCTTTTGCCAGTCATGTTGACAGAAGAATCAGAAAGATGAAGCAATCCCTATATGTTTTTACCAATTTTACAAAAACACAATGTTTTGTTGTAATAATGAATATACACAAATAAAAATAGGCCCTCAAAAATGTATAAACTAATGTGCTGAAACACGTGTCCGCCTTTGCTGACCCTAGAGGGTTTACATTTGTTTTCATTTGATTTACTGGAGTTAAAAAAAAATTAAAAGTAAGTGTAAGTTACAGTAGGTGCAACTTTATTGCACTCATTCATTCCACTGGCATGTAATACCCTATTAGTTTACTTGAAAAAATAAATAAAAATCATCTGTTGTTTATTGCTGCTACGACTCACTTCAGAGTTCCAGCTAATCAAACAGAATGAGGACAATCCTTAATCAACTTAACAAATAATTATCGGTATTTTTGTGTTTTCATTAATTCCTTGCACTTTTAGTTTGTTTGTTCTCACAAAGAAGACAAAAGCTAATTCAATTCTGAACTCCTAATCTGTCAGTTTGACTGATGCACGAGTAGACATGTCTCTGGAGAGGACATCAGTTTCGGGTACAGTTTCTTTTTTCATTTCAAGATTTAATTAAGCTATTTGAGTACAGCATTGTGTGTAAAACCAACAACAAGTGGAAAAACCAACAACAGAGAGAGGGTTACAGAGACATGAAAAGCACAAAAGTATATTCAATCAATCAAAAATTATATTTGATTTCAAAGCAAGAATTGATCTCAAGTAATCAAGCTCAAATGATCTCTTAGTGTTGGGTCTTTCTTTTTGTTGAGAGAAATTTAAGAAATTTCAAAGTTTTATAATTATTACAGTGTAACTTTGAGTGTTAAATCTCTGGCCAATCAGAACAACACACAGACTGTGACGATCCACAAAGGATCCCTAATATTCACAGCCCAGACTGCTTGTCATTTTCCAGAAGGTTTCTAAATCAAAAATCACAACATTATTAAAATGTCACAAATATTATAAGCACCATGTACAGTTGAAGTCGGAATTATTAGGCCCCCCTCCCCTGAATTATTAGCACTCCTGTTCATTTTAACGTAACGATTTTCTCTACACATAACTGATTTATTTTCTTTTTTCCATGATGACAGTAAATAATGTTTTACTAGATATTTTTTCAAGAAAACTTCTATGCAGCTTAAAGTGACATTTAAAAGCTTAACTAGGTTAATTACGGTAACTAAGCAGGTTAAGGTAATTAGGCAAGTTATTGTGTAATGATGGTTTGTTCTGTAGACTATCATAAAAATATATAGCTTGAAGGGGCTAATAATTTTGTCCTTAACATGGCTTTAAAAAAATAAAAACTGCTTTTATTCTAGCCAAATTAAAACAAACAAGATTTTTGTCTCGAAGAAAAAATATTATCAGACATACTGTCTTTGCTCTGTTAAACATCATTTGGGAAATATTTAAAAAAAGAAAAAAAATTAAAAGGGGGGCTAATAAGTCTGAATTTAACTTTATGTGAGACTCTTGTTTGGAAAATGGGACCAGCTTTGAGCAAGTGTAACAGCTCTGTGAAGCAGGCCATGCATGATGACGATTCGACTCCTCTGTTCACAGCTTGTCAGAATGCAAATGCAGGATACACAGATTTATTTATTGCCCCGAAGAAGCATATTGCATGTTTCAATGCATCTATTGTTAGTTTAACATCAATATTGGGAAATTTTTTGTTTTTGATGAGGCAAAAAAACACATTTCATCTGCTGAATATAAGTGTTTAATGCATGTTTATGCTTCGTGTCATGTCAATCAGTTGGAGTAAAAGGATGCCAATGAATTTCATAATCTGCAAAAATGGACCTGTCATGGGCCTGAAGAGGGTTCTGATTTATCTTGTTGATATCAATTAGAATATGGCATTTATATGACAAGCCGCAGTCTTCAAGCTTGCCCTCAAATACTGGAGGTGTCAGTTTGTACTGTATACTGAGGTACGGTAACATGTCATGACCTGGGAGTACACTGTAGGGTTGTGATGGGATCGATGGCCTGATTGTTCAATACAGATGTATGTATTTTTGAGAGCTTCAGCCATGTTGTGCATACAAATATCTGTCTAAAGGCCATGACAGATCTTTCCATGCAGAGAGGCTGCTTTTACTGCTTTAGCTACTTTGCAAGTCTTGCACTACTTCCTAATACCCTCTTTTTAACAAGACAATCTTATCCTCCTTTGTGTCTTTGCATATTTAATTTCTCTCTTTCTTTTTTATTTAACTTTGAATTAGGGTTAAGACTTGATTGGCTGTCTGACATCTAAAATTATCTGTCTGTGTAAGTTGAAGCAAATGCATTATTCTAATCATTAAAATGGCTAACATTTTAAAAAGGCTGACTTCATGCTTGAGTGGTTGGGATGTTCAGTCTCCAATCTGGAGATTGCTGGTCTTGACCCGTTGTGATTTCTTTCTGCCTTATTATCTCCTCTCAAAGTCAGATTCTGACTTCACCAGTGGCCAAAAGCAGCTATTATATTCTTTCACTATTACATCCTGTCACCATCAACCTATGAGACTGCCATCTGTGATTTCTTAGAAACATCTACTGTATGTGAATCTATCTGAGATGAAACGTCACTTTCTTGTGTTTCCATTGAAGAAATAAAATGTCATTTTTTGCATATAGCTAGTTAAAACCAATGTTTTAAATTGCTATTGTAGAAAAAAAGGTCAAAATAATGTCGAAATTGTAATCAGCTTCAACTATGGATTTAGTTATCAGTTCCACAGATTGTATGCTCACTCAGTATCTCTTTTCTGTACAAATTTTTTACATATTTTAATATTGGCTGGATTTGTTTCAAAATAATTAATTTTGAATATTAACTATATGTGTAAATAACCCTTATATTTAACGTTTTAAACTATATTTTTGAAGACTTGATGTGAATACTAAGACCAAGCTTTTTCCAATGCGCACACATTAAAATTGTAGTATATTTTAAATGATTTTACCTCCTCGCTGAAAAATGCGTAAACCTAGTGATTTGAAGAGTTGTGATAGAGTTAAATTAATAAATAAATAAAATAAATTAGTAATGAATACATTTTACCAAAATTATAATGCTGTGTACAGACCAGGGGTCTCATGTATCAACGCTGCGTACGCACAAAAACTTTGCGTACGCAAGGTTTCACGCTCAGAATCGCTCACGTTTGGATTTACTAACAATGAACTGAACGTGGGAATGTGCGCAGCTCCACGCCAGCTTCTTGGCTGGCGTACGCACATATTTTGTGCGTGTCTGTTTTATTTCCATTGGCGACTCCTGGAGGCAGTTGTGTTAAATTCCTCTCTACAAAGTGTCTGAGCCTTGCAATGGCAGCTGTATGAGACGGGTTCATCTAGCAGGTATATAGGGTTTCCATACTATACAGTTGACCAGCTAAACATTAAAGCACAATTTGCAGCGGTCGCCTGTTTTCCCAATGTAATCTGAGCTATCTACTGCACGCACATTGCTATAAAGACACTATCTGAAGATGAATTTGCATACTTGAATCAGAAACTTTCCATTCAATAAATGTGCAAATAAAATATGATGCACAAACTTATTAATGATTCCTACTTGTCTTTCTCGTGATAAATAGTTGGCAAAATCTGATATGTACCGGGGGAAAAAAGAAGAAAGAGGCTGGATTCGAACCGAGTTCATGCTCGAACGTGTCAAAACATGTTAACATGCAATTTACGAGTTGCGCCACAGAGACTGTTAAGGGTGGTGCAACATTTTACACCTATAAACCACACTATTTCTTTTTTAATTCACTCAGGCCCCGTTTACACTAGTGCGTTTTAGTTTTAAAACGGCGTTGTAGAATGAAAACGATCCGCGTCCACACTTGCGTTTTACCCAACGTTTCTGAACAGCTCTCCGTCCACACCAAAACGCTGAAAACGCACATCACGTGACCACACACACACACTCAGGCAAGCGCTGCAGCATTTCTACCCAGATGAGAGCTCTGCTTGTCGGACTGCTCATCAAGCATCTCCCGCTGGAACTAATCTCACTATATTTGCTAAACGTGATATTTCATTCATGTTGTTGTCTTTATCTAACGACATAGGCCAATTCCCTGACTTTGGTCATTGGAATCTATTAAGTTACTTGTTCACGGGTAACATGTTGGTTAAGCGCAAAGATAAGTTAATGATTAATCCATGACCGATCGCTTGCCTTTATTTCCTACAATGTATAAACTTATTGTATGTTATACTTTTATAATTATCGATTATTAAAACTGATATTCAGCAAAAGAGAGGGTGCGTTTCGTATTTTCACTGAAATTGAAAGGAGGCAGTTGTTATCGGCTCCGTTTTGTTATAAATATCCACACAGTGAAGATTACGCTCATAAATGCAGCACGGCGCCTCAACATTTCTGCTGTCTGTTAAGTTGCTAATATTAAAAAGAAAATAGGCAGTTCCTTAAATCATGTTTACATTTTATTATTGAGAAAGTGAAACAACGCAGCCAAGGTGATGTGAATGAAGTTATAAAGTACACTGTTCCCTTTGAAGATTTACCCGTGTCCTCGGTATGTTTTCCATATCAAACTGAGAAGGGGGAGACTGCAGCCTTGATCAAACTTGCGAAGTCTTAACTTACAAGAAGAGGATGCGAGACTGAACTGTGTGTGGGCTACTTAATATTGAGGAAAAGCCCCAATCAGATAGGCGAACGTTTGCAGCCCCGCCTCCGTTTTCAGATGTCTCCGTCTTTCCCCATCCACACTGAGACGGAGTAGCTGCGTTTTAGAATGAAAACGGCCTCTCCAGCGTTTTCGAAACGCTCCGTTTTCGGCGCCCGAGAACTCCGGCGTAGTGTGGACGGATGGCGTAACCGTAGCAAAACTTATGCGTTTTCAAACTAAAACGCACTAGTGTAAACGGGGCCTCAGTGCGATGTTCAGACCCAACTGTGTTAACCGCATCCGCTAAACTCTCCCACTCTATTTTTTTCTTTTGTTGTTAATTCCAGAGAACAAACTTGCAAATAACACCGCTTTTCTCCGGTCTACCTCCGAAAGCAGCACTTCCAATTCACATTCTGTTCAAAGTTTCTCTTTTTGCTTGATTTTGTCATTGCTTTTTCGTTGGGTTTTGCCAAAGTAGAGTCATTAGCATATTCATACGGGGGAGGAGGCAGGGAGGGGTTTTGTATTCGTGCATGTTGTGCTCAGTTTCACGTTCATTCGGATGTACAAAAGAATATGCGTGGAATTCAGCGTACGCAGTGTTTCATAAATCTGAATTTTTTTCTGCGTACGCACATTTACAGCTTTGTGCGTACGCAATGTTTTAGTATGATTTCCACGCAAGTCTTTGTACATGAGGCCCCAGATGCGGAAGATGCTAATAAATTGCGCTATAGACACTTTTGTGATTTACTCACTTCATTCGTGAGTCAAATTCATTTAATTCGTGCAATAAATTCACTTCACATAGTTTTTTTTGAGAAGATAATTGTGCCTATGTGCTTTAGGAGGGCTGAAAAACAACATATATTGCTTTGGCACTGAATTCCCTAGATCCTTTCACAAGTGCACCCAGCTCTGTGAGTTCATCCGCTCCTTTTGCAACTATACCTGGATGATGGAGGCCTTCAGCGATGCTTCCGACTAAGCCAAGCCCAGTTTGATGAACTGTTGTCTGGTGTAGGCAAGAGGATTTCCCCTCGGGACAACAACAACAATCATAATCATGCCCCTACAAGAGAAAGCTCCTGATTAGTTAACACGATGCAAATGTCCGCCGAAGCTCAGATTTTTCAACTCGAGGGATTCGCGCAATACACACATTAATTGCGTTAAATGCATCATCCACGCATATTATGACAGAGAATGTCTTTTCGCATCTTTGCATTGACTTAAGATGTAAATCATTCGCTCTTGATGCTTCATCCATGTCTGGTGTGAAAACAGCATAAGGTTGCACTTCACTGGCTCAATAGGAGAAGTGACAGTCTTTTAAGAAAACCCTTTCATAATGTCCTGGGTCGTTGGTCCATCTGTATTGTTAAGTTTGCAAATATATGCATCGGGAGTTTTCAATAGTGTGTGCTGCTATAGCTGGTGTAATCATATGGGGTTTGCTGGCTTATACAAAAAATATTATATCATAAAAATGAAGGAACAATAATCTCCTCTTCAGCTCATCACTCCTCTCTGTAAGCATACCTGCTTTTACTGGCAAGACTGCAAACATGTTTACTCACTTATTACAAGCATTAAAACCACCACAGAATATGTGCTGAATGGTAACACATTATTTGTGTTTATGGCACAATTTATTACGTGAGGCTTGGCTGTGATGTATAAACGAGCAGAGGGAAAATGTGCTATTGGAGCACTGACTGGAATCATGTAACATGTTGCTCTTGAATATATATATATATATATATATATATATATATATATATATATATATATATATATATATATATATATATAGCCGCAACCCACCAATGCAAAACACCCATACACTCACATTCACACACATACACTACGTCTTTGAGTGTGCCATTTATTCATTCATTTTCTTTTTGGCTTATTCCCTTTATTAATTTGGGGTTACCACAGCAGAATGAACCGCCAACTTATCCAACATATGTTTTATGCAGCAGATGCCCTTTCATCTGCAACCCATCACTGGGAATGTTTGTGTGTGTATAAAAAAATTATCTAATATTATAAAACATGTATTTGTGTCTGTATAGAAAAGTCAGGGTATTGTAGTTATATGGGCTTTATTTTAACATACAAAAAGTTCACTTAAGTTCTTAACATACAAAATTTAAATAACAGTCGAAATGAGTGCCTCTGTAGTGTTAAATGAATTTTCACCACCATTACTCCAGTCTCCAGTGTCATATGATTCTTCAAAAGGATGCAGTCGCACTGTAGAAGTTGAGACGATATAAAAATATAAATTGGTGTTTTGCACAAGTTCCATTTCACTCTCCATGGTCCCAGGCTACATTAAAGTTCATGATGTATTGTAAAAAGCCTCTGATGAGCAGGTTTTGTAAGATGAATAGAAAACAGGCTGTATTTCATGTTGAAATCTTTTTTTTTTTTTGTAAGGCGGCAGATGGGACTTGAGCAGAACACTGACAAAACATTAGCAATCAGTCCCTTGCGATTACTCCATCTTATAGTGGTTTACATCCTCGATTGGGATCAAATTCAGCACTCTCTTCAATTCATGCAAAGTCAAATCACACTTCACCAATGAAGTCTTAATCACCAGGGAAACAGAGCCAGCTCATTCAGTTTGGAAAATTCTGTAATTAGAGGCAGAAAATCTCAGGAAGAGCCTGTAATCTTCCCTAAAGATGAGATTATCAAGGAGTCATCGCCACCTGACATCTGAGCAGATGTGCGCTCGGCGTTGCCAACAGGCTAGAATATGGCATTGCTCAGTGTGTTGACTGATGGTGGTGTTGAGTGGAGGTTAATTGTCTGTCAGCGTATTTTTTAGAGGATCAAAGTAGCAACATTAGTGCCATTCAGCACTCTTCTCAAGTGGATTATTATGTGCATAGCAGTGTTCTCGTCACCAGAATTGGCAGCATTTTATAAAGTTCAGATCATACTGGAGCTCTATCCTGTTTTTATTTTTTTTATTTAGTGCATTTGTTTAATTATGGTTTTAAATAATATTTTTTATAAAATGTTTTGTTTTTAGGGGCCTATCACAGAAGATATACAGGTAATACCTCTCCTTCCTTTAATCTTAGATTATACGATAGTTCATAGAGCCTATGGTAAAGAGTTGGGAGATCAGAACAGAATACCTGATGAAGATTAATGACAACATATTTAGTGTACACTACACTTTAGAAAAATTGCTGAAAAATGGACAGTATTACTGGCAATTTTGGTTGCCACTAATACTGTAATATTTACAAGTGGAAAGGTTTCCACTATTTTTCCTTTTTTTTTTTTTTAAGTTTTTAAAAAAACTTTTTTCAAGTTATTTTGACTCATGACACTTTAATTAGACTGTCTTCAATCCTTGAAAATCACATTGATTGGTGAAAACGATTTTGGTAAAACACAAGGATTGATAAAATGTTTGGCCATGAGGCTGTGTCTCTTGAACATTTTAACACTTTCAGACTAACCTTAATACATGTTATATCAACCATGACCTGAGGTTAGACCTAGTGGTAATATAAAAATTGATTTTTTTACTTTTATTCTTTAACTTAACAGTTTGACCAAAAATCACAAAACTTGAAAATTCTAAGGAATTTTTAAACAAACTTTTATGAGTTTTGCCTTTATTGTCGTTATACCCTGTTTCCACTGAGTGGTATGTTCAGCACAGTACAGTATACTATGATTCGGTATGGGTCACCCTGATCAGTCTTGCATTTTCACATCATGTTGCGTTTTTAGGTCATTCTCACTCAATGAAGTCATATGGGCTATTTATTTATAATGTAGACACATGGCAAGCATGCACAAATGCATTTAGATGTGACATTTGAAAGGCCACATTAACAACAATGGAGGACATACACTACCTGACAAATGTCTCGTCAGCTATCTAAGTTTTAGGAACAACAAATTATAACTTGACTTTTAGTTGATCATTTGGTATCAGAAGTGGCTAATATGAAAGGCAAAGGGTTCTAGATTACGCTTATTTAGCCAAAATAAAATGTGATCATGCCTTGACTTTT
The DNA here is from genome assembly GCF_052040795.2 of Danio rerio. Lineage (NCBI taxonomy): Eukaryota > Metazoa > Chordata > Actinopteri > Cypriniformes > Danionidae > Danio > Danio rerio. The sequence goes on along the minus strand of NC_141036.1, from coordinate 32,491,522 downwards.
AATTATTTAAGTAGGACAGTAACTTTGCTTGGACAAAAGTCTCATCACTTAACAGAAATCATGTACAGTATAGAATATAAAGTTTTGGTGCAGTGGAAAAAGAATTAATATTGTGTATGACTCCCATGAGCTCGGAGGACTGCATTCATACATCTCTGCAATGACTCAAATGACTTATTAATAAAGTCATCTGAAATGGCAAAGAAAGTGTTCTCGTAGAACTCCCAGAGTTCATTAAGATTGTTTGGATTCATCTTCAATGCCTCCTTCTTCATATTACTGCAGATATGCTCAATAATGTTCATGTCTTTTGACTGTGCTGGCCAATCTTGGAGCACCTTCACCTTCTTTGCTTTTAGGAACTTTGATATGGAGGCAGAGATACGAAAAGGGGCGCTATCCTTCTGAATAATTTGCCCTCTCTTGAGGTTTGTAATGTAATGGGCAGCACAGATCTCTTGATACTTCAGGCTGTTGATGTTGCCATCCACTCTGCAGATCTCTCGCACGCCCCCATACGGAATATAACCCCAAATCATGATTTTGTGAGAATCTTGGGTGCACTCGAGTTCCAATAGGTCTTCTGCGGTATCTGTGGTGATTGGGATGCAGTTCAACAGATGATTCATCAGAAAAATTGACCTTCTGCCACTTTTCAGGATCAACTAGAAGTCAAGTTATTATTTGTTGCTTTAACAACTGGGATCAACGACAAGACTTTGTCAGTTAGTGTAAAGCATGCTCTTGCTTCTTGGCATGTGATTGTTACAGGAAGACAAGCTTCTTTTTAGGTTGGTTTTACCATGATTCGCACCATCGTATTATTATATTATTGCAGTGTTGTGACATGTTTTGGCTGTGGATAAAGAAATAGCATTCCATGTGATGTCGTTCCCCTGGCTTCCACAGCAGCATTCCCAGTAGCACAGTGAGCAAGTAAAGATTCTCTGTAGACCATTATCATTTAGCAGTAAGTCTAGCTCCATTTTTTTATGTACCATACTGTTGTGTTAGGTACCCTTTACAAAAGCATGCCAAAAGATTACATTGTACGGTTCATTATTTAGTAGTTCTGACAATGGAAACGAAAATAGATGCATACCATAATGAACATTACTACTCAGTGAAAATGAACTATTAGATTTGGCTTGACAGAACATCAATAACAGTTATAACATAATTGGCTGAATTCCTTTCATGCCGATAGACAAATGGTTTTCATCTAACACTCCAACAAATTTGATAGCATAAAGATTAGTTGCATCAGAAGCTGTATCTCTGCAAAGCTTTGACATAATGACACCAGAGTTCTTGTCACATCAGTCTGACCTCAGACAGTTTTACCTATTGATGTAAAAAAAAAAAAAAACATGAAATCATGTTACTAGTAAATGTTTTTTATGTTATTACATATTATTATGCACATATACATACACATTATTACTTAATAACATTGGTAGTGTTGCTCTTGTCCTATCGCCATGCATAACATTCTGCCTTTGTTTTGCTCGGCCACTTAGGCCTCGTTTACTCTGCTAGTTAAATGTGACCCAATTTCAGTTCTTTATTCATATGTGACACAGATCGGATCTGTTCTATGACCATATAAAAGCGAAGAAAAAAAACCTGCATGCGTTCTGATATTTAGAGATCGGTTTTTCAGGCCTCCTTCATATGCGGAAATAAATCAGATATAAATCAGATACTGTATGTGACAATGCACTATCATGCAAAAAGGCAGATATAATTTATTGACGCATTGCGTTTTGCATGCCATTAAACTTGGCTATTGTGGCGCAGATGCTGGAACCCGCCTTTACACATACGCAACTTTGCAAATTGTATGGCAAGTGTAAACTCTTGAATCGGATATGGATCACAATTAAAATCATGTGTAAACAGACATGCAAAAAAAATAAATAAAAAATTGGCAACAAATCGGAATTGGGCATTCAGACCTGACTGTTTAAATGTGACCTTAGTTAGCGCCTGCAGACATCTTTCATGTTTAATACTGCAAAACTGCTTGATGTAAAGCAGTCGAAGTGCTATAAAAATAAAATTGACATGACTAGAGAGCAAATTGCATCACTAATATCAGATTTTTTGTCTTAACTTCTGTTTTCTCACCACTTTTTTATTATTAAAAAGAAAGAGTCCACAAAAGTGTATATACAAGTATATATATATATATATATATATATATATATATATATATTCATCTAAACTGGTCAAAAGTGTGGACAGTGTTGAGATTTTAGCATAGTATTGCAGACAGAGGTATACCAATGTTTTTACCAAACATCTAAACAAAGAATGAAAACTATCTTTGCTGCGAGTACAACAGGGCCTTAACACTCTGTTGTGACTTAAGTCGATTCAGTGCAACAAACAGTTGAAAAGAATTGATTCTGAGAATCTGTTGGACTTCCCTGAAAATTGTGTTTCACATATGCATTATTAAAAGCAACTCTCAGACTGTACACTGTTTCGCAGACAGCTCATAGGAATACTGTCCGCCGCTCATGCTTACAAATCCGAAATTTAGTCCAGCGCCTCAGCAAATCTAATCAGATCCTGAGGGATGCAGAACTATGTCTTTGAATATTGTATTCTGTTTGTTGCTCACTTTTTCTCTCATCTGTAAAATGTTACATTTGTTGGGTTTCCCTGTTTGTTGTGTCTCCAAAGTCATCCCTGAAATCAGGACATGAATATTGCTGCAGTCTGTAGTGAGGCTCAAATCTGATGAACTCTAGAAACATAAAGTTATTATTATAGCACTATGGGCTGAAGGTTAAATACTAGTCTCTCCTGCTTTGGAATGCACTCATGCATTTATTTGTAGCAACTTTATGCTATGAATGACTTGTATAAAATTACATTTGTTTGAAAAGTTTGGAACTAACTAGAGCTTTAACTTTTTAAATTATTTTTAAAAGTTTTATTTCGTCAGCATTTTCAGTAACATCCTGTAGACTTAAAAGTCTATGTTAATGTTTTATTCCTAACACAATATGTCTGGATGATTCTCAAGCCCTTCATTAGCCTGTAGTGCATTAGGTAGAAATCATAGCCTTGAAGGCAGTTGGTTCTGCTTTCTTGTTTAGACTTGTAGACCAAAGTACTATTATTTACCTGCCAAATGCCAGGGTCAAAAGATCAGTAAGATTTGCTTTTGCATTTAGGAAAGAAAATTAACATTTAGCAAGGGCACATTGAGATGATCAAAAGTGATAGAATAAGAATTTTATAAGAACATTAATATTAATTAATTTTTCATTCTTATCTCATCTTGACAGTTAAGAATAACAGATTCCAAATGTAAATAGCACACTTGAAATGAGCTCTGGACCTTTTATCTGCTCATTGTAATTGGGATAATGAGGGAATAACACACACCTGGCCTTGGAACAGCTTAGAAGCCAATTGTCCAATTACTTTTGGACCCTTAACAAGTGGGAGGCACATATGCAAACTGTTGTTATTCCTACACTGTTAGCCTGATTTGGATGTAAATACCCTCAAATTAAAGCTGACACTGCAGTTAAAGCACATCTTATTCATTTCATTTCAAATATTGCGTTGGTGTATAAAGCCAAAAATTTTAGAATTTTGTCTATGTCCAAATATTTATATATATATATATTTATTGCAATTTATATATTTTTTATTATTTAAAATATCAGATTTTCCTCTTCTAATTGATTTTTTTATTCAAATATCATTAGTGATTTATAAAGCATTCAAATTATCTTATTTAATTTAAATAAAATTATATAAAATAAGTAATTAATTACACAATGCACATTGCTTATTTAAATACATGTAATAAAATATAAATACTTAAATGCAAAAATTACACTTTTGCTCTAGTAGTTTCAATCGTTTAAAAAAAAAAAATCATTGAATTTACGTTGAAGCTTGAGTTCACTGAGGGTTTATCAGGCTGTCAAATGATGTATCATTTAGCACCCTTGTCTTTTAAGCTCCCTCACATTAGAAACTGCACTCACAGACGTTTAACTCATCTTTTCTTGCAAACTCTGTCAGGGGCCTTAGCGATGACATCACCGTGTTATCATCAGTCTCTGCCATCATGCTGAGCTGATATCACTAAGAGGTTTTCTTCTCAGCGGGCGCTCGCTATGCCAACAGCGTTACCCGTCTGAGCAGCCTCTTAACGAGCAGATCTTAATTACGCTCAGACAGACCCTACAGTGTCCAGACTCCTGCCGACCTCAGGAGAAAGAGTGGGGAAATGAACGAATGAATGAATGAGAGCTTTTGCAGCACTAATGAGAGTTTAATAATCTCGCCGGTGCCACATATGCTGCCTGACACAACCTGCTTTTGCTGTGTGCTATTAACAAGTATTCTTTTCCAAGTCTATGAGTTGTTACAACAAGAGGTTGTTGTTTTTTTCTTAGAAGACCCATGCCGGTCAGTTTTTCTGTCTGTTATAATTTCCAGTGAAAGTGATGTCAGCTTTGTAAGCGTTTTACAAAGCACATTTTCCATTAAGATGTTTCCTAGCAACTGAACTGCATTAGATGAACATTGTTAGCATTTCTTAGAACTTTTAAAAAGGTTTTTTATACATTAGGTTATTATGTTGTTTAGGGCAGTAGCAAAGAACAAAATTATGCTTTGGTATAGTATAATTAAAAAGAAAAGTCTACATTTTTGGGTTTATATATAAATATATTGTAATACTAGAATATTAAACAGACCCCCATTTATATATATATATATATATATATATATATATATATATATATATATATATATATATATATATATATATACATATTAGGGATGTAACAGTATTAGAATTTCACGGTACGGTACCTCGGTACCTCGGTATGAATGTTACGGTACGGTATTTATTGAATCATTTACAGGAAAAAACAAAACTTATGAAAACACTCCAAAAAAGTGTCAATGACATACAAATTAGCCATCTATCTGTAAGCTTTGAAACAGGAACTTCAATTTTAATAACAAAAAAATATTAAACCATTTAAAAAAACAAAGTTTCAATTTAGTATTGTTGAAAACTCATCACATTCAACATTTAATCACTCACTCACTCACTTAGATAGAGATGGGTTTTAAGGAAAATTATCATATAAATATAATCTGGTAAAAGCTGGTATCTCTGGGTATTTACAATGTCCCCTGCAACAGAAAAAAAAACTCTCATTTGGGACTGAGGTTTCTGGGACAGAGAGATATGACTTGGCCCATGTTGACAGCAGTGGGTAACGTTGTGCATTGTCTTTCCCCCACTTGAGAGGACAAGCTATGAGTGAGATAGAGGTCTCTTTGCGGTACAAGTCAATGTCTGCATCAATCTGAACAGTGTGCTGTGTTTCTGCAGTCCCCATGACTGGTATTAGTCGTATTCCCCAACTTGCAGGCGCGTGCACACATAGGGCTCAACCTGTGCAGTGCACATGCCCTTTTTAGTCTTGGATAGAAAGTGCCCTTCCAAAATGATCAAAAGTGCCCCCGTGACGTGACACATCCTGCGTCCCGCCCTTCAGTAGGCGCGCGACAACACCGCTCTTAAGTATGCGCGCTCAACCCCCCCTCCCCGCTTTACAGTACGCGCGAGACAACACAGCTGATCAGAACGCGCGCGACAAAACCGCTATTCAGTACGTGCGCGACAAAACCGCTATTCAGTACGCGCGTGACAACACAGCTGATCAGAACGCGCGCGTGACAACACAGCTGATCAGAACGCGCGCGACAACACAGCTGATCAGAACGTGCGCGACAACACAGCTGATCAGAACGCGCGCGACAACACAGCTGATCAGAACGCGCGCGACAACACAGCTGATCAGAACGCGCGCGACAACACAGCTGATCAGAACGCGCGCGACAACACAGCTGATCAGAACGCGCGCGGCGACAATACCCGCTTTAGGTTCGATCATTTCCAGCTCTTTTTCATCCCTGCTTCTAGCAGCACATTCCATTTCCACATTACTGGATCTGTAGCGACAACAGACCGCAAGGGATGATGGCCCAGCCTGGGCTGATGGGAATTGTAGTTTCCGCTACCTGCCGTTCGCTTCATTTGCCTGAGCAAATTTTCTCAGAAGACCTATAGTTTTATCGAGTCATGCGACTACGGTAATATCGAAAAAAAATTTATATTGAGGTATGACGGTATTTACAATACCGTTACATCCCTAATATATATATATATATATATATATATATATATATATATATATATATATATATATATATATATATATATATATATATATATATATATATATATAATATGTTATCTTATTTACCATTATAGGTAGCCTACTGGGTTACTAATTTTTATGCACAAGATTATTTTTTCTCTCAGATTTCACTCACCAGAGAACCCGCCATGTGAACATCCCACAGGTTAGGGATTCCCCTATCATAGCACACCTAAAACATGAATTGCCGTAAAACTTGTTGCAGGGAAGCGTTTTCTCTCATTAACTGCAGCAAAAGTTAAACTAAATCATTTATCGATTTCATAATGAACATCATAATACCAGCCATACATGTAAAGCACAAATAATGTCCTTCAATTCTTTCACGTCCAACGGCCATCATCCTTGAATCAACTTCCATCATTCTGCTTGCTGTTTCAATGCTCACACTTTTTTTGCAATCTAAAGCGCATTAAACACACAAAACGGCCAATTTGCCCCACATGATATCTAATCGCATATTTGCATTGCCTCCTCTGCTTAATGCACAAGCTAAACCCCCCTCCTTCCATGTAATATAGTGCAATTGAGACATCATTTTTCAAGAGACACTTGAATACATCACTTGCGCTGAGTGTGCAACGTCTGTTAGTCATGTAAAACAGATAATTGAAAACTGATATAAATATAATTATATAGTTTAGACTTTTGTTTTAAGAGATTATTACTTTTTATAATTATTTTGCGTTTAATTAAGATATTTTTTTTACCATTTGTTGATTTTGCAATGGATTGGATTGATCTTAAAAAAAGAATTACTAACTATGCAAAAATGAAGAGTTAATCTCATATTAAAGCAATGTTGCGGTAATGAGAGTATAATCATGTGCACAGTTAACATAAGTTAGTTATTTTTATAATCTTATATAATACGTATATAAATAAATAAATAAATAAATAAATAAATATATATATATATATATATATATATATATATATATATATATATATATTAGTGCTGTCAATCGATAAAATAATTACTAATTAATCGCACCCTTTTTTAAACGAATCGCGATTAATCGCATTTAAAATACTGAAACTTGTTATTTTGGCTATTCAAATGTAAAATTTATGTAAACGCAAGACAAAAACTATTTAAATTCAAAATATATTAGTTTATTAGAATTTTTGTTTAACTTGTAACACACATTTCTTCATGTATACAACATACCCACAATAAATCATTAAGATCCTGGCTTGACAGCCATATTTATTACAGAAATTAAAACACAGGCATGTTAATGCCATTTGAATTTCAAAACAATCAATACCAATAAAGAAAAAAATGATTTCCAACTTGGAATCTAAGTGGACTGCAAAAAAAAAGCAAAAATACAGGCGTTGCAGATATGGAAATTGGAAAATAATAATAATAATAATAATAATAATAAACTATTAAATACAAACAGTTGTACTCATTGTAAAGTTTTATTGCTGTGAGTTCAGAACATTAATTATAAAGTAGAAACTATTTTGTTCAGTCCTCCTTTACATTCATCCAGTTGCTAAGACTAGGAGTATCCTCAAATGCACAGAGACTCCCGGATGTCCGCATATGAATGATAATCTTCTGAAAATCGCGCATCCCACGCCGGGGCCTTAAATACGTTGCACACCCCTCTCCACCGCATCCCTCCTAGCTCTTCAGGTATGTCGCGCACAACTCACCCCCACCGCTCTTCAGTTACGTCTCGCGCACACACGCCCCTACTCAGATACGTTGCTCACTCAACCCCTGACTCCCCTCAACGGGCCTGACAAAGACACACACATAGACACACACAACACGCTGGAGCACCTCCTTTTACATTCAACAAGCATGATCGCGTTCATCAAACTTGCTTAAAATAATCTTTCTAAAGTATGGCTGTATTTCACAAGGATTCTGACACAACAACGCGAAGCATACGCATAGTAAACTTGAAGGGCTCATGCAGAAAGTCAGAGTAATGCGCCGTCTTTGACAGCTCACGACTTCACCAGAGACTTTCTGAGTACATTTACATAAGACACCAATACTCGGATTTTATTATGATGAAGATAATACTTCTATTAAAAGTCTACCGTGTAAGCAGTGATTTGATTATCTTAAAGGACCACTGAGTCACGAAATGCAGAGGGTTTTTTTTCTGTTCGTCATGCGGTATCAAATTACATTAAAACAGAAGTTGCAAGTTAAAAATGAAACACTCGAAATTGCATGAAACTCTGGAGAGCCTGATGATGCGACTAAATGTTTTATACTGACAAATTGCCTTCAAAAAGTGCTTCCTTGGTCTTATCCATATTTCTTGCATGTTGAACACACGTCCACCACAACAGGAAGTAAAAAAAAAACCTGCAACTGCGCTAATTGCATTAATTTTTTTACGCGTTAATTATTTCAAATTAATCGCATGCGTTAATGCACTAATTTTGACAGCACTAATATGTATATATGCTTAGTGATGACTTAATGATGGTGTAATCATGACATTTATTTTTAGCTGCAGAAGGCTTAAATAAAATGATGTTTTTGAATGAAGATAAGAGTTTGATCAAAGGTTTAAGAGAACTGAAAGGCTCTGAAAGGATGTTTTCTTCATAAATGTCTGACTAAAAACTCGACTAAACGTGGATTGCATTACTCTTGGTGAAAATTGATCAAACTGGATCAGTATGTCATGTGGAGGTGAGTGGTCGTTCACACACTGCCTGTACTGTTAAAAATTTTACCTCTGTCAAAGACAAGGTACTGAGCCAAGAAGACGCAAAGGAAGAAGGTAATGCGATGATATAAATCAGCTGAGGTGGAAAACGTTTATTATATAATTTCATCTATTTGCCATCTCGTTACAAGATATAATTAAAATTGGAGGTATTTTGATGAAATTCTAACAGAATTAATTTTACTTGGACTTCTTATGTTTTTAAACTTTTTCATCCGTAGGGCCTACTAAACTTTTTCAGATTTCCTTGTCCCTCTTGAAAAACAACAATGTATTTTTCTCAGTGCCGCCACATTCATACTGTATGACATCCACTGCTCCTAAAATCTCAAGGTTGCAGATGTCCAGAACAAGCTTCCAAGTTGGACTTCAAGTGGCATTTTGTCTCACTTTTCAAAGCATGGAAGCTGAACAGAGCACAGCATTAGCAGGAATCAACCTGACACATGAAAAAATGAACACAGAGACCCTAAGCGCCCCATCATTCCTCTATTATTGATAAGTCAACAGACAGACAGAGAGCAGTGGGTCAGTCCAACATACTAATCCTCATATTGATTTCTTTAGGACCTTGCACAGGGAGACTGTACCGGAACACACAGTTGTCAGGGAGTTTGAGTTTCCGAAGGTTTAAAATATAAAGCAGAGTTCAATTCTTCAGAATGTACCACGTCAGTCATGTGGCATCTGCAGGAGCGTTTATACATCCACAGCCTCTGCTCTTTCATCTCTGCTGGCTTTTTCATTAACCCTCATCCCCCCAATGGCAAAGTCAGATATGTAGAATATAGAAATAGGATTGCGGTTCACTTAGGATTATGTGTGATTACACCTGTGTGTGGTGCAATTCCTCGGCTTCTTTTCTTACCCCGTCTGATTTAACGTCTGTACCCTGACCTTCACCGCTCGCAATCACTTCTTGAAAATCAATAACGCTGCTCTGCTCCAGCACCGACACACACCAAGAACAATCGTGCATGTGCGAGACGGAGAGAAAATGCCCAATCTCACCTTCAACTTTCTTAAACGTGTAGTAAAAAGCAATTTCACCTCGGTTAGAAGACAAGAAAAAGCATCGCTTCTGCCTCTGTACGCTCTCCACGTAAGATGATCTGTCACAGAGCTCCTTCGTAAAGAGCGTGTTTGTGTGTGTGTGTGTGTGTGTGTGTGTGTCATCATCCAGAACTTGTTTTGAATGTTTCTTTATGATGACTAGCACAATGCAGCTCCTTGCCTGCCAGTGTTTCTTATGTCTGGTTCTGGGACAGACTGATGGCCCGCCATTGTTCTAAAGGTCATTTAGCAGAGCTGCGGTCCTCTTTGGCTAATGATGTCATAATGAGGAGTTGTGTGGGCCTGTGGTTAACAGAGTCAGACAATAGTTTTTTTTCATTGCCGGGTCAGTCTAGTGTGCTCCTGAAGTGATGGCCAAATTAAACTTAAGTGAGCAATTTAGAATATAAACTGCTTGTGTGGCAGATCTTGGTTTTTTTAGGGCCCTGTGATTTATGAGATGTGGTGAGAAAAAAACAAAGGGAATTAAGGAAATTATTGTCATGTAAATGGAGTTTACTCCGTAATGTCTTGGAATTTGCTACAATTTGGATTAATTGATTAAAAGTGAGACTGCATGTATAATTATATTGTTTTACAGTGGTAGAGCTTGCCAAATTTACATTGACCTTCGATCACTAGCAGTGTGACTAGGACTGCACAATTAATTAAAAAAAGATCACAGACTCGATTCGACTGTTAATTCAGCTTTTCTATAATTCAGCCAATTATATTTTCACGGTCAAGAGTGAAGCATAAAGGAGGTCTCACAAGTCTTCACGTTGTTAGTCTATACGTTGCTCAGCACCATGGACACCTCCAAATGGTGTTGAAAGAGTCGCATACTGTATTTAGTATGTAAAATTATGTTAATGACGTTAAATGTTAATGATGTATTTGTGGCTGCAAAATCACACATGAGCTGACGCACTGATTGTTTTCTACTGGGAGAATGCGTGCATGCCCACAAATGATGTCTACTTTAGTGAACAGAACCAGCATAGGCTGTAAATAACAGGTAATAAAGTTGCAAATAACGTTTAGTTTGTTGCAAACTGAACTCAAAGTGACGTCAGCCGGGACATGAGCCGTAAAAGTGAAATCGAAAGCACACACATCATTTAATTGGCCATATCACATTTTTGAGTTATGATTACAAGCATTTCATTTTTTTTCTTCAACAGTGTCAGTATAACTACTATAGCCTATATAATGTTAAATATAGTGCAAGATGGAATCTGATAATGACCAATGTCTCACTGTACCAGTGAATGGTCTAATAATGTTCAAAGTGACAAATGACAAGCATATGTCTCAAACATAATAATTTGAGTTATGAATAATTATATTCTGATGTCATCACTTTACTGTGAATTAACAACCAGAACATATTTCAAGTCATTCCAAGTCTATACTAAATGTAGCATTTTAACCAACAGTAGACCTACACTTTGGCCTAATGTTATCATAGTTGTTTTACCATGTTTGAGAAATAACAATAACAATGCCTTAGTCATATTAACCTTTATTTTACATCTACAGATTTGTGAGAAAATCATGATCTTAAGCAAAATAAAAATAAAAATCATGATGCTCATTTTAGCCAGAATCGTAACTCTGAAGTGCTTAACTATAAGTTTTCTCCCCACAATGTCAATGAAACGTTCTGCACCCTTAAAGGCACCTGCTGTTGCACCCAAAAGGCAAAGGAAAATGCTAACCACTTCACAGAAAGTTGAACTTTTGGACATGCTACAGAAAGGTAGATGTTATGCGGCTATAGGGTGCTATTAAAGAATAAATAAATAAAGTGCAAATAGTTTTGATTTTTGATTTCATTCTATAGTACTGAACTTATTTTTCTATAAAGGTTTAACCTTTTTGAGTGTTTAAATTAGAGAAAAGTGTGAAAATGTTAATGCCTGTCTGGGAAAAGTGTATAAATTGTGTAGTATGGGGTTTTACAGCCCTTAAACATCTATAAAATGTATTTTAAAAAAAATAAAGCTCACTTTTTCACGAATTTCCCCTATTGTGGGTTATTTTTAGAACATAAATACTCCTAATAATAAGAAGGGAACACTGTATGCTTCAGACTTGTGTTGAAATATAAAAATGTATCATATGTAGACATGTAATTCATCTCCACAGCTTCTCTGCGAGTCAGTGTTTCATCATGCACTCACATATACTCAAGCCTCCTTATGAGCCATCTAAAAGTTTAGTTTAAGTTGAAAAAGTTGTGATAGAACTTATTTTTATAGCAGAATTTTCTTTAAATAATATTAATACAAATACAAACAATGTCAATAGGGTGGTACTATTGCTTTTATCTCTTCATCCATTCGTCTGTCATTCTATTCATTATCCATTTATCATTCTGTCCATCGTAAATCTATTAATCATTCTCTGTCGTTCTTTCTAGCTAGCTATGGTTCCATCAATTTATCCACATGTCTGGTCTGTCTAGCTATTGTTCCGTTAATCAATCTATCTATTCATTTGTCCATCCGTATGTGCAGCCATCCAGTATGTCCATGCAGTATGTACAGTACATACAGCACAAACATACAGTATGTCCATACATAATATTTTAATTACTATGCTAATGTTAAATAGCCCTTAACCTTTTTTAAAATTTATTTATTACGTTTTTTACATTTACAATTTAAAGCAGTAACCCCTCTCCAACCATAACCACAGCATTAAAAGAAAAAATATATATAATAAATAAAATAAAATATATTTCGTTTCAGACTCTCTAAGCTAACAGTGAGAAAATAGTGTACCATACTCAGTCTTTATGTTATCATTTAACATGAGAGGCTTGTCAACATCTAAAAGAAGAAATATACACAAGAGGTGCATTTTAAAACAATAAATAAATAAATGTATAAAAATAAAAAACCGGTCATATTGTCTTGAATCTAAAAACCTTCTAGATATATAAAGGTAAAGAGTGAGGGAATACATTGTCAAATTCCTAAGTCAATATGTTATCACTTGACATGAAGGGCTTGGTAATATTCAAAGAGTACAAAATCTAAAGACATATAAAATAAATAAATAAATTATTCTAAATGCCAGGAAGTTTTGTTTTTCAAAGTAATTAAAAAAGTGGGACATTATGCGTAGGAGCCTCAAATCATGAATGTAATCGTTTTCAATTGAATGAAAGACATCACTATAAGTCACAGGTGTCAACCTTTAGTTTCAACCCTGCCTCAACACACTTACCTGTAGGTTTCAAGCAAGCCTGAAGGACTCAGTTAGTTTGATCAGGTGTGTTTAATAAGGGTTAAAGCTAAACCGCGCAGAGCTGCGGCCCTCCAGACCTGTAATTGACACCTGTGCTTTAAGCCTTTTACATTGTCTTCAGTTTTAGATACAGTACACTGCAAAAGAAATTCCACATTTTTTGGTGATTGTGTGTAAAAAAAAAAAAAAAAAAAAAAAAACTGGCAGCTATGGCTACCAGAATTTTAACATAAAAATTGTATAGAAAATTCATAGTATGGCATTTTAGTGTATTTCATAAATTTAATAATTAAAGTATACAGCAACATTTTTAAGTATTAACAACTACATTAAAATACAAAGTTACACAATTAGCCAAAGCCAACATTTAGTAATATGCACTCAGTCTTATTCACACAACTATTAAACACCATCATGGTAACATAAATGACACTTAAGTATTCAAAAAAACATTCTACATCAAATTTAGTAGTATATATAGAACAAAAAAACCCTAATGAGCAAAACAGATCAAGAAAAAAATCTAAGAGGAAGAGTAATAGTAATGTCAAACAAAAAAACAGTATAGTGTCATGCAGGGAATTGAAAAAGTCAATGTATGGTTTTTTACTGCGTATAGTAGGGACTGTTGCTGTTAACCTGGCATTTTATTGTAGCATTTTAGCCGTTTTTTACTATTTAAAGGGGACCTATTATGCAAAAATCACTAATAATGGGTTTAAACACTTTTGTGTTTTATTTTTTAATAATTACACTTCATAAAAAGTCTGCAGAAACACTTCGATCGACATTCTCCCTTTCTACTTGTCATCAGAGGGGGAAAGTCTCACCCGTTAGTAACGATCTCTCCCGCATCGGCAAAGGACGTTAGTCTTGTTTTTGAGTCTGCCACTATGCTGACACATAGGAATTTGCAGTTCTGCCCTCTTTTAAAAAGAGCACATCTCTTGTGAATTTAAAGCAACAATATGACATATAAGATCACAGCCTAAAAGGGGCAGTTATAAAATATTTTTGTGTGGTATTCTCAGCCGAAATTCACCTACACGATTTAGGGACATCAGAGACTTATTTTACATCTTGCATAATAGGTCTCCTTTGAAATCACAGGATTTGTTTTTACATTGCACCACTTCGTCAATATTTCTTTCTATTAATTTATTAAATAAGTAACCCACAATCTTAATATAGCCACTGGACTGCCATTCTACATAATAGAAAAAAAAGTGTGAACCAAGCACTGTTTATGTGAATCAATCAAAATACAATAAGTGAAATGTTTCGAACACAATGTAAGACTAAGTATATACAGTATGTCATTTTATATGCAATGTAGACACTTTAAAAACAACTCCATATTTCTCTCAGTTAATATGACGTCTACAGCTTGGCAAAAACAAAGGTTGTAGATCTACTACACAAGCTTCCATGTATCAATTTGTCTCACATGTCACAAAGCAAAAATGATGTTCTACTTGTAATTGTTCTTGCTTTGAATGCACAAAACAAATCCACTTCAGCTTTTGATTTGACCCTGGCTTGTTCATGTCCTTGGTCAGAGTGTCATTCATGTTGTCTTACATCAGAATTTGTAATGCTCATATTTTGCAGCATAATTGAGGCATTATCCCAATGACAAAATCAATAATTCTCCACCAGAGCCGTTTACTTCAATCAGATCAATAGCTCAACTACTGTAAAGGCCTCAAAAATCAGAATCAATACCGGCAACTTTCAACACTTAACAGTCTGTTACATCATTAAACTCTAATTACGCACTGTTTAATCCTCACGCTCCTTATTTTTTGCGTAAATAAAAGGTTTCTTAGATCTGTCCGGTGTAGTGGACCTAAAGTGTTGCATGCCCATGGAATTTAGAACAGCCTGGAATACATTTAGAATGGATTTATTTTAATGGCAGAAGTGATTGGTTTCTTAGGGAATTTTTTACATGTTCTAAACTTTTGATTTGTGGCATGATTTCTTGTCCTTGTAATTTATTCAGGCTGTAAAATGCCCAATTAGACTAGAAGAGACCATCTGACATTTAAAAGAAGCAAACGAAGGTTATGTTTTTGTGTGCTGTTAGTGGATTTATAGGATATTCCGTTGACTATTCCACATTATACAGTGAGCTTTATTGAATTCTAGATTCTAATTGGTTGTAATTATCAACTCCTGTTGGCTGAAATAATACAAATTGATTAGAAATGAATACCCATAACATTGGCTTTTTTTAATGATCTAGTCGCAAAATCTAAAGTGCATGGCGCAAAAGCATTAAGGGTGTGTCCTAATCCACTTTTTAAGGATGGAAAAATATGCTTTGCACCCTGGCACGTGGTCTAACAGGGTTGTGCTTATTCTCTTGTTGAGTTATGGGTGTTATGGGTTTACTTTTAGTCTTTACTCCTTTACTTTCGTTGAGTAAGGAAATGGTGGAAACTCACTTCACTAAAGACATCCATTAGCCTACATGTTTAATTTTGTTTGTTAAGCACAACGATTAGTTACAAAAAACAATTTCTAAATTCATGTCTAATTTCCAGCAAACGATTAAATGAACAATAATAATGAAGTGTGGTCAAAAAAAAAAAAAGAGTCATATCCAAACGTGTCCTATTCTTATGCCCTATATAGTGACAAATACCTCACCAAAACCTGACATGTGGACAAATCTAAACATATTTAAAAACAAATATCCAACCACCATAGATCGCTGGAAAACCCTTACATTCATACAAACTACAAACCCGCCAATTTATGGACTACAGATCCAGTCATGCAACACACACACACACCTGCTCCAAGTCTCCACTGATTAGACACTCACAGCGGAACCTGCTCATTGACTGATTACTTGGACAACTTAAACAGCATAGACACACACTTTAATTGAGTCTTGTATCATGTAAGTGAACATTACAGCGCGTTTTTTCTTGCCTTCCGTGTTAGACCTTGCTTTGTTTTGTTTGATTATTCCTGTATGCTGCCTGCCTTCTGACCACTTGCCTGCTATTTCAACTACAACTCTTGATTGCCCATACACACCTTTTTGTTTTTGGATTGATCTCTGCTTGCCTGACCATCCTGTTCAATAAAGACCTGCATAAAGAACCTCACGCATTGTCAAGCATCACTGTCACATTAGACATATATTAAATAATATCGCTAATAATTATAACATTATACCAATGCAAACTGTCATGAATAAACTGAAAAAAGTCCCTCGGCATAAAGAAGGCATAGAGGTGGCTGCGTCCAAAACCGCATACTTCCATACAATATAGTACACTAAAATCAGTATGCGAGCCGAGCAGTATGTCCGAATTCATAGAATTCGAAAATTAGTATGTGAGGAATTACCTGGATGACTTACTACTTCCGGCGAGATTCTTTAGTTCGCATCCCATGCAAGCTGCACTATCCCATAATGCCCGCGAGAGAATTCATGAATAGAAGTGAAGCAACGCAACTGACCCAGGTAGGTCACATGACCATGACAAAATGGTGGATGTAGTACGTCCAAATTCCATTCATACTTTTCATACTGTATAGAAAGTATTTTTCTGTTCCATTAAAACAGTATAACGTACAATAAATTTATACAATAAAGGTAAGCAATCAATTAATGTGCAGAATCAGTGTACGTGGTTACATAAATTAATATATTAGCTTATCTTTGGACTCAGCCAAAACAGAATTACCTGAGAACAAGTGATTAAAAAAGACCGGAGAGTCGTTAGATAGAGACAACAAGATGAACTCAATATCACGTTTAACAACTTCAGTGAGATGAGATTCAGCAGATAGTTGATGAACTGTCCGACATGCACTATACTCTCACCTGGGGTTTATGCTCAAAGCACCTGCGCTGAACTACTGGCTGCAGCTCTAGGCAGAGTGTGTGTGGTCACATGATTTGCGTTTTTAGCCGTGTGCTAGAATGAACGGAGAACTTTCAGAACCACTAAATAAAACGCAGATGTGTTTCCCACAATTTCTTTGCCCTCCTTTCCGTTTCTTCTCTCTGACTCTCGACTACTTTGACAAATACACACAGACGATGCACGCTCACAAGGAGCCTAAAATACTAAGAGTTTGTGATTGGGCCAGCCCAATGTCAATAAAGAAAAGAACCAATGGGCTGCAGAGTGTCACATGGGCCGGCCCGGTCTGTCTGTCTGAAAAAAAGCATATTACTTTTAGAGAGTCGCAGATCACATCATCGTCATTTAATAAACGATTGGCTGCTAAGCCTTTTATGGGCCGATCAGATCATAAGACGATGATCAGCCTGGCCCAAAAAGTATGTCGGCCCAGCAGGAAACTTTACACCCGCAGTTGTACGTTTAAATTCAAGTGCAGTACCTACTGACTAGTAGGCGGTTTCGGATGCAGCCGTGATTTTTATTTTATGTGGAAAATAAACATTTTGTTAATCCTTTATTTTTTTCATGTGTAAAGATATTTGTTTACTGCTGTACATCCTGTGTCTTTTATGCAATGTGTAAGCATTATACCGCATAGGCACATAACTGGACTTTAGACCCACTTTTACTTTTTCAATTGCACAGTCTATTTCAGTTTTCTCAAAATAACAATGTGCTTTAACACACGTCCTTTCTAGACCGAAACACCCATGGGTCCACAAAGTGGCACAAATGGATTTGCTATTTAAACAACATGGTGCAAAACGTATAATTACTGTTGCGCTGGTCTGAAAATAGCAACAAATCGTGCCGTGCTTGTCTTGCGCCTTATTGCGCCGGGTGTATGATAGAGCCCTATATTACATTATACAGTGGGCTTTATTGAATGCTTGATTCTGATTGGTTGCTCTGATTGGAGTAATTTTTGGCCAAGGCTATAATATTACACATTGATTAGAATTGAATGTCCATAAAATGAAGTCTTGTAAATGACATTTTTGTCTTGGATCTAATATGAGTAAATAATGACAAAATACATTTTTGGGATATACCGTTCTTTCATTTGCATGTAGTTAAGGGTTTTCAGTGCTTTTGTGCAAGTTTTGACATGAGAGGAGGTCATTCGAGATTTAAGTACATGAACAATAATATAATAGCAGATTTTCTATTAAGTGCTTTGTTGTGATTTCTTCTGATAAAACTTCAGCAGCTAAAACTTGGAGGGAAGTGTCAAATATCTGCTTTGTCTGTGGGTAAAAATGCTTAGGGTGCATAAACTTGGTAAGCAATTTGGTCAGACTCAAAACAAGATTAGGTCAGCACTGGATCTCATTCAGAAGGTCTTGCTGACCAAACGCCATTGAACAAGACTCAAAACTCATTTTTGGCAAAAGAGGAAAGGTCACCGAATGAATTTGAATACTATTTTTTCTGGCATACGGATTCAGCAGATTTGATTCAAAATATAATTGCTTCCAAATGCATCTCCACAGACATTGTCACACTCGGAATTCAATCTTTTACACAGTTGGGATACTTTAATTTTTTAGACCATTTTGCTTTGATAGTGATGGATTATTAAATACATTCCCTAGAACTGCAAAACTTACGGTGCATACCGGGATACTTCATACTCAATCTTCAGTGTGAATGTTTTCCAAAACTTAATTTTACAGATTTGTGGCTTATAACTAAGCTCTTGGTAATGTGTGAAGTAGCTCTTGAAACTTGAGGTTTTTCATGTATGTCTTAATTTCAAAGAGCAGTGTGTGTGCGAGTCAATTTGTTCATGTAATCAAAGTAAATAGAAACTTGTCCATCCATATATATTGTAACGTTTGCTTGCATGATAAATTAAATGAATAAATATTCTAAAATAGTACAGCTATAGGGAGGCTAGACACAAATGAATGTATAATTTAGAGCACAAAGAGAGACGAATACATAGAAAAAAAGGGGGGAAATTATAGTTTTGAATTATGAGGAGGCATAAGGAGAGAAGGAAAGAGAAAATAATCACTTTTCAATGAACAGGCCTCCTCATGAAAATATTAATATTAATGGCCACATTCCTCTGATTCCAGGCTTACTCAGACAACGCCTCTATTTGACCTGACAATTACAGCCTCACAAATACAATAGGGTTATTCAACATTTTCCTTCAACAGCTTTTCGTTTTCAGGCCAACAAAAGAGGTTGGAGAAAAAGGTGTTTAGGAGAATTCTTTGTGAAAGCGCAGATACAAAAATACTTAACCTCGTACCATTCCTAAGCTATGTGACTTTTCTTTGGACAGAAAGTTAATGCTGCTGTTTTTCATACAGTTAATGGTAAATGGTGACCACATGGTATATAGGAGATTCCAAAAATTATATAAAAGCACAGTAAATGTGCTGCAAAATAAGATCATACAAATTATGTGTTATATTTCCGGTTTTTTGAAACCAAACAGCTGTGTGTGGATTTTATTCACTAAAAAATCATTCCCTCCTACTGGCTCCTTAAAAATTTTTATGATTTGATTTTGAAATGACAAGATTTAAGAACAACAAGTTTGTTTTTGTGAATGTACTATATAGTTAGAGCAAACAGCCATCCTACTCTGTGTAGACACATTTTGAGTGAACTGTTTAAAAAGAAAGAAAAAAAAAGGTCTGAAAATAAAACCCCTCAAAATGAACATTTAATCTTCATTTACTTACCCTGATCTAAAACCCATAAGACTTTACCTACTGGGCAAAAATAGTGTGTCTCTCAGACACTTTTAGAAGCTGTCATTCATTCATTCTCAACATACTTAAGGTCTTTCTCTTTTCTGTCTCTTGCTGTCATCATAGCATCTATGTGGGATAAAAGAACAGCACCTTAACTTCATCTTTCATGAAATGGTGTTGCCGTTTAATGTAGTAAATTGGATGCATTCAAAGTAGCGTCACTGCGCAAAAAAAAAAACACAAAAAAAAACATTATGAATTCATGTTATCCCTTCGACTGTACAGTGTATTTTCTTTTTCTTATAATGCTCAGAATTTTGAGTTAAGGTACGTTTTCATTTGCCATTCACTGACAGTCGGACAGCCTCATCTAGTTCATCAAACTCCATCTTTTAATCTTTTTTTTTTCGGAAGCGAAATAAAACACTCTCCTTATAAAAGACGGCGTATCAGCGAGCTACTACTGTAAAGTGGAAAAATATGATTCGGTTCGCGCCTTCTGATTGGTTCTTGAAACATATCTGCTTTTGCTGCCAACGGCAATTTGTGTTGAGAGTCTTTAGCCAACAAACTTTTATTTCTAAACAGGCTGACGCTGCAATTTAGGGTGCTTTCACACCTAGACTTTTGTTTCGGAACCTGTCTTGTTTGCCCAGTTAGCGCGGTTCATTTGGCATATGTGAATCCAGCAATCGTGCTCGGATCCGCACAAAACAATTGGTCCGAGATCGCCTGAATGAGGTGGTCTCGGCTCGATTGCAACAAACTTTGTAGCAGATCGATTGTAGTAAGAAAGCTATACGATCCGAGCCCGGCTATATCACAGTGTTTTACGGATATATAATTAGGCATACGCCTATATGAAGAGAGAATTAGGAGTAGGGCGGGAGGTCATTCCAGACATCCCAAGTGTCCCGGAAGTATCCCGCAAATGCACAGAGACTCCTGGATGTCCGCAAATGAGTTATATATCACCACCCACTCTGACAGCTGAGCGGGACTCAAAATAAACTGTGAAACTTGACCAATGTAAGGAAAGCTTACTCACACATGACTTGTTTTAGCTATTTTAGCTATCCGTTTAGAAACTTTGTCGTGTAAATGCAAACCGCACAAAGAGCAAAGAGCAACAATGTAACAATTTTAATCCCTGTTTCTGAACAAATGAATCGATTTACAGGTGTGAAAGTACCCTTAGATGATTTGAAGTAAGAATAGTTGTTGAATATGTACTACGTGCCTAAAGCATTCGCTCAGTGTCATTAGCTTATTTTTGGTGGAAGTGTTGTTTAGCAGCTTTTGCATGTGAATTGTTTATATACAGCACACAAACACAGAGACTTTGCAGAGTCTTATTATCTGCTAAAACTGTGACATTACGATGCGTTTTCTTTTGCCTTGTCTAGCCGGGTTTTAACCCTTGCTTTATTATTTTTATTTATCCTGCCTGCTGCTTGTACCGACTGCTCGCCACCATTCTGGATTATCTGTATGTATCTGTTTACCCCTGCCTGTGACCATTGCCTGCCTGAATAATCTTATAAATAGACTGCACGTGGATCCTCAAACCCGTTGTCCAGCACCCTCACATAACAAGTTGTTAATTTGGCTTTACGGTTGCACTTTATTTGAATAAAAAATTCACTTTATTAACAAACCATTAACTAAGCATTGTAGTTCAGTAAACTACTAATTAGCTGCTGAGGTAGTAGTTAAGGTAGTAGTTGTATTAAAGGGATGTATATATCTATATACAGTAAGTGCTAATAAAGCTTTAATATCCTAATAATAGGCAGATAATAAGCCAGGAGAAATTGTTACCTCAACTAAAGTGTTACCAGCTTGCGGTCAGACATAGGTATATTTCTTTATATTACTGACGCTTAATCAGTATGAAGTGAAGTTGTTAAGATTTGGACCAGGTAATGATAAAAATATACAATATATTATGATTGAACAGGCAAATCTAAAACAGCAAATGCATCACATTACAGTTATTTCAACATTTCTTTTTGGGTACTTAGTTTTTCATGTCCTTAAATACATTTTGCCAAAATCTCATGTTGTAAAAGATGAAGTGCTATTCAAATACTGTTTGAGAAGAGAATTGGCTATGACTATGTGGCAGATGCTCGAACAGGACTCTTCTCTATTCCTCAAATTCACAAAACATTGGCATTTATTGATGTAGTGGGGGTTTTGAGTGAAGAAAACACTTGAAACTACCAATTGTTTACACTTTGAAAACTGTGGGGTTTGGCTGATAGATTGAGGATTCAATGAGTTTTACTCACAGGTTCTTTTAAATATTTCGAATTGACTATATTTTTGGAGCTATAATTGGCCAGTAGCACTGATTTATTAATCATAAATGAACATACATATGATTCGTCCTGACATTGATGAGTAAAAATAATAGACGTTCAGCCATGCTTGCTTGATGTGTGAGAATAAATCTCATTGGTTTTTAAGCATGCAAGAACAACTTTTTGGTTTTGGCATACTATGCTAACATGCTTCAAATCTATTTGCTGTAAATGTTCTTTGATCAGTGTTTATATGCTTGTAGCTGCTTAATTTGAATTCCTTTTTCAAATAATGCAGTCAAATCGGCACATAAGACTTATGTATTACGTACATACGCATTAACTGTGAATTTTAATTTGTTTAGCTTTTAGACTTTCACTAAATTTACAAACAGAGTTGGGTGTAACGCGTTCCTCAGTAACGCATTACTGTATTCTAATTACATTGCTGGGGAATGCAGTAATGTACCGCATTATATTTTGAATTTGTGTGATTTGATTACAGTTACTAAAGTCACTGTAATTGCATTACTTGCGTTACAACTGTAGTTTTTTCAAGAAAAAAAAATGCTTCTTTTAAATAACAATTTCTGCTGCATTGTCAGTTAAATTGCTTTTAAACAGCTGGGTAACTCGAGCTGAAATAGCTGCTGATGAGAGTATCTACTTCTTCAAATGGAAATACAGGCAATACTCTGTTGTCATTGAGCGTAAAAACAAAAATATTGCTGTCAAATGCAGTTTATGTCCACTGTCCAGTTAACTTTTGACTGCTTTTAGCCCGACCAAAACTTGTTCAAGCACTACCAAGAACAGCATTCTATGACAAAACTTGTCACCAAGGAGGACAACAGTGCCCAAAAACATGGTGGTCCATCTCATCCTAAACAGGCTAAATTAGATTTTTGTGCAGGATCAGGAGTGAGGGTATCTTCTGAATGCGAAGAGTAGTGTAGCTGATTATGGGGCTTTTCACATATCGCGTCTTTTGTCACGTGACAAGAACTGACCGGTCATTTATACTTTGTATGGAATAAACACATTTCGGTAGAGTAATTACCTCAGTGAAACATAGAACATAGAATTTGTAGTTAAAAAAAATATATACACAGGTTTGAAACAAGTGAATGATGAGAGAATTTTAAGTATTGGGTGTACTCTTTAAGCTTTTTGAATAAGTCAAACTGCTGTGATCAACCCATTGAAAAGTTTCCGAATGAATGAAAGAGCTGTAGTTAATTTAGTATTTTTATACTGTAGTTAATTTGATGCATTTTAAAAGTAACGTCAAAGTAATTAATTTGATTACAATATTCCAATAGGAATCAGTCATTTGTAATCTCTTACATTTTAAAGTAACTTACCCAACACTGTTTACAAATATCTTTCCGATATAATTAAATATATCTTGAGTTGTTTATATATTAAGTTCAAATGCCTTTCTGTAGCCAGTAGAGTATGGCACAAGGCTAGCCAAGGGAGTGCCAAGGTTGTGAAGCCAATTAGCCATGCCAAGGATTCCCAGGGAAAGCAAGAACTGCTCAAATGTATACCTTCAACTTTGCATTAAAAAATAAAGAAAATCATCTGCCATATGCATAAACATTAAATGTTAATGTGTTCTGAAGGTGAACAAAAGTTTGTTAGTGAGTTAATGATAACAGCATTTTAATTTAGGGCCTAAATGATTCAATAAAATTTCCAGAGGTTGAAGTTTAAATAATAAATGCTTTGTCAGTTTTCATCTGGATTTTTAGCTTCTTTTTTAAAATGTATTTAATCTTACTTGAAGAAATTTTAAACAATCCTGCATCCCTCCTGAAATGGCGCCGAAGCCCCTAGTGAGCCCCAGAACCCTGGTTGTGAACTGGGACGTGGATGTAATCAAAAGCTGTTATTTTTCTACAATTGCTTCATTTGGTTTTAAACATCTCCTGATCATCTTCATCAGATAGACACTGCCGGGGGCTGTACTCCTCCACAGGGGCCCGGGCACGTTTACCAGCTCCTGGTCTGCCAGCTGCTGTCAAACGTCCATAATCGCGTATGTATCTAAGAAACGCTCAAGCGGATTTATGCATTCAATTTGAACTTCTTAAATGGAGAATCCCACATACCCCATAGCAGTTTTCCTCTGGGCCGAGCATTTGACTTTATCCGTCCCTTTTATCTGTTGCTGAGCGCTCAGACTTTGGGGAGTGATATGCGGCTGAGGAGAGAGAGAAAGAGAGAACGCGAGCATCAATCCCTAAAGTAATTATCTCGGCTCCTCCTCATTCCAAAAGGCTAAATATAAGTGAAGTTTTTAGCTCCCAGTGGCAGCCATGTTGCCTGTGATAAACGGTGTGACTATAAAGTTCGGGCGCGAAAGCGAGAATGTGTGTTTTAGTGTATTCTGCGTTCACACAGTCTGGCTTGGAGAATAAATTCTCCTGCACGCAGTCTGTCTTTCTGCCATGCACAGACACACACATATACACACACACACACATACACACACAAAAGCAGATACAGATAGGCCGGCGAGTGTGGTTGTGCTAGATTGGAATTGTCAGAGGTGTCACATTAAATGTGCTATTATTAAGTCCAGGCTGAATTTTATGGCCTTGCAGGATCGTAAATTGGTTGGTCAGTCCCTTAAATTACGTATCCATCGAGCGATGTGCTTTATCCATCCTCACTTTTTTCCTGCTTTACCTTCTCTCTCTCTCTCTCCCTCCCTTTTGGCGCTCACATTCAAGAAAGCTTGATCTTGACTCTGTTGCCCTGGTTGAAATGGATGGCATGAGTGTGACGGGACGAGAGGAGCGGATGCTGAGAGTGGCTGGCATCTAAGTTCATGGAGGCTTTGGGGGTCACCGTGGCCCTTGGCCAAAGCCGTGACCCTCCTGGGGGAATAACAAGAGAGCCTGTCTCAGTATATCGATCAGGGGAAACTTACAAAGAGCTTTAGTGCCATTTCAAAGTTACAAAGTGTAAAAATTGCAGACGTTTCTTTATTACTTTAGAATGTTTTGTGGAGAAGAAGTCTGCCCTCAAAGTTTTGAATCAGAGAATTAATGTGTTAGGTGCTGTAAGTTATTTAACTCTAAAACATAAAAATACCATCATATGTTTGCAGATATTTAAAAAGATGCAAAGTCAACATTCTTGTTTATCTAAAAGCAATGTTAAAGTTAGATAATCTGCTTTGAAAATGTGTGTTACGTGCCGGAACTGTGTTTTGTTCTTTTTTACCCACCCAATGCCAGTTTAGCCAATTATATTTCAGCATCCCAGGTTGTCTTTGTGGAAAACGGTGTAATTCATTCATTTAGTCATGAAGGCTCTCAAAACATGCATCCGTGACTAAAATGCGACCTCCGGTGTACAGTAGCAGACTTCGAAACGAGACAAAATTGGGGTTGACGAGGTGAGCAGGCTATATTACAACCCCAGGTCATAACAACATGCTACAAGACAAGATTTGCAGTTATAAGCAATTGAGCTGTTAGAATCAGACGAAACAGGACAGAAATTTAAATACAGCCATTCAGAAGCACAGAATATATGTGCACTTACTGCACCCCAATGAAACGGTAAGGTTTCTAATCTAATTAATACATTAAACCTCTTTAACATTAATAAATGTACATGCTGAATCACTAATATTTGTTGTCTTGCACTGAATCACAGTTCTAAAGTTCAAACGATTTTATTTATTATTAAGATCTTAGGTAAACTATCTGCTACTGCTTTTAGTAGTATGGCAATAAATCTCATGTAAAATGGCATTTAAACTCGCATTATTAGCATTTAACACTGAATAAAGCACATGAGATGTACCTGGCTGAGATAAACATTGTTAGTTTTCTGACAGCGGTTTCTAAAATACACATTTCAGGTGTTGGTGAAAACAAAAAATCCTTTTAATAGGGAAAATATTCCTTTTATCATGTGCCGTTGCTTTTATTGAGAAAATGAGCCTTAAATTAGCTTTTTAGCTCGATTGTTAGGCTCGCTCCTGTTAATGTTGTCAATCTGGCAACCTGTGCTTGCATGTGTTTTGAACCAGGTGCGCGATACATAGTTTAACCACTGGATGTCAAACTTACATACTGCACCTTTAAGGTCTATTCACAATAAGCCATTATGAAAAAAAAATGTTCCAAATCATGGACAACATTTTTATTTATTTATTTTTTTATGTGGGAATACATTTTTAATAAAAACTGATAAAAACAGACCTGTTGGGAGCCCTGAGGTTGAACATTTATTGTTTTGTTAAATCTGTTGACTCTAATTTACCTGTTTAAAACATAGTCATATTTATTTGTGCAGAAAAACTACATTACCCTTGATGCTGTGCAGAAAATTAAACCAATCAGACAGCTGCAGACCTTTAGCCCCTCCCACTCTCATCAAGCACCACAAATATAAAAATAGAATTTTGATACACTTTGAGAATATATAAGTATTATTATCAGGTTTACTGCATATTTTGTGTAAACTGTATTCTATATACAATATACCACAAAGAACAGTATTATATTTCCCATATTTTCCATTTGTTTTTAATTTTTTATTTTATTGTATTAATTACAGTGCCCAGCTTTGGCCCAGTTTGTTTTTTTATTTTTTTATTTAGATAACTTAAAGAAGATTTTCTCAGTATTTAATTTTTTTTTTGAACCCTTAAATTCCAGATATACTAATAGTTCTTTCTCTGCCAAATATTATTTTATCCTACCAATTTTGTAGTCCTGGGTCACATAAATTGCATATCAGCATATGTCTGACATATATATGTCCTATAATAAGTAACTTCTGCACAAGCATTGGTTAAACAGCATTGCATTTGCTTGAACTAAAATAGCCAAACATTTTGTGTATGAATATGTGTAGTTTTACACCCCTAGTGTTGATGCCAATGCAATTATAGCTGTCATTCTTGGAATGATCAGGCATTGGACTTGGCTCACGTTGCATGATCCCATATCTTTTTCAGATTCTTAATCACTGTGCACTTGATTACAGCTTCATCTGTATGAATGTCTCAAGGAACTTGAGATGAAACCCAAATTTTGACCTTAACCGTCCTTGTCTATCAGCTCTAGATCAGATGTATTGACGAAGCTTAATTAAAACACGCTCCGGGTGAATGGGTTAAGCTGAGAGACAGAGGCTGACAGCAGATAGATCAATAAACACGATCAGCGAAATGAAGATCTCAGGCTCTCAAAGGAGAGATAAAGACTGTGTTTAACAAATTAACATAAGAAGTGAGGTGATAAAGCAGTAAAGAAATCATTAAATTATAAGCACTTTTCTTTCCCTTGCGAATCGGTAAGCAGAGCATAGTCAACACTTAATTAAAGTTCAGCGAAAAGAGTGCTGTTGACCATAAGCCAAACATAAACACACTTTACCGATCCAGTTACTACAGTTACTTGACTGTGATTCAGATTATGGTAATTGTCAAACCTGCTGTGATATTCAAATCCAAATAAACACAAAAGTGCTGCCTGTTAGCATTTTTCAAGCGTTCTGATTCCATTCTCATGACCATAGGCAATATTTATATGCAGAATCCCTTTCAAGTGGATCATAAAGTATGGGATGCTTGAACATTCATCCTGTTGTGTAATTAAATCATCTAGTAGTAAATTAAAAAGTGTAGTCCAGCAGCTCAACAAATATTAACTTTGATAAAGCAGCAATATGTACATTTACATTTAGTAATTTGAATAATACTCTGAAAAGCTGAGCCATTTGATTTATGGGAATGTACAGCTTATTTAATTTGCTGTAGTTTTGGGCCAGATGTTTTAATGTTCTTTTTTTTTATTTATAGACCATTTCAATGTGGCCCATGAACATTTTTTCTGCTTGTTGTTAACCATTTCATCACGATAACAAGAGGGAATTCCATCCTACCTAATGTTAAATGTTAAAACAGTTATCAAAACAATATTTATTAATATGTGGCACTTTTTGGATTCAGGGAAGCTATAAAAAAAATGTAGAATATGAAGTAGGTTGGGACTATTGTTTTTGTTTACATCCCTTAAAATGGTCGATAGTTTTTTTTTTTTTTTTTTTTGGTTGTATATATTTAGTTTTTGTTGGCAAACAAATTAATTAATAAAAAATTAATAAAAATATATTTGTTAAAAACTTTGCAATATTTTGTGAACTAGTAGTCAGAGTTTTAGTAGAGTTTTTGCATAATAACTTCTCACATATCTTTATTCTGCCTACTTTGTTCTGTGCAGCAAGTATTTAAAGGTAGTGCAAGCAATATTGCAGTGCAGCTTGTTCTTATGTAAACTGTTTTTCTCTTAAACTAAATGTATTTTAGTGTCTTGACTTTTGAATGGTTGTGTCATTATTTGGAACTAAAATCAGTCCAGAAGTTAATTGTCATACTTAAAAAACTGTTTTGTGTTTTCTTTTTTTCCCCAGATGGCCACAGAAGTGTTGGAGGATCTTCTAGAAGAGGATGATGAGGTTGTAGAGGTAAGTGCTTATATATTTGTTATTATCTTGTATTTAGTCATTTGAAACACTATTATTGTCTTGATTAAATTAATAGTTTTTTTGTATTACCTTTAATCTATTTTGAAATATCACTGTTAGTTGAAGTAAAAGGTCTACACAATTTAAAATATCAAAGTGCACAATAAAATGAAGCCAAATGAAGTGGTCCTGAACTGCCTGAAAATAACATAATGTTGGTTGATTGTTTTTGTTAGTTGTCTGTGAACAATAGCTACAGTATGTTTCCATCCACTGCTTTTGGAATGTTACATAAAAAATTGCTTAATGAAAGCACCAAAGTGCACATAAATTATAAAAATGCACACAACTTAGTAGGATAAACTTTTTATCTGATAAGTAAAAATGCACATAAACTGTGATGGAAACACATAAAAACAGTAATGTGATTTTGTTTTAACAGTTGTAATAAGAAAAAGGGTTGTGATGGGATGTATTAATAGACAAACCTGTGCACCCACCACATTGCACAACATCTGAGATGTTTAGGTCAAGCTAAAATTGCTTCGGGCCCAGGCACACCAAGCTGACTGGACATTCGGCTTCGTTGGGCCATTGGTCAGTGTCAGTCCAGCTAGTTGGTTTGGTGAGTTGCACACGTTGCATCTAAACGGGTTAATATATGTCAGATTATTGTCTTAGCTCGTTGCCCCGATTTACATTTGGAATTGGAATCGGCCGTTGGCTAAATAAAGTGTTCTGAGCATGAGTGTGATGTAGTAAAAATATGTAGCATGCAAATTAAATGTATGCGCATAACTGGAATATCGCATATAAGACATGCAAATAAAGCTACGTTTCTGTCCATGTAATTAAAGAGAAAAAAATCTTTACTACCTGAATTACTGGTGTCAAATATCAACAGTAAAAATAAAATTTGCTGCGGTAGGAGAAGCTGTGTGAGTTTTTTCTTTATTTAATAAATTACTTGCCAGACATGGAGCACAAATGCTTTTGGCATTTCTGGAAGTAATTAATAATATATTAACACCAATACTGGCGTTTTAGAGTGGCCAAAACAATATTTCAGATGTTTTACAGTGTGCTCAGCCAGGTGGTTTGTCCATTTACACACATTTTTTATCATCACATGATCTCTTATACAAAAATCACATGACCTTCTTTAATGTGCATACTGGTATTTGTTCAGTAAAAGTGTTTCCATTGTAGTTTATGTGCATCTTTTCTTATCAAATAAAAAGTTGATCCTACTCAGTTATGTGAGTTTTCAAAATGGACATCTTGGCATTTCCATCAAACAATTTTTTATGTGCATATACAAAATACGTGCATGAAATGTAGCTAATTACTGTTATAATGTTGCTAATCGCTGCTTTGTTTATGCTTTCAAAATGTTTGATTCCCCATTATGAACGAGAAAATAAATACTGCCCTTTGCAATCCGCTTTCGATTTCGATTTTGGCTTCTAACGATTACAAAAACCATTAATCAAGATAAATGATTATTCATTATTCATACACCACCCCCTTTCCAGTCATACACATTTGTTGCTCTGCAAAGCTCAGTTCCACATGAAAATGACTAAAGGCATGTACTGAAATGTAATGTTTGCAGCACGGGATACGCATCATTCATTGATGAACATTCCAATCATTCATATTTTTAAAAGCGCGAAAGAACGTATGTTGGTGTATGTGTGCGCACCGCGCTTAGCCTTGGACAGGCTCAAAGACAAGCAGAGCACACACATCTAACGTCATCTTAATGTGAGCGCTTTAATGGTCAAATTCATGCACCTTTGTGTCAGAGTGCGGTGTTTAGTGATTATTCATATTAACCCTCAATTGTGTAATAAACAAAGAAGTTAAGAATCAAAAGACATGTGAAAGAGAAACCATATCAGAGCCTCACTAGTCTTAAAGTGACAGTGCGCAATATTCCTGCTGCCGCCTGTTTTTATTTTTTAATCAAACAACAAAAGGAGAAAGTCCCTCACTGCTCTTGACTGAAGGACTTTTTTTTAGCTAAAGTGTTTTTCTTACAGTGAAGATGCTTAAAGCACAGTTTAAACACAACACATTTAATAACTCATTTATAATAACTGATTTCTTTTATCTTTGCTATGATGACAGTACATATTTTACTAAATATTTTTGAAGATACTAGTATTCAGCTTAAAGTGACATTCAAAGGCTTAATTAGTGTAATTA
Organism: Danio rerio; assembly: GCF_052040795.2. NCBI lineage: Eukaryota > Metazoa > Chordata > Actinopteri > Cypriniformes > Danionidae > Danio > Danio rerio. Next base: position 32,460,567 of record NC_141036.1, on the reverse strand, counting down.
GGCAAGTCATTGTATAACAGTAGTTTCTTTGGCAGAAAATCAAGCATATATATTGCTTAAAGGGGCTAATAATATTGAGCTATTAAAATAGGTTTCAAAATATTTAAAAATAAAACCTGTTTTAATTCTAGCCGAAATAAAACAAATAAGTCTTTTTTTTCCAGAAGAAAAAATATTATAGGAAATACTGTGAAGAATTCCTCCTACATTAAAAAAATTCACAGAAGGGCGAATCATTTTGACTTCAACTAATAATCATTTTGAATAATCGTGATTACAATTATGACCAAAATAATCGTGATTATGAATTTCCCATAATCGAGCAGCCCTGTCTAAGGGTACTTACACTAGGCTAACCAAACCATGCCCGGGCGCGATTGACTCCCATTTCTAAATTGCCCCTAGGCATGTTTCAGTTGGCTGACCTTGACCTGGTCGGAAGAGGTGTGCCAGAGCGTGGTTCGGTTGGGCATTCTTTTTTTTCAGTGAATGCCATAGTTTATCAAAGGTGCAAACCCCTGGCTGCACCTTCAGCAAACCTTTTAAAACAGTACGTGCAGCCCAATGACTTTCATGAAAACTTTTGAGCATCAAAAGTGGTGTGTCATCGCATCCCAAACTACTTAAAATAATACAAAACAATATAACTAAAGAGATCTCCTTTGTAGTGAGTGAGAGTGCCTCTCTTCCTATCTGAACATTGGCATCATTGTTGACGTAAGCATGCTCGCCAAGTAAAATTGCAGTTTGAGTGCAGGCCGAGGGGAGAGGGGAAGGGGGCAATTGCGCTCAGGCTTGGTACAAGGCAACTGTGCTTAGTGTGAGTACACCCTCAAGTAATGAAGTTGTGGAAATATTTGCTTTGTATTTTGCTTTGTGTCTTTGTTTTCTCTAATGAGGAATGGTCCTGCAGACTTGATCTGGTAATACTGATTCCACCATTACTGTGTGTGCAGGGAGACGTTTAGTGAGAACGGATCTTTGATTGTATCATTTCAGACACAGTGAGAAAAGACCTGATTCTGCAGTGCATATTATAAGAAAATAAATTTGTTTTTGTCTTCGAATGGATATGAGACTTTTAAAGGAGACCTCCCAAAAAATGAGGAACCTTTAATGGCCACTTTAAAAGACATCAGACTAAGATGACAGAATGTTTCTATTGTAGAATAAATCACTTGGATTAGATATCTCTATCCTGTTATTGTGTGGTGTTTTAATATTTCCAGGCCCGTCCTACAGGCTGCACCTGCTCGGATGTTTGACAGCAGCATTTGATGAATCACTGTCTCAGACGGCTGGATTAATAATTTATGGCATTATATCCTGCTGAAGCAGTCGTTTGTTTGTTCGAAAGTGCTTTGGTCTTCACTTTATGTTATTAGCAATGGAAATGATGAACACACAATTCTAGGGTGGCAGAAAGAGATACTGAGACATTGTACTTTGTTTGATGGACCAACACACAAAGACGGCACTTTTCTTTTCCTAAACCCCAACACCACATGAATGATGGTTTGCTTTAGTAGTGCATAAAGCATTATTAAACTGGAAGGCATTCTGATCCTTTTCTTCAGACTTGATTAAAAATAACTTACACAGTACAAACAACATCCTGAGAGATGGTAAATAATGAATGAGCAAAACTGAAGCCTATACATTATTAAAGGAACGAATATGAAACTTATTGAAGAGTGACTTTCAAAGATTTTACTTCATATTCACAGTTTTTATTATTATTATTATTATTATTATTATTATTATTATTATTATTATTATTTTAAATGGTTAAGTTGTTTCCTATGTCAGATTCAGAACTGGACCATTACAGTATATTCCTTTGATTCTCAACCCTAGTCTATGCTCTGAAAAGTCAGGCCAGAAGTGTATAAGTCCACTCCCACATACACACACACACACACACACACACACACACACACTGTTTCTCTCTAATAGATATCTGACAGATTGAGAGCGCTTTACAGAGTGTTCTGAACATTCGGCTCAGGAGAATCAGAGAGTGTGAAAGAGGAAGAGACAGAGAGAGTGGGAGTGAGAGATGTTTGAACTCTCTGTGGTGTGTTATTGAGACATCAGAGGAGGGTATAGAGTGTAACAGTAGGTGATAAAGTGAAGAGCACTTCAACACAGCACAACAAAAACATGCACGCGCGCACACACTCTTCCCCACAAGCCTATTTGTGCCTTTTTTTTTCCACGTTCTCATTTTTTAGGGTAAAAAAAAGCTGCCCCATTGTTCATTTCTCCTCCTCCGTTTGCCACAAATAAAGTTATTTTAATCCTGCCTGAAATCAAATATTTATAGCGCCGACAGAGCGCAGGAAGTGCTGTAGGTTTGTTTTGTTAATTACAAGCGGCTGACTGTTTCGCAGCCTACTTTCATTTGTATTCATCGTAGGCGAGAGTGGGGTAAGCTCTGCCAGATTAGACATAATTTATCCTATAGGGCAATTATTTCATCCCTTATCCTGGAGTAACTCCAACACCACACATATGGAATAATTAAAGAATATGGGAATGATTTAAAAAAATATATGAATAGAAATGAGAGAATGAAAGGGTGTGCTGTATGTGTAATGGCATTCCAAGTCTGTTTGGTGAACATTATTTCTATTTTAATAAACCAGGCAGAAAAATGTTTTAATAATACGGATATGTGCATGGAGTGCAAAATAAATAACATTTGCAAATAGTAATAATGTTTGTATTAGCATTTCTTGCGTTTGGAAAGCCTACTATATTAATATTAACTGAACAGCTGCCACAGCTTACCCCAAATCTTCTGACACACTTAACTTCAAACCTGGAATTGTGGCAAAAATGTTATGAATTATGAATAATTGTTACTTTTTGTTGTGTGTAGTGTAAATGTAGTGCACTTTTTATTTTACTATGAGCAATTTTGATTTAGTTATTAAATTTGTCATTTATTCATTCATTCATTTTCCTTCGGCTTAGTCTCTTTATTCATCAGGGGTCGCCACAGCACAATGAACCACCAACTTTTCCAGCATATTTTTTTACGCAGCAGATGCCTTTCCAGCCACAACACAGCATGGAAAAACATTCATACACACCCGCATTCACAGAAATACACTACGGCAGGGGTGTCAAACTCAATTCCTGGAGGGCCGAAGCCCTGCACAGTTTAGTTTCAACCCTGCTCCAACACACTTACCTGTAAGTTTCAAACAAGCCTGAAGGACTCAGTTAGTTTGATCAGGTGTGTTTAATTAGAGTTGGTACTAAACTGCAGAGCTGCGGCCCTTTTGGAACTGAGTTTGTGGCGACCCCTGATTAATAAAGGGACTAAGCCAAAAATGAATGAATATTAATAATAATAATAATAATAATAATAATATATGCTGTAATGAGTTAAAATAATTAATACATTTATCCACACAAAACATGCATTAAAAGTTTAATGATATTAAAAAAGCAACAACAAAAAAATTTCAGAGTTCTGTTCAGAGATTATTAAAACAAGTGTGTGTGTACTGTATGCAAACTCCCACTGTGTCGCACATAAATTTTTCAGGATTCTTTGCAAAGAATGTACTTATTTAAACTTGAAATGCATTATAAATATAAATGGTTTATAAGGAATGTGCTTATTTAAAAAGGATTGCACCTTTTGTTTTTTAGTGAATTTGTAAATGTGAGTTCAAGGGAATAAAAATAACACACACAATACACAGTGTTCTTCTAACACAAAAAGAAACTACTCGTAACAGTCAACAGTTCATCATTCACATATTCCACCAAAAAGCTTTTACTGCTGTCTATTATTGCTTTTGTGTTCAAACATTAAATGGAATTCCTTTTGGGGCATTTCCAGCAGCAGTATTTGCAGTTATATTTTCTGCGTCAATTTTATACCTTGTCTTTTCTGTTCTTTTCTGACATAGGTGTGGTATCTGTTGGGATGGCTCTTTTATTTGCAGCTGGACAAACAAGACTCGGTAGACAACAGTGTGAACTTCAGAAAATCAGCCTGGACGTACCTTAGCAAGGCCAAAAAGGTACAGCTCACACACATACACACACTGTTTTGGAAATGATGAGGCCATCTGATTTCATCTCGCCGTAGTTTTCATTCTCACCCACACACATACACACACACATATTTTCTACCTGGCTGATTTCTCCACTCCTCCCTTGGTCCATTCTCATTTTTTCCATCTGTCATGGCTCTCTCAGCATGCCGTCAGCTCTTTTTCTACTGTGAAATTTCTGGAACTCTGCTGGTGTCCGAGCTCTATAGAAATAGAAAATGAAAGGGAAAGTTTGAAAGAAAACGAGAGAAGGAATAGCTTGCAGGGTGAAGTATGACAATACCTATAGCTTTTTTTTTTTGCCACCAACACCGGTCCTTTCCTTCCTATTCTTCCTCTTTCTATTTCCAACTTTTCCTCAGGCTTTTTTGCTGTTACAGAAACCTTTGGTCACTGCATATAGTCTTTTTAGCTTCTCATCCATTGGTTTTCCATCTCTGCATCACTTTTGGCCTCTGATGGATCTGTCGTCATCTGTCCTTCAATCCCTCTGCTTCACCTTGCGGCCTTTCGTTTTCTTCTGGAGAGGAAAAGACGTGCCTCACTGCGTCCTTCATGATCTAGTCAGATGAATCATTGGAAAAAGACCATTGGTGCGCAAATGCTGTCTCACACATCCACGCTAAATGTCTCTCCTCAACTCTCTGAAGCACAGACTATCATTAGATAATGATATTGTAGAATTACACCATTGATGATTATTGCCAGTGTGGAAATAAAAATGTATATAATCTAGTTCCAAATGAGCAGGGTTTTTTGAAGATATAATTTTATTAAAACTATAGCAGGCAAATTGTTGGAGACATTTTATCCTATTGCCTTTAAACACTTCCTGACTACCAGGCAGGGTCTCATCGACTGTGTCTTTATCTTGTTTCTTTTAAGCAGGGCTGCGCAAACTTTTTTCTATGAAGGGCCACAAACCAAATATCATTGAGAGCCGTGGGCCTGAGATAAACATTCCAAGCTATTTTACATTAAAGTTGCCATGGGTCAATTTTTTTATTTATTTAATAATATTTAAAAATATATATTCATCTTTATTTCTTTAGCACTTTTACTATGTAGATTGTCAAAGCAGCTTAACATAGAAGTTCTGGTAAATTAAAACTGTGTCTGTCCAGTTTTTAGAGTTAAAGTTCAGTTTAGTTCAGTTCAGTGTGGTTTAAATTTCTGTGCTGAAATTTCAAACACTGAAGAGTAAATCCATCGATACGCAGCTCCACAAGTCCCAACTAAGCAAGCCACTGGCAAGTAACAAATTTCACCAATTGACAAAGTGACGGGGAAAAAAACCTCAAGAGAATTCAGGCTCAGTTGGGCATGACCATTTTTCCTCTGGCTAAACTTCTTGTGCAGAGCTGCAGTCTAGACGCTGGAAAAAGCTGGATGTTGATTGTGGAGAAATGCAGGTGTACGTAGGTACTGTAGGTCACTGGATGGTGTTCAGGCTTGCCCATGATCAATGTGAAGACTCGTCTTTCACTTTGGTCTTTCAGGAATCACGCTCTGTGCTCCTCCATGACCACCACAGCATAGCCCAGGATACGGCCTGGTCCAGGATTATGGATAACTTGGCATTATTTCTTCACTGGTCTTGGATCGCATCAGTGGCGCTTTATAATCTCTAAGGGCCTCAGGATAAGTATCGCCAGGTGGAAACAGAAAACATTACTTTGAATCTTATTGCAATAACAACATAACCAAACACATTTATAATACAGTGGAGCTCAATGCTGAATAGGCTAGTCAAGCAGAATCTGCCTTTGGCCAAATATATTTTGTGTCTAATGTGTATGTTTTTGGGCAAACAAGTAGGAATGTAATAAGTTTGGTCAATTATATCCAGGCAGTTGTTTTTACAAAAGAAAGCTCTTCAGTCTTATACAACATGCCTTTGATTCGTGTTGACCTGCTGATAGCCTTTACTCTGCGATAGTAACACCTGGATGTACTTTATCCCTTATCTAATGTACACTTTTATTGTATTAAATTATTCTATTATTTTACTCCTAGATTCTTATTTAAATAATATATTACATTTGTTTGTGTGCTTAAGCTTATATTTATTTTTATTGTAAGAATAATGGCGTCATCAGTAATAAGCGTCATCAGTAATAAGCGTCATCAGTAATAAGTCGTCAAAATATAATTATCTAATTAATTATGAACCCATGATCTTTTAAGAGTTTATTTCTCCAACAGCACAATCCAAAATGACTTTAAAAGGTCTTTGGTGTTTGTCTACAGTTTTAATCTGTGAAGAAAAATATCTATTTGTGATGCTCTATACATTTTTAAAAAGGAAATTTGAGAGCAGAAATGGGCTCATGAGCACAAAATATGTAAATAAGACCTGAAAGTCATGCTCTTGGCTTTGATTCAGACTTGTGAATATTTAATTACTTTCACCAACGTCTCAATTATTCATCTGCTCTTTAATCAGTGCCCCATATCGGCCAAGCTTTTGTTAGCAATGTCATTAATATGGCCGTAATAAAGCAAACAGTAATTATTTATTAATTAGCTTTTTAGAAGGTCATCTCTCGGCGCTGTGAAATATACTGCCAGTTGAGAAGGAGCTGTTAGTACTGTATATTGCCTAGTATTAAAAGTGATAGCCTTTCAACTTTTCGTAATAGAATCGTCTAAACTGGTGATTAAATCTGGCGATCATGTACAGTTTTAGACTTATCGGAAGGAAAGACTTATTTTGTGTGCTGTTTTCTTTCTGTAGATATGATCCACCTTACTAATTAAGAAAGATAAAGAGGCACATGGAAGTTAAAGGAACTATTTATTGATTAATAGTTATGAACATCAATGAATGCTAATTAGTAATGCATGAAGCTCACATGCTTGAAAGGTTTGGCTTTGTTCAACTCATAAATTGAAAATCCTTTTTGTGTTTTATAGAGCATGAAAGAAGATATTTTGAAAAATGTTACTAGGCAAGAGGCTCTGGCGTTTTAATGTTAACGAAAAAAAGGAAGGGAAAGTAGTTGATCATATACATGTGTTTGTTTGTGTGGATGAATGGATGGATGGAAAAAGGACAATCTCAAATTATCTACTTTTATGGATGGATAGATAGATAGATGGGTGGATGGATGGAAAAGGAGAATGTTTTTAATCTTAAAGTATCTATTTAAATGTATGATTGATGGATGGATGGATGGATTGATGGATAAATAGATTGATGGATGAATGGATTCATGTAAATAGAAGAACAGAGTGTGATCTTGAAATATACTTTTATGGATGGATGGATTTAAGGAAGGATAGATTGATGGAAGAAAGGAAGGAATTAAGGAACGAAGGATTGGTGAATGGAATTAAGGTAGGAAAGTTGGATAGAACTAGGGAAGTCAGAGAGGAATGATAGATGGGTGGATGGAATTAGGCAAGGTTGGAGTTACTTAAAAAAAATAAATGCGATGAACTTATTGTGTTTATATTGTACTACAAAACACTTGCATGCTATTTTGTGTTACTTTTGTTTTGTGTTTACCTTATGATTAAAGTTGTTGCAAGTTGCAGGTTTCCACCTCTGAATTAGCGAGTTTTAGCAGTTTGTAGTGTTCCGAGAAAACAAAATACCTTCAAGGAAAGTTGACAGAGAGCAACACCTACTGCCAGCTAGCGTTTTGGACGTGTTATTGCAGAGTTACACTAATAGCTTGCAGAAGTATAAATGCACGGCTATGCGCAAGGCAGGCGCCGTGGGTTATGACGATCACTTGATGCAGAAGTAAGGATAGTAAGTAAAAACACAAAAGTAAAGAAGGATCAGACTTAAGGATACGTAAACATAAAAGGGATGAGTCAACCGTGTAATTATAGATGTACTTACAGAAATGAATAACAAATGTAATTACATGCAGGTATTTTTAAATATAATATGTACTGTAAGACAAGTATGTACTGTACATACTACATGCATTGTATCAAATAATTAATTTAAATGTAAGAACTGTACATTCGACCAACTCTTATAATATATCTTTTAGGCCAATAATTAAATGGAACCTATAATTTAGTTTAAATTAGACATTTACACAATAAACAGTTTGTTTACAAATAAACAAAAAACAGCATATTTTTTGTTTAATTAAAGACTGCTTAAAAAAATTTGTTTATTTTTCTCCCTTATCAGAAATGTATCGTCCCGTGACTTCAAAACCAGTCTGGAGTGAACCACCTCTTTTATGTGCTGTTACACCCCTGCCACCTAACATCAAAAATGTGTCCCTATTTTTAAAAGATATAATTAAATTGTTAGCCATTACCCGAGTGCTGTGAATTTCAACCCAAATTATTTCCATATATCTTTTCAAATCTTTGGTTTCATGCCTCTGCTTTCATGGTCATTAGCAAGTTGTAGTGGAATTGATGGCTCCGGAGCTAATCTCTTGATTACAGCCTCGATTGTTCTCCCGAATCGATTGATTTCCCAGACTCGTCTGATTTTAATTAGCTTGTGGCCTCCTGCCTCTTTGCCTTCTGCAGATTTGTTTTCCGCGTCTGCGGTCGTATTGCCATTTTTCTGCCCTCATCCCATCTTTTCTCTGGCTTCCTTTCTCTCGGCTCGTTCCTCCGTCACACTCTATGACTTCAGGCAGAGTTCAGATTCCACTTTAGCCGCTGTTCACCATTGATTTTCTGCCTTCTGCTCAATGTCCGACTCTTTACACGTCCATCCCTCAGTAGCAACCTTCCCTCCCCTTCCATACATCACTAGCTTTCTTTTTTCCCTCTTTTCTCCTTTCTCTGCTGCCATTCTTCACTACCTCGCTTTTATTCCCTCTGTTTACTGCTAACTCTTTTCTCCTTCTATTTCTCAGTGCTTATCTGCCTCTGCGGCCCTGTTTATACCGGCAATTAACATCCATTTCGCTGATTCGATCGGAAATGGTCAGCAGAGATCTATAGCAGTTTATATCTGCTGTTAAAGGGATTAGTTTACCCCAAATTGAAAATAAGGCATCCCTACCAGAAGTGCATGCTTATGGGTCGCTGAAGCAAATAAGGGGATATTTGAAATAATATTTTGCATGTGCTTTTTAATGAAAATGCAATTAATGAGTTTTAAATAGCTTGCAAAAACCTTACGTATCATACAAATCGTCCATGTGAATTATTTCAAGTCTTCTGAATTCATAAGAGAAAAAGAACAGAAAATAAAATTAATCTAATATAGATTACTTCACAAGTCATTTTACTTTTGCAATCTTGATTATCAAATGAATTATAGTTTACCTAAAGAAATGTTTTGTTTGTTACTTGTTCTCAAAAAAATAAAAATAAAAAGAGGAAATTCATATACCTAAAGATTTTTACATTCCTTTATGTTCCATTACAGTAAGTCTGCTTAAATAAATTGAGTAAACTATTATTTAAAAGTTAGAAAACAATATATGGAAAATTTTCAGGAGTCAGTAAGGTTTTATTAATTATTAGTTAAGGTAGATTTTATTTTAATAATATAATTAAAAGGTGCCGTGTGATCAATAGATGTGTGCTTAACTATCGAGCCTAAAGGCTGAATTAAGGCTGATTTAAATTGTGTTCTAAATAAAAGCAACGGCATGTGATAGAAGGAATATTTTGCATATTAATAGGAGTTTTTGATCTAACCAACACCTAAAATTTATATTTTAGAAACTGCATCTATATCTTGCTGCTAAAAAACAGGATAAACTGACAATGTTCACCTCTTGTGCACCTGATTTATTCATTGTTAAATGCTATAAATAATTGAGTTTTTTACATGACATTTATTGCCATACTACTGAAAGCAGCAACAGATAGTTAACCTCAGATCTTGAAAATAAAATAAACAGTTTTAAATTGAACTTTAGAACTGTGACCCAATGCAAGCCAACACATGTCAGTAATTCAGCATGTACATTTATTAATGTTAAAGAGGTTTAGTATGTATTAAGTGAGTAAACCTTAATATTTAGTTGGAGTGCATTTTAGTTGTAATTGCACTATTCTGTGCTTCTGAATGGCTGTATTTAAATTTCTGTCATGTTTCATTTGGTGCATACATTCAAATTGCTTATCACTGCGCAAATCTCGCCACATAGCATGTTGTTATGACACACACTGTAAAAATAAAAAGTCTGTTATTTTACGTTTTTGTTGTTGTTGTTGTTTGTTTGTTTTTTTCCAGCAGCTGGGGTGCGGAATAAAAAACTGTATATAACAGCCATTAATTACAAAACATTACCCTAAAATAGCGGGTGTTAAATTACAGAACATTACTATAAAATAAAAGATGTTAATTTACCCAAAATCTTAATTTAAGGAAATTTCTGTAATTTAACGTTTGTTATTTTACTGTAAATTCCTGCAATTTAACAGCTGTTATTTTATGGGGTTTTTTTTCCAGCTTCGCAGATGTCGGAAACAAAGCCTAAAATACTAAAGTAAAATTACAATATAACCTGCTCACAATGTGTACATTCGTAAAATTTAGATTATTTGCTATTTAATTAATGCCTCATGTGGCACTCTAAATCTGTGTCTTATTTCGGAGTCTGCTACTGTCCAAAGAAGGTCTCATTACAATCATGGACGCACACAGAATTGAATGAATGAAAATGAATGAAATACGCAGTTTTCCATCAAGGCATCTTGGGGTGCTGAAATATAATTGGCTAAACGGGCAGTGGGCAGGTTAAAGGAACCAAAACAAGGACAGCTTTTCTGGCACGTAACTCACTAACTTAATTTCAAAGCGGAATATGTGACTTTAGCATTGTTTATCAGATAAACAAGAATGTTCACTTACCATGTTTCTTAAATATCTGCAAAATATTGTGGTATTTTTATGCTTTAGAAGAGTCAAAAACTTACATACAACACCTTTGATTTAAATCTGGAATTGTCTATTAAAAATGTAGTCTTGAAAAAATATATGTTTATATTTTAATTTAAAGTGTTATTTCTTCTGATTGTTTTGTGATTATTGTTATTGAATCACTTGCAGTGGTTTATAATTCAGTATTTCTTTCCCTCTTTCCATACATCAGTGAATCTTATTTCTCTCTCTATCAGCTCTTTCCTCCTCTCTTTATCCCTCGGTGCGTCTCGTTTTGTTCTTCATTACCTTCATCCCTTGTCTTGTATTGATCTGGACAATATTGACTGAGCTTTGAGTGCATGACCACATTTTCAGCCATTAATAAACCTGCATATAATGATTTATCATGCTTATGTTTTGATGCATATAAGCCTCTTGCTTTGTGGAAAGACAGTCACACTTTATTGATCCGGGAGTGGAAATTGAGGAAAAAATAACGCAGAAGGCATTTCATCAGCTTTTGTTCTGTGTGGCAATATATATCTTGTGTATCACAATGTTAGTAAAGTGCCTCAATCAGCCATAGGTGCAAAATGACCCGCTTTGAGTGTCTCATTGCTTCGACTCTAACTTAGCATGGCAGCTATTGAATACACTTCTAGCAAGATGCATGAAAACACACTTACTTTTACAGTCTGCATGGTCTTAAAATTTCATAATTTTTAAAAACAAAATTGTAGGCCTTAAAGTCTTACATTTGCTGAAAAATTGTATTGTAGGTCTTAAGTCATTTTAAATAGGTCCGTGTAAAACTACCCAATTAGTCTGACACCCACCCAATCATCAACAATCCATCTCAATAAAACTTTTAACAAACTCTAATCACCAATAGTATTTAATTGTCTTACTGTTATGTTACTGGTATTTTACTCTTACCTGTATATAATTTTGTGTTGCAAAAAGGTTTATGTATACAACTATATTACTTATATTTTGACATATAAATTAAAATGTCAAAATAGATGCCAAAGAATTAAATTACATTTTTTTTTTAATGAAGCAAGTACATATCTTTTCTGTTAGTCTGACCAGGTCATTAAAACAATTCCCATTGTTTAGCTGTGTATAAGTCTGAAATTTCATTGATAATGGTTTTAAAAGATCTTAAAAACTCTTAAAAAGATCTTAAAAACTCTTAAGTTTGACTTGGTGAAACATGCAGAAACTCTGTTTAAGAACACACACACACACAAAGATACTTTGGGCCCTATCATACACCCGGTGCAATAAGGCGCAAGACGTGTTTGGCACGATTTGTGGCTGTTTTCAGATCAGCGCAACCTTAATATTAACGTTTTGTGCCACTTTGTGGACTCATGGGTAATCCGGTCTAAGGTGTGTTAAAGTGCAATGTGGGCGCTTTGCTATTTTGAGAATATGAAATAATAATAAAATACATGGCGCCATTAACCAACTAAAAGCAGGTCTAAAGTCCAGCGCATAGCAAGTTTGTTATGCGCCTATGTGGCTTTAAGCTCTTACACATTGCTTAATACACAAAATATATACAGCAATAAACACATATACTGTACTTGTATATAAAAAATTAAAGGATTAAAATGTTACAAAAATTATGATTTTCTACATAAATATAAAAACCACTTCCTCCTGGTCTTTATCTTGAGGGGCTATTTCAGTTTATTAATGACAATTTGCATTTGTATAATGTTATTATTTTTGTTAGTATCATTTATTATATGCATTTTTATATTTATTTTAATAAAAACAAGTTTAGATTTGTCCACCTGTCGGGTTTTGGAGACATATACGTCACCATATGGGGAATAGGACTTGTGTTTGGATGTAACTCAGTTTTTTGACTACACTATATTAATATTGTTTATTTTATTCGTTTGCTGGAAACTATAACTGAATTTAGAAACAGTTTTGAAACAAATCTTTGTGCTTAACAAACTAAATCAATATGTAGGGTAATGGATATCTTCAGTGGAGTGTGTAAAACACTAGTAAATAGTAAAAGGAAAGGAAAGAGGCCAAATGAAAATTGTTCTTTATCCTCGCACTGTAAATGGTCTGTTTAACTGTTTTCTCGCTAGTGAAGCGTTCAGTTTTTCTACTTACAAAGTCCGCCATGTAAATAGCAAATGTGCCATGACGTGATACAACTGACTCTTAAAGGTAATGGGAGATAAGATGAGATTTTTAAATGCACGTTATTATCAAATCACAACCATAACTCATTAAGAAAATAACCACATCCCTGTTAGACAATCCACCAAGGCGCAAAGCATATTTTTTCCGTCATTAAAATAGTATAAGTGGATTTGGACATATCCTTAATGCTTTTGCGTCATGCACTTTAGACTTTGTGCCTACAGTAGATTGTTAAAATAGGGCACCTTCTGTGCTTCCTTAAGAAACTAACATACAACTAATTGTGTTTTTGTAAGAGCGAGTCTTTTTCACATTCTAATCAAGCTAATTGTTTTGAGTCTGTTTCTTAATTCATTTTTATGATTATATTAGATCTGTTATCAAATGTTTTTGACCATCTGATAACTAAATATTTTGACTATAAATGTATGATTAAAAATGCACTCTTGTGCTCCATGAAAAAAAACATATTTTATTTATTGAAATTAAATGTCATGTTTACATGGTGCTACATAAAAAAAGAAAGAAGAAAAAGATGTAACTGCTGCTAAAAGGTTGACCAAACATACTGTATACAAACTGAGCATAGACACAAACTGCATAAATACTGTACATGAAACTGTGCAAAACAAATATTTGTAAATTAAATTATGCAAAAAAACAAAAAGAAAAGAAAGTTGTGCATTAAATTATAGTGCAGTGCACAAGTAAACATATTACACCTTTGTAGCACATAGTATTTGTACAAAGTGACTGTTGTTGGGATAAAATGTATATAAATTTAAAAATCAACATTTAGAGTTGTTTTTTGTTGAGGAAAATGTAAATCTGCAGCATGACTAGTTTTAAACAATTTATTGCTTTGTCTGTCTTGAAATGCCTCTAGGAAGATGCATGAAAACACAGTCACTTGAACACACACACACACAGAGACCTTGTTTATGGCCTTGAGGAACTATACTATTGAACAATTTGTGTGTCAATGTGAGCAAGAGCAATTCTTCATGCTCTTTTTCACATTCCAATCAAACAAATTACAGTATGTTTCAGGTCTGCTATTTGCTTCCAGCTAATCTCAATGAATATAACATCTCCGGGAAGAGACGCAAGTGCTTTTTTATTCATAAATGTAGTCCTGGTCAGTGTCTATATGCAGATTTTGATTGGTATTTGTGTTTATTTCTACACATATTTTCCTCAGGCCTGTGTTTATGTGTTGAGCAGCTGTTGATGTGTGGTTTCATTGAGTGCAGTAGATTTGTAACCCACAGCTGTCTCCAGTGCGACAGACAACCGGTGATGTGAATCGTGCGTTTGATTGCATGTTTTTGTTCGAAGCCGGCTATTAGATGCTCTCACAATGTTTGCAGGTTTTACAACAGGGGTCAAATATCTAGATAAAAATATTGGAGTAAGTGGCACGTTTGGCATCTCTCTGTGTTTTTAACAGCCGGTGTTATGGTGTGGCATGGAGGACAGAACCATAGGACAAACAATTAGACATTACTTAATTTAAAACATTCATTTTCACCTGCATTAAAAATATATAATAAATTGTTTTTTGTTGCTTGATATAAATTAAACCTTAACTGATATTTAACAACTGTGGTAACAGTAAGTATAAATCCAGTAAACATTTTCTTTAAGTCATTACTTAACACACATACAGCTGATCATTGTTATGCACTAGTTTCAATAAATACTATTTACCTTATCAAATGTTATTTGTTGAAATTAACACCAACTAAAATTAATACATTATTTAGAATTATTTTTCATGGTAACAAATGAGCTAGCTTATCTTACTTAAAGGTAATATAAAACCTATATTACTGTACACTACCTGACTAAAGTATTGTTGTCTATCCCGGTTGTAAGAGCAACAAATAATAACTTGGCTTCTAGTTGATCATTTGGAAAAGTGGCATATTTTTGAATCCATCTGTTGAACTGCATCCCAATCATCACAAAAGCTGAGGAAGGCCTATTGGAACCCTCATGGACCCACAATTCTCACAGAAATCAGTCAAGTTTGGTGAAGGAAAAATCATGGTTTGGGGTTATATGTCATCAACAGCCTGAGGTATCAAAAAACTTGTGCTGCCCATTACATTACAAACCACAGGAGAGGGCAAATTCTTCAGCAGGATAGCACTCCTTTTCAGACTTAAGCCTCCACATCAAAGTTACTGAAAGCGGAGAAGGTGAAGGTGCTCCAGGATTGGCCAGCCCAGTCACCAAAATGAACATTGTTGAACATGTCTGGGGTAAGATGAAGAAGGAGGCGTTGAAGATGATTGTTGAGCATATCTGGGGTAAGATGAATAAGGAGGCAATAAAGATGAATCCAAAGAATCTTTCCAGATAACCAATCCAGATGACTTTATTAATAAGTTAATTGAGTCATTGCAGAGATGTATGGATGCAGTCCTCCAAGTTCATAGGAGTCATACACAATATTATTTTTTTTTTTTCCCACTGCACCATGACTTTATATTCTTTATATTAGATTATTTTTGTTAAGTGACAAGACTTTTGTCTAGGCAAAGTCAGACCTTACTGTCCTAATGAAATAATTAAAAATCAAGGCATGATCATATTTTATTTTGGTAAAATAAGCGTAATCTAGAGGCCTTTGCTTTTCATATTAGCCACATCTGAAACCAAATGATCAACTACTGTACAACTGTGCAAGTCAAGTTATTGTTTGTTGTTCATAAAACTTGGATAGGCGACAAGACTTTTCTCAGGTAGTGTACATACTTTTTTGTGCTACTCTAGTACTGCAAAATAAATATTTAATTTGGTTTTAGTTGTTTGAAAATAAACAAAACAATGACATTAAAAACTACTAAAATTACACAAAAATAAAAAAGTGGTAAAAGTATTAAATTAAAAATGAAAATATTGAAGTTAAAACATATACAAACTGTTAATAAATGCTACACTGCTATCCAGAGTATTAGTAGGCTCACACGGAATCTGTGCGCATATTTACGCAGATTTTCAGACCATAATTGATTCTATTTATTTACTTGTGTAAAAGTGTGTAAATTTATATTAAGTCAGTTAGTTACAGTAAGATTAATTACAGTAAAATTAATTACAGTAATAATATTGACTAATATGAAAATATTCATTTGATTTATTTACAATACATTTTGTAAAGTTATATTCTCTGACTTTTAGTAGATCTATTATGAAAGACCTGTTTACCAAATAAAGTGGATTTAATTGCATTTGCATTGTAAACATTCAATAAAAGTTAAAAAAGGTATTACTTTTTATTTCATATATTAAGGTTTTAGTTATGATACTCTCAAAATAATTATGCATAAATCCGCTGATTTTTAACACAATTCTGCGAAGAAATAGCAAAAAATTGTCAGCAGATTCCATCTGGCCCTATTTATTAGTGGTAAATTGCTGACACTAAATAATATTTATGCTATAAGTCTAAAAAAAGACACAGTCTAATTATAACACATACACACTGAATGCAAAATGTAGTCCAACAGTGACTTCCATTAATTAAATCACTGTCATTGTGAATGTAGTTTTATTTACATCTTAGTGTACTTTTGTCAGCGTGTCGTCCTCCAACAGTCTGTACCTTTTCCATTCGCAAGGTTCAAGATCACTTTCAAGAACACTTCAATCCAATCAAGAGCTCTCCAATCCAATTGTCAGCTGTCTTTTATCTGTCAAGGTTTAGAAAGCAGTAGGAATTCAAAGTAAATATGTAACTGACTGAAGCATCATCAAACAGCCCAAAAAAAAAAAAAAAAAAAAAAACCCTACACAACTTTATTGTGACTGCTCTGTTTAGGGCACTGCAGTTGTAGACATTTATTTGCACAGTTTTAAAAGATCCAGTTTAAAAGCATTCTCTAATGTTTAAAATGCTACAGTTTTATGATCCTATTCTTTCTTTTATCCTGTTTTTTTAACTACGAGTGTAAACGCCACTATTGAAATAAAATAAAATTATCTTTAGTCGTATATAAAATCATAATAAAAAGGATGTTTGTGCTGCATTTTGGTATTTATCATGTAAGTTCTTAAAAAAACAAATTTTTTAAAAACTTTTTCATAGGCTGGGTATTATTTGAAATCTCCTTACTTTTAGGGAAGACAGATGCTTTATAAGTGTACTCTAGAGTTTGCTTGTGTTTGAGCTCCCAGTGGAGTAAGATCCGCAGGGCGTCTTTTTTCACTGCGTTGTTTATTTGTTCTTTTTTCGCTCAGGTCTGTAGTTTGATGTATTAAGGGCCGTCTCTCGAGATATACGAAGATGCTTTCACTTCTCTCTTAGAAAAATCATTTATTGTGGACAAGAGCACACACATGGGACTGGAGTCACTTATTCGTCTATAGGTTCACAATGAAATCTCAATCCTTTTTTTTTTGCTATCACTCTAACCCTTTTTCTGCACTGATATGTTCCACCTTTGATGAACAAAAGTGTTTGAAAGCTGACCTTTTTTCTTTGACTGGATGTATGATTAAAAAAGTGAAGAACCAGGGTAGCAAGCCACAGATATGCTAGTCATAAATTTATAACTGTAATATGTACAGTGTTCAGCATATATAAGTACACTCCTCACAAATCTCTCTTTTAAATTCATATTTTTATTAGAAAGCTATACAATATTAAATTTGTGCATATACATTAGATTAGTCAGTACTGAAGCCAAATCTGGACCTAATCTAACAAAATAACTTTTGATAACAATCCAAAATTAGTACTCCCAAATTTATGATATAGAAAAATATTAAATACAAATTTTTAAAAAGATTTAAAAATTCAAGATTATCATTATAAAAATCCAATTTTGTAGGTTGTAATTTTTTCTCGATATTCTGCTTAAATTTAATTGTATTATCTTTCAATTTGTAAATGGGTTTGGTGACTAAAATCTAAAATCTGTTTAATAAATCTGTTTTGTTTTAATGGACCTAAATGCATTGCCTATATTCACTGACTATTCACATTTTCAAAATATGGTGTTCTCAATTATGCTGAGCACTGTATCCTAGTCATATATTTATAGCTGTAATGTGATAGATACATTTGGAAATGCTGTTTATTACAAAATAATTTACATAATTACCTTTCGTTCTTTTAGTAAAATTTGTATTTCAGTAATAATTTCAACATATAGGCGATCAGATTCTCTGCATTCAAATATGCCTATTTTCATATTAAATTGTTGGCAAAAATTGTATGTGAGATTGTCAGTATGTGAGTATTTCAGAATTCATTATTCAGTAGCATTCATGAAATAGTAATCAATATGTATCTAGACGACCATCTGTTCTCACAGACACTGTGAAGACACAGGACACTTTACTGTAGGCGAAAATGCATGAGCATTGCATAATGTAACATTCATACTAATGCATAAATGTTTGTGTTTGTGCCTGCGTGCAAGCGTGCTAGGGCTGCACGATTAATCGAAAAAAGATCAAGATCTAGATTAGACCCTACATACGATCTTAATCCAGCATTTCTATGATTCAGATTCTATGATTGTTAAATTGAAAAAAAAAAAAAGGCAAGGCAAGTTTATTTATATAGCACATTTCATACACAGTGGCAATTCAAATTGCTTTACATAAACAGGAATAAAATAGACAAGTTTAGGAACATAAAATGCAGACAATAAAAATTATTAAAAACAGATAAAAACAAATTTAAATGAGTTAAAATAGGTTATAAAAGAATGAAAAAGAAAATTAAAAACATGATGCAATCTGAAAACAGTGCAATCTGTCGGACGTAGCACAGTGCTCATACAGTAAAGGCACAGCTAAACAGATGTGTTTTCAGTCTTGATTTGAATGTGCCTAATGTTGGAGCACATCTGATCATTTCTGGAAGCTGATTCCAGCAGCAAGGAGCATAGTGGCTGAAGGCAGATTCACCCTGCTTTGACTGAACCCTTGGAATTTCTAGTTTATATGATCCTAAAGATCTGAGTAATCTGTTAGGTTTGTATTCAGTAAGCATATCTGTAATGTATTGAGGTCCTAGGCCATTTAGTGATTTATAGACCAGTAATAATACTTTAAAATCTATTCTGAATGTAACTGGCAGCCAGTGTAGAGACCTGAGGACTGGTGTGATGTGCTCTGATTTCCTGCTTCTGGTCAGAATTCTGGCCGCAGCATTCTGGATGAGCTGTAACTGTCTTACTGTCTGTTTGGGAAGGCCAGTGAGGAGGCCGTTACAGTAAAACTTGAAAAGTAGATTTTTCACCATAGGTGCCCTTTAAATAATCATATCGTATTTTAGAGTTCTGGGGCCTCATGTACGAAGACTTGCGTGGAAATCTTACTAAAACATTGCGTATGCACAAAGCTGTAAATGTGCGTACGCAGAAAAAATTCAGATGTATGAAACACTGCGTACGCCGAATCTCAAGCATATTCTTTTGTACATCCGAATGAACGTGAAACTGAGCGCAACATGCACGAGCACAAAACCCCTCCCTGCCTCCTCCCCCGTATGAATATGCTAATGAATCTACTTTGGCAAAACCCAACGAAAAAGCAATGACAAAATCAAGCAAAAAGAGAAACTTTGAACAGAATGTGGATTGGAGGTGCTGCTTTCGGAGGTAGACCTGTAAGTTTGTTCTCTGGAATTAACAACAAAAGAAAAAAATAGAGTGGGAGAGTTTAGCTGATGCGGTTAACACAGTTGGGTCTGAAAAAAGAAATGGTGTGGTTTATAGGTGAAAAATGTTGCAGTACCCTTAACAATCTCAGTGGCGCAGCTCGTAAAACGCATGTCAACATAATTTGACACGTTCGAGCATGAACTCGGTTCGAATCCAGCGTCTTATGGACTCTTTCTTCTTTTTTCCCCCGCTACATATCAGATTTTGCCAAATATTTATCACGAATATATATATATAAAGACAAGTAGGAATCATTAATAAGTTTGTGCATCATATTTTATTTGCACATTTATTGAATGGAAATGTTTCTGATTCACGCATGCAAATTCATCTTCAGATAGTGTCTTTATAGCAATGTGCGTGCAGTAGATGGCTCAGATTACATTGGGAAAACAGGCGACCGCTGCAAATTGTGCTTTAATGTTTAGCTGGTTAACTGTATGGTATGGAAACCTTATATACCTGCTAGATGAACCTGTCTCATACAGCTGCCATTGCAAGGCTCAGACACTTTGTAGAGAGGAATTTAACACAACTGCCTCTAGGAGTCGCCAATGGAAATAAAACAGACACGCACAAAAAATGTGCGTACGCCAGCCATAAAGCTAACGTGGAGCTGCGCACATTCCCACGTTCAGTTCAATGTTAGTACATCCAAACGTGAGCGATTCTGAGCGTGGAACCTGCCGTACGCAAAGTTTTTGTGCGTACGCAGCGTTTATACATAAGGCCCCTGATTACTACAAGCGTTTGATTTTTGTTTTTTCTTTCAAGGCAAACACAGTGTTGTGCATAAGAATAAACCTGTGACAGTGTCAGTACAACTACTCTATACTATATAACATTAAATATAATGCAGGACGGAATCTGGAATTTGAGAACACTTTTGGTGCTTTTGAGTTAGGATAGAGGTTGGGTTATGGACAGGTTTGGTGGCATGGGTAGGTTAAGGTGTAAGGGATGGTCAACAGTGTATTTACAAATGTAATTACAAAAGTTAAGCATAAGTACACAGTAAATACATGTATTTACACAATAAGTACATTGTAACAAACTATTAATTCCTATGTAAGTACATATTAGTTAAGGCCACTTAATATAAAGTGAGAGCTTATTTTCACATCAATTTGTTGTTATATTTCAGGTGTTGTACTGTATTTTTGCCCAGAGTCCTATCAGAGGTACAATTTATTTTGTTGTGGACCCGTAAGTACTGCAGGAAACGTATAAAGGAGTGAGCGTGTCTGAACAGAGCAGATATAAATGGCTATCTGTCAGCAGGACAGTAAGGTCAGCGCTGGATCAGAAATGGGTCCAGTCCTGCAGTCCATCAGAGGAGAGAAGTACAGAACGAGAGGCAGAGATACGGCCAGGAGAGAGTGATTTAAGGATAGTGGGAGGAGTCCTTGATGGTAATCTGAATGATGAAAGAAGGCAGAGAAAGAGCGAAGGACAGGCGCAAACACAGTCACATTCATTACTTTCAACACAAACACTCTGACACCGGTGAACTACTGCAGTGTGTTTAGGGGTGGATGTTCAGATACTTACAGTTGTACTACAATACTCCACTTACAGATACTCCAGTTGTGTGACTTTGTGGCATGTTGGGGTTATTTATTCCCCACATAAAGTGCAGTATTTATAATATTTAACATTTATTTGTAACACTTTACTGTAATGATTATAAAGGTTTCATAACACATCTGTGTGTGTATACTGGCAAAACTCAAGAACTTCCAATACCTGTAAAGAGGTATTTTAATTGTTTACAATATAATAAACAGTACTGTGCAAAGTCTTAGGCAATCAAAGATTGTAGTTTAGTTTATTTATGGGATAATGACTATTTTCAAAACAAATAAATACAAGCTAGAGCTCTTTAATAAGAGAGGCACTGCCAGCAAAAAGTTGAAGACTCTTTTCCGCTGTATCTTCCTCCAGGAGCAACATTTCAGCAGTGTGGATGTTTGAGAGCTTATTAGAGGATGTAAAGATGAGGAGATTGAGTGTGTGACGGTTGAGCTGTGGGTTTGTGGAAGGTGTTATTGACACTGTGTGTTGTGTGTGTCTGTGTGTGTGTGTGTGTGTGTGTAACTCTTATCAGAAGCAGAGATCAGGTCTCAGTAATTACAGGGTGGAACTCCAGATGGTGGCTGTTGCTGAGGAAACACATTAGATGGAGCGCCGTCCTCCTTTAGATTCATTAAATAAACAACTCAGATCTGTGAATTTAAATCACAGGCGCGGTGGCAGAAGTGTTTCTCCATTCATTTATTTATTCACACAGGGGGTGGGCGCAGTGCTGCTGGGTCAGTCTGTGGATGCGCTGCTTTTTCTGTCCCTGCAGAGAATCATCGCTGTGAAACTGCTCTCCAGAGGAATATGTGTTATGTTTGGAGATATATATTTACACTAAATATTGCACATATTTAATATGTAGTATTAAGGCATTTTAATTATTTAGCTTTCAGAAGAGAGAGGTTTACGGAGACTGCGTGTCGGCTCACTTAATGAATTTTTGTCATAAAGATATTTTTAAAATGCAATAAGTCAAATCTCTTGATTGAGGTCGGCTTATTAAATTCTTTAATTTTTCTCAACAGACCTACATTTTTTTCTCCCTCTGTGTTTATTTGCACTCTGTAAATTAGGCACTTAATTAACCTGATTTATTCAGTCATCTTGGGCCTCATGTATCAACGCTGGGTACGCACAAAAACTTTGCGTACGCCAGGTTTCACGCTCACGTTTGGATTTACTAATGATGAAATTAACTTGTGTGTGTGTGTTGGTCCATGCCAACTTGTGTTAACCACATCAGCTAAATTCTCCCACTCTATTTTTTTTTCTTTTGTTATTAATTCAGGAGGACAAACTTGCAAAAAACACCGCTTTTCTCTGGTCTACCTCCAATAGGAACACCTCCAATTCACATTATGTGAAGTTTCTCTTCTTGCTTGCTTTTGCCATTGCCTTTTCGTTTGGTTTTGCCAATTTGTCAATACCAAATTTATTAGGGGAGGAGGCAAGGAGGGGTTTTGCGCTCGTGCACATGCGTTCAGTTTCACGTTAATGTGGATGTACAAAGAGAATATGCGTGGGATTCTGGGTATGCAGCGTTTCATACATCTGAATTTTTTACTGCATACTCACATTTACAGCTTTGTCCATACGTAATGTTTTAGTATTAATTCAACGCAGGTCTTCGTACATAAGGCCCCTGTTCTTTAAATGCTTCTAAAATAATTGTAAAACAATTAACGTACAGCCATTTATGTTACTTGAAATCAAATGAACATTATCTGCAATAAAATGTATAAGTTATTTTTATTTTAACAGGTTGGCAAGGACTTGATCAGTTAACCAAGATTTTGTTGGTTCGCTTAATCTTGAGATTAAAAAATGAACAAGATTTTTTAAAATGTTTTTTTACCACAAAAAAGGCAAACTAATTTTTTTGCGAAAAACATCATTATTTTAGGCCACAAATATTAAAAAATGTCCCAGCAAAATCCTAAAAGGCTTATTATTGGTTAAAACAATTATTTTACTGTATGTTGTTTATATATGTATTTTTATATGCTTAACTATAAAATAATCAAGTTTAATATTTCTGTTTCCGTACTGTAAACAAACAAACAAACAAACAAGCAAACGTTTAACCAATCCCATCAGCTTGTAAGACAGGGCTATCATATTATTATCTCCACTAACTTTCTATGACATTAGATATTTAGAAAATAGTTCCAAGAGGACATACAGGAAAAATTAGCACATTTTAACTGTATACCAGAACTAAACTTTTAAATGTTTTGTTTTTAAAAGAGAGGTGGAATTAGAGTGGGAACTGTAATTATTGGATATTCCCAAACTAAGTTTGGCGAACATTTACAGTAAGTGTGTATGTGCTTTCTGAATTGTATTATCAGGTTTTGCAGTGTTAATCCAATCACAGAAATTGGATTGGTGTTAGCCAATCACAGAAATATCTGTTGATTTCTCAAGCGCAATGGCCAGGCAGTGTTGTCTAAGTCAAAAATTTGTTATAATGCTAGAGTTCTTCACACAGAATTGATTAGATTTTGTTAGACTAGATTTGTTTATTAAAACAATTTTCTGAGTTTGTGATGTACTAAGATGAGAACAGGTTCAGTGTTTATATAGTGAGCTCTCCTTACATACTTTTTTAGCCATACTATTCTTAGAAAGAATGAATAAATTCACTCGCTGGTTTATTTTCAAAATTGCAATGATTGACAGCAGTTTCCTATAATCTAAAATTGGCACTTGCTGTTGTGTAGCACTTACTGTAGAGTTTTTTTTTTCCTGCTGATTGAATGAAAATGTAGCAGTTAGAGCTGGTGTGGCTGAGTGAAAAACCAATTAAGATATTCATGGTTATGTGCATACTTAATCAGGTAAAGGTTTAGAGTTACTTTCAAGCCTATTCTGAAGATCTGCAGAAATGTTTTCAAAGGTTAAAAAAAGTATACAAATGTTAATTTTTTTTTTTTATTTTGATGTGTGACACTTTCATATGTAGCATTAAATCAGACACAGATCTGGGGCCTCATGTATCAACGCTGCGTACGCACAAAAACTTTGCGTACGCCAGGTTTCACGCTCAGAATCGCTCACGTTTGGATTTACTAACAATGAACTGAACGTGGGAATTTGCGCAGGTTCACGGCAGCTTTCTGGCAGGCGTACGCACATTTTTTGTGCGTGTCTGTTTTATTTCCATTGGCGACTCCTAGAGGCAGTTGTGTTAAATTCCTCTCTACAAAGTGTCTGAGCCTTGCAATGGCAGCTGTATGAGACGGGTTCAGCAGGTATATAAGATTTCCATACCATACAGTTAACCAGCTAAACATTAAAGCACAATTTGCAGCAGTCGCCTGTTTTCCCAATGTAATCTGAGCGATCTACTGCACGCACATTGCTATAAAGACACTATCTGAAGATGAATTTGCATGCGTGAATCAGAAACATTTCCATTCAATAAATGTGCAAAAAAAAAAAATTATGATGCTTATTGATATGAACTTATTGATGATTCCTACTTGTCTTTCTTGTGATAAATAGTGGGCAAAATCTGATATGTAGCGGGGAAAAAGAAGAAGAAAGAGTTCATCAGACGCTGGATTCGAGCCGAGTTTATGCTCGAACGTGTCAATTCATGATCACATGCGTCTTATGAAGTGCGCCACTGAGACTGCTAAGGAACTTGCAGCAGTTTCCAGATATAAACCACACTGTTTTTTTTAAATGCACTCAGTGCGATGTTCAGACCCAACTGTGTTAACCGTATCAGCTAAATTCTCCCACTCTATTTTTTTCTTTTGTTGTTAATTCCGGAGAACAAACTTGCAAATAACACCGCTTTTCTCCGGTCTACCTCCGAAAGCAGCACCTCCACTTCACATTCTGTTCAAAGTTTCTCTTTTTGCTTGCTTTTGCCGTTGCTTTTTCGTTGGGTTTTGCCATTAGCATAGTCATTAGCATATTCATACGGGGGAGGAGGCAGGGAGGGGTTTTGTGCTCGTGCATGTTGCGCTCAGTTTCACGTTCATTCAGATGTACAAAAGAATATGCGTGAGATTCGGCGTACGCAGTGTTTCATACATCTGAATTTTTTTCTGCGTACGCACATTTACAGCTTTGTGCGTACGCAATGTTTTAGTAAGATTTCCACGCAAGTCTTCGTACATGAGGCCCCTGATGTTTTGCAATGTGAGAGCAGTGTGAATGGTCATGTAGGATGTCATATGACTTGTACATAATTTTTGAGAGACATGCATCATCATTCTGTGCTGTAGACATCATATACCCCTCAGCAGCATAGTAGAATGGCATGCAGGGCAATTACTTTACCACAGAAAGTTGGTTGTTCATTTAAAAAAAAAAAATGAAGGCAAAACTGGTGCTTGTTAACCATCTGCTTAAAGAGTGGTTGATTGGTACGGGTTGATTGCGAAGCTGAAGAGTGTCGTGGGGTGTTGCGGATAGGAAATCCGTGGACAAAGGAGGGGACACTTTCATTTTAAGGGGTAACTTTCTCTTCGAGAGAAAAAAGGGCAGGTGCTCATGCACCCAAACAACCCTTCTGCTTGTGCCTGTTGTTTATTATGAAGTAAAATGAAATAACTCCTATTATGAATAATAGGTTAATAAACCTACTCCGCCTTCACAGTTCAGTCTGCGGCTGCTCATTAACCTTTGATAAGTTCACTACACTGGTGGTCAGAAAGACATACACCACGGTTGTCATAAATCACAAATGATCAGTGTTTTCAATAACAAGACACTTATTTTAGGTTTTAAATGACGAAATACACATTAGTAGTAGCAGAACAATCATTTACAGTTCATGAATTACACCACGGTTGTCTTTGAAAAGGGTAATAATCATATAAGCATGATCTGACAATTTGCTTGCTTCATACACGTTGTGTGCATAATTAGACATTTTGTGCTGTCCTTTGTTGTACTTTTGCGCATGCGGGTCTGTAAATCGGATATTGGCCACATTTATAACAACAATGTAACAACCATGCAAAAAAAATCCGATCTGAGAAAAAAAAAAAAATCTGATTTGAGCACTAAGCCTTGTGTGAAGTGTGAACGTAGCCTCAGGAAAATTCATATAATTAAATTCCCTACAATAAAATACTCTTTAATGTCATTATATTAAGAATAATTTGTTGAGATTTCTTCTCTTTTAAGCCCCACGACCCAAGCACTCACACATTTAGTTACTTTTAAATGTGAAAAAGAGCCTCAATGAATAAACCATAGACTGTAAAACAGTAATAATGGTAATAAATCCACCACAATTACATTTAAAATTACTTTGTAGTGAAAATATTTTGAACTAGTCACAAACTACTTCTTGTATATTTATGGATGGTTGGTAGGTAGGTAGGTGGGTGGGTGGATGGATGGATGGACTGATGGATGGATGGATGGATGGATGGATGGTTGGTTGGTAAGTAGATAAGTTGATGGATGGATGGATGAATGGATGTATAGTTGGTTGGTTGGTTGGTACAGGTAGGTAGATAAGTTGATGGATGGATGGATGGATGGATGGATGGATGGATGGATGGATGGATGGATGGATGGATGGATGGATGGATGGATGGATAGATAGATAGATGGATTATTGAATCAAAAATTTTGTTTTCAAAATTGTCCTTGGACAAGAATGGGAGTTGTTCTATTATTTTAGGACAGCTTTGGTGAAAGCTTGTGATCCACTTAAAATGTTGACTACTATGTACTATAAATTTTGACGGATAGATATTCTCTTCCAAATTCAAAAACACACACAATCACACATTTTACTCGCCTTTTAATGTGACTAATGAGAGCCTAATGAGCAAACACACCTAAGTGACATTCAAAAAATAATTAATTTGCACTTAAAATTTTTTGGATAATTGCTTACAAATGACCTATTCTGTTTTCTGATTAGTAAAGTGTGTTTTTCTAGTTCTCCAAACCAAGCATGTTACATTTGCCTCAATTTTTGTACACATCGTACTTTTGTTATGAATAGGTCCATTAATTGAAGTGCTGAACTTGGATTTTAATGCAGTGGTCACTGCTACCATCCAATCCATACCTTTCCACTCCAGTTATGCAGCAGGCAGTCCATAACAATCACTCAGAAGACTTTTAAATGTTCCGGTCATGTGTGTTTAATGTCTAAGCATGGCTTTATCATCACAATTAACCTTGATGTCTGACAGGCCTAACGGTACAGTACACACATCAACGCTGTGTTCAAATGCCCTCTTGGGTCTAACTAAACCTGTGTGGCCAATAGTTGTACTGTTTTGCAGTGTGTGTGTGTGAGTGAAGGTCAGATCTGTAGAGCAGGTAGGAGTTTGAGACTCTCCTGAGGTCTTATGATCGGTCCATAAATGAGATCCCATGAGGGCCAGATGCCCCGTCGCCACTCGCTGTTGCCTAGCGACTGCAAGGGGGCAACCGGCTGCCCACTGATAGAGTGTGTGTGTGTGTGCGCATGATGACCTGGTTAGTCTGTGAGTGTGAAGGACTCTGTGGTTTCATTCCTGAGGGAGTTAAATAAGGTTCTGTGGTGCTAAAACTCATTAAATAAAAAGAAGGAGGAAAGAACAGCAGAGGAGAGCTTGATAAGTTGCGGGGTCACTTTCTCCAGCTCTGTAAACGACTGCTCTTTCTTGTATTCATAGGAAATGTGCTTTCTTAATTAAAGTCTGGTTGTTAGAGTAGACAGTGGATGTGATTAGAGGTCTATACCACAAACACACTGCTAATGCCTCTATAAGGATTGACCTTTAAAAAAAATAGAGTTCATTACTCATTCTCAGATGACGCTTTCTAAAGGTTGATTGAAGTTTGTATGGCTTTCGAGGGGTATAAGTTTGAGCCGTTGCAAGTCTGTCTGACATCTGTGCTGGTTTTAGTTTCAGTTTTTATGTAAAATCATTATACATTTTTTTATAAATTGGCGTTTTAATTTTTGAACACTCAGTAATTTATCATTTTAATTTAGTATTTATATGTAGAAATTTTTGTTTGTTTATAGTTAAATTTACCATTAGTTTATTAATACTAATAATAACATGGTCACCTTTTTTATTGTAATTTACTTTTATTATTATTGTTATTATCTGACATCTATGTTTACTTTTAAATGCAGTATAAACTCCAAGGAAACACACTGCATTAACAGCTAGAGAGTGAAAACAGAATGAAGATGTCAATTTTTTCTTATTTTTTCTTATTTAGTACTGCCCTTTGGAATTACTAGAAAAGACTTGCCTGTTTCCTGGAAGTCAAATTCAATTTACTTTGATCTTCAAATTCTAGAGATTTTCACTCCCCCAGTGATCTATTTCAGACAGTTCTTTTAACTTTGAATTAAAGTCTAATAATAACTGTTAATGCATTGCAGAGCATACTTTCTAGGGGATGTGTGGGATTTTAATGCATCATCACTATTTGTAGTGAATTCAGTCTTTATAGCTGAGCACACTTTGTTTATGCTTCTTTCACATATACTTTACTGGGTATATTTGTGCCACACTTGAGTGAAAAATCTACAATTAATACATTTGTTTGATTATTTAGATCATTAATCATCAATTATTTAAAATAGTTGCACTATTTTTCCTCGAAGCTGCAAGTTAATATCTCAGTTTTTTTTTATCTAAATAGCAAGAAATAATCAAATAAAGTCTCTATACATTCGCTCTTACTTGGAGGAAAAATAGCTGCAAAAGAAAAAAGTCTGAATTAGGGAAAATGCACTCTCCAGCCACTTTATTAGGTACACCTGTCCAACTTCATGTTAACGCAAATTTATAAACAGCCAATCACATGGCAGCAACTTAATGCATTTAGACATGGTCAAGACGAACTGCTGCAGTTTAAACGGATCATCAGAATGTCAAAGAAAGATGATTTAAGTGACTTTGAACATGGCATTGTTGTTGATTTTTCAGAAACTGCTGATATACTGGGATCTTCACGCACAGCAATCTCAAGGGTTTACAGAGAATGGTCTGAAAAAAAGGGAAAAAAACAACATGGTTCAGGCTGCTGGTGGTGGTATAATAGTGTGGGGAAAATTTTCTTGGCACACTTTGTGCCCGTTAGTACTAATTGAGCATCGTTTCAATGCCACACCCTACCCGAGTATAGTTGATCATGTACAATGAGTTCACTGTACTTAAATGGCCTCCTCAGTCACCAGTTCTCAATCCAATAGAGCACCTTTGGGATATGATGGAAAGGGAGATGTACATCATGGATGTGCAGCCGACAATTCTGTTGCAACTGCGTAATACTATCATGTCAGTATGGAACAGAATCTCTGAGAAATATTTCCAGTACCTTTTTGAATCTATGCCACTAAGCATTAAGGCAGTTCTGAAGGCAAGATGGGGTCCAACCTGGTACTAATAAGGTTTACCTAATAAAGTGGCCGGTGAGTGTACAGTCAGATTTATGGGAAAGCCTAGTTCACAATTGTGAGACATCAAGTTGTGATTTTGAGAGAGAAAAAAATTGAATTCTGACAAGTTAACAGAATTGTGAGAAGCTCATTTTTGTTGTAGAATAAAAATAACAAAAGTGTCATTTAGATGCTTTATTCTTGCAATAGAACGATCTAACTTCTTTCACTAAATTGTGAATTATATACGGAATAAAATCTGACTTTCAAGAAGTCATAACTGAAAAGTCTTACAACTTTGAGATATAAAGTCTTATAAGTCAAAAGTAAGAAACATAAATTATGTATTGTAAGATATAAATTCATAAAAGTTGATTTCATCACAGATTAAAGAAATACATCTTATTAATATGTTAGTAAAATATTTTTAATAGTAACAGTTTGTATCTGAGAAATAAAGTCTGAACTGTAAAAAAAATTCTGTAAGAATTTGAGAGTTATACTGTAAGAACCCTGGTTTGGAAAAAGTGTGAGAAAAAAAAAATCTCAAATGTTACATATAAGCTCAGAAATATGAGGAGAAACAAGTCAGAATTATGAGCGAACATTTTACAACCACCTTTATGTTTTCGTCCCATGGCTGAAACAGGCGTGCGCAGATTCCCCTTCTGAAAGAGGATGAAATCCTCACCAGGGCTTTTATAAAAACCAAAGGCGGAACGTGTGGTGCGATATATTGTTTTGCCTTCACTTGGAGAATTGCTTTTTTATCATGTTCTTCAGGGGTATATTTTACTGCGATAAGAGCAGAGACAGTGGGGGGATTGAATTCTCCTCTTTTCCTGGCAAACACTCAGTCACTTGCTGAACACTTTCCCTCTGATGCACAACTCGCTTCTTTTGGGCTTGGAAATGGAGACACTCATTTGTGAAGTTTGCCAGCTGACTTCACCGGCACTGGACCTTCTCGAAGAAAGAAAAACAGAAGGCAAAAGAAAGAAACAGAGAGAGACTGCTTGAAATACTTTATGCAGAACAAAGATAAGAAAGAAAGATATAGGAGTGATGCAGAGGAGAGGTTTTATTTAGTCTTTTTTTTTTTAATTATCCACGGTTTTCAGTGGCTCACATGCGTTTTGTACACTAGATGCGATAGGGATCTCAATCCTAGTGTGTTATTTGTGCTTCAGTTTTCAGCATTTCTCTTTTACATTTTCTTGCAATTCAAGAGATATTTTTCATTTATTCTTTCTTTTCGGCTTAGTCCCTTTATTAATATGGGGTTGCCACAGCGGAATGAACCGCCAACTTATCCAGCATATGTTTTTTTATGCAGGGGATGCCCTTCCAGCTGCAACCCATCTCTGGGAAACATCCATACACAATTTTTCACACACATACACTACAGACAATTTAGCTTACCCAAATTACTGCTACCACTCAGAGGAAACCCACGTAAACATGGGGAGAACATGCAAACTCCACACAGAAACGCCAACTGACCCAGCCGAGGCTCGAACCAGCGACTTTCTTGCTGTGAGGCAGACGTGCTACCCACTGTGCCACTGCGCAAATAACATCAGATGATGGTTTTTAAAACACAGTGTAAAGTAAACTGTTGAGGAAGTTGTTTTTAAAAGTGGAAGCCGTCATTAACAATAATCAATAACAAAAGACAAAGGCTGCATCCAAATTTGCATATTTCCATACTATTTACGCAGCACAGGTGTCAAACTCAGTTCCTGGAGAGCCACAGATCTCTTTAGCTTTAACCCTAATTAAACACACTTGATTAAACTAATTGAGTTTTTGTTCGAAACCTACAGGTACAGTAAAGGGCCATTTACACCAGAACAAAGACTATAGAATACTCAAGACGTGTCACTTGTATAGTTTTGAATGGAGAAAAGTGTAACGGTCAATATGGGCAATGAAGCCCCGCCTTATAGTACTGGAGCCAATCATTGATTACTAAAAACCAGGGGTGGCCAATCCTGTTCCTGGAGAGCTACCTTCCTGCAGATTTCAGTTGCTACCCATATCAAACACACCTGAACCAATTAATTAGGACCTGAACACCATGTGATAATTACAGGCAGGTGTGTTTAATATGGGTTGCAACTGAAATCTGCAGGAAGGTAGCTCTACAGGAACAGGATTGGCCACCCCTGGTATAGACTATAGAGTTCTGGGGGTGCTATATAGTTTCTGGGGGAGGGGCTCAAACCACACTTAAATTTCTGCAGATTTTGTGTGATTTAAACGTTTAGAAATGAAACTAAAGTGACAGTTGTTGTTTAATTTTATTGCTGGTTTTTAATATGAAGTTTAATTGTAAGCTTGGCAAGTAATTTAGGAGAATTTGATGTTTCCCCATTTAAACAGAATGCCCGAGCATTTTACGTAAGAGGCGTTTCACTACAGCACTACAGCAGCTGCACACGTCATCATATGTCATCGTGAGCTCTTAAGTCATTTGAGATTGATGATTACGACAGCTTTAGTTATTCCAGTCAATAATATCTGGATGCAACCTTTATGATGGAAGCTGACATTGCTCACTATGGAGTGAGTGACGTCACTGTGATGGGTAGGGTTAGGGGTGGGGTTAGGTGAGCGCATTAAAAAGCATTGGATGCAGCTCAGATTGCACTTCACCAGGTCTGCATCCAGACCCCTCTTACTCCAGTTGCATTATGTTTTGGTATTTAACTTCAGGAAATCACTGAAGGCATATATCATGTTATCATAACGATCTAATGTGGAAATAAGATTGTAACTGTACTGTGCATCTACACCGTGGCCATATTCATCTATAAACATACAAAAACAACATTAACATTATACTAGACACTGTAATTCCCAGTCGCTAGACTTTTCTGACAGGATATTCGAATTAAGTGTCAGATGTGAAAGTATGTTGTGGTACTACAGAAGTTATTATGGATTATAGATATCGAAATTTTGCATTTCTTTTTTTTTTCTTTAAAGCATGACTGTAAAACATGAACGTCATTATGAATGTATTAAAATAAATGCTTGTTTGTTGTAAAAAGCCATGCTGCCGTTGTGGATAGTGTATTAAGGAATTTTTTGTACCCCTTGGTTTTGAGTGTGGCCCTGAAAAGTCAGGGCTATCCCCTTAGCCCTGCGCCTTTAAGCTAAAGAGAACTGGGACAAGGGCAAAGGGGTAGAGTTGGGATAGGGCCTTATACTTGCTCATACTTTTAATTATGCCAGCTTTATACTTGTTTATACTTTTAATTATGCCATATGGCCTGACTAAACCAGTAGTAAAACACACTGAGCTCTGCTTGAGGTTAATGTTGTAATTTTAGTTCATTTTAAGATATGTTATCAAAGTTACAACCCAAAACAATCACCGGTTGACATCACCTGTTTCAAATCACATTATTATTTAACCAATTTACCTGGTTACTAGACCTAAACTGCTCTTGTCACAACTTTTTTGGAATGTGTTGCAGGTCCGAATGACAGGAAAGGATGTGTATTTACAAAAGAAATGAAGTTGGCCAGACAAAACATGACATATTTTGTGTTCATGTTGTCTGCAATAAAATACAAGTCAACGTCAATTTTCACAATGCTCTTTCTTTTTATTTGTGTTTTCCATACTGTCCCATTTTTATCTGCTTTGGGGTTGTATAAATTCCAGTATCATGAGAACACTAATGCTGAAGTCGAAGCTGAGGCTCTCTCTGATCAAACACTGCCATCCTTCCTCTAATAATCATACGATCTGTCTTTTTTTCTGTAATGTAGCTGTATGTGAAGCTGCGATGTGAAGACGAACCCATGCTTGAACATACGGAGCAGTTGTTGGCAGAACTGCAAGATGAAGAACACAACGATGATGAAGATGAAGCTGGACCTTCTATTGAAGGCATTGATGATGATTTCATTGAGAGCAGTGATGATGAAGACGATGAAGACGCCATGGATCACTAACTGGACTCTTTCCACTCATGTTTATTTGAGTAGTCTTCTTGGATTCGTCCAGTCAGAATATTAAAGTGAAAGCAGATGGCTGCATCTTCACACTGTTTGCTAGTTTTTTCAACACTTTTTTTTCTCTCTCCCTCAATTACTTTCCTTCTCAATCTCCATTCATTTCAAGTTTGATCTGAATTTCTAAAGCTGGGATGTATTTTCTGGGTGCCTTGTTTTTTTTGTTTTTTGCATGCTGAGACTGCGAACCATCAGGACGTCTGTCACACTGATCTGGACATCGATCAAGTGTGTTTCATAACAACTCACTTCAGTTATTTTTGCAGTTTTATAAGCCCTGCAAAGCACTGAAAATGTCAACTTGAAAAGAAATAAAGTCATTTCTAATTACAAAAAACAACATGATGTTAAATGTATGTGTGTGTGCGTAAGCGCATATTTACAAATGTTTTATTGCATATATTTTGATGTATGTTTTATGGAATCCAAAATGTCTTGAGGGACTGAATAAACATCAAAATGTGCACATTAAAATAAATTACACATTTATATTTCTTAGAAGTGATAATGATGATGATATGAAAACATTGATGTCTTATTGCCGCTACTTGTGCTTTTTGAAGACTTTTCCTCTCTTAATGTTCCTAAATGTTTAATGTCCTTCGTCTAACGATACACACACACACACACACACACACACACACACACACACTGTAAGGATCATTTTGAAAATGGATATTTGAAAACAGTGATTGTTTATCCTGATGCAGAACCCAGACATGTGGTATAATAATGTCACCATCACAATACATTATTAGACTGAGCCTTAATGTTTGTTTGGCTTGTGTTATATACTCCCTCTGTCTTTGTTTTCACATTCAGTTTTATGAGCTATCACAATTTCTCCATCATACTTTCCAAGACGCTCCAGGAAACCTCTTGAGTTCAAATGAGACATTTGGTTTCATTTTGTGAATCCTAAGCAAATCTCATAATCCGATCACAAGAGGCCTGCCAGTTCACAAGTCTAATGAAGATTCACAAAATTTAATTAAGCTTGTGGACTTTTTGAGATTGAGAGCTTGGATGGAATTCAGTAAGAATTTGACTAAACCATTTTGTTAACAACAAAGTTTACATTACCTTTGACGTATGCCTGGGGGGAAAAAACTTACCTATTTTATTCATGCAGTAAACTACCAATATAATGGATCTACAGTATAAGACATTTCTTCTGCATAGCAAGGTTACAAATATTTGATCAATATAAAAACAATAATATTCTGAAATTAGAATTTTATAATGTAAAAATGAGGGTAAATTTTCAGCAGTGGTGCGTAACACAATCACTCCCAGTAGCCACACTGGTTAAAATGTAAAAACATAAATACGGATTAAAATTGGCTGAACACTTCTTAGTGACAAGTGTTATATAGTGTTTTATTTTTTCAAAGTAACAAAACTAAGGAAGAAACCAATTTGTAGAAAGAATGATTCTGATATTCTGAGACCGTTGTGGAGAAATTAAACTAATAAGCACAATAAACTCACACAACAAGAATATTTCAGTTTTTATATTCGTTACTTGCCGTGCAATATAGCCTACAATGTAAAATAAATGAATTAACAATAATAATCTGTAAAAAAAAAAAAAATCAGTGAAAAGAAACTGATAACTTTACTTTCCAGAATTTACTTTCCGGGACTCCAACCAGCGACTTTCTTGCTAACACTGCTAACCACTGAGCCATCGTACCTTCCCCAGATTTTGACATTAAGAAATAAATACAAAAAATAAATAAATTCAAAACTTCATATAGTATTAACAGATGTAATACTTAAGCCTAATATGCTTAACTGCATAATAAAAAAAACAGTAATGTCATGCAGGGGATTCTGGGAAACTCAATTGATGTTTTTTTCAGTGTTAAACTTACTCTTAACCAGGTAACAGATTTTTACTGTTGCATTTTTTCTTTTTTTTAACCAGTAAAATCCCCTTTTTAAAGTTTAGTTAAGCAACAAATGAGCTTAAACAAGCCAATTGACCTACATTTTAGACAGTGTTGTACATGTTGATTGTTTTACCTCTGTTTCATTAATTCTCTGCCGGTAGATATTCGTCAGGTGAACTTTATTTTTAATTTTAGATTCCAAGTGAAAACTTTTCTGTTCGGGATTACTTTTAATGATTTTCTGCTTTAATATGTTTATCATTCTTCTGTCTTGTGTTTTATTGTGTGAGGTGTCCTTTAGTGCTTTGAAAGGGTTCTATAAATAAAAGGTTTTATTAAAATTGTTTCAAACAAAGTAAGAAACAAACTGGTAAAGCCTCTTTTGCGACAATACTAAATTCAAAACTTTTGTGAATCTTGTTTTTGAATCAGTGTTGTTTTGAACAAGTACGTATCAAACTGATAAAGTGATGTAATTTTAGTAAACAAGTATTTGTTGTCACAACTTTTTTTTTAAATATTACAAGTGTAAGAGTTTGAACATTTTCTTGTTGTTTTCTTTAGCTGAGCCATTCAGAGAACAAAACAAGAACTGAAAAATGAAAAGATTAGTGATCATTAAAGATCAGAGTAGAGAAGTCTGTCATCCCAACATGAAGCAAATATTTTTAAATAGTTTTCAAAAAGTCCTTATTAAGATTTGTTTAAAAACAGTTTGAAAAAGAAAAAAAAAAGGCAAATGTGAATTAGGTCATACCTCTCAACCCTTCCATTTTTCCCGGGATTCTCCCGTATTTTATCATTCTATCGTGCTATCATCTCGTAAAAGGTATTTTCCCCATATATATATTTTTATATATTTCTATGAAGGGTGGCAATAAACATTAAAGAGTCGATCCTCCATATACGCAACCCATACCCCCAAACCACCAGAGGACACCTCTTGCTCTCTAATGTGAATCTGTTCTGCTCTTTATTTTAGAAACAAATATAAGAATGGCAGGATTCCCTTCTTTTCCCTTACAGGCGCCATTTCCCCTCCTATGCAATCCTCAAAATGCCCGTTGATGTAGCGGTGTGTGACTGTTGACGCTGTTTTCTAAACAGATTCTGAAGCGAAGAAAAAGTGGACACTCTGGGTTTTTGGTGTGTGTTTGAACAGACATATAGTATACTCATAATAATAATAATAATAATAATAATAATAACAACATCTAAACACATCGATCTTAGTGGGTTTTCTTTTAAACACAACAAATTTTGTCTTAAATAAGCAGTTAGTAAAGCAATCGAATGCTTTCATTATAGATGTGTGCATTTTTAAGTGACACCTGTTATTTAATATAATCAAACGAAAAATCTAAATGAGAGATTCATTTGCTGCTCCTTAATAAGAATGTTTAAATTATACAGTGATTAAAAGTGTAATGAGTTTGGTAACTTGATTTAATTTCTTGATAATAGCTATTAATTTTAACAGGCTAAACTTTTTCTGTTATTTTCTGATATTTTTCTAAAGTTATTTAAAGTGAAACAGTTTAAGATGAACAGTTTGGTAATTTGGGTCCCTCATTTTCACATCCCAATGTTGGCATGTATGAATTAGGTTTATTCCCATTAAGTTTTTAGAGCAGACGACTCTAGTATTGTTAACCAAGTGACCAACAGTAAACAAAGCAAGCATAAAGAGGACAGCTGATTAGTCACGTGATTGTGATGTTTGCAACATCAGAGTTTCTTTGATAAATATCCTATTCACGTTACCTTTTTAGTCCAAAATCACCATCTCATGTTAGCGTAAAACATTTGCAAATTAAGGGATTTTTATTTAAAATGAGTTTTATTTAAATATTAGTTGTGATACTTCAAAATGTGAATTAAGACTGGTTGAAGGAAACCCAGCAGCAGATGTGGTGTTTCTTTGAATGGGAATGCAGCGTCACGTGAGTCTGATTTATTGAACCATTAAGATTCCATGGATTTGCTTTATGCTTGAATATATCAGCCATGTGAGTGAATGAATAACTCTCTCATTTAGGAAGTCATATTAAAATGTATCATTACATTTTTCCAGCATTTCATATTTATGTATTTAAATAATTATTTACGGCGTTAAGCTCATAAACAGACTTAAACTTGACCAGTTTATTTTTTATTTATTTTATTTTTTTGCAATGTAAATGCATTCATACTGAACTTCCTTAGAAATCTACAGCTGCTTTAATGAGGTGTCTACTGTATATCAACTGATATGACAATGTAATGATGTTATCAATCAAATTTATTTTAAACTTTAATATAAAACACGTTTCTAGGCACATGAAATGGCCAGTAAAATTAAGTGACTCGTGAAAACAATTATCCACTGTGGCTATGAACAAAAAAGTTGAAGTCAAGCCCTGAGAAAGATCATTATGTTTTTGAACACCTCAGTTAACACGTAACCTTAAAGTATATCTGACACAGAGCATGTCGGTGTATTATTAATACATTGGAAACACTGCCAAGAATGGAAATGACAGAAAGCAGAGCATGACTGTACGAATGGAAACAGTTATGCTAAAGCCTGTCGAGGTTCAGATATCAGTTGTGTACCAATAATTCAACGACATGTATAATTATTCCTTAAAGATGAATGAGCTTGCTGCCTGTGAAACGGATGAAACCTCCCTTTTATTTTATTTTTGCTCAATAAGGCCGTGATGAGAGGCTCCCGTATAGAAAATCAACAGAAAACAACAGCCCAAATGGGAAGATCAATGACAAATTGGTCACCTGAATAGTAGGTCTAACTCCCAGCTGAAGTCTCAGTGTCTGCACTTATCGGGTCAGTCTGTGTGATGGATATAGAGCCGACAGTCTTTTTGCTCAAGATACTTAGGTTATTTTTTTGCTTTTTGCTGCTGAGTAAAAATATGTTTGTAAAATCCCAAAAAACAGTTCTTTGTCTTTTTCACAAACAGATGTCTGACCTAAAAGGGCTGAACAAACCAATTTAATCCAAAAAATATCTGGACATTAAACAAGATGAAGCTTCAGAGCCACACTCATCTTATACTCACCACTGACCAATAGTAGTTTACCAATCAGAGCAAACTTTTCCAGAAAGTTTTAATCCGTTATGAATTCTGAAAAATGTGTTTTATTCCTGTGTCCATTACAGTGGACATCACATGTCAGCCCATGCTTTTTGTGGTTCCTGAGCATTTCATCTATTAAAGCCTGCAGTCCATGAGAGTGGTCAGTTGTCATCCATTGAAATGATCGTAAGACCTTGTAACATTTTCCTTTTTTTATTGTTCTTTATTGTTTTATTATTGTGATATGACTTCTGCCTTCTTACTGGGACTTTATGCAACCTTGTAATTCTCTGCATTTTTATTTGTTGGTGTATATCTTGTAGCGTTTTTATTTTTATTATTATTATTATTACTATTATTAATATTTAAAATCTCTTGTAACATTGCAAGCTTTACATCATGGGTGTGTGTATATATATATATATATATATATATATATATATATATATATATATATATATCTATGAAGGGATGTGAACGTTATGTGGAGTGATGAGGAAGATGAAGATAAAGTTTGTTATAAACAAAGCAATTTATTGCTTTGCAATTTATTAAAAAAAACTCAAAATTATAGTAAAAAATCTACAATGTTAATGTTTGATTTTAAAAATAAATTTCGATTGAATTGGACAAAAATGTATATACAGTATATAGTATATATTTAAGTGTGTGTGTGTGTGTGTGTGTGTGTGTGTGTGTGTGTGTGTGTGTGTGTGTGTGTGTGTGTGTGTGTGTGTGTGTGTGTACACTTAAAGAGTGTTGAATTTTTATTATAATCTGGTTTCCTTTATAGGAGCCTTAAGAACTTTGAAAACATATTTTTTACCTTTTTCAGAAACTTTGAACATAATTCGAGTCTGAAGGGGTTAAAATATAATAATTAGCTCACCCTTGTATAGAAATAAAGTTATTTGTAACATTTACTTTACATAAATTTAGAGTAATACTTAACATCAGTGATTAGAGTAACGAGTTTAAAAAGTAATACATTTAAAGCAGGAATTCCTGCATGTTCTTTGTAATATTCCTGCAGGAGTCATGCATGTTTCCTGTAGGATTCTTACATGCTCCCTATGTGATTATCGCGATTCTCGTAGAATTGCTACAGAAGTCTTGCTTGTTCCCTATAGAAGTCCTTCATGTTTTCTGTAGGATTCTTGCAGGAGTCCTGCATGTTCCTTGTTTTAATTTGTTGTATTCATTATCCAACAGATTTTTTGTAGTTACAAACTAGTCTAGGTTGGAATTCAGATACTATGAGTTATTGTATATAGTTCTGCATAAAAGAAAAGAAACAACAACCTAATTATTTTATTTGGGCAAACATTTGGCATTAATTGTTATCTTCAAGATATACTGCATGCTATGTATTGACATTTCATATGGAGTATTTAAAAATTAAAGCATTTTCTTTAAAAATAATGAGTTGGTATTTAAAAATCTAAATAAAAGTTAGACTACACTTTGAAAAGTGGCTTTGTCTCATGATGGTTGTCTATAGGGACAATAGGTTAAGTACAAACATACAGTTAAATGGGCTGCAATGATAAAAGCAAAACTTTTGATTATAAAGAGTCAAGTTCTGATCAGTGTGTTATTTCATTTAGGTTTTTGAATAAAAACCAACCTCATTGGTTCTTGCGGAAGCTCAAATGTGTCACATGAGAAAAGCTAATTATAAGCATAATTAAATCTGAGTGCTGTAAAAATTCCATTTATATGTAAATAAAAGTCAGGACTGGACAATATAAAGCATACATGTCATAAAACGCTTCACGTTTTGTTGACAACACCGAGGCGTTTACGCTTGTATAATCACTTGTCATCACTGAACAAATTAATTCTCACTTTCCAGCAACTTTTCTGTCAATCTGATGTTCTTTTAAAGAAATGTGAGGGTCTTATGGGTAATATGTTCCCCTGAGTTCTCCTGTTTTGTCCCTCATCCATCGAAGGGTCGATTTTACTCTTAAGCTTTTAGAATAATGAAAAGGCACTTAAGAAGGCAACACTGTTTCCACCGGGGAACGCAGCGTGAACACTGAGAACATGCTAAATTATGTTATGAAAAAGGCCTGTAGAATAGAAGTGTCAAGGGCAAGACTACTATTACAATCTTTCATTTGAGCTCAGGTGTATGTACGGCTCACTCTGGGTATATGATCTAGACATTAATGTACTGTAATTTGGCTTCTTCCACAGGCATGATACTCTTTGGTGGACTATGACTTTAAAAAAAGCTGTAAAGACATAAAATCAAGGGTATTCTTCTTTCTGTTAGATATGTTTGAAAATGTATGCTCCAATGTAAGTTTTACTTGCATAAAAAAAGTACTAAAAATAAAGTACTATAGGTTTAGACAA
Organism: Danio rerio; assembly: GCF_052040795.2. NCBI lineage: Eukaryota > Metazoa > Chordata > Actinopteri > Cypriniformes > Danionidae > Danio > Danio rerio. Next base: position 32,419,499 of record NC_141036.1, on the reverse strand, counting down.
GAATTTTGATATTTAATATTTATTTACAAAAAACAAATAAATAAGCAAGCATAATAACAATGATAATAATTGATCATTAGCTATTGTAATATAGGCCAGCTATGGGAGGTGCTATGTTTCCAGGTCTGAAGCCTCCTTTCCACTGCACACGACAAGCAACAGACCGGAAGTTGTTCATTTCTAATGGAGATTAGTCCGGGAGCTGCGTGGAGTTCAGATCATCCCCGTATGCTGAAAATTCAGATCCGAATTGAGTTGTGGACTTGTTGAAATACTTGAACTCCTGCGACTAGACCATATGCGACCGGCCGACCGGATGTGATGTATTCCAGTGTTGTCCAAGCAAGTTTGTGTGCGCTAGATGAGAAATAGGGCTATATTTGGTTATTTTTTGAATAAAAAAAGTCTATCTATTCGTAAATCTAAGTTATGAAGTAATAAAAGTATAATGTTTTATGTGGTCCCCACATTCCCTCCAAATTTTTATTTATTTATTTTTTTTGCCGTCTATGAATTTCTAGTATTCATTCATTCATTCATTCATTCATTCATTCATTCATTCATTCAACCATGGTGAACACACAGAGAATAAAGGCTCTTGCTTTTGCACTCCTTTATTTCGGAAACCGCAAGATCAGCTTTTCTCCCTTGGTGCATGTCAGAACTGAATATTCTGTGCGAGTGCCTCAAGGGGACGTATTCCGACAGTCGTGTCCAAATGTCGTGTGCAGTGGAAAGGCGGGTTGAGCGGCTTAGGGGGTAACAGAGGCCAGCTGGAGAAGTGCTATGCAAGTAAACCTCACTCCTTTGACCACTAAAGGTGCTCTTGCGACAGACGCCAGAGGACATGGTCTTTAGCATCCTTGTTAGAGCAACCGACTCCCATTGCAAAGAATCACCAGTTTGATCACAGCTCAGACGGGGCTGGGTGAGGTAGGACTTGTGGGTTACACATGGGGGCTCATCTGGGATAGGAGTGAGCTTTAGGGGGGTGATTGTAACAGATGCACTATACTGGTGTGCATAACGCAATTCCGACTGGCCGTTTATCCTATCTAAACTTTACCAGACAGGGGTTGGGTGCAGTAGGACCAGTGGGCTACACTATGAACATGAATTTAGGCCCAACATTACCAAAACTAGAACAATTAAACTAAAAATATTTCATTACTCAATATTAGAGCTGCACGATTCTGGCTAAAATGAGAATCGCAATTTTTTTGCTTCAAATAAAGATCACGATTTTCTCACAATTCTGTAGATGTAAAATAAAGTTTAATATGAGTCAGCAATTATTATTGTTTTTTCTCAAACGTATGGTAAAACAACAATAGTAATATTATGTGTAAGTCTACTGGTTTCTATAAATAATTCTATTCTATTTATAATAATTCTGATGTTGAATTATGTTGGAGATATAGGCCTATGCTTGCATTGCAATCTGTCATTGATAACATTATAGACAATTTAATTCACTGGTTAAATCAACATATATAGGCTAGAGTAGCTATTCTGACACTGTAAACATTTATTTTCATGCACAGCTATGTGTTCACTATGAAAGAAAAAATATTAAATGCTTGTCGCAGTCATAACTGTAAATTGCGATATGATTGTTTAAATGATGTGCACGCTTTTGGTTTCATTTTCACTGCCGTGTGCTGTTCATACCTTGCGCGCGGCTCTCAAATGATCACTGAGCCACAAACTGAATATTATTAACTAAATTACCTGTTACTCACAGCATAGGCATGTTCTGTTCACTAAAGTAGACGCACGCATGTCTATCATTAGGTAGAGCACGCACCCGCCCTGTCTGTTATAACAGCTCACGGTCAGTAGCTCACGTCTCCTGTGGTTTCCCGGCTGCGAATACAGCATTATATGACATTTTTAGGTGAATTATACCTGGTAAATCTAGTATGTGACTCTTTCACAACATCATTTGGAGGTGTCCATGTCGCTGAGCAATGTATGTGAAACAGCAATGTATGTGAAGACTCGTGCAGCCGCCTTTGCTTCTCTTCTGAACTTGAAAATTTGATTGGCAGAATCGTAGAAATGCTGGATTAAGATCGTCGCACAGGTGTCAAACTTAGTTCCAAAAGGGCCGCAGCTCTGCACAGTTTAGTTCCAACCCTAATTAAACACACCTGATTAAACTAATGGAGTCCTTCAGGCTTGTTTGAAACTTACAGGTAAGTGTGTTGGAGCCGGGTTGGAACTAAACTGTGCAGGGCTTCGGCCCTCCAGGAATTGAGTTTGACACCCCTGGTCTAGGGTGTCGAATCGAGATTGCGATAATTTTTCAATTAATTATGCAGCTCTACTCAATATGTTTATTCCATAAACAGCCTTTATATAAGCGAGAAACCTGGTCATTGGTCAAACTAGGTCATTTTTATTTTTATTTATTTTACTAGTCGTAAAAGTGTCAATCAAAATAAAATGTAACTAATATAAAATAAAATAAAAAACAGCCAGTAACAGGTCATTTTCATTCAGCTGAAATGTTATACCTAAAACTAAAAACAAAATAAATAACAACTGAATTTAAAAAACTTTGCTAACAAATTTATTAAATGAAAATACTTTGTCAGCAGTCCAAGCATTTTTTCGAATTTTCATAAAGTTTAATTGATGTACAAAAATCAATGAAAAAAAAATATCTATATATTAAATGATTCATCTCAGAATTAAAATATTTCTATACTCGCACATGAATTTAAACCTGTATAACTTTTTATAATGTATAAAATACTGCTTATTTTTCTTCCACATAATTTTCATTTTTAGGTGAAGTATTCCTTTATGCACTTTTTGTTCAGAAAAAAAGTAAATCAGAGCTCATTTTGCCTGATACTTGTGGAAAGTGGCAAATGTGGTTTTCCTTGTTACTCGTCAGCATTGCTGTAACACCCGCAGGTTATACGGAGGATTGAGTAGAAAAGCTGAAGCACATTAATAACAACTCCAGTGACTAATGAGAGCTCGGCTGGAATAGGAGATATTTTTGGTTTGGTGTCAGAAACTCTTCTATGGCGAGCCGTATAAGGTTTACTGACTGCTTAAAACGCTAATTACACATTTTTTTCTGGAACTAAAAGAACGTGCAGTTCATTTATTTAAAGCAGAACCGCATTAAAGCACAGAAGTTCTTCATAAAGCTGCTCTAAAAAACTCAATTATATACTGTATAGGTAATTAATGTTTTTGCTAATGGAGCTTGAGTTGATAAGGCATTACTGTATGGATCTTAAATGTTTTATTCTCAGTGATGTCTTCTGTTTTAAGTTAAATGATGCTGCCATTAGTTTTAACTGCATAAGCGCTCTGTCGAAAAGCAGGAATAGCTTATTCTTTGTTCCTGGAAGGCATGGGAATGGACTTGAAGAGAGAATGAGAAAATCTAATTAGTCAATTGAAATTGTTCTTTTTAAGCAGAATCTGTTGACAAAGATTCTTTGTTTCGGTACAAACTGATAATCAAGCGATTATGCTGCTGTTTATTCATTGCCTCAAGTTTTAATTTTCTAAAAAGCCCGTATTTGTCAAGAGAACAGATTCTTTTTCTAGCTTAATCCCAGTTCAGACAACATGATATTTTTATTTATTGTGAATATTTTAACACAAGAGTGACCGGTGCTTCAGAGCCACACCAACATATATGCAATAGGTGGATGTGGCTCCGCAGCTTTGCCATGAACTGATGTTCCATGAAAGGTGTTTAACAGCCTGTTTTTCCCAAATGTTTTATACCATTGAATAGAACTCAAATTGACTTTGTTTTGACCTAATTTACTCATTATTTGTATTGATTGAATTTTAGTAAATAACATTTAAAGGTTTAGTTAATCTCAAAATGAAAATATTGTTGTTTTTTACTCACTGTGATTTTACCATCATTTATCCCTTTTATTATTATTTTTTTTTTTACATTTATTTACACCATGTAGCTCTAATGTAGTTTTGGGCATGTTACTGTCATGGGATGTTTTAACTTTTACGAGGTCTTGATCTGTAAAATTTAAAACCAAAACATATTTTTTAAGTATTTTTTTTAAACAAAGTTTTGATATCATAATAATAATAATAATAATAATAATAAAAATAATTTAAAATAAATTATATTTACATTTTTAATTTGAGCTATATATATTTTAGATTTTTTCCTGATAGTCTAAAGCAGTGGTTACCAACATTTTTTGCCTGAGACCCTTTTCCGCTGGAAAATATTGTAAGGCCCCCCTCCACATTTAATGATATTATTATTGCTCATATAAGTTTGCTGTAATGATGACAACAAAAAAAATGTTTTCAAACAAACTTTATGTTTATTACTATGTCTACATATGTTTATGCACAAATAATAGCCTAATGTAAAACATAAAAGCAAAACATTAGAAGGCCATTTGTAGCCTTTGGCATTTAAATTGGCCCTATTTGAAATTCAATAATAAAAATATCAGTATTCACACATGTGCTTAAGGGGAAAAAATAATATAGGCTATTACAATTTAATACTTGCATGTTATTTGTTATGCTCTATCAATTAATGTTAGTTTGAGGATTGCTGCGAGGCCAATCAGTGAGACTTTTTTGTGGAGGATGGCTAGGGCAGTGGTGCTCAACCTTTTTATGCCCACGGACCATGGTGCATTCACCTGATTTTTTGACATACTGTATAGGTTACGAATCCATTCCTTGGCAGTTCGTGGGACGTTTACTGGGCCTTTCCCCGTTAGCAAAGAAACTTTTCAAAGTTGTCTGTTTCTTACTCATTTTGCTGCTAGTGGGTTAAATTTGGCTACTGAAGTGAGCAAGATGTCAGCGAGTGAATTCGGCCATTTTTCAAAATAAAAGACTTTTCAAACTAAAAGATTGTTCAGACTCAGATAATAAATAAAACGGAAATAATTATTGATTTCTTGTACAGTCTTGTACCAATTGGCCCGGAGGTTGAGGACCGCTGAGCTCAGGGATAAAATGAACTAAGGCAACATGATAATTCTCCTAATTGTTCACTGCTAAGAATTTTTTTTTTTTTTTAATATGACACAAACCCCCACAGAGCTCGCTGAGTAGTTAACCTAATTAACCTAGTTAAGCCTTTAAATGTTACCTTAAGCTGTAAAGAAGTATCTTGAAAAATATCTAGTCAAATATTATTTACTGTCGTCATGACAAAGATGAAATCAACTTAAATTATATATATAATAGTACTTTAGTACTAAAATTGGTTGAACGACATGTCTCCTGAAAACAGATTTTAGAAAAATGCCAGCCCAATCAGCAGTAACATGTATAAAATAAATCTTTAAGTAATAAACATCAACATAAATTCACAAAAACAAGTATTGCTTGTACATTTAAGGCAAAATAACTGAATTAACAAGAGCACAAGTATAAATCTGCAACTTTTTTTTTATAAGTCATGTAGTTTTTTGTATTATGTAGTTGCATTGTCGACTGGTTCATTTCTACTCAACACTGACCATTGCAACAAAAAAAAAAAATATATATATATATATATTCAGATATTTTGCTATTGTTCTGTGGAGTGACACTTTCATAAACTTTTAGATACTCCTCTGACTATATAATAATAAAAAATGTTAAGCCTAATACTCTTAATAAAATAATAAGGTCATATGAATCATGACATTTTTGGAGGTAAGAAGTGGATTATTCTTGACCTGAAATTGTCATTTCATTTTAAAATGCCTAGGCAAACACTGAACCACAATAATCAAAAACCACAGTTTCCACAAATCCCTTCCATCAATTGGGATGTTTCTATTATTTTGGATGGCAAGAGCAGTGACTGAAAAGTTAAGCGTATTTTGCAGTTTTAAACGCATATTTACACCAATTTCACCAAGCTCTGAAAATTCTTTAAATATGGCCTTTTCAGCTGCCATATTTGCAACACTTACATCATCAGAACAGTGTGTTCAACGCATCACCTTTTCCATTTGAACGTCATCATTTCTAGTCCCATTATTATGTATGGATTACCAAAACTCCCTACATCAAAGGAAGCATTGATGCTCCTTTACGGTTAGATCAGCTCTCCTTTAGATAAGTTCAATTCAAGGCAACGGCAGTAAAAGAGATCTCTCTAAGAGGTTGAATAAGTGATTTTGGGAGCTCTCAGCGTGCAAAAACCTCTTCAAACCAAAGCGACTAAGTAAGTGGATACAGATCAAATTCAGCTGAATTTAAAGTGCATGTCAAACAGTCTACCTCCGAAAATAATCTGCACCATCTCTTTGAAGAATCCCCATTCATCCATGCAGGAAAACAATCTTGGAGCAGGGAGAGATCCTGGCGCAGATTAGCCTCGGGCACATTGCAATCCTAAGAACATGAGCGGAAATGAAGCCAGGCTTTGGAAAGGTTTCCTAGGCAGTTTGTCATCAAATAAGTCTAGATAGAGGGATTGCAGGGGCATAATCCAAGTGCCATCCTAACATTCTCCTTATCAGGGCTCAGGCTGCGCACCCACGTCGGCTTTATTTCCTTCCAGAACGACAGAGAAAGAAGTGTGACCAACATCACTGGAGGCGGTGAGGGTTCCAGCCGAGCAGAACTTTCCAATTACCTGATACACGGCCATATAAACAGCCCGTTCGCTCTGTTTAAGCCGGCAAGTTCCTCGGAGATAAGAAACGATTCTAATCTCTGTTATTGTGTTCTTAACCTTCACTTTTCATGTTTTACTAGCAGTAATCCTCCACTGAGAGATGCAGATAACAGTGATAATGATGTATGAGCTAAATGCAACTTTAATGGCTTGTGGTGAGTGAAAAACAAAGGCTCAGATCTTGTGTTTCAGACTGAACGTGGGTCCTGTGCGGCGGAGGCTGCAGCGGCGCTAATTAGATTTATAGGCTGAAGGGGGCCTGTGAGAGCATATGAATCATCTGTAATTTGATAGAAAAATGTGATGAATTCAAAGCTCATATATTAGAAAATCACGCTGTCCGAAGTAGCAAACTTTAGTATTGATCAACTGGTATGAACATTTGGATAGTTCACTCAAAAAATATATTAAAATTAAGTCATCATATGCTTTCCAATTTTGTTGTTCTGAAGCCTCTGATACATCTCCTTTGCATCGCTATAAACTGTTGTCAACACTCTGTGCTCATGGGAATATCTTTAAAGATTTCACATACCCCGAGTTGTGAGCTGAAGACATTTGTGAGTAGTAGTCAGTTGATGGACAGTGATGTGTCACAACTCACATGTGACAGCTCTATATGGCAAAACATGAAGACTCATGCCAAAGTTGCAGATTTATGTTTCTGTTGGTGGGTGTAATGCTATACAAAACATCTTTCATTTTTTTGTAATGTAATGTCTGAGTGAGAGCACAGCCATGGTTTTTCTAGTTGAAAGGGAATCACTTCAAGTCAGAAGGATTCCTGGTTGCGCTTGATGGATGGACAGCAAGTGGTATCTGGATTAATCATACATTTGCATAGAATATACTTTCTCTGATATGACTATTAATGAAGTTTGGAATGGAATGTGTGACATTGCTCTTTCTGTATGCCAGATTCTTTCTTTTCTTAATGTTTACCAGGTCTGGTAAAGAGGCCATTTTTGACAATTGTATTGTTTTGGATCCTAGCAACATATGCTGAGTTTAGACTTCATGATTTTAGCCCCGATTTTGACTCACCGCCAGGTTTTGAGAAATCGCAGTCAAATCACAGACAAATTGATGCTCGTTCACACATTGTGAACTATCAAAGACATGATTTTAGAGAATCGCTGATGAGTCTCCGACACCCATCAGATATTTGGCATGCTAAATATCTGGAGTTGTCGGAAATTCAAATCATGCTGTGTGAAATGCGTTCTGACTGAAATTAACATCGATGATTACCTACAGGCAATAAGAGAGCAGCATCCACTATTATGGGTATCTGCAGGCCAGCGGGAGGTTGGAGGAGTTAAAAGAGCTTCTTATCAGTCTATTTGGACCCAAGAAATGGAGGAAATACTAGTTAAATTTGGCAGGAACACCCATGTCTGTTTGACGTGTCATCTGAGCAATACCACAACCAGGTCAAAAAAGTTAAGGGGAAATGACTAATTCCCTTCAATAGCCTGGTGTAAGCAAGTACATTTTCTACCTCACTAAAGTCTTTTTTTCTCATTATATAGTTAATAACTTAAGTTATGCTACATTACCTGTTTCCATGTTGTTTCCATGTCACTTCTCTTGTGTGTTTGGTTGTAAGAGATGTAGTTTTTGAACTGAGACAAAGTTGTCGGCGATTTTTCCTATTGTAAAGCCATGCAGGGTGAAAACAGCTGTGACATGAATAGTTTGAAAATTGTGGAGTTTGCATCCAGCATTAGCTAAGACCTATTTCAAATTTCAAATTCCATTTATGTCTAAAACACAGAAAAAAACAACAGAAAAAGTTGTTTCTGCCAAATCATAATCCTTGAGTCATGACATCAGGTGACCAAAATTAAATGTCTAGCCAGCGTCTAAGGACAACTTTATTTTGACGTCCAATAAAGTCGTCAAATTACGTTGATATTTGGTTGATTTTAGGTTGTGTTGAAAAGTGACCAAAGTCCAGCGTCTGATAGATGTCATAGTGCTAACATCCACACAAAGTCAAGATGTAACATGATTCAACGTTGATATAAAGTTGATTTTAGGTTGATTTTAGGTTGGACATTGACGTTGGCCTGACGTTGGGTTCCAATTAAAATATGTCATGATGTTGGGGTACCTTGGGGTACAACGTCAATATGACATCATGTTGACGTCCTGTGCCTACAGACTTTTTACAGATGAACAATGATTTTGAAGTGTTCCAGTCAGGTTTCAGGCCTTATCACAGTACAGAAACTATATTAGTGAAAATAACCAACAATTTACTCTTAGCTGCTGACAAAGGCTGCATCTCGTTACAAGTTTTACTTGATCTCAGTGCTGCATTCGACACCATCGACCACAATATCCTCATAGAATGCTTAAATTCTACAGGTGTCCAGGTACAGGCTCTGCAGGGGTTTAAGTCATACTTAACAGACCGTTACCAGTTTGTAAATATAAACAGACAGCTTTCACAAGTCAGGCCAGTAAAGTATAGGGTGCCTCAAGGATCAGCTTTAGGCCCTTTGCTGTTTATAATATACATGCTACCCCTTGGACACATCATTATAAGACACAAGATCAGCTTTCACTGCTATGCAGATGATCTTCTATTATATATTGCAACAAAAATGTTCCTCACCACTGGTGCCACTGGCTTGCTTAATTTTGGAATTGAGGAGATTTGCTCTTCGGTGTTTGGACATTTAGCAGTGAAAATGAAACCACACTGAACTGAACTGAACTAAACTAACACAGTTTCAATTTACTAGAACTTCTATGTTAAGCTGGCTTTGACACATATGACATAAATAGTCACTGTATTGCTCTCAGTGTGTGTGTACTGACTACAGTAGATGCTTGTTTAAACTAGACAACCTTAAAGTAAGCAGTCTTTGTGTATTCCACCTTGGAGGGAGACTAGTAGACTGAATCAGAATCTGACCTCAATAGCCTACTGGATGGCCGTTTACATCTGACCTTGGTTTTCTTTTCCATGAAGCAGTCACCTGAGGAATATGCCTTGAATTTTGCCTCCATATGTTGAGATTGTCTATTCATTTCTATGTTTTGACCAACAAGAATATTTTTACTTAAAGGCATGACATTTTAGTGACCTTCTGTTAGAGTATAATTGCTGTTGATTTAATCTGTACACAGGTCGGCCTACAAACTCTCTGTGAGTGTTGAAGCTGACTTCGAATGATGAAACTGCAGAATATTTTCTTCAGTAAATGATTAAATAATCACATCTTTGAATCCTGGTCTTAGGGTCTAATGGTAAATTCCTGTACAATGTGCTTTGACATTAAAATAACATACTCTTGGCATCGTTAAAAAACATCACAGAAGCTGCCTCAAAATATATGAAGAAGGGGAAAAAGTGTCTGCTTTTTAAACAATCTACTGATTAAAACTACTAATATAATATATTTCATGTCTTTTTGTGAGTGTTTGATCATTACTGCAATAAATCAGAATTGCACATAGCCTTAGCGTCGCTTGATGTACATGAAGATGAACAAATTTTAATAACATTAGTTATTTGTGCCAATTTGTAAATATATTATTAGATTAGCAGCTTGTTTGTATGACTTTGAATGATCTTATTAGTACTTTTTAAAATAATGTTACATAACACTGAATAATTCTGTGATACTTCTTTAAAAACTTAATGGTCACTATTAACTGATAAATTATGGACAAGAGCAGTTTTTTTCACCCTTTTGTTGTTCAAAAAAGAAAGTCTGTCAATACAAAAACACCAGCTCAGAAAATAATGACTTATTTTTCACTCTTTATTCGAGTGAAATAACTCTTTGAGGCCGTTTTTATCCAATATGTTGTCACTCACCATGCAGATGCTTTCCAGCATAATTCTCTTTTTCTCTTCCGAGGTCTGTCTTTTCAAGGTTATAAGCAATTTCTGCATTCCCGCTGTAGTTGTGTGAAATCTGATATGGCCATATCTGTCCCTGACCGATCTCAGTACATCAAAACAAGACAAGCACTCGCTGACACCGTCCATGAGTCATGCCTCACACAACCTCTCTGCCCATTTCTCCTATTCTCTTTTCTGTCTAACATATCTATTCATCTTTTCTGATATACGTCAAGGGAGAGAGCAAAACTCCTTTTTCATCTAAAGACACTTGTTTGAGCATTGGCCAGTGCACAGCTTTTAGAATATGAGTCCCTTGAGCATTTATTGTAAACTTTCCTGTCGGGGGAAAAAAAAATCAGAAAATAGATCATTAGATTAGGTTTAAATTTATATGCTAACATAAACCATTGCAATAGTATCTATACATTTATTTAAAATACTTTTGTTTTAGAATTGAAAATAATAATAAAAAAGTATGAAACTATATATATATATATATATATATATATATATATATATATAGAGAGAGAGAGAGAGAGAGAGAGAGAGAGAGAGAGAGAGAGAGAGAGAGAGAGTTTTCTGAAAGTACTATCAGTCACTAATCTGTCTTTTAAATTCATATTTTTTAATAGGAAGCTATAACATTATATTTGTACATGTACATTGGATTAGTCAATACTTAAGTCAAATCTGGAGCTAATCTAACAAAATAACTCACAGTACGATAACTTTCCAAAACCTAGTACACCTAAATTTATATGTTATAGAAAAATATTAAATACAAAAAAAAAAAAAAAAAAAAATTCTTTAGCTTGAATTTAGTTTTATTATCTTTCATTATTTATAAATATGTTTGGTAAATCTGTTTAATAAATCTGTTTTGTTTAAATGCACCAACATACATTGCCTATATTCACTGAGAAATGGAATGGGGTGTACTCAGTTATGCTGAGGACTGTATATGCACATAAATGTGTGTATGTGTGTGTATTTATTTAAAGAAAAAATAATTATATATCTAAAATGTATTGCTAAAGATAGACAATAGCTGTCATCGTTTTAATTGGACTAAACACTTTCATTAATGTTTAAAGGACAACACCAATTCTTCAAATCCACTTCAAATATAAATATGACCGTGTATGTGAGTTGCATATGTTTGTTTGTGCATGTGTGTAAACATATACTAACAGTAAGAAAAATACACGAATAACAAATTGAGCCTCTCCACTCGTACATATACAGCTATTATGACCATTATGGTCACAAATTCATTGCAAAGGCCTGACTGCTATGAATATGCACAATGTGCTTTTAATGGATGTCTCCGTCTAAATCTGTCAGTGTAATGGAAACAGAGCCTCTTCTGATAAGATTCTATAAAAGTCTCTCGTCACTCGTTTAGCCAGTCTTACCAGTCCTGTTCATATTTGTTGTACACACAAGAATAATATTCTTCATTTCACTGCCTGCTCCTTTGCCAGGATGAGAACAAAGGTAAAACCTCTTTCCCCTCACTTATTCATTCTTTCAGAGATAGCTAATGGCTTCTAAAAGCTTGTTGAAAAGTGCTGTAAATGTATGGGGTGGTAATCTTGTCATTTTAAAAGCATCATCCATTAGCTTGATCTTGGTGGCACAAAAACACATTAATACAAAGTTGAAGACAGAAGTCATTTTATTAACCTTCTCGTATCATTTAAACGACAAGGGAACTAATTCAAACCAAAAGTGACATTATTTCTAAATATTTTAGGGAGGTTTATGAATATCCCAGTGCAGATATGGCTACATGCGAAGCAAGCAAATCTGGTGGTAAGATTCACATTTACATTCTCCAGTGTTTTTGTAGCATCTCCAATGGGATTTTCTATTAAAGTAAAGTTGAAACCCAAGTACGATCAATCTGTTGATCTATAGACAACAGGGTACAAGAAATAGTGGTTTTGATATTAGGCATGCATTGTCTCTTATTGGCAGGAGTCCAGTTCCTCTTTGATTTGAGGATCGTGTTATTGGGAAACAGAGCAGCAGGGAAAACCTCTTTGGCAAACCTAATAACAGGTCATGCGGAGCCTCATCTGAGAAGAACTGCTCAGTGTGTGAAGATGCATGGAGATTTTGCCGGAAGGCAGGTCACTGTAGTTGATACGCCGGGCTGGTGGAAGAACTACTTGGTAAAAGAAACCCCTGAGTTTCAAAAACAAGAGATTGTGCTAAGCATGGCTCATTGTCCTCCTGGGCCCCATGCGATTCTCCTAGTTATTCGCGTTGATGCTTTATTCAAAGAAAAGCACAGGAGGTCAGCGCAGGAACACCTGGAGCTTCTGAGCGAGAGAGTCTGGAGTCGGGCTATGGTCGTGTTCACGTATAGAGACCAGATACAAGAACAAACTCTAGCGAAAGGCATTGGAAGTGAAGCGGAATCGCTTCTGGTTTGGCTGGTGGAGAAATGCAGACATAGATATCATGTTATCAATACTGAGAGATCCACTGGTACGCAACTTACTAGGCTATTAGAGAAAATAGATGCCATGATCATGGGAAATGTCGGCTGTCATTTTGAGATGGACAGAAAGTGGTTGCACAAATTGAAGGGAATAATATCGAAGAGAAACTTGAGAGCAAACCAGAGGAGCAAGATGGTACAGAATCACTGGGAGTCTCTGCTTGTACGACAAGGTACTGTAAGAACCCGAGGTCTGAATTATTTCTTTTAAAGGTGCTGTATGTAAGTTTTTGACTCTTCTCAAGCATAGAAATGACATAATATGATTGCAGATATTTAAGAAACATGCAAAGTGAACATTCTTGTTAAAGTCAGAAGTCAGATATTCTGCTTTGAAAATGTCTGTTACGTTCTGTAACACTGACTTTGTTTTGGTTCTTTTAACCCGCCCACTGCTAGTTTAGCCAATTTTATTTCAGGAAAAATTTATTCATTCAGTCAGGAAGGCTTTCAAAGCATGCGTCCGTGACCGAAATTCAACCTCTGGTGGACAGTAGTAAACTCCAAAAGCAGTAGCAAACTGTTCCACATGATGTCATTAATTAGCAGTCAACATTAGGTGAGCAGGTTACATTGTAACTACGTGTCCAACATGCTACAGTATGTGACAAAATTGGCAGCGATAAGCAATTTGGCTGTTTGCACCAGACCTATTCAACCATTGTGTGTCAAACTTACATACAGACCTTTATGAGTTTTTTTTAAGAAGCCACCTTAAATGTAATGTAGCCTTTTGTCAATGTTAAAGATCTGCAAAATTTCAAAGTTGATAAATGGAGGCATTGAGTTCAAATAGAAGTGAAATATGTCTTTGTTGACTCTTAAAAACTGAAGTTGTGCCTGAGGCTTGGAAGATTTTGTTTTGTGTTGTCGACATGCTGAGAAGATACTGTTTTTTGTGGTGCTAGATGTAAAAATGTTGTAGAAAACCTTTAAAGCAAAATTAGAAATCATTAAAATAGCATGCAAAGGAAAGTTTATAACAAATTTTAAAAAAATTGATTAAAATATTCTTACTGTAAATCTATTGAGGAAATCTCAAATATTATTTAAAAACCTAATAAAAACTGTTTGTAGGTTAACTTAATTTTACAGTTAAAAGTCAGAATTATTAGCCCCCCTTAGATTTAAATTTTTTTTTTTAAATGCTTCCCGAACTATGTTTAACAGAGCAAGGAAATTTTAATATTGTTTTCTTCAGGAGAAAGTCTTATTTGTTTTGGCTAGAATAAAAGCAGGTTTCATTTTTTAAAAACTATTTTAAGGTCAAATTTTTTAGCCACTTTAAGCTATATATTTTTTCGATAGTCTACAGAACAAACCATTGTTATACAATAGCTTGTCTAATTACCCTCTTCTGCCTAGTTAACCTTATTAACCTGGTTAACCCTTTAAGCTGTATAGAAGTGTCTTGAAAAATATCTGGTAAAATATTATTTACTATCATTATGGCAAAGATAAAGTAAATCAGTTATTAGAAAAGAGTTATTGGATTTATAGAAATGTGTTGAAAAAATCTTCTCTTCGTTAAACAGAAATTGGGGAAAAAATAAACAGCGGGGCTAATAATTTAGGGGGCCTAATAATGCTGACTTCAACTGTACTGTATATGCAGCCCAAGATATTACTGAAAAAAAAAAAACACGCACATTCCTGTCATGTTTACACACCCCCATAATGTTGTTTCAAATGTGTATGAACCAACCAGCCCTCCTCCTCCTACGTAAAAGTGAATAAGACATGAGACTTTCAAGATTCCAAAATCACCAAAACACATAATCCTAAAAAAAAGTATTTCAAGTGATTCATCCACCTTAAGAAGTTTAAATTATTTTAAAAAGTCAAACTCTGTATGAGAAACTACAGATTTCACTCTCATATTTTGTATCCCCACCCACTGACAGTTAAATTGGATTTTCAGGGAAAGTTGCATTAAGAGGAACAGCTGACAAAGTAAGCTGAAATGTCACCATAGTTATTGTAAAGGGGGTCCACACATTACTTTGTCAGCTCTAGTTGGAGTACGGTAAGAGAATAAAAATAAAAAAGATTGCCATGGAAGGTTGAAGGCATTTGTCAGAAGGGTCACCCTGTTCCTTTTCTTCCAAATTAACTCACAGAACAGCAGATGTTTAGTTTCCTCCCTCCGTTTCAATATAGTTTGAAAGAGACTTCAAACACAGCGGTTTTTCAGATTTTTAGTGGTGCTGTTTTCCCCATATTTTTCCACAAAGTGAATATAAAAGATTTCTGCAGCTGTGATTCCAAAACCCTTAAGACTAATTCACCACTGGTTCCCTTGAGATTGCCAATCGTTTTTTATAGAGTGGTTACAATACACGAATCACTTTCAAGGACTTTTACCTTTACACTCCCCTGCTGATAGAATGACTTGCTTTGGTTGACCTGAGAAATGACTAAAGACATTTTTTCAACATCACTTATCCTCTAACTTTAGCACTTGCTATTCTGTTTCTAATTCTGTTCCCAGTGAATTATAGGTTTCGAAGTTCAGTGTATTTGGCAAAACGAAAGATTCTTTATCGGAATTTTTTCAGATAGCATGGGCTTCAAAATAATTTTTGCCTTTACTACATATTAAGCCATGTTTCATTGAATCATATTTGAGTTTTTTTTTTTTTTAAGTCTCCTCATTTTGTTTTGCAGGTACAATACAGTATATTTACATCCATCCAAGGCCAAAACTATTTCATTTAGTCATAACAGACATTTAAAATCCTCTAATCTCAAATGATTCAATTTCAAATGAATCACACTCATAACGTGTTTTGAAAACAAAATCCTTATTACCATGTTATATCATATGCTCAGGTTCTACTATCAGTGCAAGTAAAAATCTGGTGATGAAAAATTGGAAGAACCCCCAGCTTCCATCGCTGGATGTTTCCTATAGTCATTTTTGCTAAGTTTGTGGTACATTATGTGATGTTATATCAGTGTAATAGTTGTGTATGCTCAGTCATTTCACTGTTATTTCATTATAAGAGAATGTTTGTATGTATTGCATTTACATGTAACATTGGATGTTTCAGCTTACATATTAACTTATTGTGTTAATTAAAATTGTGGAGTATGCACAATTATAGAGTTTTTAAAACTAAAAGTGCATCAGTTCCTCTAAAATATGTATTTTTAATTCTTGACATTATGTTGATAAAACAGCAAAAAAAAGCAAATTCATTATTGATCTGCACTCACCAGCCACTTTATTAGGTTGACCTTAAAGTACCGAGTTGGACTCCGTTTTGTCTTCAGAACTGCCTTAATCCTTCATGGCATAGATTCAACGAGGTACTGGCTGCACATCCATGATGCGAGTCTCTCGTTTAACCTCATCCCAAAAGTCCTCTATTGGATTGAGTCTGTTGACTGGGTAGGGCATTTAAGTACAGTGAACTCATTGTCGTCAAGAAACCAGCCTAAGATGATTTGTGCTTTATGACATGGTACGTTATCCTGCTGGAGGTAGCCATCAGAAGATGGGTACACTGTTGATACAAGGCAGGATGGATCCATACTTTCATGTTGTTGATGCCAAATTCTGACTCTGCGAATTGTAGCCTCAGTTTCCTGTTCTTAGTGACAGAGGTGGCACCCAGTGTGGTCTTCTGCTGCTGCAGCCCATCCACCTCAGGGTCCAACATGTTGTGCATTCATACATTTACATTTAGTCATTTAGCAGACCAAGAGCAACAATGAATAAGTGCTATAGGCAAGTTTCAGGTCTGTAAAGTCTAAGAAGGGAAGTATTAGTAGTATTAGGTTTTTTTTTTTTTTTTTTTTTGGGGTACAGTTAGTGTGATATTCAGAGAGGCAATTGCAGATTAGGAAGTGTAGTGGAGACTAAATAGTTGAGTTTTTAGTCGTTTCTTGAAAGTAGCGAGTGACTCTGCTGTTCTGATGCAGTTAGGGAGTTCATTCCACCAACTGGGCAGATTGAGCGTGAGCGTTCGCGAAAGTGATTTCTTCCCTCTTTGGGATGGAACCACGAGGCGACGTTCATTCACAGAACGGAAGTTTCTGGAGGGCACATAGATCTGCAGAAGTGAGAGCAGATAAGAAGGAGCAAGGCCAGAAGTCATTTCGTAGGCAAACATCAGAGCTTTGAATTTGATGCGAGCAGCAACTGGCAGCCAGTGCAAACGGACTAGCAGCGGAGTGACATGTGCTCGTTTAGGTTCATTGAAGACCACTCGTGCTGCTGCGTTCTGGAGCAGTTGAAGAGGCTTGATAGAGTTAGCTGGAAGCCCAGCTAGTAGAGAGTTGCAGTAATCCAGTTTGGAGAGAACAAGAGCTTGAACAAGGAGTTGAGCTGCAGTTTCAGATAAGAAGGGTCGGATCTTTCTGATGTTATAGAGTGCGAATCTGCACGATCGAGCAGTTCTAGAAATGTTGTCAGAAGAGTTTAGTTGATCATCAATCGTTACTCCAAGGCTTTTCACCATTTTGGATGCAGTAATGGTTGCCCCATCCATCTGGATTGAAAAGTTATGGTGTAGAGCGAAGTTGGCAGAAACTACAAGCATTTCCGTTTTTGCGAGGTTCAGCTGAAGATGATGATCTTTCATCCAGTGTGAAATATCCAACAGGCAGGCTGAGATGCGAGCTGGAACCGAGGGATCATCAGGATGAAAAGAGAGGTATAGCTGGGTATCATCAGCATAGCAGTGGTAGGAGAATCCATGTCTCTGGATGACTGGTCCTTGAGATGATGTGTAGATGGAGAAGAGAAGTGGCCCAAGAACAGAGCCTTGAGGTACCCCAGTGTTTAGATGCTGTAGGTTGGACACCTCTCCCCTCCAAGACACCCTGAATGACCTGTCAGTGAGGTAAGATCTGAACCATTGTATAACAGTGCCCGCAACGCCCAGTGACTCGAGCGTAGATAGCAGGATCTGGTGGTTGACAGTGTCAAAAGCAGCTGACAAGTACAGCAGAATGAGGACTGATGATTTAGAGTCTGCTTTAGCCAGTCTGAGATCCTCTACGACCGAGAGCAGGGCAGTCTCAGTTGAGTGGCCTTTCTTAAAGCCGGATTGCTTGTTGTCCATGAGATTGTTTTGAGTAAGAAAGTCCAGGACTTGATTGAACACTACTTTCTCCAGAATCTTGGCCATGAATGAAAGCAGGGATACTGGTCTGTAGTTTTCAAGTAACGTATGGTCCAGGTTGGGTTTCTTTAGCAGTGGGGTTACCCTAGCCTGCTTAAATGAAGTGGGGAATAAACCAGAGTCAAGAGATGTGTTAATTATGTGAGTCAGTGTTGGTATGACTGCAGGAGAGATGGCTTGCAAGAGATGAGAGGGAATGGGATCGAGTGGACAGGTGGTTGTATGGCTAGATAGCACGAGTTTGGACACCTCAGACTCAGAGAGCTGAGAAAAAGAGGTGAGTGTGTGTGGTGTTGGTGGTGTACCTTGCGTGTTTGTTGTTGGTGCAGCAAATTGAGCACTGATTTTTGCAGTTTTGGTGCAAAAGAATGTAGCAAAGTCATCAGTAGTAAGTGTGGAGGATGCGGGTGGAGGAGGAGGATAGAGGAGGGAGGAAAATGTTTTAAAAAGTAGGCGAGGATTAGTGGCATTGTTGATTTTCAGACGGTAATATGTCTGCTTTGCCGATGTAACCTCAGCTGAGAAAGAGGACAGAAGAGTTTGGTATGTTAAGAGCTGTGCAGGATTTTTTAGTTTTTCGCCAAATTCTCTCTGCAGCCCGAAGTTTTGAGCGATGCTCAGGGAGAGCATCCGAGAGCCAGGGTGCAGGATGACTGGCACGGGCTGGCCTGGATGCAAGAGGACATAATCGGTCTAGACATGATGCTAGTGTGGAGCAGAGTGTATCAGTGGCACTGTTCGAATCAAGTGCAGAGAGTTTGCAAGATGGAGGAAGAGAGTCTGAAACAATGGTGGATAGTCTATTGGGTGAGAGAGATCGTAGGTTTCTGCGAAAGGTAACCAGTGTTGGAGTGTGTGGCGGCTCAGGAGTAATGTGGATGTTGAGAGACAGAAGGAAATGATCGGATATTTGTAGTGGAGTTACTATTGTTTGATCAGTGAAGCAGTGTCGTGTGTAAATAAGGTCTAGCTGATTACCTGATTTGTGGGTAGCAGAGGTAGGTGCTCTTTTTAGGTCAAAAGAGGCAAGCAGAGTCTGAAAGTCTGCAGCTTGCGGTTTGTCAACGTAAATGTTGAAGTCACCTAGCACCAACAAGGGAGTGTCAATATTAGAAAAAGATGAGAGAAAAACATCCAGCTCATCTAAGAAGTGACCTAATTTACCTGGTGGGCGGTAGATGACAACCACATTTAAGTAGAAGGGGTGGATAATGGTGACTGCATGGAATTCAAAGGAGCTGATTGTTGCCAGTGATGGTATCAGGGTAAATTTCCATTCTTTGAAAATTAGTAGTCCAGTCCCACCCCCTCTCCCAGTCTGACGAGGAGTGTGGGAAAAAGAGAAATTAGCAGAAAGAGTAGCATGTGTAGCAGTGTCCTCCGGCCTCAACCAGGTCTCAGTTAGAACCATGAGATTATAGTCAGAATATGTAGGAGGTTATAAAATCTGCCTTGTTAACAGCTGATTGACAATTCCAGAGGCCCACTGAGAGAGAGAGTTGTGAAATAGCAGATACATGTATTGAACGAAGGTTGTGAGGATTACGCCTGCAGTGTACCTCCCGTGTTTTGCGAGTGTTAGTAACAACAGGAATTAGAAAACACATAATAAAAGTGCACTGACAACAAAAAATAAGTGTAAAGATAGAGTAAAACAAGAAAGTAAAGTACTCAAGTGCTTTGTCGGTGTCTTTGCTCGGTGGAGTCGCGCAGGTAGAGTCGATGGTCTTTACCCTCGTCGGTCTTCACATGAGGCGGTCTTCACACGATGCTGCCGCGGTGAACTAGTTGTTTATATAACCCCAAAGCACTAGCTGATTGAATTCAGCTGGACACGCCTCGATGTACTTACAGGCTGGTGGTCTCGATGGTAAAGTGCTTCTCCTGCCGACTAAGCTAGCGTGCTTACTATATAGTGGTTACCTGGTGTTTGGACACGCCTCCCGAGTCAAAACAAGGGCCGAAACTGAGGCGGACGATGCGAAACCATCTGCGTTTGCTACACAAGCTCTTATAGTAACCAAGGAAACAGTGGCTAAACACTTCTAGTATTATACACAACTAAAAGCAAGTTTAAATGTCTTACAACTTTACACAAACAGCTGAAAACAAGTCCTCAAACCATACACAACAACTGAAACAAGTCTTAAATGTACTTACAGGCTGCTGGTCTCGATGGTAAAGTGCTTCTCCTGCCGACTAAGCTAGCGTGCTCACTATATAGTGGTTACCTGGCGTTTGGACACGCCTCCCGAGTCAAAACAAGGGCTGAAACTGAGGCGGATGACGCGAAACCGTCCGCGTTCGCTACACAAGCTCTTATAGTAACCAAGGAAACAGTGGCTAAACACTTCTAGTATTATACACAACTGAAAGCAAGTTTAAATGTCCTACAACTTTACACAAACAGCTGAAAACAAGTCCTCAAACCATACACAACAACTGAAACAAGTCTTAAATGTACTTACAGGCTGCTGGTCTCGATGGTAAAGTGCTTCTCCTGCCAACTAAGCTAGCGTGCTCACTATATAGTGGTTACCTGGCGTTTGGACACGCCTCCCGAGTCAAAACAAGGGCCGAAACTGAGGCGGACGACGCGAAACCGTCCGCGTTCGCTACACAAGCTCTTATAGTAACCAAGGAAACAGTGGCTAAACACTTCTAGTATTATACACAACTGAAAGCAAGTTTAAATGTCCTACAACTTTACACAAACAGCTGAAAACAAGTCCTCAAACCATACACAACAACTGAAACAAGTCTTAAATGTACTTACAGGCTGCTGGTCTCGATGGTAAAGTGCTTCTCCTGTGCTTCTCCAATACTCAAGACCGCATAGATGCTCTCCTTCGTACCTTGGTTGTTTTGAACGGTTATTTAAGTTACTGTTGTCTTTTTATCAGCTGGAACCAGTCTGGTCATTCTCCTCTGACATCTGGCATCAACAAGGCATTTGCGCCCACAGAACTGCCACTCACTGGATATTTTGTTTACACAAAACAAATCGTGCCATGTCCAAAGTCACTTAGATCACCTTTTTTCCCCATTCTGATACTCGGTTTGACCTGCAGCAATTTGTCATGACCATGTCTACATGCCTAAATGCATTGAGTTCCTGCCATGTGATTGGCTGATTAGAAATTGGCATTAACAAGCCGTTTGACTGGTGTATCTAATAAAATGGTTGGTGAGTCTATGGCTGTTTCTCAATACACGTTCTTCAGCGGTCTTGCGTCCTCGTGTTCTCGTGCAACGTCATCATCAGCTTCCTAAGTTCAGTTTCCAATACTCAAGACCGCAAGTACGGAGGACGCGTGAAACTTCCCAGATGTGTTCTTGATATCGAGGATGCACCGATGCAGACTTGAGCACCGAACTCGGTCTGGAAGTCCCAGAAGTCATTGCGATTGGAGGTGGGAAGCGCAGCATTTTATTTAGATTTATTATTAAAGTTCAGAGATATCACTTATTTACCTCAGGAGTTTCCCTAAATGAAACGGTGAAAGTAAACATTAACATAAATATCTTAATAAAGGAATAAACACATTAAGAGTTGTTTGTTTGCTGAAATTCGTATTAAAATCTGTTTTATTTATATTGTGCAGAGTATATTTCTAATGTTTTTATGCAAAGTATATATTTTGAAGAGGGGAAAAACAATAAATCGTTGTATGAAGGCTGTAATGTTTAAATAATTTCCATTTAATACGTGTGAAGGTCACATGACCATCAGCCCTCGCGGTCTCCTGAGTTCGTTCTTCCGAGGACACCTGACAAGACCGGTCTCCACAAGAACACAAGTCCGTTCTCTGCGTTCTTGGAATTGAGAAACAGCCTATGTAGATCCGTTACAGAAGTTAAACTGATTGTTCAGCAGTTCAAAATCTAGCCCTTTTTTAGGAGAAAATAACATTATTTATCACATGATTTAATCGTTAACTTTTATTAACTTTTTATTAACTATTTTTAGAACTTTTACATTCACAAACAGTTGCAGAACCCACTTTATGGAAGGCAGGAGTGCCCAAACTCGGTAATGGAGTCAGTTCAGTTCCAAACCCTAGCAGACACACCTGGTTTAGCTAATCGAAATCTTACTAGGCTTTCTAGTAACATCCATGCAGGTGTGTTGAGGCAAGTTAGAGCTAAAATCTGCAGGACACAGAGTTTGGGCTGTCCTGTAATCTAATAATCAAAATACTATATGAGTGGCACCAAAAAAAAAAAACAAAGAATTACCAGTACCAGTTTGTAACCTAAAATGTTTGATAGTTGTTGTTCATGTGTGTTATCTTACTTTTTTGTCAGCTCACACTCAAGTGCACATTTCAGAGATGCGAATGATAATGTTAGGCTTCCGAAGAGCTGGGAAAAGTTCAGCGGTAAACACCATTTTAAGCATGGAGGCATTCGCATCGAAGAGAACCACTGCATGTGTAAGAAGACAAGGTGAAGTGAACGGGACACATGTGACAATAGTGGACACTCCAGGCTGGTGGAAGTGTCTCTCAGTGACTGATACTCCTGAAATGGATAAAGGAGAACTTTTATTCAGCACTGCCCTCTGTCCACCAAGACCACATGCATTTCTGCTGACTCTGCGATTAGACATGTCATTTACAGCAGAAGAGAAGATGTCAGTGGAGGAACACATGGAGCTTTTTGGTGAGCGAGTGTGGACTCATACTGTAGTGCTTTTCACTCACGGAGACTGCCTAGGTGACGTGACTGTTGAAGAGTTTATTGAGGGTGAAGGGGAGGCTCTACAGTGGCTGATTGAGAAATGCGGGAACAGGTATCATGTCATCAACAATGAGAACTGGAATGATGGCAGTCAGGTCACAAACCTGCTGGACAAGATAGAGAGGACGGTGGCACAAAATAAGGGGTGTTGTTATGAAATTGACCAGAAGGCTGTAAAGGAAGTGAAGCAGAAACGGAAAGCGGCAGAGAAGAGAGCAAAGGCACGAGCAAGGTATCAGATGAGGAGAATGAAGAGTACTATGAAGGGTAAGATCTAGGACTATGAAGGGTCTGATGAAAACTTGATAACACAAAATAACTCATAAATGCCTTTGAAAGAAATCCCTTTGCTTCAATAAGATAATCAAAACATATAAAACATCAGTATTGTTAAGATTTATTTCAATGTATTTTTCTTTAAAGGGGTGGTCCAGACTTTTTTTTAAGAAATGTGTGCTCATGCTTCATTTGTTAAAAATCACACAATTTTTTATATATCTTACTTAATTATAACTTTATATCTAACTTAATTATAACTTAATTATATACTGTTACTCAGCTAACAGTAAATTGACTGTAATATTTCCTAGTTCCCCCGAAAGCCTGCCCTCAAGAGGCTCTTATTGGTCAGGTAACATGTGATCGGCTCCACGTCACCAGGAAGTGTCGCATCCAGTCATGCCTTTACCACAACGCACTGTGCCTCTGCTTTGTAAATAATGTCAGTCAGTGTAGCTGTATCAGTGTGTGCCTGAATTAGGCAGAAAATGAATGCTCTCTAAAATAAAATCTTACAAATGTCTTTCATATTTGGAATAAGCATGTCTAAGTAATATGAAACGTTCACATATTTTTTGCGAGTTTATTATTTGAGATGTAGAATGCAGGGAAAGCAGCCGCAGAGAGACACTGCAGCGCTGGAGAAAATTGTGGGTGTTTACAGCGATTTGACTAATAAAAAAGAATTTCTAGCTAAATTGTTAACAATGTCAAACAGCATTTCCTGTTTTTCACATCCTTGTTTACATCATTTCACATCCATGTTCACATCCTTGTTTACATCCTTGCTACAACATATATTGATAACGCTAGACACGGTGCATGTAATTGATCAAATTTAACAAATAAAAATTCTTACAGGTTGTGGCTATAATGTACAGCTTCTTCTATTAAGGTTGGAGCTGCTCCTCTTTTGAAGAGTTTCTAGCCAAATCCAGCACAGGGAGAGATTCTGGAAGCTGTCCTTTGTCAAATGCTAGAGCTATAGAAGCTCTGTGTAAATAGCAGCATTTGGACAGCATTTTAGCTTTCTCTGCTATAACAATACAGCGCCTCTGGCCATGTCCCTTTGCTGCGTGGCATGTATGCGCGTGGTGAATGCGAATGACCTGAAGCGTTTGTAATCTCACTAGGCTGGATTAATTTTTTTGTAGTCCCCAAACTTTGTTCACTGTAGTCTTTGCTAAGCTAACTCTGTAAAAGCCAATGTCTGTCTTGGCCTTGAACTTTGAGCATATTAAATTCAGAGATGTTGTTTATGTTCACACAGCTGATATGATATCATAGTGGACCCCCCCCCCCCACCCACCCCCAAAATGCCACACCAATGAAAAATGGTGAAAAAACAGCTTAGAATTAGAGGAATAAATTACATTTTAAATAATAAAACAGCATTCCAAGAAAGTCCTTGCAACATTGGACCTACAATATTCATACAGACAATATTTATTTAAAAATGATTAAATAAATAAAAAACACAATATTGTACTTTGACTGAAAAAATAAAGCAGCCATGGTAAACAGAAGAAACTTCATAAACACTTTTATTGAAGGGGGTGTTAGACTGTCATAAAACCTTTGTAATCATGACATGATATACTGAATATGAATTTGATTTTATGAATGCTTATGGCATTGGCAACTGTCAATAAGTTACATTTGCTCAGTTATCAACATAACATCTGTCATAAACATAAATGTCATTATTATGTCAATTATATTGATGAGGTCATTATAATTCAAAAACACTTCCAAAAATTATATTATTTTAATAGGTTGTATAAAATAAAATAAAAATAATAATAATAACAATAACATGTGTGTGTATATATATATATATATATATATATATATATATATATATATATATATATATATATATATATATATATATATATATATATATATTTATATATGCAAAGGATTCATTATCACATATTAGTTTAGCGTTAAACTTTACTTCATAACAGGTGAACATTTTTTAATTAGAAGCAACAGATGACCTACAGATTTTTAAAATTCAAACAAATAAAGTTATTTTTAGTTTTCATTGCGTAAAAACAATTATAAAAACTATTCATACAGTAAATTGGTTAATTTAGCAAACATCTCATTGTGCACAACTGTACTGATATTACAAAGACAGCAAATTACAAGTGAAACAGAACAAAAGCACATCAGTAAAAAAGACAAAGGGATGATGCAGAGGATGATAAGAGCTACTCTGGCTGAAAGTATTTCATTGCATGCAATATTGTGTGTTGGAGGAGGGTTACAAAGTTCAAACTACAAATTGAGTTTATTCTTTTGTGGCTTTATTATGGCCACAGCTAAAAAACAATGTTTAATTTTAATGAGAAAGTTTTAGTGTTGCAGTATATACTCAAGAGTTTGTGTCATTCAAGTTGCATTATTTAATTTGGAGCCTGAGTCTTGAGTTTTGGAAATGTGATATTTCATCATGAGTTTTAAGTCATGTATATAAATTGTTAAAAAATAAAAATAAAAAAGACCTTATTAGTCATTAAAATATATGTTTTAAGTCTTTGAATTATGGTTTTAGCTTTTTCAAATCCATGAATCTTTTTTATTTCATTGCTAGGATTGTTTTACATTTGTATTAAATGAGAATATTGGGAAAAGCAGAAATTGGCTTGTTAAATGTTATAGATTGCATTCAACCACAACCAAACTACCCAGCAGGCACAGAATGTGAATCAGGTTGACCTCAGAACTCAATGTCTGACTTAACGTCAGTGTCCAACATTGGAAAGACATTGGATTTTGGGCCTTTTTCAACGCAATCAAAAAACAATCCAATATAAACGTCTAATGATCTACAATTTGACGTTGTGTGGACGTTACCATTATAATGCCAATAAGTCATTTGATTTTGATTGCCATACCTAAAGAAAAAATAAATGTCAGTGTTTGACATCAATTTGACGTAGATTTAAAGGGTCACAAAACACCAAAACACATTTTTTGAGCTGTTGACAGTCGTATATGTGTCCCACACTGCTAAAAACACTATTAGGACACCTATATTTCACTAAAAAGTGTAAATTGGTTGTTTTTGCGTTATTTCAAGCAAATTCGTACCTCCTGTTTGAAACGTATTTTTGAAGCTGCGTCACGGTCATGACATAATAGCGTTGTATTCCAGCGTGCAGACTGGGCGTCTGTGCCAGAGTGAGTCTTATTGCGTCTTACAGTGTGTTGCATTAATGCATGAGTAAGGCTTGGTTAAAACCAATCAGCGCTCTCTATTGTGCAACTTCATTAATATTCATTACTGTCACAGTGTAGACGGCAAAGACGTCACGTTGTGTTGGCAAAACAAGCCTGAAGTGTTGCTTTTATAGTTTGCTGCAGTTAAGTTTTGTTTTAATTTTCTCTCTGTGAGAGCGCAGACTCACGCGTGGATTAACAGTGTACGCGACGCGCGACAACAATAACTTACGTGTCTAAGGAGGATTATTGTTTACCTGAGAGCTGTTCTCATCTGCAAACGCTGAGATCCAGATTCGCTTGTAGTCTCCTCTAAATAAAGATGCGGCTCTAGTTGCTGGTGATTGTCCTGTCCCTGTAGATTTGGTAAGTGAGCGACCAGTGCTCTTTGTTTATTCAGTTCGTATTTTATTCGTATCAAACAAACTATTGCACCGAGTGCAATAGTTAGCATTAACAGTTACAACCAAACTATAACCTCGTGTTGGATTTTGTGACCGGAATAACACACGCGGCTTTCTGACGCTTCCTGCCATGTGCATTTAAGTTTCTGGGAAATGCAGAGTTTTTTTTTTCTCTCATTCGCCGTGCGGTATCAAACATTGCATGAAAAATACACGCTTAGAGCAGTTCCTCGAATCAAATATCACGTTTGTCAGGGGGGACATTAATGAATTCCCTGAATGAAAGAGCCAAACTGCAGTTAAAGTCCACCATTTAATAATTTGGCAAATAATTCGACTACAGATGTCCATGTAAACACCGTCACATTGTCCGCTGTGGGTGTGTGTTTTGACTCTGAAATTCAGCGCGCCCAAATAGACACTCCCATACCAAGCCGCTTTTCTTCCTCTGACACTCCCCCCTAAACAGAGCTGGACACGCCCACTTTTCTGACTTTTTCCAAAGTAGAGGTGTGAAAACACACTGCTGAAACGAGGGGGTTTCATGGCCCTTTAAGATGTTGGCTCGATGTTGGATTTTGTTCAATTTCCAACATAACCTAAAATCTACCAAATGTCAATGTTTTTTTATTTCGTTATTGGATGTCAAAAAAACATTGTCCTTAGACTGCTAGAGAATGAATTTTGGTCACCCGACATCACGACCTAAATCTAACCTAATGTTAATGTCTTATGACATTGTGTGCCTGCTGGGTATCAACCACAACGTTAATACTGTACAAATATCTACAAAATTCAAGATATAATTGCAAAAATGTATAATAATTAGCACTGATCTGTATCTTAATTAATATTACAAAGTAATGTAAATATACCTTAGACACGTTAGAACATGTGGAGCCACTGCAGTACTAAGGGATAAAGAACATATTTTTACAGCAATTTGACAATATACCAAAAGTAGGGCACAAAGTGATGGGATATAAATTATATACATACTGTATGTAAATATACAGTAGCATGTTTTATGGTTCATACTATTGTCAATGCATGATTGTACTCAGCAGGCTATGCGTGAAAATATTCAGTCAGTTAACAAGACACTTTTTTTGTAAACTTCTATACCTTCTTGTAAATTATTGCAGTAAAGTATGTGTAGTATTGTAATCCAAAGTATCTAAAGCATAGGTTATAAACTTAATTCCTGAATGGCTGCAGCTCTGCACAGTTTTGCTCCAATGCTGATCAAACACAGAGTTGCGCCCTCTAGGAGTTTGAGACCTATATGCTTTAATATGCTTTAGGGTTTTAAAAAGCACATACGTGGTATTTCAACATGTTTGTCATTGCCAGAGTAGCTGGCATGTAGTTAAACAGCAACCAAACAAGCACTGCTTCTCATATGATGAAATTTACTGAAGCTCAATTAACAATAAGTATTTTTTGTGTTGTTTTTTAGATACTGGAAATAATGTTTCTGAATTTAGTCTTGTGCTGCTGGGTTATGGAGAAGCCGGGAAGAGTTCAGCAGGGAACACTATCCTGGGCAGACCTGCTTTTGGGTCAGGAAGAACATCCAGGTGTGTTCAGAGACATGGAGAAGTGGGAGGGCAGAAGGTCAGCATCATAGACACCCCTGGCTGGTGGAAACATCTGCCCATACAGCAAACACCTGAACTGAACAAAGAGCAAATCACCCAGAGTGCATCTCTATCCACTTCAGGGCCGCCTGCTTTCATTTTGGTAACTCGTGCTGACTGTTCTTTTAAAGAGCAGGAGCGGAAGGCTTTGGAGGACCATTTGAACCTTTTTGGATCCCCAGTTTGGGATCACAGTCTAGTTTTGTTCACTTTTGGAGATCTGATCGGAGGCAGAGCCATTGAGCAGCACATTGAATGGGAAGGAGAAGCTCTGCGGTGGCTTGTTGACAGATGCGGAAACCGGTATCATGTTTTTAATAATAAAGCTAAAGGAGAAAGTCAGCAAGTCAGAGGTCTGCTGGAAAAGATTCAGGAAATGACAGTGGCAAACAAAGGGAGAGATGATATGGAGGAGCCGAATAAGGTGACAGAGAGAAGGAGGAAGGTGGAAGAAGACAAAGCAAACACCAGAATGAAAAGACAGAGAGGAACAGATGGAGAGGAATCTGAGGATGTGTTTGTTGATAGTGAAGATGAAGAAGTCCTATGGGCAAAAAAACTATAGCTTTCAATTGAAATTACATTTACATTTAGTAATTTAGCAGACACTTTTATCCAAAGCGACTTACAAATGAGGACAAGGAAGCAATTTACACAACTATAAGAGCAACAATGAATAAGTGCTGTAGACAAGTTTCAGGTATGTAAAGAAAGTGTAAGAAGCAAAACATTTAGTAATTTTGTGTGTGTGTGTGTGTGTGTGTGTGTGTGTGTGTGTGTGTGTGTGTGTGTGTGTGTGTGTGTCGTAGTTAGTGGAGTCTCTCGCTGTCTTCAAAAAACGACCAAAAACTCAACTATTTAGTCGTTTTTTGAAGACAGCGAGTGACTCTGCCGTTCTGATGCAGTTAGGGAGTTCATTCCACCAACTGGGCAGAATAAGTGTAAGAGTTTGGGAAAGTGATTTTTCCCTCTTTGGGATGGAACCACGAGGCGACGTTCCTTCACAGAACGCAAGTTTCTGGAAAGCCTATAAAACTGCAGAAGTGAGAGCAGATAAGACGGAGCAAAGCCAGAAATCACTTTGTAAGCAAACATCAGAGCTTTGAATTTAATGCGAGCAGCAACTGGCAGCCAGTGCAAACTGATGAGTGGCGGAGTGACATGTGCTCTTTTAGGTTCATTAAAGACCACTTGTGCTGCTTCACTCTGAAGCATCTGAAGAGGTTTGATAGAGTTAGCTGGGAGCCCGGCTATTAGAGAGTTGCAATAGTCCAGTCTAGAAAAAACAAGAGCTTGAACAAGGAGTTAGGCTGCATGTTCAGATAGGAAGGGTCGGATCTTTCTGATGTTATAGAGTGCGAATCTGCACGATCGAGCAGTTCTAGAGATGTGGTCTGAGAAGTTTAGTTGGTCATCAATCGTTACTCCAAGGCTTTTCACCATTTTGAATGCAGTAATGGTTGCTCCATCCATCTGGATTGAAAAGTTAGGATGTAGAGTCGGGTTGACAGAAACTTCAAGCATTTCTGTTTTCATGAGGTTAAGCTGAAGATGATGATCTCTCATCAAGTGTGAAATGTCTGACAGGCAGGCTGAGAGGCGAGCCGGAACCGAGGGATCATCAGGGTGAAAAAAGAGGTATAGCTGGGTATCATCAGAATAGCAGTGGTTAGAAAATCCATGTTTCTGGATGCTTATGTATCTTTAAATTTCCATGATAGGTGCTTGGTATACAGTTTGAGCCTAAATCAATTCTAAACTCTAAACCATAGGTACAAAAAGTTACCCTTGTGGGTACTAACCCAGTGATGGCCTTGGTAACTTATAGCCATACTGTAGTTTACCCGAAAATGAAAATGTGTTATTTACTTAATTTCAAGTGGCCTTCTTTGTGATTGTCTTTCTTCTGTTGAACTTTATTATGAATTAAATCAAAAATCCTTATTCAAAAAGAAGTTTAACCAAAAAACAAGATAACAGGGATTAAAAATATAATCCCTGGTGCCCCCGCACTCTCTCTCCCCAAGATATAAACCAAAACACAAACCACTGAGAATTAACAAAAAATAAATAAATCATTTATTTACAGAAAATAAGGAGCAAAATGACATTGGGAGGGGTTAAGCCAAAATAAATGACAATAAACAAACTAAATTAGAAAAAAACTTCCCTGGTAAATTAATAAGAATGTAAAATACAGAAAACTTACACCCCAACTAAAAAAACAGGAGAAAACTGAAACAATAAACAAAATGCAACAGACACCCCTATGCTCCAAACAAGACAGGTAAACCATGTTTTTCCGGTTAGAATATACTTCACAAAGGGAGACTGAAGAGTAAATGATGACAGTATTTTAGGTTTTGGGTGAACTATCCCTTTAAAAGGTGCGTTTTTTATGTAAAGACTCTTAAAAAAGACAAAAATATTTATTATTAAATATTTAATATTATTTGGAGAAATTATTTGCAGCATTCAATTGTTTTGTTTCATATTAAATATCTGACATACTTATGTTTAATGGGTTTTTTTTTTCTTGTTTTAAGTATGAATCTCAGAGTCAAAGTTTATTTAAAAAGCACTTTTCTAGGAACAGCAAATGTTCACTAATGTGCTGTACAGGTATAAGTTTAATAAAATAACAAGAATAAAATAAAACATTATAAAAAATATCATACAATGGCCAATAGTGAAAAATATGTCACAGTATGTCTGATAATATTTTTTCTTCTGGAGAAAGTCTTATGTGTTTTATTTCGGCTGGAATAAAAGCAGTTTTAAAAACATTTTTAGGTCAAAATTATTAGCCCCTTTAATTTTTTTTATAGTCTACAGAACAAACCATCGTTATACAATAACGTGTCTAATTACCCTATACTGCCTAGTTATGTATTTATTTTTTGTGAATAACAAGTAAAAATATGAAATAATATTTTAAAATGTAGCAGTTTTCCAATGAAACATTTTATGGTGACATTTATATTTCACAAAGTCATTTTTCAGGCATGCAATAAATATCTGAAATATACAGAGGGCACTAGGCTCTGATTTTAGAATGTAGAAATGTGGAAATGTATTCATCTGGAAATCCATTGCCATATCTTTACTCTCAAACTGCACAGACCCCTTAGCGTCAAGAATATTAAAATTTGATACATTTGCACAACACATCGCTGTGGGCAAAGTGGCACACATTCAGGAAGAATATGCAAATGCAAAGCCATAACACAATATTTTTTAGGGTGAAAATAAACAAACAAACACCAAAACAAATAAATAAATGACAAGCTGAAGCATGGCGAGAGGAAGCGATGCTAATGTAAGTTACTGTCATTATTGATGCTATAATCAGTGTGAGGTTCTTGTTTCTGGTAGATGAAATGTAGACGATGTTATATGATGCAGGTTTTAGACAGCAGCTCTTCAAACAGCTAAAGGCTTCAACACTACAGTCCATCTTTCACTACTGGGAGAACGTTTGCTTTACACTCCTTTTTAACTGTGCAGACACTTGCTGTAGTCAATGTGAGTTCTTTCCATCTTTTGCTCTATGAACTGCTTAATGTGGAATGTTTATTTCAAATACATTTCTGGACATTCTTCTCTGGACTCTCAAATACGTTTTGCATATGATTTTTTGTGATGATGTAAGTTTAGTTCACTGTAATGATTTAAGATGCTAATCCTGTATTTCTGTGGTTGGGATTTACTAAGGATTAAATTAAACAAAGTTTAAAGCTAATCTGAATTTATTATTTAAAAATAAGATTTATTGCACCACTTTATGTTAAATGAACTAGTAATCTGTGATTAAAGGTTTTGGCTGATTTGAGTGCATTCAATTCTAATTACAGTCATATTCTACCTGTACAGTACGCTACTTTAAATGTTCACAATTAAATATTTTTAAAAGTGAGACCCATTTTTAATCTAAAAGAGTTAACATTTCCCTTTTTGCTTTAATAAAAATGTGGCTCCACATCAAATAGTAGCTTTCACCCTTTTAAATTGTACATTTCATGGTTTATTTCTTGCAATTCTTAATTTATATGGGTCCATGTAACGCTTTGCAGTTCTTTGTTCAATTCACACATTCAATATTTCATGGTACGGATTGACTCCGAGCACAGAAAATAAAAATGGAAAATCACAATAATTTGTCATTTTTAACATTTTTACTGAATTCAGATCCAAATACAGCAAACTTTATCTGATTGTCAATAGGCTTTCTTACTATTCTTTTTCTGCCAATTTGTATTTTATTTTTTTGCAGATATGTGGATTGCCAGAATTGCAAGATAAACTTAATATTGTGAGTTTAGATTTCAAAAACATGAGAAAAAAAAGGCAATTCTGACACATATTTAGAATTGGGAGGAGTTCTAAACCTGCAAATAGATGTGAATATTAAGCCTTTTTATTGTGAAATAAAACTCTGTTGTAAATTATCTTTTGTTCACCAAAGAGAAAATGGCAGCATACAGGTTTGAATCATGAGTCTAAAGAATTAATTCCAGAATAAACCTGAGATTTTTTTTAAAAAAAAGATATCCAATATGTCCATAGTGGATGATTCTCTTTTAACCGCTATTTATCTGATAAAACAAAAAGGCCACGTATAGATATTGATATCATGATAAAGAATGAAACGAGAGGTAACAGAAACGATGGCAATGAAAAGTTTGAAAAATGAAACTGAAAAGGGCATGGCTGAGAAATGTCAAGGAAAGAGGATGAAAGCTGTGAAAGGGGAACAAAGCGAGGTTACTGAATGAAGCCTCGACAGATGACACAGTTGGTCTTGCAACACTGATTTAGCCCTTCAAACTGTATCCATTCCTCCCGCACACACACACACACACACATGCACACACATAAAGTGTTTCAAGAAATTACACATTAATAATTCATGTTTTCAACTTTACTCAGGCCAACTAAGACTGTATAATTAATTGAGGCTTCTTTTACAGTGGACTGGAATTAGGAAGATATTGTTTAAAACAGAAAGGCGTAAGAGGATGGGACATGTTTAATACTATAATCATGTTAAGCAGCACTAAGTGGTCATGAAATCAATGTTTTAGGAGAAGAACATGCTTCCTGGCTCGATTAAAATTATAATTATTAAATGTAAGACAGCTCTTCCGATCATACTTTTGTCATTTTTTTGTGTAAATTCATGTCATATTCAGCCTATTGTCAGTGTCTGTCTGGAAGATCACACTTCTTCATTCATAATTTAGCATAATATTGCACCTACAGTAACTAGCATTCAGTAGTCACTCTGCTTAAAATATTCGGGCAAAGCAAGGTCATCTGCTTTAAATGTTATCTGAGACATTAGTTGCGTTCAACTTCATGCTGCGATGTACGGACCAATCGAAATCTGACATGAAGCGGTGCATGTCAGTTAGAAATTTTAAGTGCGTTCCAAAGAGAAGCTTTTTTTGCCCCATACACCCTTCATCCCTTTGAAGCTGTCACTCCAGAGGGTATCCCCTTGGAAGGGATTAGGGCGTAGGGATGAGCTCTTCCAAATGGAACGCATCGTGTGTCAGACTTGATGGCCACATTTTGAACCCTGACCGCGCTCTGCTAATCTCGTTAAATGCTATCTGCAGTAGTGGTTCATGTCGAACGCACTTATAGCCTTGATTCACACAGCCGCCATTTTAAAAGCGAAAATGAGGCTGTGGTTTAAAAGAAACCTGAAAGTATCACCTGGTGCCATTTATCAAACTCAAGTTAATGAACTGACTATTTCACTAGATTACAATTCTAACCCGGTGAGCAATAAAACAATGCAGTCTTGTGTAAAATGTTTGGAACATACCCTTGTGTTGTCTGTAATAGTCATGATACTGGAATTTTGGCACCAAACTGTACTGGAGTTTTAAAACGCCTATTTCCTGCTAACAATTAAATGCTGTAAACACAGTTACCAGGTGGCATAAACTGAAGCAGACACTTAAGCAAAATCAGGGGTGGGTTCACTTTTTTATCTTTTTTTATCTTATTACTCTTAAAGAGATTATGATTTGGTTTGATGCATAATATGCTTTTAATCACTTAAATTAAACTTAACTTTATCTGCACTTTAAAGAGCCCATATTATACATGAAATAGGGTCATATCTTGGTTGTAAGGGTCTCCAACAACAGTTTAATATGCATGCAAGGTCAAAAAACACTTTCATGGTCTTATAATCTGCATTTATTTTTACCTAATTATCCCAGCGACTCCCGTATGAATCGTCCAGTGATTCATTTGTTCCCAAACCCCTCCTTAGCGCGAAGCTAATCTGCGCTGATTGGACCGATGACAGCCTGTTGCGATTGGTCGACTGCCTTCAGTGAGAGAGTGAAATGTCCAACAGCTAATCAGCAATATAAACGTAATCACAGTTCATGCACGCTCGATAGTGTAGGCGTGGATTTTAGCTGCCAGTGGGTCAATATAAATACAGACTATGGACTTGAAAATTCAGACGACTAACTATTTTATTGAGCAAAAACTCCAAAAACAGTTGAGGAGATCTCCTAGCTTCTCACTCTGCTCTTTTCACAGACACACACACACATATTGTGCACACACACACACAGACGCGCACTTAACCCTGCTCGCGCACACACACACACACACACACACACACACACACACACACACACACACACACACAAACACACACACACGTTGTGTTGGCAAAACAAGCGTGAAGTGTTGCTTTTATAGTTTGCTGCTGTTAAGTTTCGTTTTCATTTTCTCTCTGTAATAGCTCAGACTCACGCGTGGATTAACAGTGTACGCGACGCGCAACAACAATAACTTACGTGTCTAAGGAGGATTATTGTTTACCTGAGAGCTGTTCTCATCTGCAAAGGCTGAGATCCAGATTGTAGTCTCCTCTAAATAAAGACGCGGCTCTAGTTGCTGGTGATTGTCCTGTCTCTACAGATTTGGTAAGTGAGCGACCAGTGCTCTTTGTTTATTCAGTTCGTATTTTATTCGTATCAAACAAACTATTGCACCGAGTACAATAGTTAGCACTAACAGTTACAGCCAAACTATAACCTCGTGTTGGATTTTGTGACCGGAATAACACACGCGGCTTTCTGACGCTAACGTGACTTTGCACGCGATAAGAGAATATAGCCAGTTAACCTGATTCAGTACACGCGGTTACAAGTAACAAATCACAACTAAATACATTTGCAAACTAGAGTCAACGAGGCAACTTTAATCGCACGTACTTACACTTGAGAAATGGAGGAAGAAAAATCCATCCTGACATCCATCAGTAAGTTACACTTTACTGATCCTTCCTTTAACAAACGCTGAAGAAGTATTCTTTGTAGCATGTAGTTTCCAGAAGTTTCCAGTAGTTTCCAACTGCTTGGCTATAATGCTGAGGTTTCATCTTTGGGTAGAGACTCAATATATCCATCTGCAGTGTGACTTCAATCGACCGGCATGTTTGTGTGCGTGTGTTTGTGGGTGTGTGTGTGTGTCTGGGTTTCTGCGTCAGAGGGCGGGACCTCGGGTTTGAAATCTCCCGGGTTTGCGCGTGCACGTGAATAACTTGGTTTCGTTCGTACGTCATGGCGAAACACCTAATGAATCGGTATCAAGGCGACTCGTTTGAAGCACTATGAGTCGACTCTTTTATAGATGAATCAACCGTTTTAAACACTGTACACTAACAGATTTAAGCCTTAGCTGGATACTTCACTTCACTTAGAGGTGTGTTACACACTACATGGAGGGGAATTTTCAAAAACCCATAATATGGGCTCTTTAAAATTGCGGCAACAGCTGGAGGTTTGTAGTCCTCAGCATGTTGTTGCAATGTTTACTTTTGGTCCACTACTTCCGGGTTTCTTCACATCGGATCCTTGCTTTCATCTTTTAATTGGCGGCCGCATGAAATAAGCGTATTGGTTGTAAAGGTCCATACATCTTCCACGTTCTTTTGAAAAGGGGGTAAGAAAAGAAAGTCATTTGCATTTAAAGGGCCATGAAACCCCCTCGTTTCAGCAAGGTGTTTTCACACCTCTACTTTGGAAAAAGTCAGAAAAGGGGGCGTGTCCAGCTCTGTTTAGAGGGGAGTGTCGGAGAAACTAAAGTGGGAGGGTGTGGGAGTGTCTATTTGGGCACGCGCGAGTTTCAGTCAAAATACACACAGGAGAAAGTGATGGTGTTTAACCTACATGGACATCTGTAGTCGAATTATTTGCCAAATTATTAAATGTTGGACTTTAACTGCAGTTTGGCTCTTTTATTCAGGGAATTCATTCATGCCCCTCGCGACAAACGAGATATTTGATTAGAGGAACTGCTCTAAGCGTGTATTTTCCATGCAATGTTTGATACCGCAAGGCGAATGAGAGAAAAAAAAAACTTCGCATTTTCCGGAAACTTAGATGTACACGGCAGGTAGTGCCAGAAAGCCGCGTGTGTTATTCCGGTCACAAAATGCGGTGCTAACATGTTTGCAATAGTTAACTTAATTCGATACGAACAAACTGAATAAACAAAGAGCACTGGTCGCTCACTTACCAAATCTGTAGAGGCAGGACAATCCCCAGCAACTAGAGCTGCGTCTTTATGAAGAGAACACTACAAGCGAATCCGGATCTCAGCGTTTGCAGATGGGAACAGCACTCAGGTAAACAATAATCCTCCTTAGACACGTAAGTTATTGTTGTCGAGCGTCACGTACACTGTTAATCCACACGTGACGCCAGCTGCGCTCTCACAGAGAGAAAATAAAAACAAAACTTAACTGCAGCAAACTATAAAAGCAACACTTCACGCTTGTTTTGCCAATACAACGTGGTGTGAGTGTCGTCTAAACACTGTGACAGGAATTGAATATTAATGAAGTTGCACATTAGAGCGCGCTGATTGGTTTAAACCAAGCCTTACTCTTGCAATAATGCATCACACTGTAAGACGTAATAAGACTCACTCTGGCACAGATGCCCAGTCTGCACGCTGGAATACAACGCTATTATCTCATGACCGTGACGCAGCTTCAAAAATTAGTTTCAAACAGGAAGTACGAATTTGCTTGAAATAACGCAAAAACAACCAATTTACACTTTTTAGTGAAATATAGGTGTCCTAATAGTGTTTATAGCAGTGTGGGAAACATATACGACTGTCAACAGCTCAAAAATGTGTTTTGGTGTTTCGTGACCCTTTAAAGAGACACGCACTCTGGGGCACTTTTTGCTTTCACTCAAAAATAGGCATCTACAGCAAGCTTGGATCGTTTGTAGCATCTCAAGTGTGACACAACATTCTGAAAATGCAGTGCTCAAATTTTCTTTTTAGTACATTGTTGTCATGAAATTGTACCTTATGCTTAGTTCCCACTGCATGATTTTAGGCCCAATTTTCATTCACACAGTTTTTTGTGAAATTGCCTACAAATTCTTGAAATCATTCACGAGTGATAGCATTGTGAATTATCAAAAAACGCTTTTAGAGAGAGTTGCAGATGTATCAACAATGCCTGTGAAATATTTGGCATTCTAAAAACTTTAAGAGAACCTACTGTATGTCTTTTTGATGTTTTGTCTGAGATGTACAATGGGGTATATTTCCAGTCTTGTACAAGAACTCAGGTCTGATATTGCGTTATTTTCTTATCACTTCCATTGTGCATTTAGTTGTCAAACGTGTAGTTTGAGAGGCAGGAACAGTTGATCCTTGCTATAGGTTAAGACACACAGTCTGTAACCACCTAATGCTGATCTCTCACGTAGTGTGAACACAGCAGCAACTGTATGTTACCCTAGATAGACATGCATGGTCAAAACAACAGTGATCCAACAATTTTGAAAATCTTTAAGTGAACCTGGCATGGTATGTATAAGACACAATTTTGGTTTATTTGGAATTTAATATGAATATATTTTATTTGCTTTAGAGATGCAATATATATAATAAACATGCTTAGTTCTTAAATTGTATGTAGTAAAAATCTATATAAATACAAATTAAAGTTTTTTTGAGAAAATTAGGGACAACAATCCACAATCTGGAATAAATTATTCAGAGAGAGATAGAGAGAGAAACAACAACAACAGCAACAACAACAACAACAACATGCCTGGGTGACTTTAAGTTCAAAAGAAGTCCCAGTTTTTTTGAAGCATTGTGTTTTTGTATTGGAATTGAACTGGCCATGTGTCTATGTTTTGCTTCTGAATGAAAAGAAAGGCAAGTGCCTAAATATGGGCTCGACACACACAAAAAAAAAGGTCTTCTTAAAGAGCCCCTATTATGCATTAAAAAAGGAACATACTTTGGTTTTGGGGGTCTCTAACAACAGGCTGATATGCATGCAAGGTCAAAAACACGTTTATTGTCTTATAATAGCATTTATTTTTACCTAATTATCCTCATGACTCCCATATGATTTGTTCAATGATTTATTTGTGCAAACCCCTCCTTAGCGTGATGCTAATCTACCCGTAGTCAGAGTGCAGAGTGTATGTGTGAGCCCAATGCAGGAGTGCATTAAAGCAATACAGTTAAACACCAGCATATTGTTCTAATCTTAACCATGACACACAATCAGTATTAATCCACAAAGTGGCAAAAGCTGAACTATTTTGAAACTTGACCGCTGCTAGTAGGAACAGCTGACGATGACCATTGCACTGACAAAAGGCAGGGGATCGTGAGCTCACATACGCAATAATCCGTAAACAAAGCGGCATGCATCATGTTTTTAACATGGCTTTAGACGGTATATGAATATAAAGAGTTGACCACATACAGAACAAGTGGTTACAAGTAACAAAACACAATTAAATACATAATTTGCAAGCTAGAGAAAACATGGAGGCAACCATTTTATCGCAATTCCTTACACTTGTGAAAAAGACTGATCCATGAGCGGTGTAGTTCCTGTCAAGCTCTGACAAAGTCCCATACATCAATAGACTTTTCTGATCCGTCCTTTAACAAACAGCCGATGTTGTATCCCTGTTGTAAGCAAGTGGATTGCTGAAGCACTTGTCAGAAAAATTACGGGAACACAGCACAAGGCTGGGCCTATAATGCTGAGATGTTTTTGCAAAAATAAACTTCAACCACTGACTCTTCACAGCCTCATCTTTGGGTAGTGAAAAAACACTAACTTTCCTTCACATTTAAGAGCATAGTGTCTCCGTGACATGATTCAACTGGGAACTGCTACAGTGTTTGACTTCCTCTTTTTCTTTCTACAGTGTTTGTGGGCAGGGGTTTCAATTTTCCCGGATCAACGCACGTAATGAATGGGTGGGGCTTGAGTTCCGTATCAACGTCACACTGACAGCTAAATATTCATTACTGCATTAATTCATTTAAACCACTATGAGTCGACTGTTTTATATAAGAATCAATTGTTTTAACGGTGCTGCACTTTCAGATTTATGCCTGGATATTTTCCTTATTTTACATAGAAAGTCGTTTTCGAAAATCCATAATAGCGGCTTTTTAACAATAAAAATAAAATGAAAACGTCAGATGCTCTATTTATGTCTTTTGAATATACTACATTTGCTTGGAAGGATGCTTAGGTAGATATGCTATGCCAATGTTAGTTTTTATGCGACGTTATGAAAAGGGAGGTTGTTCCGTCATTCATCTTTAGAAAATAGAGCCATATGTTTCTCAGAAGAAGCTGAATGTAATGTAACATCTCTTATGTAAGTTATGCCGGTTTCAAAGATTCAGAATGGTTTGACCTTGCAGTTAAAAGAAAATAATTACTGCATGGGTCATTTCACTCAGCAGAGGGAGTGCCATTCCCTTTTCTACAGCTTCATTTGCATTGAAGCTCTTCATAAGAGTTATTCTGGCGCTAAATATGTGCATTAGGCAGTATATTCAGCTCTAGGAAGTTTTACTGTCAGTGCAGAGATCAAAGTTTACCATTGTCTTTTGTAGAGAACAGCTTAAGAATGAAATCCTTTAAACAGGCACAAAGTGCAGCTGTAGTGCACGACAGACCTTTTGTTTTACATCTTTTGAAACCGTTTTAAAATTTTTATGTGGCTAAAATATTGCACCTGTTTTCTGGTCACATTTTTGCAGTGAATGCAGTGAATGTCTTACTTGTGCGTCAGAGTCTCTGCGTAATCCTATAGTCAGCAATGTGGACTTGCTAGAAGAGATTCATAAAATTGCTCTGCAAGTGTCAGGCTGCTCGAACGGAGAACACTAATCCGGTAAAGACTTCACCTCAAAGCTCTTCTTAAAAGCAGGCACCTGGTGGAAGGAATCAGGAGAGCTGAGAGGGAAAGAAATAAGAGATGTTTAGCATTAGTCATGATGCTGGTATTAAGGGCGTTTAGTGAGGTTTCAGTCAAGAGTTTTCTTGTCTTCTTGAAAACAGCTGCACAAAGGGCTGAATGGAAACTATAGTGACATAAAGAGAAAATGCTGTATTATGGTAATGTATTTATTTGTGGTCTATCCGTTCCACACAATACCATGAGTATATTTGGAATATTGGGGAGATTTTTTTATTTGTTTTTGTGAAAGGAATTGTAAAGAAAAAAAATATTAATATAAAGAAAACTGTTTAGGTGTAATACATATTGGGAAATATTTACTTTGACTAAATATAAATATGAAAGAAGAGCAGAAGAGCTATATGGAAATAGCTATTTGCAAAAAAATGTAGAATACTCGTCCATTCAACTTGCTTTGTTTTTATATAATTTTGGTTCTTGACATTTAGTTATATATAATCTATACTGTTAATGATAGTGGGTAAATATATTGATAACACTGTAATTAATATATTATTGCTAATATGATTTATTAAATAAAAAATATGGTTACATTCATCTAAAATACCATAATAACATGTGCACATTTGAATTTTAGTAAATATTTCTTAATCTTAATATTCTCTAATGAATTATAACTCTAATTAATCTACTGTAGAGTCAATGATTTGGTAACCCATTCGTAGTGTCATTTGCTTTATTTTGAATCATTCTGAATGAATCACCTACTTGAACAAAAAAAAAAAAAATTAAATGAATGACTTGACCCTCACATTATGTCACTTGTTGCCACCTACTGGCTATTTATACTACAGCGCTATCAAATGTTTTATTCTGATTGACTGAGGAACATTCTAAGGTGTGTGCTTATTTTCAGATAAAAGCCTGACAGCTAAAGTAGTTCAGAAATGCCTTAACTGATTTACATTTTAATATCGCTACACCTCATGATTTCATGCACAAACCAGTAACAAAAACAAAATGCTTTGAATGAGATACAAAAGAAACCATTCCCAGACAAAGTAATGCTTTGAGGCAAAAACCTGACAAATGTCTGAAAAACAACATCTGAATCATGTCTTCAGATGAGGTTCATAGTCAAGAAAATAAAAACAAAATAAAAACACATTTACCACCTTATATTTTTGTATTCTAAAAAAATCTCATAATATGTGTGCAGTTGTTTTACAATGTAAATGGATTTAATGTACTTATGAATGTCATTAAACAGTCTGTGTTACTAATCAAATTCAGCTTCTGATTCAAATTTTCATGTAAAAAATATGATTCAAAATAAATAAGTAAATTAAAACAAATGAAATATTTTAATCAAGGCTCATTGTGGAAACGTTTATCTGTTTACATTTCAAGAGTTCACCCTTAACTGATGATTAATAATAAAGCGTGTTTGGCATGCTGTGCCAGGAGAGAGCCCTGAGCTCAGAAGATCATTGACCTTGTGGCTCCCTTCCATTCAATCAGGAGAGAGGGGAGTCTGAGCTCAGGTCTCAAGCGCTCCCTGAATTCTTTTGCTTCGCCTATTCATTGATTATTATTAGGGGTTGCCACTGCAGAATAAACTGCCAACAATACCACCATATGGCTTTGGGATGATGGCCAGTACTAAATCACTAACAGTACTGTGCCAATTTGGTTTATTTAATTTGCTTACACTGCACGTCTTTGGAATGTAGGTGGAAACCAGAGTACCTGGGGGAAAGCCACGCAAGCATGGGGAGAACATGTAAACTCCACACAGAAATGCCAACTGGTCCAGCCGAGACTCAAAGTTTATTATAAATTTTGATCCTAAAATTCTCTATCGTCCTGCTCTTCTTGCATAAATCTACCAGAAGCCATTGTCGACTGACTGACCAACCAACCGACTGATAACCTACTCCCCCTTACCTGAACCCAACCGATAGTATTTTCAAAAGCACCGATTGACCCACCCACCACTTTCCCTAAACCCAACCGACAGTGTTTTCAAAAGCAATCGAGAAAAAATAAAGCTCTTGCGGCTGCCAGATTTTTACCACTTTTTAAGATCTCACCACTTTCTCACTATTATTTACATGTTTATGCAATTTTTTTAAACTTTTGTTTTTGTTTTACCTACTTTCGGAAACCATTCTTCACTAGACTCGAACCCTGATGTCACGGTCAATTCTGCTTTGCTTCCAAATTCTATCAACAAACATAGTGAGCCACTGGGCAAACTAGTAACAGTGGAAAAGCCATCCACATGGAGGTAAATGTTTGTACTTGTTGTAAATGTATAACGATTCTAATTAGCTTATGCCCACACTGTAAAAAACAGTAAGTTGACTTTACTTAAAAAAATAGAAAACCTGATGCCTTATAATTATTCAGTAAACAACCTATGTGCATAATTAAAAAGTTTATTAAGTCAATGGATTTACTGACATTTTTTAAAATTATTATTAAAATCAACTTTTTGCTTTTAAGGCAAGTTTACACACTAATTGCTTTTTACAGTGCCCATAAAAATGAAAACATCTAACCACATAGACCACATTTATCCGACACAAGTAATGTCTGAAAAACTTTTTTTTTATGTGTGCAAATAAGCAAACCTTTAAAAGATTTCTCCTTCTACAAACTTACTGTACAGATTTTGTTTTACTCTGTTTGTGTTCCGTGTTGCATTCTAAGGCGAAACTGTGTCAAACAGCGCAGCTCTGACAGGAGGATTTGCTCCATCTCTCCTCTCCTCAGGAAAGCTCTTCTAAGTAACCAGCTGCAGCAGCAGGCAAGGAGAGCAGGAGAACTTTACTGACAAGTCTTTGGTTTGACTCCAATCCCCTGGAGAATCTCTGTCACAGATACACCTTGATAAAAACACCAAAATACCCGCACTGAATCTTTCATGTGTGTGAATGTTTAGTGTGGTTTTCAAGCCAATTATTATCAAGCAGTCATCCATCACAAGCCAAGCTCAATATCTTACAATAACTCACTAAATGTTAGGTGTCAAATTACTATGCCACATACAATACACAGTCACATTCACTACCGAGCACTACTTCAGTGCATGGACAGATATTGGAGGGGTTAAAACTTTGATGTTTTCTGCTCGGAGATTTTTTTTTTTTGGACTGTTATTACAAATAATAGAAAAGTGCATGGAATGTAAAACTATTTGCACCAGGTAAGAAATAAAACAGACATTAATTATGACAATGTATAACTATTAGATTATGACTTGGTAACTTACAGTTATTATTACTTTAAATCAGAGATGCCTATACTAGGGCCTGCGGGCCAAAGTTGGCTCATTGTAACCTTTGATTTGGTCCACCATCCCATCCAAGAAGAGAAGAGAATTTTGGGGAGGGTTGAGATTAATGCTTTTAATACTCAGTCATTTCTAAATTGACGTCAGATTTTATTATTTTTAAGCTCCAAAAAAAAAAAAAAGTTAAAATTAAATGTTTCAATTAAATGTTGTAAATTAATCCATTAAAAAAATGTACTGTTGCTCTGCGAATAGAATACAATTCTGAAGTCCTCAGTGAGCAAATCAAAGTCAGGTGCAGCTTGACTAATGTATTCTGCGTTAAACTCCACAAAGTTTTAAATGTTTTATTTTTTCATTATAATAGGTTTATTATAAAATGTAAAAAAATATGTAATGGATTACTTAATATGCTTAAAGTAATGTTTTCTATTTATTTTTAAATAAACGAGGAAATGTAATACAGCTTGATGTATTTTTTTTATATATTTTGGCCCACGGCCCTCAATCAAGTTTGTTTTTTGTTTAGAAAAAAAGATTTTTTTTAATTTTTAAAATCCCTTTTATGGTCAATATTATAAGCCCCTTTAAGCACATTTTTTTGATAGTCTACAGAA
This sequence comes from Danio rerio, assembly GCF_052040795.2. Classification (NCBI taxonomy): domain Eukaryota; kingdom Metazoa; phylum Chordata; class Actinopteri; order Cypriniformes; family Danionidae; genus Danio; species Danio rerio. The sequence goes on along the minus strand of NC_141036.1, from coordinate 32,374,881 downwards.
CAAACCATCGTTATACAATAACTTGCCTAATTACCCTAACCTGCCTAGTTAACCTAATTAACCTAGTTAAGCCTTTAAATGTCACTTTAAGCTGTATAGAAGTGTCTTGAAAAATATCTAGTCATATATAATTTACTGTCATCATGGCAAAGATGGCTGTTCATTCCGCTGTGGCGACCCCGGATTAATAAAGAAACTAAGCTGAAAAGAATATGAATGAATGAATGAATGAATGGAAAAGATAAAATAAATCGGTTATTAGAAATGAGTTTTTAAAACTATTATGTTTAGAAATGTGTTAAAAAAATCTCTCTGTTAAACAGAACTTCGGAAAAAAAATAAACAGAGGGGCTAATAATTCAGGGGGGCGAATAATTCCGAATTCAACTGCATAAGAACACAATAATCATACATGTGAGTCCTAATATTAATTTAATATATAATATGTACATTCATTATTTAGATTTTTTTAAATGTATTTTTAGATCTTTTTAATCATGTAATAATTTAACTCATCATTTTTATTTTCTCTTAATTTGTTACTTTTTAAGTCATAATATCAATTTAGAAAGTCATAATTTTGAAATTATTCCATAATTTTTTAGTTTTTAATAAATTATTTCAACTTAGTCACCATTATGACATCTTATATCATAATTACCTTATAATCATATCATATCATATCTTAATAATCACATCATAGTTATTGTCTTATAGGTATGTCAAAATTTTGAGTTTTTGTCAATTTTATGTAAAGAACTATAATGTTTTGTTTATGTATTTATCATATTTTCATGTTGTCAAGTCTCCTGTGGACAGGTGTTGAGAATTAGCAAGTCTGCTAAAACACTTAAACAAATGCATTTTGTTGTCCAGTGTAATTGTGATGTCCATGTGAAATAAATGAATACATAAAATAAATTTCGATTTAGTAAGTCATAATACTGTCTAAGTTACACTGTAAGAAAAAAAATCGTAAAAAAAAAAGGTCAATGACTGGCAGCTACGGCTGCCAAACAAAAACCATAAAATTACGGTAAAATGTCTTTGTTGAAATAAAGTGCAAATAATAATAAATCTACAAATATTTTCATTAAAAAGATTACAGAAAAACACTGTTATTTTACAGACTTTTCCTAGATTATTACGATCAAATCCGTTCAATAAAGGTATACACGAAGAGTTTTACAAAGAAACACTGTTATTATACAAACTTCTCCTAGATTATTATGATCAAACATCATCAATAAAGTGACTACACTAAAAGTTCAAGAGAAAACAATGTTATTTAAAAGAATTTTCCCTAAATCATTACGGTTAAACACCTTTAATAACATGCCAAGACATGCTCATGATCGTAATTTAACAGTTTTATTTTGGATCAAAAAAATTTGAAAAAAACTACAAACGAGATAGAACTGATTAAAGATCTCACAACTTTAAAATTACAGCTGTTACATTTTATTGAACAGTGTTTATGTAAATCATGTAGAGGTTTAAGTTATATGGAATGATTCAGTTACAGATCTTAAGTGAAATGGAACTGTAACATGAAGGGGACGCTGACAAATGAGTGCAGATCCAAAGGCAAGCAACACAGGGGCAAACAGATGTAACATTTTGCAGGGAATCCAGAGTCATGGTCAAATAACAGGCAAATGGTCAGTCCCGGCAGCAAACAACGTAAACAATTAACAAACAAAGCAAGACAAAAGAAGAGAAACGCGTCATAATGTTCACAGTAGCAGCATAACAAGACTATGCAATTGGTGCATGCGTCTATGCAGCTTTAAAACTGCATGTAATCAGTTCATAACGATCCTCCGACTGTGTGTGTGCAATCAGCAGAATCTGAAACAGGTGTATGTGAGCACTCTTAGTGTGTTACTTTATTAAATGGATTTGATAGTAATAGTCTAGGAAAAGTCTGTAAAATAAGTGTTTTTCTGTAAACATTTTAATGAAAATATCTGTAGATTTATTATTTTTTGCACTTTTTTTCAACTAAGAAATTTTACCTTAATTTTATGGTTTTTGTTTGGCAGCTGTACACTGTAAGAAAAAAAATCGTAAAAAAAGGTCAAATGACTGGCAGCTACGGCTGCCAAACAAAAACCATTAAATTACGGTAAAATGTCTTTGTTGAAATAAAGTGCAAAAAATAATAAATCTACAGATATTTTCATTAAAGTGTTTACAGATAAACACTGTTATTTTACAGACATTTCCTTAATTTTTTTTTTTACAGAGCAAGTAATTACAATTTATTACTTTATTTTACGTAATTTTAATTGCACTTAAAAAACAGGAAAAAACACTGTAAATAATATGTCAATTTTTTTGTAAAAAACATACAAATTGCTGTAATTTGTCATTACTTATATAGTACATAAAATAACAGTCAAGCCGTTAATTTACTGATAAAGTTTGTAATTTTTACGAACTTTTGAATATAATATTTTTTTACAGAGCAAGTAATTACAATTTATTAAATTAATTTAACGTAATTTTAAATGTACTTAAAAACAGGAAAAAAACACTGTAAATAATATGTAAATTTTTTTTGTAAAAAACAGACAAATTGCTGTAATTTGTCATTACTTATATAGTACATAAAATAACAGTCAAGTCGTTAATTTACTAATAATGTTTTTTTTTATGAACTTTTGAATATGATTTAAAATAACTTTAAAATAAAATTAAAAAATACTGTATAAATAATACTGTAATTTCCCTGTATAAAAAACACAAATGTCAGTAATTTGTCTTTAATAATAAAGCTCCTAAAATGAAAGTTAAACGGTTAATTTAGAGAGATTGGTTGTCATTTTACTAAGTTTTGAATATAATGTGAAATGAAAAAAAATTACTGTAAAAAATTTAAGGATATTTTCTGTAAAATTACGTTTTTTTTTTTTTTACAGTGTATAATTTCAAGTCCTTATGTCATAATTATGACTTAAGTGCAAATTAATATACATTTTTATGCCTGATTTTGTATTATTCTTATATGACATAAATGGACTTCCATAGTATGAAGCCATAAATCACAATGAATTCTCAATTGTTCGGCAGTAACAACCTTTAAATTACATTTTGACAATCAGGAACAAGTGATATATTCAGCCTAAACAAAGTGTCCACCACGCAGACACACACACGCTTCAGTGAAAATATGAGAATATGCACCGAAGGATGTTTTTTCTGTAAATTTCATATTCTCTTCTGACAGATGATGACAGTGGCCCTTCTCATGAATGTAGAACATGTCATATTAGTTTTACGCTCTCATTCTGAGCCAATGCATATTTGACGGAAATCTGAATCCAATGGCAAGTCGAAATTGACAGATACAATAAACATCTCTCACCTTTCACATTTCGTGGCAGCATGAAATTGTATCTCTCTATGGCAAAATATGAAAATAAGACTTCAGTATCCCATTTTCTCTCCAGTAAGCTCCATATTCTTTATGTAATATGTTATTTACCATTCAACCAACAAGCGCGTTACAATACAAGACCAATTCCTCTGGGAAAAGAGTCACCAGCAAGCGCATCCAGAGTCTGGAGAACCTGCAATTTGATTACATTTGTAGCCTCTGAAACATCCAACCACACATATTTAGCTTCTGGGCCCCACACAGCTTTTTTTTTTTCTTTCTTTTTTTTTTTTTATCTCCGCGGAGACCCAGACAACCTCCAATTAATCCAAATATTAGTGTTTAATTAGAACTGGGGGAAGAATGAATATTTTAAGGATTAAAGGATTAGGACTCGTGTGTCATCACAACAACCGGATAACTAAATCGACAAAGTGTATTAAGCAGGCAGTAGCGCTATCTCAAGGCGGAAACTGCATCAAAGAGTTAATTACCAAGCTAATCATGGCAGCTCCCAACAGGATTAGAAAACCTAATCGTAAATCTTCCTTAAAATTAAAATCCAATACCTGCTAAATGAAAAGTAGAGTGAAAACCCTTCCCTTTTTCTGTAATTATTAACTTGAAACGTTAATAGCAGGATTATGAGACTTACAGTGTTCTGTGTTTCCAGTGTTATTCTTTCCGAAGCAGACAGTGTTTTTTTTTCTCTTTCTCTCTGGCTGTCTCATTATCAGATCTTCACATGTCTATCTCCTCTCTAACTCTAATCGATGAGCACTAATGGTCACTCATCAGCTCACAGTAAATATCTGTTACTGCCAGCAGGGCTGAAAAAACAGGGAAATTAGTTGACTGGGGTTGTAGAAAAGAACGAAACCGTTTTTTTTTTAGTTATTTTTTAGCAAGTTTATGTATAGGAGCTTAGTTTTTACTATGACAAAAACTCATATGCAAGCAGAGAACAAAATTTTGACAAATATTGCAGCTGTTGGACAACATAATGTAATTTTGAGGCGTTTTAGGCAATAATGTAGTTGTTTAGATTGCATCTATCTAGTTTATTTATATGGTCAGTGCCTATTTTAATATTTATCATTTTGGAGATACTGCGCATTGGCTTCCATCAGCCTGTCATACTGAGCAGAGCTAAGATAGTTGACATTGTCCAGCCACAAAATGGTGACAGAGATTACATAATAAACCCGTAGAAGAGAAAAACTCAGCGTAAAACTACAAACTACAGCTTATCAAATCTTTATAAATCTGGTAGGTAACATTCTAAGTCAACCTCTCTCTTTTGTATGTTGTAGTACTGTATTTATACCATAGTAATTGTATTGTATTGAGAGTGAGATGGGATTCAGATATCAGGAATGTCTGTTTTTTGTGTTGGCCACCCTTTGTACAACCCTGAGTTACTATTTGGTTGACCATCTGTTTGTTTCTAATGTGTCTACTGTTTTCGTTACTGCAGAGTTCAGTAAAAAAAGGTGGTTGTAATTGCATTGCTTTGACTTTTTCGGGGTTAATTATTGCGATCTCCTAATTGCAACAGAGAAATACAGGGAAATCTCTGTAGACTGATGGCATTTTATGTTGTTTAGCCTTATAATCTTAAAATGTGTGCAAAATCACCTGTTTTGTCATCACTTTAGACATTACGCTAGAGAATCATTCAAGCACTAACTCTAAAGTGGCGTTTGTGAATTAGGAACGGTTTCTGCTGTTCTGACATCAGCTGCAGATATGAATAAATAGTGGAAGAAAGTAGTTCCTCAAACAAAAGGATTTTTTTGACTCCCCGTTTTTAATTTTCTTTTTTATATACACCATTATTCCATCAAACTTTTGTATAAACTGTTAAAAGTGATTAGTTTTTTTTTCTTTAAAAAGTTAGTTAACCCATTGCCTTACAAACTGACTAATTAAACAAAGTTAATAAACCCAGTGTAAATTAGAACTGTTAAGTTAATTTAACTTAATTTTAATAATCATGCAATTAGTACACTTACTTAATATTTTAATGGCAATGGGTTGACTTTTGGGTGGACTTTTTAAAAAGTAAAATCAACTAACTGCTCTTAACATTGTTACAATTGTCTAATTTAATTTAATTTTATTTTACATTTTATTGTATGCATTGAATTGTATGCTTTGACATATTTGACTTTTTTTAATCCAACTTTAATGTGACAAAAGACAAAAGGAACTGAATATAAATACAAAAAGTTGACTTTTCTGCAGAGGAAGCAGTTCTGGTTGGGTGAATATAGAGTGATTTGCTCGCAATTGCATAAAAAAGCTCATAAGCTATATTGCGCTATACAGGAGAACATGGATCATGTTTATACAATTATCATAATTAGACTAAAATTCAGGCAACACACGCATAATCACAGATATGTATCACAAGATTTTACAAAAATAGTATTTTGTTTTTAGCATTTAGCACAATCATTTAAGAGAATAGTGGCTCACCCCCTGACAGTGCTTGGATTTGTTTTGAGTTTAAAATGTATGTATGTATGTATATATATATATATATATATATATATATATATATATATATATATATATATATATATATATATATATATATATATATATATATATATATTAGTGCTGTCAATCGATTAAAAAAATTAACTAATTAATCGCACTTTTAAAAAACATTTAATCGCGATTAATCGCATTTAAGATACTGAAGCGTGTAATTTTGGCTATTCAAATGTAAAATTAATGTAAAAGCAAAACAAAAACTATTTAAATTCTAAATATAATTGTTTATTCGAATTTTTGTTTAACTTGTAACAGATTTCATCATGTAAACAACATACCTGCAATAAACCATCAAGATCCTGCTTGACAGCCATAATTATTACAGAAATAAAACAAAGGCATGTTAATGCCATTTGAATTTCAAAACAATCAATGCCAATAGAGAAAACATTGATTTCCAAGTTGGATTCTAAGTGGACTGCAAAAAAAATAAAAATAAAAAAAATACAGGCATTGCAGATATGGAAAATGGAAATTAATAATAACAATAAAGTATTGAATACAAACAATTGTACTCATTGTAAAGTTGTATTGCTGTGAGTTGAGAAATTAATTATAAAGTAGAAACTTTTTTACTCAGTCTTTCTTTACATTTATCCAGTTGCTAAGACAGTCCAGTCCAGACATCCTAAGTCTCCCAGAAGTTGCGGGAGTATTCGCAAATGCACAGACTCCCGGATGCCCGCAAATAAATGATAACCTCCTGTAAATCTACCAAATGATTATATACAATTGAAGTCAGAATTATTTTCACAGTATGTCTGGTAATATTTTTTCTTCTGCAGAAAGTCTTATTTGTTTTATTTCAGCTAGAATAAAAGCAGTTATACATTTTTTAAGCCATTTTAAGGTCAATATTAGCCCCTTTAAGCTATAATTTTTTTGTTATAGTCTACAGAACAGACCATCATTATACAACAGAGTGGAGGAACTATGACGTCACTTTGTAGGCTAATCTGCTGCTAGCATAAAACTGGTTCCCTCGTAAAAATCCCAATAGGATTTTCCCATTTCCCGAAGGAGACAATCTCGCCATAGTCCGCCCCTGCCGCTCTTCAGGGACGTCGTGCACAACTCACCCCCACAGCTCTTCATGTACGTCTCGCGCGCACACGCCCGTACTCAGATATGTCACTCACTCAACCCCTGACACACACACACAACGCGCCGGAGTGACTCCCTTCAAATTCAACATGCATGATCGACCTGGATAGCCTGGAGATGCGACATTAATTCTTTTATTCTGAAACTTGCCTTTAAAAAGTGCTTCCTTGATCTTAATTTTTTGCATGCAGATTTATGTGAAATGGTGAATATAGGTCTATAATCACCTTGCAATTTCGAAATTATAGCTATTTTGCTTTGAGTATAGACTATTCAGTTCATAAAAGCAGTTCAATCTTTTATGAAGTTTGCTGTATAAAAATACAACAATTTAAAATATTTATAATTATCGGCCTATACATATCGGCTATCGGCCTCCAAGTCTGAAGAATTATCGGTTATCCATATCGGCCAAAAAATCCATATCGGTGCATCCCTAATATAACACACACACACACACACACATACATATATATATATATATATATATATATATATATATATATATATATATATATATATATATATATATATATATATAGTTTTATTATTTCAAGGGCGACACGGTGGCTTGATGGTTAGCACTGCCTCACAGCAAGAAGTTCACTGGTTCAGTTGGCATTTCTGTGTGGAGTTTGCATGTTCTCCTTGTGTTGGCATGGGTTTCTCCCGATGCTCCGGTTTCCCCCACAGTCCAAAGACATGTGGTATAGGTGTGTGTGTGTGTGTGTGTGTGTGTGTGTGTGTGTGTGTGTGTGTGTGTGTGTGTGTGTGTGTGTGTGTGTGTTTGTGTGTGCACGTGTGTCTTTGCATGAAAGTATTTGTATGTTTCCCAGTACTGGGTTAGAGCTGGAACTGCATCCGCTTTGTAAAACATAAGCTGGATAAGTTGGTGGTTCATTCCGCTGTGGCGACCCCTGATGAATAAAGAGACTAAGCCAAAGGAAAATGAATGAATGAATGAATGAATGAATAAATAATTTCAAGTAAGCTAAAATAATTTTTAAAAATACCTCTTTGCTTGTTTGTCTAATGACGTATATTGTTTCAGTGCAGTTTGAAAATTGCTTAAACTGAAACAAAACTGATTTTCTCACCTTAAAAAAGTTTTCCAGCAATTAGAGCCACCCATAAAATAAATCCCTATCTCCACCATGCTTTTGTGTAAAGTTTCATTTATTTAGACAATAACTTCAAATCTGACAACCACTTTTTTTCATGTGTAGATGACCACAAACTTAATGTATTTTATTTGAAAAATGCAGCCCCAATTGGGAGTTTCCCAGGGGGGTTATGAAATATATTTTCCATTTTCATTATACAAGTCATATTACATTAAAATTAACAGTGTTAATTTTTTAAATTAACAAGTCATATTACATTAAATTAACATTAAGTGTTTATTTACAGCACACAAGAGGAGGCATTTTATTATACATTATACCTGCCCAAAGTGTTTGATCTGAAAAAGTCAACATTCTGTAAAGTGCATGTATTACTTAGTAACCTTCAATAAACTTTTGTAAATATTTATGATATGCTAAACCATGGTCACATATCAACTGAAATTTGATTTGGTTTTCATGTCAGTGCCTCTGTTTCCAGTTCTTGATTGTATCATGGCATCAAACATCATTTTCTACAGTCATGTTGTTGAGTTTCCTTTTTCAATTACTGTGTTAAATTTTAATGTGCTTGGTTATCACCATTGTTTGAACTGTCTTCATGGAAGCTGATTGGTTTCTTGAGGGTTGATAGGTCTCAATGTCCTCCGTGTCCTCAGGCCAAATGAAAGCTCTTAGGATTCCGATCTCATTTTAAATCACCATTATTTCTACACATCAGAGGAAATCAGGAACCTCAAAGTAATACTAATAGCTGTGATTATAATATGTGATATGGAATGGGGTAATGAATCTGTTTCGCAGCTGAATGTTTAAAATATCGACTATATTCAATATCTGTCTTTACACATTCCCAAGCAGACCACTGACCTGCATTTCATAGAAGATTTCTTTAGCATTGCTCCTTTAAGTACACACATTAAAAGTCAATTTAATGTTAGGCCTCAAGGACTATTATTGGAATGAGGAGGTTGAATGAAGAAAAGCCTAATTAAAACCCTGTTTAAATGGTGTTTGTGTAGCTCTCTACAATAATCATCTGCCTATTTGCTCTAAGGTACTGGAAATGGCTATTAAAACATCAAAACAAAAATGTACAAACTGCAATGTAATATGCAAGCTTCAAACTTGCTTGTAACATAATACACCGGAAAAAAAAAACAAAAAAAAAAAACAAGCAAACCATGCTGTCCAAAGACATGCGGTACAAGTGAATTGGGTAAGCTAAATTGTCCTTAGTGAATGAGTGTGTGTGGATATTTCCCAGAGATGGGTTGCAGCTGGAAGGGCATCTGCTGCGTAAAACGTGCTGGATAAGTTGGCGGTTCATTCCGCTGTGGTAACCCCTGATTAATAAAGACTAAGCCAAAAAGAATAATATTTATTCATTCTTTAATTTTTCTGTCTGGGAATGTGCTGCAACCTTTAGAATGAGAAAATCATATTTGGTCTTAAATATTTGACTACTGTACATTCATGAATGAAAAAAACTGGTAAAATCTCACCTTAAATGAGTCAGTCTGCTCTCTGGGAACAACCTTTAAAATGAGAAAAGGACATTTAAATGAATTAATGTTTATATTTTTCCAAAATATTTTCCACTGTATATTAATGGGAGATTCATTAATCTATATAAAACTACCTGTAGTAGATCAGTCAGGAAACTAGAAAAGTAGTATTTTTATACACATACTGAGATATTGCAAATTCAAACCTACAGTAAAACAAACTTTACTAAGCTTTATAAATGTGGCCAAACTGCACATGCATTAGCAAAGGTCTAATCTGAAACATTTATACTGGGAACAATACATGGACAATCAATTCATATGTGTCATTTTATAAGGTATAACACAAATTTGAAAAAAACATTACTTACCAAATGTGATGATTGAACAAATAAAAAGTCTGATGAATATTATCCCATGTGTCTGACTTCATCTGGTGTTTAACTGGCAGTTGGAAAACTGAATTAATGGTGCATATTCCGCCACCTGCTGGATTGGAAGTATGAGGCCCACCTTATAGGATGCTGGTTCGGCTTGTTTTTTAAGTTGAGTCGACAAACACTCTATTACAGACTAGTTGAGACAGTGAACACTTACTAGGTTACGTTGAATTACCATCTTTGTTATTTCAACAAACAAAATCATGTTGAAAATACTAAAATGCAGAATAATTTTTTTACAGTGTATCTGTCATTTATTAATGCTTACATACATGCTTTGGAATTGAATCAGCCATCATCTCCTTATTGTGCAAACAGGAAGTAAACTATACTGGTCATGCGACACTGCACATTTTTAATTGAACATTTTAAATTTGCAATACATGCAGGAAATGCATTTAAACACCAGTTAGTAACATTGTTAGAAGTTTTATAATTTAAAAAAAAACTTCACAGTTAGAGTCATGACGGGTGGAACTAAGCAGGTCAAAAGCCTGCTTAAATTGGTGTTTTGTAGCTTTCTGCTATAACCATCTGCCTCTTTTCGCTTTAAGATTTCACAAATGGCTCAAAAACATGCAAATGAAAATGTTACATGCCAAAGATGTGATATGCATATACTTATTGTTTCAGAAATATAGAATAAAACTTCATGTTTAACATGCTTAAATAGATGATATTTTATGCAGCACATTTGCACTTGTTGGGTCCCCTCAGAAACGTCTAAGAAAGTATAAGGCTCGAATCATGCATGTATATGAGAAAAGCATTTATAATAAGCCCATTCATCCATAAGAGACAACCACATGCGCTTCGTGCATATACAAAACAGGCTAATAGAGCTGTCAGTCTTGTAGTTTGACACATAATTAGTGCAGGGATTTGGCATTCTGAACTCTTCGAGGGCATGGACAAGGACATATTTGTCATCATCAGTGCAAAAAAATGTTCAGAGCTTCGTCTCTCACCTTGTTGCTGAAAGGATTGTCCCTGTGTCTGATTGCATTTGAATTGGTTCTTCAAAAAGAAGCTTTAAAGTTATTTTGAACACAAACATGTAAAAAAAAAGATATGCATTAACTGATGAAAAAAAGCCTGCTGCATGTGCCCCACAAAGCATTTGTTATTTTGTGGACATCAGAGTCCCTATCAGACATTGTTGCTGATGGACTACAAAAAACAACTGCATAGCAAAATAATGTACAATAGTTTTTATGTTTAAAATTGGGGCGGCACACCTCACAGTAAGAAGGTCGCTGGTTCAAGTAAGGGCTGGGTCAACTGGCGTTTCTGTTTGGAGTTTGCATGTTCTTCCCCATGTTTGTATGGGTTTCCTCCAGGTGCTCCGGTTTACCCCATAGACATGCAGAATAGGTTAATTGGATGCACAAAATTGGTTATAGTATATGACTGCGTGTGTGAATGAGAGTGAATATTTATTATTTATTTTTATAAATAAATTATAAAATTTAGACAAATCCATATCCACTTACTTATGCTGGTGTTCCATTTTGCATTTTGCCTTGTGTTCCAGTTTTAAATGTATAACTGGTTAACAGAGCATGCAATTTAAACATATAAATAAAGTCAAATGTAACCCTAAATCACAAAAGCAAAAGCGTGCAGTCGCATGGGTATATTTGAAGAACTAGTCAAAAATTTGTTGTATGAGTTAAAATGATTGATTTTTTTTATACCATTAATTATTTGACTATTAAATAAAGTTCTTGACCCATGAAGATATTTTGTAAATTTCGTATCAAAACTTGTTAAGAGCATTGCTACAAACTTAATTTGGACAACTTTAAAGACAAATTTATATTAAATATGGTTCTGTTCTAACAAAGACATCAACGGAAAGCTTTTTTTTTTCAGCTTTTGTGTAATGTATGAATCAAATTTTCCCACAAAAATTATGTTTATGACCAGGTTACAGGATCATAAATGTACTTGAAACCAAGTATTACCAAAAAAGTTTCAAATGACAAATTTTACACAGTGAATAGTGTTCACTTTTATTGAGTTAACTTGTTAACAAAGGTCCGGCAGCGGGACTATGCCTCACTTTGCCTATACTCAATCAATCACTTACTCCCTAAAATGTATTTAAGGCAGACCAGTCCTCTAGCACGGTTCTTCTCGTTCTTTTGAACCCACCCTCCCTCCTTGTATTTCCTTGCTTCCCATTAACTATTCTTATAACCCTCTCTTCCCTAGGTTGAACCAGGGGTCCAATCACTCTACCAAAATACTACAGAGTACAGGTGAAAGTCTCTGGGCATCATCATAAGACACCCAATCAACCTGCTACCTACCTGTTCACTGTTTATCCTCATCCCACTGTTTTCTTACCATCCCTTTCATCCATACATATTTACAATAAAGTATAGCTCAAAGTGTGGCATGGTCCATGCTGGTGAAACATAACTTAAATAAATTTGACTTAAAGTGAGCTTGAAAGAAAAATGTACACTTTATTATTATTATTATTATTATTATTATTATTATTATTATTATTATTATTATTATTTTAATGTTATATAGTAGTAGTGCTGTTATGAACAATACATCTGCGCACTTCTTTAATTTGGATAGAGGCTGTATGCCAATAGTGCTTCCAGTGGATTGTAAACCTCCACTCCATTTTGATAGCAATGCCCATCTACCAACAATTCAGTCATTTCCCAAGAATCGAAACCATGCAGTAGCCTACATTTTTTTTATAATTTCAGAAGAATTTCAATCAAATGTATATCACAACTGGGGGAAAAAAGAGCAAACTTAACTTCTGTTTTATGTCAATTTTAATCCCATTCAACTCAGAAACAAAAACACAAATCACAAAGCTTATTTGTTTAAACAAATATTAAATAGGCATACCTAATAACTACCACTGCCATCTCTTAACCACTAAGTAAATTTAATAATTTGTGCATGTTCAAAATAGGTGTTTTGTGTGTGTGTGTGTGTATGTGTGTGTGTGTGTGTGTGTGTGTGTGTGTGTGTGTGTGTGTGTGTGTGAGAGAGAGAGAGAGAGAGAGAGAGAGAGAGAGAGAGAAAGATACATGAAAGAAACAGAGAGTGTGTCTTTAAAAAAATAAATGCTATTCCCTCCTCAAGGCTGTCAGCATCTTGCCTTTTTTCTTCCATCTAGATTCTTGGAAGGAGGACATATGTGTGTCAGGGGCAGAAAGAGGAGATAAAGTATTTAATTAGTGGAAAATACCATTTGCTAATTAATTAACTCTACCGGACTGAAATGATGAAATGGAATGCTCCATCTGCTTTTATTTCCCTGTCTTAGATAAGAGCACGCGAGCACACTAACTTTGAAGGAAATTAAGTGACAGGCTTTGACAAACTTTGCTAGTCAGACAGAAAAAATCAGCAGGATAGAACAAACCTGAATCATTTCTTAATTAGAGCAATGGCGGATGCAAAAAAAAAAAAAGTATGATTCCTTAGTCTCATAAATAACTGAAAATATGCATCCCCGCTGAAAACAAATATAGATCTGCCCATGCAAATTTATGAGGGTGTTTCATCAAGGGACTGAAAAAAAAAAACACAGATCATATTTCAAAGCATGTTTGACGTTCTTCATCACCACTGTGTGAATGCCAAGACATCTAATCCTTTAAATGCATTTCTAAGTCTTTCAGACCATGAGCAAAGCAGCAAAAGGGGATGCATGGTTGTTGTTCACTTTGACATTCGGGGAACCAAGGGAAAGTTAAATGAGTTTTGTGGCTCTGAGTGAAGCTTAAATGAGCTTGATTGATCTCAATAAATAACACTATTGAATGGCCATTCGGCCAGGCTGGTAAATGTCGCTGAGTAGCAGCTTGGCTACTTTTTTTATTTTTTTTATCACCGCAACTGCCGTGATGTATTATAGTATGGAGTAAGTGAGATGTGATGGTGGCAGAGTGAGTATTGACCAGAAAAGAAAATGACATTCAAAAGCATGTGTATGTGCGAAGCTAGACACCAAGCTTAATGTGATTTTCCATTCAATTTGATTTGACTGGCAGCAAAATGGTATTTAAATCACAAGTGTGTAGAATGGTCTGACAGAGAGATGATTGCGTGGATAAGTTAGAAAAAGTTTAGGAAAAAAGCATTCAGACAGCGCAGAACAAATAAACTACAGTTATTAGACACAAATACCTGTGGTACAATGCGACTAAGCTTCTCCAGGAATGTTATATCTGCCAGCTATTATAATGTCAAAATGACACATTAGCAACTTCAAAGGGGCTAATGTAATAAACCATGTCATTTGAAGTTAACTGTGTGTGTGTAAGTGGACTGAACTGTCCTACACTCTTTCAGATCACACGCCAAAGAAAGTCATATTGAAGGTTGCAGTTTTTATACTGTAAAGATGAGCACTGTAATGTTGAGGATATTTCTGCTATGGAAAGTGTGCAAAACTCAGTGCAAAATGTGTTGAAATGTTTTACAGTTTTAGCATACAAGCACATACACGCTTTAAATAAATCTGATTGAAATAAAATTACTTAAAAAGTAATCTTACAAAACAAGAGGTGTCTAACAAAAGTAAAAACAACATGAATGTTTAACATGAGTTAGTGGGCAGGGACATTTGTAAAGTTTTTTTATTATTATCTAAATTATATATAATGATATAATATAATATAATATAATATAATATAATATAAAATAATATAATTTATTATAATATAATCTCTCTCTCTTTAGTCTTTCTCTGTGGTATGTGCCTACGGGCAACTGGGGTGGTGGTTCTCATTTTTAAGAAGGGGGACCAGAGGGTGTGTTCCAACTATAGAGGGATCACACTCCTCAGCCTCCTGGGGAAAGTCTATGCCAGGGTACTGGAAAGGAGGATCTGGCCGAGGGTTGAACCTGGGAACCAGGAGGAACAATGCGGTTTTCGTCCGGGCCGTGGTACACTGGACCAGCTCTATACCCTCACCAGGGTGCTTGAGGGTTCATGGGAGTATGCCCAACCAGTCCACATGTGTTTTGTGCAACCCAAGCTCATTCTGGAAACGTAGCCCAGCGGACGTTTCTATAGACCGCGATTTACGTGGCCGGAGGTACGTAAAGGGCACGTTTGTTTTTTTTTCTAGCAAACGCCGCGGGGCGGTGTGGTGCCGCTCCGCCCCTCCTCTTCGCGCTCGCCGGCCGACGGCTCGCCTCCGAGTGGAGGGCTTTCCCGACGCAATCAGTTTGTCCGCCTAGCTCACAGCGTTGCGTCGGCGGAGCGGAGGCCCCCGAGGAGGAGGAAGAGGAGGACGAGCGGGAGCCGGCCGCGGTGGACGACGACCGGGATCGAGTCCGGGGAACGGCGGGTTCTGGAAATCAGGTCAGACGAAAAACGGAATCCGGAAAATAAGGGCGAAAACGTGGCGGGATCCGAAAACGCGGTCGAAATCGAAGACGGGGGCTTTTCCTTTTTTTTTTTTTTTTCCAATTCAGCGGCTATTCGCGCGAGTACGGCGCGGGCGCGGGCGCCTCTCGAGACGCGAAAAAGCGTGCACAGCAGCCTCTCGCGGATCCGCGAAAACAAAAAAACGCTCAAATACGTACCTCCCGGGACGTAAATCGCGGCCCGCAGAAACGTCCGCGGGGCTACGTTTCCACAATAAGCCCGGGTTGGTTTTGTGGACCTAGAGAAGGCATTCGATCGTGTCCCTCGTGGCATTCTGTGGAGGGTGCTCTGGAAGTATGAGGTCAGAGGCGATCTGTTGAGGGCCGTCTCGTCCCTGTATGAACAGAGTAGGAGTATGGTTCTTATTGCCGGCAATAAGTCAGATTTGTTTCCAGTGCATGTTGGACTCTGGCGGGCTGCCCCTTGTCACCAATTCTATTCATAATTTTTATGGACAGAATTTCAAGGTGCAGCCCTGGGCTGGAGGGGGTCCGGTATGGAGACCACAAGATTTCATCTTTGTTATTCGCAGACGATGTTGTTCTGTTGGCTTCATCGAACATGGACCTTCAGCATGCACTGGGCGGTTTGCTGCCAAGTGTGACACAGCTGGGATGAGAATCAGCACCTCCAAGTCCGAGGCCATGGTGCTCCACCGGGAAAAGGTGGTTTGCCATCTCCAGATGGGAGGAAAGTCTTTAACCCAGGTGGAGGAGTTCAAGTATCTCAGGGTTTTGTTCACGAGTGAGGGAAGGATGGAACGTGAGATTGACAGACGGATTGGTGCAGCGGCAGCAGAACTTGCGGTCAATGTACCAGTCCATTTTGGTGAAGAAGGAGCTGAGCCGAAAGGCAAAGCTTTCGATTTACTGGTCAATCTACTTTCCTACTCTCACCTATGGTCATGAGCTTTGGGTCATGACTGAAAGGACGAGATCTCGGAGACAAGCGGCCAAAATGAGTTTTCCTTTGCCGCTGCTCCTCCACATTGAGAGAAGTCAGCTGAGGTGGCTCAGGCATATGTTTCGGATGCCTCCTGGACGCCTACCTTGGGAGGTGTTCCAGGCATGTCCCACCGGGAGGAGGCTTCAGGGAAGACCCAGGAAATGCTGGAGGGACTATGTCTCTCTGCTAGGCCTGGGAACCCCTCGGTATCCCCCCGGAGGAGCTGGAGGAAGTGTCTGGGGAGAAGGACGTCTGGGGTTCTCTCCTAAGACTACTGCCCCCACGACCCGGCCCCGGAAAAACGGCAGACAATGAATAAATGAATGAATTTAATTTAATTTAATTTAATTTAATTTAATTTAATTTAATTTAATTTAATTTAATTTAATTTAATTTAATTTAATTTAACTACGCAAATCCCCCCTTTTCCTAAAAAAAAATTATTAAGCTGAATCCCACCCCATCCCCTAAATGTCCATATAGGTTTAAAGCTACACTTAATTATTTAGCTTAACTGGATGTAAATGTGATTCCAGTTTACATTTAAACTAGATTTCACGACAATACAATAACTTTAACTGCTCATGCTTGCAGTGTGAATCAGGCTTTATGTCTCAGGCATAAAAGGGAATGTTGTAACTAGGAATGAAAATCTTAAAAAAAAATAAAATGCAGTCCAATTTAGCTCCAATTTTTGTACTTTAAATGAATAGGTAATGCCAAGTGCAATTCCAAAGCTGAATAATGAGATGATTTCAGCAAGGTAAAATAAATTACAGAAGTTTACTTAATTCATATTGAATGAATGTGTGTGCATGTGAAAAAGAGAGTGTATATGTGTTTTTGCACTTGTCATTGTTGCAGCATCCACCACCATTTTACCTAATTGGCGGTTCATTCTGCTGTGGCGACCTTTTATTAATCAGGGACTGTGGATTAGTGAATATTTCATTCATTCATTAATTCATTCATTTATTTTTCTTTGGCTTAGTCCCTTATTTATCAGGGGTCACCACAGCGGAATTAACTGCCAACTATTCTGGCATATGTTTTTCACATGGGAACTTTCCAAAGACAATTTAGGAAAATTCTTCTTTTTTACCGTAAACTCTATGTATGTTTTCCTACTCCTAAATAATTTTTTTGAATTACTGTTTTTTCTGGGTGTTAATCAAGGGTGCAAATACACAATTTGACCACTTTGTAATGCAAAAGTAACATTACAACATTTCTATTTAACACTGTACTGCTGTATATCTTGCATCTGAAAATGAAACTCCTACAAATACACATGCAAAAAGTTCAGGCTCAAAAAATCTATGTGTCCATGACACTATTATAACTTTGTATCTTTAATAAATTCTGTCTGTCTATTTTAATACTAAAAGATGGTTTGAGCTGATGCAAGATGTGATTAAATCTGCCCTTAGAAGTTTCAATAATGAGTTCCAGAAGTTTTAAATACTGTCTGTGTAAAGGGGGATTGTGTTAATATAGCCTTTTCCTGTTATTATTTCATCAAGTTTCTAGTTTTTTATGCATTATGCTGCATCTGAAGACTCATTCATTCATTCATTCATTTTCCTTTGGCTTAGTCCTGTGTTTATCAGAAGTCGCCACAGCGGAATGAACCACCAACTATTCCAGCATATGTTTAACGCAGCGGATGCCCTTTTAGCCACAACCCAGTACTGGTAAACGTACACACACACACACACACACACACACACACACACACACACACACACACACACTCATACACTGCGGCCAATTTTGTTTACCCAATTCACTTAAAGAGCATGTTTTTGGACTGTGGGAAAAACCTGAGCACCTGGAGGAAACCCACGGCACGTGAACATCGGGGGAACATACAAACTCTACATAGAAATGCCAATTTTTCCTGCTGGGACTCAAACCAGCAACCTTCTTGCTGTGATGCAACAGTGCTAACCTCCGAGCCACCATGCTGCATGCATCTGAAGATATAGTAGCTTTTGATGATTGATATGGAAATGGCCCTTCTGAATATGTTTTGTCAGAGTATACAGTAGTATGACAAAGAGCGATTTTCCTGTAAGATGATCCCAATATGTGAATGTAAAAACTGTACAGGTATCAAGAAAAGCCTTGGCTGTATGGTGATAGGGGGCTGATGCGTTGACTGGCTCTATCAGCTCAGGGTTTGGATCCGAATCACAGAGCCTAATGAGATGTGGGGAGCTATTTTCCCCCTCGCAGTCTGGAGCTCCACACGTCTAAATTCAATATCCGCCATAGAACATTGGCTCTCGTCTCCCTAAAGGCTGCCAGGGTCAGCCAAATCTCTGTGAAATTACAATATCTTTGAGTCTTTTGAATAGAAAGGGAAAAGAAATAGATGAGAGTGAAAGAGTGAGATGAAAAGTGAATAAATAGAAGAGATAAAAAGGTTCTTCCATTGTAAAGCAGCATATGGTATATTGGGGTCTAATGAAAGACAATCGGGCCACACACAGCAGCTGAAGTTTCAATGCATTGTGTCTGGGTGTCTGTTAACGTGTGTGTTTTTAAGTTGTTATTGCTGTATGTTATCCCTCAAATTGAATCTACAGTATTGTCATATTTTATATGCATAACGCTTAACATCAAGAGAAACTGTAATGTCATATGAGCGTACAGTATTAAAGAGCCCCTGTTATAGATTATAAAAGGTCATGTTTAGGTTTTGGGGATCTCCAACAAAAGGCTGATATGCAAGCAAGGTCAAAAAACACTTTCATTGTCTTAGAATATGCATTTCCCTCCTAATTATTTCAACAGCTCACATATGATTTGTTTAGCGATTCATTTATTCCCAAACCCGTCCTTTGCATGAGGCTATTTTGCGGTGATTAGTCTGACGACCCAGTCTGTTGTGATAGGTCGACTGCATTCAGTTCACGGCTTTTCCATATTGTTAAAGTAGCCAGAGGGCAGAGTATGTGTGTAAGCCCAATGCAGGAATGCAGTAAGGCAATGCAAACACACCCTTTTTAACCATAAATAAAAACAATGACACAGACTGAGTATTAACCCACACAGTGGCAAAAGATAATCTATTTTGAAACTTGACTGCAGCACATGTGTAAAAACAGCTGATGGTGGCTATTGCAATAACAAACGGCAGGGGATCGCGAGCTCACAAATGCATTTAAATCAGTAAATAAAGTGTCACGTTTTCAACATGGTTTTAGATGCGATATGTGAATATGAAGTGTGAGCCAGATACAGTACAAGCCATCCGGAGAAATTACAAGTAACAAAACACAAGTAATTACATATTTTGCAAGCTAGAGAAAGCCAGGAGACATCCATTTTATTCTCATTTACAGCTTGAGATCTGGAGTAAGAAGAAACTGATCCATATGAACTACGTACTGACAAAAGTTCCTGTTAATATCTGAAAAAGTCCTATACATTTTTTTTAGCAAACACTAATCTTTGCTGATCCTTCCTTCAACAAACGGCTGACGACTTCCCCATTGCAGGGTAGGTTATTTGTATTGCTCATCAGAATGTTCACTCAAATGTTCACTCATCTTCAGTATTCAATCCCATACACACCCACACTTCGCTACTGTTTAAAGGGAAAGGAGCGCTCATGTTTTACATGATCCGGCACTTCATATTTGGTATAATTTTGTGTAGACGTTGATACAAACAGGCAAACAATTCAGACAATTGTTGAATTATTTAAACGACTCTGAGTCGACTGTTAAAAAAAAACAAAAAAAACAATATTTTCAAACAAGGTGCACTTTATGATGTAATCCTCAGCTTTGGGCTGGGCGATATGGCAAAAATGCAATCTTGATAATTATTTTTCACAATGAACGATAAAAATATATATTTCGATATAAGTTGTTAATGCTTCTAAATTTAAAAGAGTACCCCAACAATGACTGAAGCCACAAAAATTAAAGGGTGCATAAAATTTTGTGCATCTCTAACATCAACACACTTTTAGATTCCCATTGTTGTACATTTCTGCTGTGTGATTGGCTTTTAGTTCAATTTAAAGTAAAAAAAAAAAGAGTCCATAGTTTATCAATATTACTGACATAAATTTGATCATGATTCATTATAACATCGTTTATCTGCCCAGCCCTATCTTAGCTAGATGTTTTTATTCACACAAAGCTGTGTTGGACACTGCATTGAAGGTAATTTTCATGCATGAAAAGCATGATATTCAACCCCCCCGCCCCAACCTCCCCCACCCAGCCCCCACGAAAAACTACATTAATAAATAAATAAATACATACACATATACATTTACACCAAAAAGGTTGATGCAAAAGCTGAAAAGCTTTGCCTTCTTCTGGAAAGATGGCTGAGAGCAACAGTTAATTTGCATTTAATTGAAGATCCTTTTATCCAAAATGGGAATTTTGAGCCGAAATCTGACATGCATTCTATGGTGAGCTGAGACTTAAATTACATTTTAAAATTGCGACTTGATTTGGTAAAATTGCTATAATTTGTCTCCTTTAAATTAGCCTATTACATATTTTATTATATGCAGATAAACGGCAGGCTCCCATTGCAACAGTAGGCATGTTTTTGCTTTTTTTTTTTTTACTTTGAGAAATACACACTGGAATAAAACGTGTTACAACTTGGCCCTATGTGTTTTAATATGAACCATTGCATTTTTTTTTTGTCAGCATTACTTTTATAGTGTCAGAATTTAAATGTCCCAGTTGAGTTTAATTCCCCTCAAGGTTTCCACATCCTACCTACACATTTCAAGGATTATGTTTTTTTCCCCCACTGTTGCCTTTGGCTTGCTATTGGGGATTGTTGTTCACTATTGTTTGTAAAGCTGCTTTTGAATAAAATAAAAACAATTATAGAAAAAAGGGATTTCATAAACAGCATTTTAAAAATGTTATCTAAGGTCCACTTACAATGTTGTGAATACAAAAAAAAAAAACATTTAGTTATAAAGGGCTAATTAATATCCTGTGTTTGAACCTAATTGAAACACTGTTTTGATCAGCTTTGCACAATAAAATAATAAATGGACACTTTTGCAATGTACTCCAAAATTAATATGTTTCATTATAATTAAAACTCACTTTGTTAAACAATATGTAACAGGTAAAGCAATACTGACACTGGGTAAAAGCACTGTTACTCACTCAGTGTTGTGACATTTCTGTTCAGGAAAAAATATTCAGTATACTCAGCACCGCATCGCCTTATACAGCATTTTCAACCTCTGTGAAAAGACTGTGATGAACTGCCAAGCACTGAAGCTGCATAGGCACCTATTGTATCCGTTCCGGTTCTTTTTATTATTCTACCAGCTTATTCTGCTTCTTCTTCGTCTTTTTTTGCTCTATGGTAGCCCTAAGAACCATTTGTGGCATTTGTGTAAGCTTTGGCACACTGATAGAAAACATTCTGATCTTACACCACAATAAATTTGAACTCTCTAACTCGAACTCTCCAGTGCCACCACTTGTCTAAAGTTTCACTTATGTTTATCGTTATAACTTTTGAACCAAATAGGCTACAATCAAATTCTTTTTGTGATTGCTTGGTCTGATTCCTTGGCTTAAGCCGATTCAAGCCTTCATTTTCTGTCATGATTTTTTTCTTTGCTATTTCGAATTTTTCGTAAAACCTATTTGAACAAACTTAATGTGTGTGATTAAGACCTGACACTGACCAAACTACATCAGTTTGTTCCATCTTTTAGGTAAAAATGACAAACAATTAAATTCTATCAATAGAAATCATACAAATTTTCATCAAATTACTTTTGAATGGTTTTTATCTATTGTCGTGAGACTGGCTTTTTCAGATTCCTTGTTTCAAACAGAGAACATTGATATAATTTATTCCCTAATTGACACGACTTCATGTCCACCATCTTGAATTAGTTTGAAAATCTCTTGTTTTGAACTCTCCATACTGTTGATCATTAGACCAATTTCCTCCAAATTTGGCTTAGACCATGCTGCCAAATAGTTATAGAATTTTTTCAGTTGCTCTGTAGCTAGTTGCCGTGCTTGTTCATGATGTGGCCGCTATATTGCTTGGCCCCAATAATTGCTGCTTTCAGCTATATTTTAAAAATTAATCTGTTTTAAAACAAAGCAAATAAACTTACTGATGTTTTCTTCAGCACTCTTTCCAAATGTTAATATGCACAGTCTGCAGCCCCACAGTCAGTAATGAAAAAACCTGGTGTCCTGCAGACTGATTTGGCCACAGCTCCATTACTTTCATGTATTCGTTTACTTATTTATTATTGCTTCATATTATTGGCTGCCTGGTGGGTAGAAATTATTTCTGAGTTTGGATTTGAATTGTGACCAGTGGATTGGAAAGATAAATGTTATAGCTCAATAAAAAAAATTGAAAGCCTAATAAATCATGGGTTCACTTGTGATGTTTGCAATCCTTTTTACCTCTTCTCTCGCAAAGAGCTTTTGCACACGCACACAAAAAGAAATGCCATTCAGTGGAATGAAGTGAGGCTTTTTTTTTTCTTGATGGTTATTATATATATTCTTTTTGTGTAGATACAAACTTTAGTTTCACTAATGAGCTCTCAATGATGACCACTGTACATCCTATACCTTTATGGGTCTTTTGGGTTTACTCAATACTATACTGAGGGTTTCTGATACCCTGAAGCCAACCTGTGTCTGAGTCGAGGCTTTGAGTCTAAAGCTAATCAGGTCTTTGGTCAGGTTTTAGGATCCAAATGGCCCCTGAGAAGCCTCTAGTCTGACATTGGTTGTGCTATTTCTGACATGAAGAAGAAATGCATTTGCAACATGATGCAACAACCGTTGGTGTAGACATGATGCTAGGATCACAAAGAAGGTGATGCAAATGCTATTTTTTCCACCACATGGCAAGCACAACATCTTGCAATCCTCAGAGGAATCTCTAGCTTTTTGTGGCTCGAATAATCCTGTGTTTATTTCTCTCCCATGTTACATGCTCAAATCAGTGGGGGGCAAAGTCGATTACTAAGTCAAAACACAAATTGAGCCATTTTGGCTTTTTCCTTAGAATAAAAGCTGTTTTTAAAGTTCTGAAATGTGCATCCTATCACATATTTAGTATACCCCCTGGCAACTCTTACAGGCTCATAGCCAAGGGGGATTTGTGCAACCCACCCCCACATCAAAAAGGACAGAAGTTGTCATATTTTATCATGTATATCACGTATATATTGTCTATTTTTGGCTGACAAATTGTGAAAATAGCTGTTTGACAAAGGCTGTAAGACCAAACAGAATCCGCCATCTGTTACTTCAACTTCATACTATTAAACAGCACTCATGGTATTTCCATCATAGTTTGTGTTTCAGACTTAACCAAATCGTTTTTTTCCAATGCCAAGAGTTCATGACTCCAGTTGCGAAAGATGCATTCTACATGAGGAGTGATCAGTAAAAGAAATTATGCTTCACTGTTAATGTTGTCAAACAGAGAAAAACATTTTACATTTAGTATATGTTTTTGGAGGTTATCTTGAGCTTAAAATTCATTCATTAATTTTCTTTTTGGCTTAGTCCCTTTTTTTTCCGAGGTCGCCACAGCGGAATTAACCGCCAAATTATCCAGCATATGTTTTTACACAGCAGATGCCCTTCCAGCTGCAACCTATCTCTGGGAAACATCCATACACACTCATACACTACAGACAATTTAGCCTACCCAATTCACCTGTACCACATGTCTTTGGACTGTGTATGAGAGTGAATGAGACTGGATGTTTCCCCGAGATGGGTTGCAGCTGGAAGGGCATCCGCTGCGTAAAACATATGTTCATTCCGCTGTGGCAACCCCAGATTAGTAAAGGGACTAATCCGAAAAGAAAATTAATGAATGAAAAACTGCCAAAAAAGGTCAAATTTTTCCAGGAAAAATAACCACCCATTTTATTTAGCTGGCTTTGGGCCTGAAATTAATGCGTAAATAGCTTACTTGGTTTGGGACTTGTGGAGATGCGCATTGATGGATTTTCTCTTTATTTATTGATTTCAGCAGTGAAAATTTAACCACACTAAACTGAACTAAACTGAACTTTAACTTTGAAAACTGGACTGACACGGTTTCAATTTACTAGATCTTCTATGTTAAGTTGCTTTGCCACAATCTACGTTGTAAAAGCACTATAGAAATAAACATGATTTGAACTGAATTGAATAGACTGTCACCAAAATGCATAATTTAAATAATGGGAATAATAATAATAAAAACCTATTACTTTTCTTGCTTTTTCATTCACTGGGCTGGCTATACAACCCTGTTTTTGAGTTGTTTTTATATTTTTTTTCTTTCTTGTAAGATACGACTGTAAATCTGTAACTGAAAGAATCAATTCAAAGCTCATAAATAAATTCATTAAAGTGAAAGTATTCCTTTTCAGTAGCGCCCTGACACTACAGTAATCTAATTCTCCAGCGCTACATTTGAAGCATCATCTCTCAGCGGGAAAGACTTTTTTTTCTCTGTGTTCTGAAGTCTTTGCTCGTCACAGAACCATTGGTGTCTGCTCTCCAGTAGAGCTCAGATGATGGCCAATGACTCCACTGAAAGGTGTTAAGGAGAGTGGAGCCTTTAGTGCCGCCTGAATTATATTGCCAATTCAGTTTAAAACCAGGCCAGTGCAGAAAGGGTAGAATGCCAAAGCTCAACCTCAAAACCTCACCTTTGCATGTTGGAAATGATTTTTTTAGGTGTTCTCTCAGGCCTCCAGGCTTCAAAAGTGCCCTCCTGTGCCAAAGCTGATCAGCGAGCAGGTAAACTGTGCAAATATGATTTCAGAAATAATCTTTTATTTCCCTCTGCTTGGCAAGGGGCGAAGCAATCAATTGGTGTGGCGCGGAAAACACACACACATACGCAAGCACACTCACACACGCATACACGCATAAGCAGTAAATTATGGAGAGGATAATAAGAATGCAGGGGAAAGATGGTGCTCATGCTGAGGGCCCCAATGCTGTGGTTCAGAGAATGACTTAATCAGTCATCTGCAGACAGCAGGAAACTCTGTGACAATGTGATTTATCTCTCCTTCCTTTCTTTCTTCACTTGTTCGCCTGTCCCCTTTTCTCCTCCATCACTTTGCCCCTTCTCTCTCCCTCGTTTGCACACCCCTCGTTCTGCGCCTCCTAGCCTCTACCTTTCAGCGTTTTTTTTTAGAGGGAATAAAAACAAGAGAGAAAGAAAAGAAATTAAGGAGATGTGAGGCAACTGTGAGCAAAGAGGAAAGAGGAAAATTGGCCATGAAAAGAATTAATAGCCCTTTTTAAATATTACACACCTAACTCATTTAAAATGCACTTTCATCTAGAGGAAACTGAAATAAGGGTTTGGAAATGTTTCAGAATAAGTTTTCTTGTGTTTAATCAGTTCAAGCGGTTATTTATTTTTATTTTTTACATGCATTTTGCAGTTTAGATTTTAGCATATTTTAAATCAATTTAACTGCCAATGATAACAATTATTATTGGTTATTCTTAAAATTATTATAAATTGAAAACTGTTATTACTATTGTAATTGCATTTCATTTAAAGCATTGTTTCAGATGACAACATTGTTATTTAATCCACATGACAAATGAAACAAATTAACATATTATTATTATTGTTATTGTTATTATTATTATTATTATTATTAGTATTATTATTATTATTATTATTATACTAGTATGTATATCTTTTTTATTATTATTTTAAACATCTTAAATAAATTATTACTTTTCACAATTATTGAATTATTGATTATTTTATTCATATTATAAATTATATTATTGTAAATTAAATTACGGTAACACTTAGTTTCATTACTAATATAGGTGAATTGGGTAGACTAAAACTGTCCGTAGGGTATGAGTGTGAATGAGTGTGTGTGGATGTTTCCCAGAGATGGGTTGTAGCTGGAAGGGCATCCACTGTGTAAAAACATATGCTTGATAGGTTGGGGATTCAACATTAGTTAATGTTATTTAATATATTTACTAACATTAACTATATTTAATTAAATATTTTTATAATTAAATATTAAATAATCATTATTAAAATCCAAACTTGTGCTTTTTAACATTAGTTAATGCACCATGAGTTAACATAAACTAACTCTATTTAACTTATATGGCATGAACTAACAGAGAGGAATAAATACAGTAATGAATGTATTACTGAATGTATTATAATAGTTTGTTCATGCTAGTAAATACATTAACTAACATTAACTAATGACCATTAATTTAAACTGTTACCTAAATTAATATTATTAATTACATTTAGAATTGTTATTCTTATACTTATTGATGATGGTGTTGTTATTATAGTTGTGTCTGAAAAACAGACAAAAAAAAAAAAAAAAACATGAAAATGGTGTCAATGTTTGCAATGCCGAGACACCGATTTCTTTGCTTACCCTCTAGCGGGAAGGAAAATTATGTTGAGATGTTAACAAAACAAATCTGTAGTATTTTATTCACATTATTTAGCCACTCTCACATCTAGATCATGTGTATCATTGCTGTGTGACAAACTGACAAACTCAGCACTGTATGTAAAAAGCATATATTTTTAAGAGTTGCCGTGGGTAAAAAGTTTATAATTTTTTTTTCACAAACAGGAAACAAACAAAAATTTTGTTTTTGAATTTAACAACAAAAACAAAAAACTTGTAATGAGAAAGTAGATGTAGATGTGAAGTAAAGCAGAGAGAAGAGCAGGAAGAAAGACTCTAAAAAGATGAAAGACTCCAGGAGAAAAGAGGAGAGAGAATGAAGTTTAGGCAGGAAACACGTGGGTGAAAGAGACATGTGTGGGGAAAAGGGAAAGAGATACACTGAAAAGTAAAGTGAATCTGAGGTTGTTTGAAGCATAAATTTTCTTAATATGACATACCGACATGCAGGTATAGTTCACCCAACAACAGAACTTTAATTTACTTACACTTATACCATCCAAGATTTAGGTTATTTTTTCAGCAGTAAAACATAAAAAAAAATTGTCATTTGAGATGCATAAATTGCAACTCAACATCTAACAAAAAAAAAACAAAAAAAACAATCAACCATGAAACAAAAACAAAACAGAGGCAAAACAAAATTAATACTTTATTTAAAAATAAATGCTCTTAATTAGCGATGGCTGTTTTCGAAGCACTGCTTCATTAATCTTTACTAATGTTTTGTTTCAAATCAGTGGTTTCGCAGAACATATCAAATTGGCAAGGTCACACGATTTCAGTAAACGAGGCTTCGTTACATCATTACTGTTAAAAATCTTTTAAAAATTCAGTGGATCTCCACATGGGGTGATCTGTATAATAACATTTCAAGTGTTCACACTTAGCTGATGACTGAAACTAAAGCTTGCTTGGCATGCTGTCACGGGAGAGAGCCATGAGATCATAAGATCTTCGAGCCCTGGGCTCCCTCCCTTTAGCAGGCCAGAGAGAAAAGTTTGACCTCAGGTAGATCTCAATGAACTCCCCCGACTTATTTCTGGCTAATGACAGATAAAGTGATGACTTAAAAGGGATGTATACAGAAATGTTGACTTGTTCAGTAGGGAACTTAACCTGTGACATTCTTGCTGTGAGGCAACAGTGCTAATCACTGGGCTGCCATGCTGCCCAATCTAGAAAGGAGGGAGAGCAGGGGTGGCCCCCGGGTGGGAAGGGGAATTGTTGAAGACGAAGGTACTGAGGTAAGAAACACTGGTTATTAGTAGTAAGTCAGGAATCATCTGATGGGTGAATCATGTGTTAGCTAATGCGGAACCAGCCGTGGACAATCGTAAGCATGTGATCCTCTCCAAATTAGTTTATAAATAAACTACAAAATCTACAAAATCTACATGAATTAAACAAGTATACTCAGATACCCCCCGTGGCGAATCACAGAACAGGTTTCATATTTTTACTCCTTTTTTTAAAGAATTTAGAAATGCTTTAATGAGATCCATTCAGTCATTTTCTTTTCGGCTTAGTCCCTTTATTAATCCGGGGTCGCCACAGTGGAATAAACCACCAATGTATCCAGCATGTTTTTACGCAGGGGATGCCCTTTCAGCCGCAACCCATCTCTGGTCTCTGGGAAACATCCACACACACTCATTCACACTCAAACACTACAGACAATTTTAGTCTACCCAATTCATCTATGCATATAAGAATGCATCAAAGAATGCATATTATGCAGACACTTAATATTAAACGGAATTAGATAAGCGAAGTGGATTCATAGTTTATACTTCAATTTAAAGTTCACAATGTGTGTTGGCACCTATAGTCTTGTGATTACTGTCACGGCGACCAAGTCAATTTTCATTTTGAGGTCTCCCCCTCTTTCTGCTTTCTGAATTCAATTCAATTCAAACTTGCTTTATGGTCATGACTAATGTCACAAATGTGTTGCCAACACTTTTGTAATAACATAAAACAGAACTAATAAAAAAGAGGGTTTGCACAATGATGCCATAGAATAACCATGTTTTGGGTCTCCAAAAAGATTTTTTCTGTGAATAGTTTCTAACAGAGCCGTGGTTTATAAGGGTGAAGATGTGAATAAGTGAAAATTATATATGTAAAAAAACTTTGCTATAATCTCTGCAAACAGAATATACAGACATAAAAAAACTATTATTAAATTATATATTCAGTGCACAGGGTAAAATTGAGGACCAGATTGTTGGTTATGAGAGATTGATCACATAAGCAAGAAAAGCAAAAAAAAGTTGGTCCGATAAGAAATGAAAAGTACCTCCTGACATGTGATTTATGTAGCAGTGAAAGGCCTATTCTTGTGATTAGACACTTTCAGCAGTAAATTGGTTCGGAGGTTTAATGATGCAGAACTGAATGTTGAGTACGTGGCACTTTGTCAGAAAGAGCTGCAAATGGAAAGAAGGGTTTAGACTGAAGGCATTTTTCTCTTTTTCCTTATCACTCTCGCTCGCTCTGAAAAATGGTTGAATTAGCATGATTTTGTTTGTCAGATCTAAACTGCGTTAAGAAAACAATTCGCAATGCCACAAATGGATCCGTACCCAACAACTTTACAGGGGAAATGACACATAAACAAAAGGAGCTAATCTGACTAGGGAGGGATATCAGCAGGAGGGACGGGTGCAAAACGTATTGCAACATTAGTGTGTGTGTGTGTTTGTGTGTGTGTGTGTGTGTGTGTGTGTGTGTGTGTGTGTGTGTGTGTATGTTAGCGAATTAAGAAGCAAATGAAAGCATCACAGAAAGACAGACAACAAGAAACACGAGATCTAATGAGAGAGAGGGTGAAAAGGCCAGTGTAGTGATTGTGGAATAGCTTTAGCCAACTAATTGAATTCTCTGGATACAGCAGCACATTTCTGTCAAGCAATAACGTAAAGCTAAGCCATTACCTCTGCAACAGCAGCACACAAAAGAGCTCACAAACGCAGTCCTGTAGGTCTCGGAGGTACAAAGCCAGCGCTAACCCTCGACACACAGCACAGCACTATGGATATTGATTAGGCTTTCATTTCTCAAAAAACGCTTGAGGTGGAAAACTTTGATCACTTTTCTTGCGCTTTTAACTAAGTACTGTCAAACATGTTATTCTCAGAATTGATTCCCTGTTTCGTTTGTCAGGGCAAATGTAGATTTGCAAAGCTTTACAGAGCTTCTAACCACTGATCTGCCTGTGGGCTCTCATTGAAAAGAAATACAGTATGTAGCTTATTGTGGGAAAAATTGCGTGTACACAGGAGGATTTAGCAGATATTATAAGGTTAGTTCACCTAAAATTGAAATTATGTAATGAATTACTCCCCCTAATACTGTTCAAATACCCAGAGACTTTCATCCAGTTTCAGAACATAAATTAGGATATTTTAGATTAAAATATAAGAGCTCTTTCATCCTTCATTGACAAAAAAGTCCAGACAAATATGCCGCAGTTAAAAATCATCAAAACGGACCATATATCTCTACTGTAGCTATGTTTCCGAAAAAATGATTGATGGAAACACCAAGATGTGCATAAATTTTGCCAATTAGAAACATATGCGCATAACTGAATAGGATAATTTTTTTACGATAAGAAAAGATTTGCATAAACTATGATGGAAACACTTTAAACAAACAAATTCCAGTATGCGCATTAAAAAAAAACTAATGCAATTTTGTTATAAGAGATCATGTGATGGTAAAAATGTATGTAAATGGACAAACCTGCAGGCTGAGCACACTGTAAAACATCTGAAATGTTGTTTAAGTCATTCTAAAACTTTTCAGTATGAGTGTTATTATATTATGAATTACCACCAGAACTGTCAAGAGTATCTGTGCTCTGCGTTTCATACCTTCAAATGCCACCATGCGTTCAATGAGTGTTGGCATACTGTCTTCTGAGGCACGAGTCATTTATTAAATGAACAAAAGATCCACGCAGCTTCTCCTACCACAGCAAAGTGCATTTTCACTTTTAATATTTGACGTCAGTTAATCAAGAAGTAAGGATTTTGTTCTCTTTGACTACTTAGATGGAATCGCTACTTTCTTCGCATGTTTTATATGCAATATTCCAGTTATGCGCAACAATTTAATTTGCATCTTTGGATGGAAACAGATTGTGGTGGTTTAGTCAGAAAAATATCAAGCTACAAGAATACTTTATGCACACACAAAAACAAAAATAAGTTTATTCATCAGTTTCTTTTCCTCAGTGACAGTATAGGGCACGCATTCATGAGCGCTGTTCACTGATATATACCCCAGATGCCTTTGCATAATTTCCTTTGTTTGAAACAAATCACAGGTGCATCCAAGGTAATACTGTATGTCAGCAGGAGACGACATGAACATGAGACGATTCATGAACATGCGCCCTACTGACACTGAGGAGAAGAAACTTTTGTATGAAGTCATTATTTTTTGTTTTGTGTTTGCACAAAAGTATTCGTGCAGCTTGATAATGAACTACTGAAGGCATGTGGTTGTCACGGGTAGAAGAAGGAGTGGACTCAAGTGCAGAACACAAAGTGTTTATTAAGGAGAAAGTCTTTGCAAAAGAACAAAAAACCCAATCGGGTGAGTGCCGGGGGGGGGGTGCCGTGGAAAAACAGTCCAGAAACAACGGGAGACTCGTTCACTGGCAGCCCTGGACACAAATATGGGGTGAGTAACAGACCGTTATACACACACACCAACGACAACAGACTGACAAACATGAAGGGAAATGACGTGCTATAAATAGGAACAAAGGGATGAGAAACAGGTGGAGCGAATTACTCTGATGACTAGTGAGTACTAGAAAAGCAGGTGACTGAAGGTAATCTGTAACATAGAACTGGAGAGAGTGAGAACACAAGGTACGTGACAGTGGTCTGTTTTGAAAATGTTCTTTGATGAGGGAGCTCAGATTTCACTTAAAATATCTTCATTTTTGTACATAGATGAATTAAGATCTCAGGAGATTGGAACGACATGAGGGTGAATAATTAATAATAAATTTACATTTTACAGTTAGGGTGAACTAACCTTTTACCCGAAAATGGCACCTAAACATATATATTTTTATTTTTATAAAAGTTTTATTTTTAAAACAAAAATACCATAATTAGGGTTTAGCTTTGGAATAATACTTGTGAAATTCTATAAATTTCTATCCACAAAATTGTTGTAATGTTGGATCCACAAATATCAAGAATCGTATGCATGTTCTTAAATGAATGTTAACTAAATAATAAAAAATAATTTCAGAAATTTCATTTGACATGATATTGCCATCAAATTAAAAAATATATACCCAGAAGATGTGTGGCTTTTGACCTTTTACTTTTCTGAATTGCTCCAGAACTAATTTCATATATTTGTTTATGAAATATTAAAATGTTTAGTGCGGTGCAAATTTTTTTTACATTACTTAAGTATCTATAACTTCTTTTCATTTTAAGTATTATAAACTGTAGATGATGGATAATAAAGCCCAAAGTGTCTTCCTTCCAAACATATATGAACTGTAAATGTAGAGCAAATTGTTCAGCAACTGTTACTGTTTAAGTTTGGAAAGGTACTTTTTGAGAAAATGGACACAGATAAAGCCACAGAAAACAGAAATCTGTAAAAATTTGCATGCTATCTTAATTAAATTGAAAAAAAAAATAAATAAACCCATGAAATACTTGGCTTTCAAGGCATATTTTTTCTAGGTCGTTACATTAATGCTTTTCTGTGTTTGTATATGAAAAAACAAATATTGAACAGAATACATTTTTTTTCTCATTACCTTTATAGTCTATAACCTTTTTTTTTTTTTTTGAGCATGAAAATTTCCAGATGGACCAGATGAGTAAATATCAAATTTTCTACTTTCCAATGATAACTTTTTTGTTTAGTTTAGTTTGTAGCTTACTGGGGTCAAAAACTATTACTATTTAAAGTTAGGTGTAAATACCCAAAAAGTGAGTGCTGCATGACTAATGTAAGTCAATGGCCACTGACATTTTAAGAGTCCCAAAAAACTAACATATACAGGCAATAAAAAACAATACAAAATCATTGATTTACTCATTAATCTGTTTATATGACAACAGCAATTTTTTTGTACACAAGCTGCTTTTTTTAATCATTCTTTCAAATCCATTTTTTCTGTTTTATATGTATGTTAACCGTGGAACACGTATGGAATATTTGGAGATTTCATGCATAATTACATGATTTCATCTGTATAATTGCATTAATTAATCTGTATAATTGCAGCAATAATCTTTATACTCACATTAATTATTCTGTATAATTATAATTAAAACCTGCATAATTACAGTAATAATCATTAGAATCACATTAATCTGTATAATTTTGTTCATAAATTATAAATTTTCTGTAATAATTTGTAATATTTATTACATAATTAAGTAATAATCTGTAAAATGACAGTAATAGGTTGTAATTATGGAGCAAGAAATTACTGTTTCTTTACAGATTATCTACATTTTTTATTCGGACAGGTTTTTTTTTTTTTTCATTTTTCTGGTTATTTTCTGGCACCCATTTTTACAGTTTTTATTCTTCCTTCTGTCTAAAGGACAGTAAACTGTACAAATTCATGCATATAGTTGATCCCTTTATTTGGAAGTTGACGATTACATGCTACTTTGTTAAAAAAAAAAGATTAAATGCTATTATAACATATTTTTTCCCACATGTCCCCAAAAGTACAATAAAGCAATGAAAAAGTTAAAAAAAATACTTCTTTAATCCTGGAAAAGCAGAAAGCACATCTTTTGTTTTGTTTTGTGTGAATCTTCAAGAGCCAAGACTTTGGGCTGTGTTTGTTCTGAAGCAGGTGCCCATGAAAACAGGAGAGCACAAACCTCAGCAGACCGCGGGCGTTGTTTGTTCAGGCGCTGTGCCTAATGTTCCATAACCGGTGCGACGCAGGACCCCCCCCCCTCCCCCTTGGCAAAAATACCCACTTAAGGCATTCATTCACAGCTCTGATCACAGGGACTTCCACTGATGCTCTGAAAGCCAGGCCAGGGCATGATTTACACACACCATCAACCCAAATAAAAACTCTGATTACAGCATTCTCTCTCTCCCACACTCTCCCTCATTCAGCTTCTCTTTCATTTTGATTAGCTCCCCGGGGCCTCCATCAGACTCTAATCAGAGGCGGATGCGCACACACAGATCGACACTTGCTTTCAGTTCTCTTCTCATACATTACTAAGTGAATAGCTCTGATTGGAGGTTCAAACTAATCCACCAATCAGAGACCTCTTTAATGCCAGTAATACCCAACAAAGTGGCAGCAGTGCCAGAAGTTAAAGGGTTAGTTCACCCAAAAATGAAAATTCAGTTTTTAATAACTCACCCTCGTGCCATCTCAATTTCCTGAGATCTTCACTCATCTTCGGAATACAAATTCATATTTAGATGAAATCTGAGAGTTATCTGGCCCTCCATGGACAGCAATTGTCTTAAGACATTCAACCAAAATCTTTGTCAAAACAATCCTTCTGACTTCTGTGGTTCAACTGTAATCATACAAAGCTCCAAGTAAATCGTTTTGGCACCAAACACAACTTTGCTTGCCAATGTTTTTTCTTCTACATCAGGACACGGTGTGCATTTACTACAGGCAATACATTTGCTAATTGAGTCAACAGTGCAACATGCAAGCATATTGCCCATAGTAAATGTGAACCCATACCTGAAGTGAAAGAAATAGTCGAATAAAGATTTTGAAATTTTTTTTCCTTTTCCTGTTCCTTCTCTGGACTTTAAATTGTGACTGCCGCTGTCTATGGAAGATCAAAGAGCTCTTGAATTTTATGTAAAATATTTTAATTTTAAAGTTAAATGAAAGTCTCAGGGGACTGGAATGACATGAGGGTGTGATTAGTTACAAATTTTTTATTTTATTTTGAGTGAACTATCTCTTTAAGAAAGGGGTACCCTAACTCAGTCCTGGAGCACAGGTGTCCTGCATAGTTTAGGATTAACTTCCTTCAGCACACCTAGTTTCTACCTAGAAAGACAACCCAGGATTATTCTGAAAATGTAGGAGGTACGTATTTTTGCAGTTTTAGTTTTTGCGAATCCACGAGAGGCCACTGTGTACGCTTTTTTTTTTCTCAAAATTCTCACGTGAGTGCCATTCACGCCTGCTGTTCTCGCATAAACCCACCAGAGGCCGCTGTTGACTTACTGTTTTGACTGACTGAATGTCTTACTGACTGACCGACCAATCGACTGACCCACCCTCCTACTTCCTAAATCCCAAATAATTTTATCGATTGAACCACCCACCCACTTATTTCCCTAAACCCAACCAACAATTTACAAAAGCAATCCAGAAAAAGAAAAGCCCACGTATGATTTTCACCACATTTTTGGATTTTACCACATTCTCACCCTGTTAATTACTTGCTTATTTTATTTTTTGGATTCTGTTTTTGTCTTACCTGATTTCTGAAACCATTCTTTACTGGACTTGAACCCCGTCGTCATGGTCAATTCCTCTCTGCGTCTCAAGTCCACTGACAAACATAATGAGCTACCTGGACAAACTGGTTACAGTGGGAAAGCTGTCTATATGGAGGTAAGCAGTCAGCTGGTAAGCACAAAAAGCAACAGGGCCATACCACCCCATAGCGTTCATATAAAAAATGAAATGCAGCCATATGTACTTCTGGCTACATAATTTGCGGTCTCCAGAAATGTATATAGGACTACGTTTTTAGAATGAGCCTGTGTTGCAGAAAGAGCTCAATAAGCTGGTTCAGGTGTGTCTAATTGGGCTTAGAGCTGAACTCTGCAAGACATCGGTCCTCCAGAAGAGGCTTAAGGTGATATATTAACCAAACTTCTTCCCTGTGACATGCTTGAATACTAATCAGCATTTTGAAGAAACAGATGCAGCTTACTGGAAAGATAAAGCGACATTGATATCTGAAAATAACTTTAATTTTCCTGCAATGATATGTGCTTAAAATTTTGAAGACAGAATGTTGCAGAGCATGCCTTATCTGATAATAATATCAGCTTTTGTAGAAATCCACTAAACTCCACCTGTTAATATCAGCTGTGTATAAATTCTTGAGTCAGAAAACAGAGAATTGTTGAGTACTTCCTGAATATAATTTTTGCATTGCATTGGGGATAACCAGAATTCTGTTCATCAAATTATTAATTTGTACATAATAAATTGTTAATGTTTTTGACGTTGAAGAAAACCCTCTCCTGACCTTTTTTTTTAATTGAACACACATGGAATTGGTGTAATATTTTAATAATACTTATATTTTCAAATCTTTATCCTTCTGCAAAATTAGTTAAAATTGTATTATAAAATATTAATTTGCTTGCCATTTAGGTTTGTTGGTCTAGTTTTAGTTTTTGTGCATTGGAGATCAGCTTGATTAAATTAAGGGAAGGTTTTAAACTAAAGCCAAAACAACAATGGCAACCTATAGAACCATGTGTGTTCAGACATATACTGTTTTTTTTTTTTTACAAAGAGGCATCACCAACTGTTGGATTGGAATAAAGAATAGAGGAGTTTTTTTTAGATACTATTGCTGATCTATGAAAATGGGGATTGTGGAGAGGTAAGCATGATCGAACACCCAATGAGGGGGGAGAGCATGCTCAGAGCCCGGCGGCTAATCAGCAGGCCAATCAGAAATAATAAATAACACCTGTTTATTCTAGTGATTGAGTCGGAGAGTCACCCTTCTTAAGGAGAAGAGAAGGAGCAGCCGGGGAGATGAGAGAGCACACACACCTCAACTGCTACACGTGTTGTGCATTGAAAAAAATAAAAGTATATTACTTACCTGATATCGCTGACCCTGTCTTCTTCTTCCCACACAACAACGAACAATATTACAGGGATCATTTTGAAAGCATTATTGTTTATACATTTAAAAAATTCAAAGGAAAAACATTTCAGTTTATAGTTTATTGTTGTTGTGTAAACCTACTCTAATACTCTATTTAAAACCAGGCGAGACCAGCTAAAACTATCCCTTTAAACAAGGCAATACCATATAATTTGAAGAGTAGCCATGTAGTGTGCATTTTAGGATTTCCTCAGACTTCTGCCATTTGACTAAAAGGCTTCAGCCATTGGAGGAAAGAGCATTGTACTTCAGACTAAAAGCCTTTAGATCTTCAAAAAAAAAAAAAAGTGTCTAGAAAAAGTATGTATCGAGTGAAATGGCCTCAGACAAAATGACATCAGACAAACCACCATTACAAAAAGGCATTGTGTAAAAACGCATTGTACAAAACAATTTCGGACATATGTCTCTCTGACTAAAAATTTAAAATAATTTAATTGACAAACATGTCATTTAGTCTGCTAATCACCAAAAGCACAAAGTTTTTTCAACATATTTTACTTTTTTTTTTATACAAGTATATTATTGCCATAATTAAATGTTATTTAATGAGTTTTTGCTGACACAAGAAGATTGTTTGCGTACTTTTGCATTAATTTGTGTGGACTTTGAATTGCAGTAACTCGAAAAATATAAAATGAATTTATGTGAACTAGAAATACTAAGTGTCCGGAAAATGAAGTTTTGGTAAACAGAAAAATGTAGTTGAAGTAACTAAAAGAATTTGTATGATAACTAGAAAAATTCAGTTGTGGCAATTAGGAAAATTAAGTTCTGGTGACTAGACAAAGTAAGCTGTGGTATCTACAAAAATGATGATGCAGTAACAATGAAAACTAGAAAAAGTTAACTATTTAAACATTATCTAAAACCATTTTTAGACTCTTTATTCACATGACTAACCACCAACCCAAAGTTAACTGATGTGTTTCTAACAATGACTGTAAAAAATATGGACGACGCGACAGCCCTTTTTCCCATTGAACGCCTTGAGGGCAAAACGCCTGCTTGACGGGCACAAACTGTCGCAAAAGACTGCTGAAATTGGAGCCAGACATGCGCAGAAGGATTGTCTGATGGAGCCAGAGGAGGAGCCGCGAAAATGAGCTTCCAAAACGAGTCGAGCTTCCAACCAAACGCTTTATGTAAAATCAACTACGCCCCCCGAACTTCTCAGCATGCGTTTGCTGTCATATCAACACAAATGGATGTAATAACGTTAATAAATATGAGGGTTTTATATATTCAATCGCGCCAGCTCCAGGCCGCATCGCATAACTTACTCGCGGCGTCGCGGGCTGATTCCGGCTCGCATGCGGCAGCGCCGGCTCGCTCGGCCGCCGCATCTGGCTCCATTGACTCGGGCTGGAATTGGGTAGTGAGTCCAGGCATCCGGAGTAGGTCCAGCAGAGGTAACATTAGTCAGTCTGAGCTCTAAGAGATAAATCTCCGGCAGTCGAGAATCTAGCCGGAACTGTGTTTTGCTATCTGGGTGGCTAGGCGTGTATCAGCAAACTAATAAAGCCCGAAAAAAGCCCTGAACTTAGCGAATAAACAGTGTTCCACCAGGATCATGTATGTCAGAAACTATAATTTACTGCTGAACTCATTTTGTCATGGTAAAATAACACAGAAATCGAATAATAACATTTCAGTCTACTTCAGTCTCCTGCCGAAGCTCAGACGCCGCGCTTTGAGAAACTGTCAATCACAGCTGTCAATCACGATGACACGCCCAGCATTAAATTACTGCTAAAAACAAACTGTTTACAAAAATGAAGATCTGCACCTATTTCAGCACAATAACCAGTGCCTTAATCGACCAGAACTATCGTTCGGGACATTTTATTGCAAGTGTAATTATTTTTTTTATTTGGGCTCAAGTCTCCTTCGTTAACACGGAGGAGGCGGGCTTTATGACTTGTACTGCAGCCATCCCCCAGGGGGCGATCTAACGGCCGAAACCTTCACTCAAACGTAGGCTTGCGGCACACTTGGTTTCTAAAAGGTTCCTTACAAAGTAGTGATTTTACTGGAACTTAGATCAGCCAAAACATACTGGAGACAACGAACCTCCTGAAGCCCATGTTTTGGCATTACATGGAAGTTGAAGATTGTAAAGCTGAGCCATTGTTTAATAGACCTATTTGTTCATGCAACTGAATTGAATTAAACTATACATTATCATAATTGTACAGTAGGTTTACATAAACAAATATTTAGTATTGCTGAATAAATTTATTGTTCATTTTCTAATCCATTATCAAATAAATTATTGAATGTGCTAGTTAACATTAACTAATTTGGCTGTTAATGTAAAGAGATGCATTAAAATATGAGTAAATTAAATCATCAAAGAATATGTAATACTGAATGAACCCATTGTTCACCATTATTTCATGTTACCGAAAATCAAAGTATTCTAAAGTGTTTTTCCAATTCTTTGCTGTACCTGGCCACAATTATTTAATTCTGATTAAGTATGCTTTAGGTCAATTGCATTGTTAATCTTTATGTAAACTGAAAAATGCATTAATCAACCTTAACTTATTAACTAATACAACCCCATTGTAAAGTTGTAACAGTTTTCCTGTTACTATTTGAAATATCTACCTGTAGTAGCTATCTCACCCATTAGAGGGCGATCTAGGTAGTAAGTCTCCAATCTGCTTAAAAGGAGGTAGAGAAGAAGCAGTAGGCAGGAAGTATGGTGCCTAGCACATGGAAAGGCTTCTTCACTGCGCTGTTGTTTGTTGATGCCCTTATTTGAGGAACATTTTTGTTCTTATACCTCAGATGTAAGTAGGCCTGTTTTTTTTGTATATATTTCGGTTTTGTACATATGTTTTGTGTAGGGTTGGCAAGGTTTTGATTGTATGTTTGTTTATATGCAGAGGGTTTTTTGGTATCCACTTTAAGTCATCAAAACAGGACCTGGACAATCCATCCTCATATCCACAGACTTTTTCCATCCACTTTCCTACTGATTCCGTGGCCAGCCATTGATGAACTGTTTGCTGAACTTGATCTTTCATGTGATTCACTTAAGGACTGTTGGTATCTTTTTTGGATTGCTATAAATACTGGATTCAATGAGAAAGACACTTATCGAATGCTTATTTCTGTCTAATAGTGATCATTAATGAGTTGACTGCTGATCATTTCATATCCCCAGTGTGTAACAATAATTATTCATACCTGCTGTCATATACATTTATTCTAAATACACATGAATCTTTGAAAGTTGTTTTGTGGTCTCTCAATTTCTTTAATGTAGCTTCAAAAAAAAAAAGTAGTTGTTACATATTTGGCGCCCGAACAAAAGACAAAATTTGATTGAATTCTTGAGAGATACATTCTGCTTTCTTTGAGTCATGTTTTTGTTAATGTGTCTATGAGGCCATAATTTCAAAAGTCCTAACATTACACTCTATTTCAGCATTCTAAAGTTGACATTATTTGAAGAGCTTTAGTAGCTTCAAAATGGCTGCCTTGGCTAAAGAGACAGAGGGTGATGATTCTTTGTTACCTGATTATTCTTCAGAGCCTTTCACTACTCATCGAGAGCCTATTCAAGACCTTATTCATTCTCTCGCTAGCTTGTACTTGGAAAATGAACCTGAAATTGGTGAACAAGAAGAAGGGGATTTTGATGATTCTTTGTTACCTCCTCCACCTCCTACAATTGAAGATGATGATAGCTTGTTAACAATGATTATGGCCACACGAATGCATAAAGTTGAAAGTAGAGTTGAAGCATTTGAAAATTCATCTGATGTTCGTTTCAAAGACATTCAGCATCAGCTGAATGAACAAAGTAATAGGATTGCTGTCATTGAGAGTCAGGTCCAGCACATGCTAAAACAGTACCAAGATCACCCCATAGATGTACAACAGCTCGGGAATTCGTTATCTACCATGTTAAAGAAGGAGTGTACCCAAGTGAAAGATACTTTAGAAACAAAGGTTCAAGAGTTGGGGCAAGCAATTATGGATTGCCTGAAACGGAGAGATGGACAATTGAAATCATTAATCCAGCCTTCTGGGGGTGCAACGTCTACTCCACACTTCAGCCACACCATATTAGACCATGGATCTATTCGTCCTGTACATTTTAAGACTCCTATCAAGCTAGAGTTTCCAAAATTTGGGAGTTTAGATGGGGAAGACCCTATTACATACCTGGAACGATGTGATGAATATCTGGCTGTACAACCTTTAAATGACTCTGAGATCATATCCATGCTTCCTTCTGTATTGACACACACAGCTAAAGACTGGTGGGTAGCCGAGAAGAAGAGGGTAAGAACATGGACACAATTCAAGTCTGTTTTTCTTCAATCTTTCTTAGCAGATGATCATGATGTTGAAGTGGAAAGAAGGATCAGAGAAAGGAAACAAGGGGTTGATGAAAGTATTCGAACATTTGCCTACCAGTACAGAGCATTATGTCTGAGACTGAAACCTTCCATGACAGAGCGTGAGATTCTCCAAGCGACACTACGGAACTGTAACCCAAGAATAGCAAGCATTTTAAGAGGTACTGTAACTACTGTAGATGAGTTGGTACGTGTAGGAACACTTATAGAAAAAGATATCAATGAAGAAAGATCATTTTGGAGACAGAGGCACCAAGAAGCTAATGCAAAGTCCACTGAGGGTAATAAATTTTTTAAGGGCCGACAGTCGAACCCTCACATAGCTGTATGTTCTGATAGCAGTAAAGGATCTCCTGTCACATTAACATTGCCCTTAACTATTAAAGGTCATCAATATCAAGCAATTCTGGATACTGGGAGCACTTACTCTTTAATTCAAGAGTCCTGCTGGAAACGACTAAAGTCAAATCATGAAGTTTTGCAATCGAGTAGAGGACAGTCCTTTTCTCTTGCAAATGGATGTGTACAATCGGCCTTGGGGAAGATAGCTTGGCAGGCTACCATCCACGGACATGACTATCCTATCAGAGCATATGTAATGAAAGATTGTGACTTGGCTTTTCCTGTTTTGTTGGGCCTGGAATTTTTGAAGATGTCTGGAATCACAGTCGATTTTAGAAATTCTTCCTATTCTTTACCTGGAGAATATGGGGTAATCCACTCCTTCACCTCTTCCTCCCCTTCACCAATAGTAAGTCTGCACCTTGCACTACCTCTAATACCAACACCTTCTACTGATCTAACCATTATAAAGGAGTTAGTGGATCGAGCTGATGTCTCTAAAGCCCATAGACGTCAACTAGAAGGACTGATGCTTGATTGGCCCACTGTATGCACTGAAACTTTAGGTCAAACCAACTTGATTCATCATCAAATCCATACAATTGATGAAATTCCTGTGCGAAAGAAGGCCTATCCTGTTCCAGTCAACAAACAGAAGTTTATAGATGAGGAAATAGCAAGAATGCTTGACAAAGGCATTATAAGACCTTCTGTATCTCCATGGGCATCACCAGTTGTACTTGTGCCTAAAAAAGATGGCAGTACCCGCTTTTGTGTTGATTATAGAGCTTTGAACTCCAAGACTCCTCTTGATGGGTTTCCAATGCCTCAAATTCAGGATATCCTTGAGTCCTTGTATGGAGCAACCATATTTAGCACATTAGACCTCAAATCTGGCTACTGGCAGGTAAAAATGGATGAAGACAGCATCAAAAAGACTGCTTTTGTCACCAAAAATGCCCAATATGAGTTTCTTCGTCTTCCTTTTGGCCTGCGAAATGCTGCTGCAACCTTTCAGAGGCTCATGAACAATGTTCTGAGAGACTACATGGGAGAGTTTTGCTTTGTCTATCTTGACGACATTGTGGTTTACTCAAAAACCATCCAAGATCACTTTCAACATCTCAAGCTACTCTTTGCAAAATTGCAAGACTCTGGTTTAACACTCAATCTCAAGAAATGTTCTATGTTGCAGAGGACCATTACTTACCTAGGACATGTTGTTTCTGAGGAAGGAGTACGGACTGAAGACACTAAAATCAAAGCAGTTCAGGATTTTCCTGTCCCAAAAAATCTCAAAGAGGTACAGAGATTTTTAGGTCTTGCTAGTTGGTACCATCGGTTCATTTCTCACTTCTCAGAGCGAGCTGCTCCATTGTATGCACTGAAAGGTAAGAATGCAATCTGGAACTGGACAGTTGAATGCCAAAGGGCCTTTGATGATCTCAAATATGCACTACAACGAGCACCAGTATTAATGCCCCCAGATTTCACCAAAGTCTTTAGAGTGCAGACTGACGCCAGTGATATAGGACTAGGAGCTGTATTGACACAGGATTTTGATGGTGCAGAACACGTCATTGCCTATGCTTCACGTCTTTTACATGGAGCAGAAAAATCATACTCCACTGCAGAGAAGGAATGTCTTGCGGTCGTGTGGGCTGTAGAGAAGTGGAGGCAGTATTTGGAAGGACGAAACTTTGAAGTACTGACGGATCATTCTGCGCTGACTTGGGTTTTCAATAACCCTAAACCATCTTCACGCTTAACCAGATGGGCATTACGACTACAATGTTTCAGTTTCCTGGTCAAGTACCGTAAGGGGTCCTGCAATGTGGTACCTGATGCCCTATCCAGAGGTATACCAGGGCAAGAGGTTGTAGGTCATATTGCCATCTGCCAGGCTAATAAGACTGATCCTAATTTGCCAGTCAGCTGGGATGAAATTGGGAAAGCTCAGAAGCTTGATTCTTCTTTGCAAGCTCTGTGGGAAGCAGCTAAGCAAGCCACCACAGATTCCAGCCGCATTGCTTATTGTGTACAGAATGACTACCTCTTTCGCAGGGTGCCTAACAAAGATCAAGGGTGTGTTTACCAACTAGTCATCCCTGCATCACTGAGAGAACAGTTTTTACACTTCGCCCATTCAAATCCACTGAGTGGACACTTAGGAAGGATGAAAACCTTGAAGAGATTACTTGACAGTGTCTATTGGCCTGAAATCCGTAAGGATGTTTGGAGCTTTTGCACCCAGTGTAAGACTTGTCAAATATATAAACCGAGAATCTCGAAACTGTCTGGTTTGTTGCAGTCAACACCCGTAGTAGAGCCTGGCTATATGCTTGGAGTGGATCTAATGGGTCCTTTCCCAAAAAGTAATCGATCGAATGAATTCTTATTAGTCTTTGTGGATTATTGCAGCAAGTGGGTGGAACTTTTTGCTTTACGATCTGCAAAAACTCACCTCATAACTAACATCCTGACAAAAGAGATGTTCACTCGATGGGGAACTCCAGCATATCTCGTCTCTGACCGCGGCCCTCAATTTACAGCCCAATTGCTCAATGAGACCTGCAAGCGATGGGGAGTA
Organism: Danio rerio; assembly: GCF_052040795.2. Taxonomy (NCBI): domain Eukaryota; kingdom Metazoa; phylum Chordata; class Actinopteri; order Cypriniformes; family Danionidae; genus Danio; species Danio rerio. The sequence continues at coordinate 32,330,680 of NC_141036.1, read as the reverse complement.
GTTCAGAAGCTCAGTACTGCCTATCATCCGCAGACCAACTTAACTGAGAGGATAAACCGAACCCTAAAAACAATGTTGTCCTCTTATGTCCATGACAATCACCGTGACTGGGATAAATGGATCCCTGAGTTCAGGTATGCCATTAACTCAGCATGGCAGGAAAGTACGGGTTTCACTCCAGCTGAAGTTGCTTTGGGACGTAAGTTGAAGGGTCCTCTAGACAGGCTGATCCAGAGACCACCTAATCCAGACCATCTAGCATATAACACCCTTGAAAGGCAGAAAGCTTTCCTTGAGCAAGTGATTGCAAAGACCAGCCAAGCACAAGAGAGACAAGGAAAATACTACAATCAACGTAGAAAACCAAAGTCCTTTGAGGAAGGAGATTTGGTTTGGGTCCTCACACACCCTCTGTCTCGAGCTGCAGATTCCTTTATGGCCAAATTAGCTCCGAAATGGCAAGGTCCTGGCAAAATTGTAAAAAAGGTAAATAATGTCAACTACAGAGTGGTAATGCTTGATAAACCCAGTCAATGTGATACTTACCATGTGGAAAAGTTGAAGGAATTTTATGGAACTGTATAACTCTTTTCTTTAGGGGAAGGGGTGTGTAACAGTTTTCCTGTTACTATTTGAAATATCTACCTGTAGTAGCTATCTCACCCATTAGAGGGCGATCTAGGTAGTAAGTCTCCAATCTGCTTAAAAGGAGGTAGAGAAGAAGCAGTAGGCAGGAAGTATGGTGCCTAGCACATGGAAAGGCTTCTTCACTGCGCTGTTGTTTGTTGATGCCCTTATTTGAGGAACATTTTTGTTCTTATACCTCAGATGTAAGTAGGCCTGTTTTTTTTGTATATATTTCGGTTTTGTACATATGTTTTGTGTAGGGTTGGCAAGGTTTTGATTGTATGTTTGTTTATATGCAGAGGGTTTTTTGGTATCCACTTTAAGTCATCAAAACAGGACCTGGACAATCCATCCTCATATCCACAGACTTTTTCCATCCACTTTCCTACTGATTCCGTGGCCAGCCATTGATGAACTGTTTGCTGAACTTGATCTTTCATGTGATTCACTTAAGGACTGTTGGTATCTTTTTTGGATTGCTATAAATACTGGATTCAATGAGAAAGACACTTATCGAATGCTTATTTCTGTCTAATAGTGATCATTAATGAGTTGACTGCTGATCATTTCATATCCCCAGTGTGTAACAATAATTATTCATACCTGCTGTCATATACATTTATTCTAAATACACATGAATCTTTGAAAGTTGTTTTGTGGTCTCTCAATTTCTTTAATGTAGCTTCAAAAAAAAAAGTAGTTGTTACAAAGTGTTACCCATACTTGATTGCGTTTTAAATTCCTATTTCACTGGAGCTGGGACTGAGCCTCAGGGTGAGCTTTAATGACTTCAATGTGACAGCCACTGTAAGCATCAAACTATTTTTAACAGACTCTACTTTAAAAATCCTTACATTTATATAGCGCTTTTCTGGATAGTCAAAGCGCTTTACACATTTTTTGGGAGGGATCTCCTCATCCACCACCAGTGTGCAGCATCCACCTGGATGACGCGCTGCAGCCATATTGTGCTAGACCGGATACCACACACCAGCTGATTGGTGGAGCGTAGATTATGGATCATGATATGGGGATGGTTAGGAGGCCATGATGGACAGAGGCCAGTAGACACATTTGTCCGGATATTGGGGTTAAACCCCTACTGTTTTTTGAAGGACATTTAGCATCCACAGAGAGTCGGAACCCTTAGTTTAACATCTCATCTGTATGACAGCGCTCACTGAGCAGTATAGTATATCCTTTACTATACTGGGGCATTAGGACCAACACAGAGCACAGGTTGGGCCCCCCTGCTGGTCTCACTAACACCACTTTCGACAGCAATCTAGCTTTCCCATGTGGTCTTCCATCCAGATACTGACCTGCTTAGCTTCAGAGGGTGACCCACTGAAGCTAAGGGTGTGTTCACACTTGTATTTTAGTTATTTTAGTTTAAATGATCCAGACCAAAAATTACATTTCATGCTCTTTGTCTTGTGTTCACACTGGCATTTTTAAGGGCATAGTTCAACCAAAATGAAAATGAAAATGTACCAACTAGTGACTCACCCTTAAGTGGTTCCAAACTTTTCTGTGTTTCTTCCTTCTGTTGAACACTAAATATATTTTAAAGAAACATAAAAACCAGTAATTATTGACATAGTTGGAACACAATGTATGAATGGAAATCGAAATATACTTAAATTTAAAAATAGTGGTATATTATTTAGGTCATTTTTTTAGAATGGGGGGGCTAAGACGACCCCTGTTTATTTTTTCCCCCAATTTCTGTTTAATGAAAAAAAAAATGATCACATTTCTTAACATAATAGTTTGATTGACGCATTTCTAATAACTGATTTATTTTGTCTCTGCCATGATGGCAGTGAATAATATTGGACTAGATATTTTTCAAGATACTTTTATACAGCTTAAAGTGACATTTAAAGGGTTAACGAGGTTAACTAGGCAGATTAGGGTAATTAGGCAAGTAATGTATAACGATGGTTTGTTCTGCTGTAAACTATTGAAAAAAAGTTTAGCTTAAAGGGGCTTATAATTTTGTCCTTAAAATGTTTTAAAAAAAAATTAAAAATTGCTTTTATTCTAGCCGGAATAAAACCAATAAGACTTTCTTCAGAAGTAAAAAAAAATTATATAATATCTATAATCTTTTTATCTACAGTATTTCACATTAAACCAAAATAAAGAAAATAAAGATTTGGGATGATGGGACTGGAAGTCCTTTGGGTTTTAACCTACAAAAATATGTCTTTCAGAACTATATTGCACATTTTAACATGAAAAATTGGTATTACTAAAAAGAAAGTGACTTCTCGCAAGTGCCTGAGACCTAATTTACTAAGGGTAATATTCAAACTTTCAGTAATTCATTTTCAGTGCTCCTTATTTCTCCCTGATCACAGACTCTCTTCAATCATATTCCATTGCGGACACAGATGAGTGGTATCTGTGAGTGAGAGGCTGTCAGAGCCTCACCGTCAGAAGTGCTCATTCAATTTGATTAGTGAGAACATCTCCTTACACCTTTCGACCCACTATGATCATCTGCCAGCGGGATTACAGATCTTCTCCCTGCCTTGCATCTTCATTTCGGTTGAGATATGAAGATAGTCAGCCATTTTTTTCCCTAGACTTTCTCATTTTCCCTGGAAGTTTTGTAGCATGTCGTAGATTCAGGTTGTCTGAGATTTGAGAGCAGATCAGTGAAATGCGAGTTCAAAAGCTTGTTCTCTCATGAGGGGAGCTCACAGGTATGAATATGTATCAGCGAGACGTTGGCCTAAGAAAGCCTTGTTCGCAGCAGCGCTTGCACAGCTCGGGCTTGCAGATCTCAGAGCAGAGAAAAGACGAGACTTCAAAAGCATATCTACAGCGATACAGCTTGTACCAGACAATCCTAAGGAGGAAGTTTCTATCGAGCGCTTTATTTATTTTTTTCTTATATTCTAACTCACTTTTTTCCCTTCTTTCCTTCAACCCCCTTCGATTCTCTCTCACTTTAGCGCTCACACACTGTGTAGGTCCTGTCCATTGCCTAGGTCTCTTTAATCATTAGCGTTAGGCGCTGAATAACTAAACCGCACATTCCTAATGCCGCCTGTTGTAGCCAGCTGGCTCGAACCCCAGGCTGTGGTCGTGTGCGAACTACTGAGCAGCTTTTTTCATGATGTAGTGCTCTTGCATGGTGAGAGATGGTTCGTTTTTATGCATGGTGCCTTGAGATAAGGCTATTACTGTTAGAGTTTCTCTAAAATCTCTCTATGTCAGGGAAAGGAGAGGGGAAACATGTTGTAACAAAGCTAAAGCTGATCTAGGGGTTTTGACTGTCGTGTTTTTTTTGTTTGTTTGCTTGTGTGTGTGTGTGTGTGTGTGTGTGTGTGTGTGTGTGTGTGTGTGTGTGTGTGTGTGTGTGTGTGTGTGTGTGTGTGTGTGTGTGTGTGTGTGTGTGTGTGTGTGTGTGGGGTGAAACAATTTTAAGAGTAGTACATGGGTCCTGGTTGTAAATGTGCCTATATTAAATTTATCATCATACTGTGTCATGACTTTAATGCTGAGGATGCACTTTTAATAATAAATACACAGCTTATGCCCTAATGCATATGTAAATCCTGTTAACAAATAAATATTTCAGAACCAGATTATACTGTGTGTCTTCATATAAAGTGGACCCAAACCTTTCATCAAAGTTGTCCTAAAACTATTTTTAGTTTTGTAGAAGTATGGCAACCCTCATTCTTCTTGTCTCAGCACATTTTGAAAAGCTTTTTTGATCCACTTCAAATATTGACTATACTTTATACAGTGCACAGCAAAAACTTTGCTTTGATGCATATTGCATATATTTATCAATAAATTTAGTGTTTAAATTTTTTTTTCTTTTTTTGTTAAACAGTTACAGCCATTAAAATAGCAATGCTGTCCACTAACATATTTACTGTACGAAAAGAAAGATTAGTTATTAGTTTTATTTACTTTATTAAAATAAAGTTATAACATAAAAAAAAATAATACAATACAAATAAAACATTTTATGGTTGGCAAAAAGTTACTACATTATAAAAAATATATTTTTATGGCTCTATACATTTTTCCTCTTTATTAAAATGTCATATAATATTTTACCTAGCCTATTTATTCGTGGAGTGTACATGTTTTAAATCTTAAATTGATTTGTTAAATTGGCTTTAATACTGACTAAGGTAATGTATAGACACATTTTGTTTTGTATAACATCCTATAAAAAGTTTCATTTAAAAGAGAGATTTGTGAGGGGTGTACTGCAATTGTGCAAAATCACACTTTAAAAGACATTTTACAATTTTTTCCCCAAGATAAATGATGATAAAAGTAATTTATCAGCATATTTATCTGTAACACTTTATTTGATCTCTGCTACTACTTTATACTAACCTTAAACTTTTTTATTCTCGCATGTTCTGTCAGCTGACTAATATACAGTACCGTGGCTGAAAGAGAATACACAAGCAATTACAAAAAACGGCAGCAAATTAAGAAAAGATCTTCATCTGTTTGACGGCACACATGCTCCAATCCAATGCATTTTCTACAACGCAAACAAATTAATAAACAGTGTATTTTATCACAGCGCAAACAATTCCCAAAAATACACTGCATTTTCTTACAACACTTGCAAAAACAACAGAACACAATGGAAATGTTTCAAGTGGACCCAAAAATGTGATGGACACTGATGTGCCATGACTATTGCTCAGTGAGGTCGTAGGTGATCTTTGAAAGGTGATCTTTATGTTTGTTTAGTTTAATACCCTGATTTCCTTGTCTTTTGTATTATATTAACCTAAATAACCAAAAACCAAATAGACAGTTCGGTCACGGTTTAGGGTCCTCTTGAAACATTTCCATTGTGTTACACGCTATTCGAAAGTGTTGTAAGAAAATGCAGCATGTTTTCGTGAATTACGTTTTGAAAAAATGCAGTGCGTTATATTAATTTATTTGTGTTGTGAAAAAATGCAGCGCGTTTTACTAATTTGTTTGCATTGTTACACAATGCAGCACTTTTCTTAAAAATGCGTTTGCGTTGTGTGGACTTGCACCACGGATGCTGTCAAACGAATTAAGACCTTTTCTCAATTTGCAGGCGTTTTTTGTAATTGCCTGTGTTTCTTAAATTGCAGGACATTAAGCTCTCTCGGCCACCGTAGGCTTATTAAAACAATAACAATACATTCTGCATAATTAAATGCAATGATAGTAACTATGCCTAATTCTCATATTAACCCTAAACATATGCACGTACAAATATGTACTATAGTTACAGCAGATACTGTAGTTAATAAATATAGCTGAATTCTTTAACGTTTAAGTTGCACTGTAACAAATACACCATAAAAAAATAAAGTTCTTTAAAATTTGTTACAAATGAGTTTATTTTTGGTCGACTTAATTTGAGTGCAAGCACATCTTCAGAGCATTAAGGCTTGATTTCACAGACCTTCATGCCTTTAATGTCATACAGAGCACAGCAGAGGGTCTTTTTTAGAAGCACAGAGTCACAGGAGGAGCTGTGGACTAAGTGGCCTCCTGAAAATGGCTTTATGAGTTATGATCGCTGCAGGGCAAAGCTTACACCAACTCTCAAGAATACTAATATGGTTATTTTATTAAAATGAGTTTTGGCATTCTCTCTTTTAGCTCTTTTCGGGAATGAGAATGGGAGTGGAACATGAAAAGATGGTGTATAAAAATTCAAGATGGAATCAAAATGCATAATCAACTCACGCAACTCTAGTGCAACTACTAAGGAGGCTTTTTACTGCCGAATTATACTGGAGCAGTGCTATAATAGATATGTAAGCTGATTTTTGTTAGAAGCTTGAAGCCGAGGCTAAACTTTTAATAAAATATGACAAATAATTTGAAATGGGTTAAATCTTTTTACTGAAATATAATTTATATAGTTGATTGTTAAATATGGACTAAGAAAGCAGAGGAGAGTTATAATTTCACAGCAGCTAAAGCTTTGATGTATAAAACACTTCTTAGTGATGAAATTTTTCTATAAAAGTAATGATAACTATCACAACTGAGAACTCTATAGATAATCAAAGTAGCTAAACAAGACTTGTTAATATTAATCTACAATAAAGGCAAACAAAAGATGCTGACTCTAAACTTATCATGTTTAAACTTTTAAGTTTGGGCACTTAATGACCATTAAGATGAATTTTTACTGACATAATTTTACAGACAGAACAAAGAGAAAACAGAGGAAACAAAAGGACTTAAAAAGTGTCCACAAAATAGGACACATTATTATCTAGAGTCTGACTGAATAATGCTCTCTTAATAATGATCTTGATGCATTTATAATGTAATTCTTATTTCATAACTATTACAGCTGACCTCACAGCAGTTTTATTTTAGTAAACCAAAACTAAAGCCAATATATAACATGGATATATTGCATTTTACTTGCAGGGGTGTTCATAAGGCTGTCATAACACCTTTATGACCATGACATAACACATACATAAAGAATACTTCATGCATACTTTAGACAACTGTCACTAAAGGTCATTAGTTATGCCATTTATGTCATTTTAAAAGTAAATGTCATTGTTTCAGACACCTTTGATATGATAACTAGACAAAACAGTACCCAGATGCCTCCTAACTTTAGTCTTTCTCTTTGTTGTGAGAATTTGACATTATCAGTCATAAACAACACAACACAGTGGCTCAGTGGATAACAAAATAGCCTCACAGCAAGAAGGCTGGGTCAGTTGGCATTTCTGTGTGGAGTTTGAATGTTCTCTTCGTGTTCGCATAGGTTTCCTCTGCAAATAAACCAAATTGGCCATAGTGTATGTTCGTGAATGAGTGTGCATAGATGTTTCCCAGCTGGAAGGGCATTCGCTTTGTAAAACATATGCTGGATAAGTTGGCGGTACATTCCGCTGTGGAGACCCCTGATGAAAAAAGGCTCTAAGCCGAAAGAAAACTGAATGAATCATAAACATGATCGTCATGAAGCTATTGTATTTGTCTCATGGATATATATATTTTTTTCAGTGTAACAAAATGAGTTTGTCATCAAAATTTCTCATTAAATGTGTCATTACTATGTCAGATAATTGTATTATAATGTCATTATTATTTAATATTAATAACAATGTCATCTTTGCATTTTAAAATGACAACTGAGCAAATGACACTTGTGTAAAGTGGTACCAGGTCAAATATGATGTCAGTTAATTTAACATAAATAAAGAAAATCCAAATAATGATGGTGACGCAGTGGCGCAGTAGGTAGTGCTGTTGTCTCACAGCAAGAAGGTCGCTGGGTCGCTGGTTCGATCCTCGGCTCAGTTGGCGTTTCTGTGTGGAGTTTGTATGTTCTCCCTGCATTCGCGTGGGTTTCCTCCGAGTGCTCCAAAGACATGCGGTACAGGTGAATTGGGTAGGCTAAATTGTCTGTAGTGTATGAGTGTGTGTGTGAATGTGTGTGTGTGGATGTTTCCCAGAGATGGGTTGCGGCTGGAAGGGCATCTGCTGCGTTAAAATGTGCTGGATAAGTTGACGGCTCATTCCGCTGTGGCGACCCCGGATTATTAAAGGGACAAAGCTGATAAGAAAATGAATGAAATAATGATACTACAAAAATAACTAATGCACTGTACAATAAATAATCATACATATTTAATTATTGTTGCATTTAATTCATGCCAGCATTTAAGCAAAAACCTTGATTAGATATAGAGCTACATTTTAATTAGAAGACATCGTAATTTTAGACAGCAGAATAAATATATGGGAATATGGGAATGAGAGTGAAACATAAAAAGAGGCAGTGCATGAAAGTGCTGGAGTGAAATCACACAGCTAACTCTGTATCAATTAAACGTCTTTTGAAAATCTAGAAATGACTGTTGACTGCAGCGTTCACTTTGTAGGAGGCAATCAAATTAAGCTTTTCAAAAGTATACAATTTCATTTAATGTTTTCCTGGCGGAAGAAAGACAGAGAGGCAGCGAGAGAGAGGGATAGAGGGGGTATAGTGAAGAAGAAAAAAATCTTAAGTGTATATTATATGAATATCTTTAAATGAAAACATACATCATGTCTTTTCTGAGGTCAGACCTTGCATCAAAAATAAACAAAGTTTGTACGCTCAGACTGACATGCACAACATGAATCAATATTAAATTAGTTTTGGCCCAATAGAGCCAAGGATTGTATTTGAAGTGAAAGGAAAGAGACTACAAATCAAGGGGATTGGAGCAGAAATATAAGACAAGCACACATGAACAGACGCACACACACACGCCTATTTCACTCTTTGTCACTGGCTCAGTCAAGCACCTGAGGGATGATTAAGAGGGAGCCAGAAGAAAGAGAGTTTACATAAAGGAAAAGAGAAATAATCAGATGAGTGCTGCTCCACAGGTGGGTGAAGCCATTTAAAGCTGGATCAAAAACAGGCTTTGGCTGATCTAACTTTAATTTCGCTGGCACAGAAGATGACTACAGACACAGTGGCTGTAGAATCTCTTCATCATTTGTCTGTAAGGATGAGAAACATGGGTTTTGACTGGTTTTAAATGGTTAGTTTACCCTAAAATTTAAATTCTTTTATTAATCGAAAATCCTGAGACTTTGAAAAACATCATTAAAACATTACATGTGTCTTCAGTCATTTGATCATAAGCTTACAAAGTTATAGATACTTTTGTCTGTTCAGCACTGCGCACTGCACGCTGTTCTTGTGTTATGATGCTTAGGTATAAACTTTTCTAACATGTAATTACCGGCCACTTTTTTAGGTACACCTGTCCAACTGCTCTTTAGCACAAATTTCTAATCAGCTAATCACATGGTAGCAACTCAATGCATTTAGGCATGTAAACATGGTCATGGCGGTCTGCTGCAGTTCAAACTGAGCATTAGAATGGAGGGAAAACGTGATTTAAGTGACTGAACGTGGCATGGTTGTTGGTGCCAGACTGGTCTGAGTATTTCAGAGACTGCTGATCTACTGGGATTTTCACGCACAACCGTCTATAGGGTTTACAGAGAATGGTCCAAAAAAGACAAAATATCCAGTGGGTGGCAATCCTGTGGGAGCAAATGCCTTGTTGATGAGAGAATGACCAGAGTTGTTCAAGCTGATAGAAAGACATCAGTAACTCAAATAACTAATCATTACAACTGAGGTATGCAGAAGAACATCTCTGAATGCACAACATGTTGAACCTTGAGGCAGATGGGCTACAGCAGCAGTTGACCACGCCGGGTGCCACATTGTGTTAATGCCACAGCTTACCTTATTGTTGCTGACCATGTCCATCCCTCTATGACCACAGTGTACCCATCTTCTGATGGCTACTTTCAGCAGAATAACAAGTCATGCCATAAAGCACGAATCATCTGACTGGTTTCTTGAACATGACAATGAGTTCACTTTACTCAAATGGCCTCCACAGTCACCAGACCTCAATCCAATAGAACAACTTTGGGATGTGGTGGAAAGGGAGATTCGTATCATAGATGTGCAGCTGACAAAACTGCAGCAACTGCATGATGCTATCAATATATATGTCAATTCAGACCAAAATATCTGAGGATTATTATTTCCAGTAACTTGTTAAATCTCTGCTACAAAGGATTAAAACAGTTCTGAAGACAAAGGGGGGTCCAACCTGGTACTAGTAAGGTGTACTTAATAAAGTGTGTATAGCAGTTATAAATAAATATATATATATATATATATATATATATATATATATATATATATATATATATATATATATATATATATATATATATATATTTTTTTTTTTTTTTTTTTTTTTTTTAGATGCTTCAAAACTTTATGATTGAACAACTGAAAATACATGGACTGTTTTATTAATTTCTTTCAGGAGTTCATCAGTACTGTTGTTGTTTATGGAAGATGAGAGAGCTAGTTCACTAATACTTCACGCGAAAATGTAAATGAAACAAACTGAATAGAATGCTGTTTTGTTTGTGCTTTGATGTTTGATGAACTGTTCACAAGGATTAGATATTCAACTTCTTGGTCAGAGCCTGTGATAGTAATAAATACTTAGCGAGTTGTCTATTAGTAATGAAACAAAGACTTTCTTACATGTATGTCACTTGAATAAAACTTTTATTTTGAAACTTGCACCATTAAATTATGCCATCTTGTGGTCAGATTTTTTTGGTGCATGAACTTACAATATATTATGAGTATTTTCTAGTTGTTGAGTGTGCATGAGTTGTAGACTCGTTATTGTTGTGTATTGTCGGATTGATTGAATGCACTTAATAAAGTCCAATGTGGTTTTGGACTCAACTAGAAATGGCTGCTCCTAATAGAGGCAGTTTCAGATACAGCCCAATAAATATTTTGCTGGCAAACAACCATGTCTGTGACTCTTAGCCTGCTTTCATCTGGTATTAGCGTGTTTAAATGATCCAGTCACAAGAATTTTGTCAAAAAACTACACTTTTTTTGTCATTCTCTGCATTCATTCTTATATAGCCAACTATTGAATGAAAAAAAAACAATATTATGTGGTTTCAAGTATGATAATAAGCCCCTATTATGCATTCAAAAAGATCATATTTTGGTTTTGGTGGTCTCCAACAACAGGCTGATATGGATGCAAGGTCAAAAAACACTTTCATTGTTTTATAATATGCATTTATTTTTACTTAATTATGCCAAAGTCTCCCTTATAATTCGTTTAGTGACTCATTTGTTCCCAAACCCTTCCTTAGCGCGATGCTAATCTGAGCTGATTGGTCCGATGACCCAATCTATTGTGATTGGTCGACTGCGGTCAGTGTGAGACAAAGAGTACTACCCACTACAGCTTATCAACAATTTTGAAGTAGTCAGAGTGCAGAGGGTATATGTGAACCCAGTGTAGGAGTGCATTAAGGCAATGGAGTTGAATACGAGCATATTGCTTTATTTTTAACCATGACACACATTCAGTATTAATCCACGCAATGCCAAAAGCTGAACCATTTTGAATCCTGACTGCCACAAGTGTGTAGGAAAAACTGATGGTGGCCATAGCAACGACAAACGTCAGTAGATCGCAATTTCACTAATGCACTAAACAAATTGGTGTGTGTCGCGTTTTCAACGTGGTTTTAGACGGGATATGAGAATATAAATAGTTAACCAGATACAGTACAAGCCACGTGGAGTGGTTACAAGTAACAAAGTACAATTAAATACATAATTTGCAAGCTAGAAAAAACAAGGAGGCAACCATTTTAATCGCACTTAAGGTACTTACACATGTAAAAATGGAGGAAGGAATTGATCCATGAACTGTGAACTGTAAAGTTCCTGCCAATTTCAGACAAAGTGTCATACATCAATAGTCTTTTCTGATCCTTTCTTTAACACACAGCATGTGTAGATTGCACAAGCATTTGTCAGAAAAATGACGGGAACACAGCACTGGGCTGGGACTATAATGCTGATGTATTTTTGCAAAAATAAACTTCAACCACTGACTCTTTACAGCCTCATCTTTTGGTAAGGAAATTAACACTAACTTTTCCTCACACTTCAGAGCATAGTGTCTTTGTGACATGATTCAACTGGGATCTGCTACAATGTTTGTCTTCTTTTTCTTTCTACAGTGTTTGTGGGCAGGACATTGGAGGTTTCAATTTTCCCGGGTCTGTGCGTGCAACAAATTGGTGGGGCTTGAGTTCCATATCAACATCATGACGACACAGCTAAAGATTTGTTACCCCATCAATTTATTTGAACCACTCTGAGTTGACTCTTTTATAGATGAATCAATAGTTTAAAACAAAGCACACTTTCAGATTTAAGCCTTAGCTAGATATTTCACTTCACTTAGAGCTGTGTTATATACTGCAAGGAAGGTCATTTTCAAAAACCCATAATTGGAGCTCTTTAAATCTCAATTTGTTTTGGCATGGATCAACCAATTATCTGGTTCTCTTGTCACATATTGTCCCATAATTATCATGTTAGGTGTGGTATAAGGATGCAATTTTATTTTATCTGTTCACACACATTGAAGCAAAGAAGATAAGTAAATATTGGGGAGCAGCAGCTTATTTGCACTTACTGTAAAGAGACATTTATGGAAACAGCACTAAGAGGCGTATATTACAGTACGCATTGAGAAAAGGGCATAATAGGACACATTTAACCAATTTAACCAGGTGCTAAATGTGCCGAAATCCTTGAAGGATGTCACTTGGCAGACTTGGTTGTCAGATTGCAGTATAGTGCATCCTCCACAAACTAGCAATCAGAACCACACACTGCAGACATCACATGCCAATAAACAGCACCACCAGCATGTGCAATTCATTCGCACTGAAATCATTCCCACCCCCAGTGCACAGTTACAACGAGAGTGATTACAGCACAGAACACAATTCACTTGTTACTCATCTAAATCCTGCTTCATTGGTCTTTCCATCTCATCTCCCTGGACATGCGGAGGGAAACGTCTAGACATTATCACAATAAATAAATGAATCATATGAATAACTCAAAATGAAAAAAATGGCAGTGGTAAGAGGGCGTAATGCTGCTCTGAATAGATGATTTTTCTCAGTGATTGTGGTGGTTGGTGTCATAAAGAAACTATTACCAGAGGGTGCAAACTAAGAATGGAAGAATGAACAAGGATGATATGTGCACTGTCTGCACCACACTAGGCATTTAGCAGCGGAGATTGTGATGTCCTGCAGTTTTGAAACATGCTAAACAGACTCTGAGAGGCCCCTACAGGCACTGAGCAGAAAACAGTGGCTCCCTACTTCAGTGGCATATTAAATAAGAGGCTGGCAGGGCACTAGTCTCGAAGCCGCCGCACGTAGTGTTCTTCTGTCTTACTGTATGTCTCATAGTTACTGTAGAAGAAATTAATAATGAGGGAAAAGTTTGACTGTAGAAACTTTTACATTACATAACCTTCTCTGATTATATTCAGCTGCAAGGCTTAGTTATGTGTAATATGGATTTCTGTGGCTATATCAGAAGAACTTGTATATGGTGTGGCTTACATCAAATACTACCTCGATGCAAATGCTTGAAGCTTGTAATGTCGATTCTTGTTTTTCACAACATTTCTGATCAGTACAATTCATGCTTCATGTTTCATTACGCCCCATTCATCATCTTCCTTTTTTTTGAGTGTATTAATCAGTACGTTTGGCTTGTTGTGTAGCGAGCATGGCTGAGAAGTAAGCTTATTCTGTAACATCTGCTAATTATCCTTGCTTTCTATTTCATACAGTCTGTTTGATCTGCTGTCCTGTGGTGTATGAACACGCGGCAGCAGGTCTGCCAGCAGAGAGGCTGTATTTGGGGCATGAGAGGGCAATCGTTCCACACACTGCTTCACCTTATGGCTCTCCCCAAAGGTAGCCCAGCTTACCGGATATCTGCATGGTCGAAGTTCTCAAAAAATCAATTTTTGAGTCTCTGAAAATCAGTAGGAGGGAGCCAAATCACCTCTGATCCAATAAGGAACAAACCATGCAGGCTCAGTTAAAAGTGATCGCTGAAGAAATGTGACCAGTCCATAAATTTATTCTATGCAATTTTTATATTCACATCTGTCCTTTCCAGTCACTTTAGAAATAAGTGTTTTCTGACGACAGGAAGGGTATTGTGTAGGACACTTTGTGCTCCATAACCATACCCAGACCATCATAGGCATCTTTTGTCATGGTTTCCAACATGAAGTGCACTCCAAAAGAAAACTACATTATATTTTGTGTGACTCACAATGCAATTGAATGCTACATCAAATGTCATCTTGTAAGCTTCGCATAATTTTTTTTACATCACTGCATTTTCAAAGAAGGCCTATCCAGCAGGACACAGCTTTGCCTTTATTGTGCAGGGTTTATTAAAGGGCAGGATCAACACAGTTTGAATAAGAAAGTGGAGATATGAATCACAAATCCGTGTAGTCTTGCATAGTAGAGCTGCTGTTTGCCAGAGCAGACGACTCATACCAGAGAGAGTTAATTAGTGCAAAAGTGCAGTTGTGTTATTGGGCCACTGCTGGCAATGAGGGGCATCATTAACACAAACTCCCAGTCCCTCAGATCTGAGCAGTGGAGCACCATTCATTTGAAACAAAGGTGTGTTAACATTCACTGAATGTGACGTGTATTATGCCATTTTCTGCAGGGGCTTTTTTAGAGGTGGGTAAATGCCAATTCAGCCACAATCTACCTCCAGGCAAAATGGCAATCGCTGCTCCTTGTCTCGGAAAAATGTAAAAGTCTCAAGCTGCAAAAGTCTAAAGTCAAAATCTAGACCTTAAAAACACTAATGACAAAACTGCCATTTCTTGGAATGACATTTAATTTATTAATATTCCCATGGCATTATTTTACAGATGAAAGTATGTTTGATTCTACCAAAAATAAAAGTGAATAAAAAGCATCTTAAACATGTACGAACAATCAAGTGCATGTTATTTGTTTTTACTTACATTACAAAGTATGAATACATAAATACAGTTCAATATTTTACACTTTAAATAGATTGAAAAAAAAAAAACATTATTGCATGTCCACACTACAGCTGAGCAAGTCCAAACTCACTCTACCCTACCAAACAACACAGAAAAAAAGTCTTTAAAATGGGACATCTGCACCCAAAGTAGTGGACACTGCTAAATCCATTAGGAGATACAATAGCTCAATCACATGCTGTATTTCTGCATCAAATAATGCCAATTTGCATATTCTAAAAACAAACAAACAAACAACAACAAAAAAAAACCATCTCAAAATCTCAATCTCAATCTCAATCTTCAAATCTAAAATTTATTCTAAATTTTCATGTACATTTAGTTTAGTTTAAGACTGTTCAGGGATATTTCCCCTAGTTCTTTTGAATACCTTTTGAATACTCGCTGAGTAACATAACTGTAAAATTAAGCTGATTATAGTTATTACTAATTGAAAAAAGCATTAACGCTCTAATTTGACTAAATTTCAGCCAATCGCTGAATGGGCTTAACTCCTAATAAATCACAGTGCACTGAGGCAGGAGAGGTTCATCTGTGTGTTAATTCAGGGAGAGGACACATATACGAAGAATGATAAATAATAATAAAATGTAAAATGTCGCCTTATCTTTGAGTCAACAATGTAACAAATAAAACAAAAATAAATCACGGCTGAACAGGACCTTTGGCAGAGAGAACCTAAACATCTCAAAAGTTCACAGCACATTTGCAGTCATTTTGTAAAAAAAAAAAAAAAATGTCAGAACTATAATCTTTTTGTTTATTCAAAATTTCCTTATAATTCTGACCAGAGCTAACTGGTTGGTCCAGGGTGGCGCTGAAGGTCCTGGCTGTGGAACAGAGGGTGTAGTAGGGGGTGGATCTGCAGGGTACTGGCAGCAGCGACGGCTGCAGCAGCGGCAGCAGCCATGGGCATTGGACTAAGCATTGCAGGGAGCAGAGAAGTGGGAGGCAGGGGGTGGAGAGTCAACCCAGAAACATGATGGTGAGGGTGAACTGGATGGAGGGATGAGGCTGGGATCAGTTGGAGTGGCTGAGCTGCCAACACAGTTGCAGGGGGCGCAGGAAAGAAGGCAGCAGGGATCGAAGGGGCAAAATGGGGCAGAGAAAGGGAGTGATGAATGGTAGGTAAGAGGGTAACAGGGGAACGGTGAGGAATGATAGAGGAGGTTGGAGAGGATGGCTGAAGTATGCTGTATGGCATACAGGCTGAAAGTGCAGTCTGGTTGAGTGGCTTTGGAGCTGGTATTGGTAAAGTCATCTCCTCAGATGCTTGCTCTTGAAGGTGCTGCTGCTGCATGTGCTGCTGGGCCTGGAGTTGAAGCAATCTGTACTTTTCAATTTCATCATCAGTGAAGGTGATTGGTTGTTCAGAAAGGGGAGGAGTGGTACGTTTTGAACAGTGAATCCCTGCAATTTCTGGATGGTCTGCTTGGCCTCTGACAGTATGCTTCTGAATATTGTTTAAATCAGAAGCTAAAGTAGCACAGAATTCTTTCGATCTATTCTCATTGGTAGTTTCAAGACAAGTATGGGCCTCACTGGGATTTTGGCCATTTCTGTCTTGCAAGCATTCTGGATTCTTGATGCCGATGTGAGGCATAACTTGTGGATTTGATACGGGAGTTGAGGTTGTTTGAACCTGGCTACTAATACTGGCACCTGCATCTTTATTAATCCCTCTTTTTCTTGCCCCATTCTTAATAGATGGTAATTTGCCAATTAGTGGAAGTGAGAGACAATGTCCTTTCTTTAATTTAAAATCCTTCTCAACCAATGGATCTGCTGCTATTGTGTTAATCTTGTGTGTAACATCTTCCTTCTCTACACCTATGTTTAAGGAATTAGACTGTGTGCAATGGTTACTAGTGGCTAATGGTGGTAAATGGCTTCTCTTTCTAAGAGGAGAAAGGGAGGATTTGGTCTTGACCAATCTCTCAGAAGGCAATTCAGAATGTTTCTGGCTCTGTCTCGTAGGTGATGGTCTAATTTGGCAATTAGATGACCAATCCCCACTAAGATCAGAGATGCTAGTGCTACTAGAGGAACTGGGGCTACGAATGGGCACTGGCTTGTTATACCACCTGTCTTCACTTCTTTCTGGACTTGACCACTGAAATTCTTCTCTTTCCCGATGCCTCCTACCTACAGGACTAAGTCTGTCATTGTACCACCAGTCCCTGTCATCTTCCTGAGGTTCGGGGCTGTCATAGACTCTGTAAAACAACTGTCTGCCTGCATGTTGAATTCTGTGCTCTCTATGTTTATGGTTCTCAAAAAATGGTTTGTGCCTTCTCATGCCGTACCTCTCATGCTGATCTGGGCCATTACAAATAGTTGAATATCTTTGCTTATTGTAGATGTACGAGTCTGCGTAATCCCAACTTTCTCCTGTATCTTCAAAATCTCTACATGGACTACAACTGTAGTGAGGGACATTGTTTGAGGAACCTCTAAAGTAAGACCTGGGCTGACTGTGCTCCTTTCTCAAAGGGTATAGATAGTTTGATCTTGGGGAGGTGGAGCATCTTCCCATGTGGTACACAGGCCACTCTCCATCTGAGGTCATGTCTGACAGGCCACCCCATGACCCAGATTTGTCACTGGTGGGTGTTGAGGCAGCATCCCTCTTTGACTCGTAGGCATTGTCATACCAGCGATAATTATCCTCTCTTCCTGTTGAGTTGTGAGCAGAATATGGCAAAGGCCTCCGCCTTACCAAGCGTAGCGCAGACACAAGCCCCCTCATCGTTTGACATTTCTTTTTTTTACGTGCCGGGGCGGAAAGCGAGCTTACAACAATGCTTTTGAGGCTGTGCTCTGGGGTGTCACTTTCATTTGAAGTCTCATCTCTCACTGATCTTTTCCTTTTTCCCAGCTTGTGCCTCCTCTCTGTGCACACTTGCTTGTTTTGTGACGTGTCGGTTGGAGTGCTTTGGAATTCAAAGTGTCCTCCAGCTTCTGTCTGTGAGCAGGTTTTAAATGCGCAGCCTGCTTGCCGGATCCTGACAGCATCTAATTTACGCCTACGTCTTTTCTCCTTTCTCCTGTGTTTGGGTTTCTTTGGTTTTAAAATGCCTAATTTATCTCCTGGAACATTCAGTGTTTGTGGCCCAGCTCTGTCATTCTGGACTGCGAGCTTGTCAACAGCATCAAGATTTACCTCCTCAGCCTTTGTGCTTTTGTGTTTGCCCTTCTTGTGTTTTAAATAGCAGCAAAGAGGGTTACAGCTGAAAGATACACGTGGCTCCTCAGAAGTGAACTGAACCAGCTCAAATGGCCATTTTGTCACATTTCCATCCTTGCTAAGTACATTAAGAAAGGAACCTGTATTTTCATCTTTGCAAACTCTTTTATATTCCACTGTCTCTTTTTCTGGCTCACAGTCTCTCCCATTCTGCATAATAGGCTCTTCACTGCTTCTCTGTGTATAGTGGTGTGAGTCTTTCTGTATTTGGAGTTGGCTATGGGCCATAGTGCCCTGTCCATCTGTGTAAACAGTAAGGCTGGGGCACTTGAGGCATTCTCTCTCCTCTGATCCCCCATAAGCCCCCTCTGCCCTGGGTCTCTGCCCCCCATCAAGCAATCTGTCTTCTGAACCAGCTGGCTTCCAGTCTGCTCCAGGACTCTGTGTGTCAGGACACCCCAGCTTTTCTGGCTCACTTGTGCTGTAGTTTGCCTCAAAGTCATTACTCTCCACATGTTTCTCTTGTGCTTCCATTTGCAGTGTTTGAGAGTCTCCATCCACCCAGTCCAAGGTAGGAGGATCATGGGACAAATCATGGTCATCATTACTTGGGGTTCTGGGTGAGCTCGAGCAAGACCAGAGGGCCTCCAGGGCAAGCCTGTGCCTGTGGCGCTGGAGCTCTTGATAGTCACTAGCCTCATCAAGTCCATCACTAAACACAGAGGCACAGGAGTCAAGCTTGAGTTGAGCTCGCCTGGAGAAACAGAATGAAACCCCTGCTCTGGGGCTCCGATGGCCTGCAGAGGGTTTTGTCAGTAAGGGATGTTTTTCGTGACATGCCTGCTGAAGTGTGGGAATACGAGTGGAGGACAAGCCCTTCAATGAGACGTTTGTGGAGATAGGAGTTGAATTTTGGACCAATGATGTAGTTGGTTTTCTGTCAAACTTGCTACTGCCCGCGGATGGGATTTTAACTTGATCCTTATCCTTGTTTGTAGACCTTAATTTTAGACCTTTCTTGTCATCACTGCTGGCAAGAACAGAAGACAGAATGTTGTAATTAGACATTGCACCATTGTTGAAAGGTCTCTTTAAATAAGATCAATAGTGCATGCATTATATTAATAAAACATTTACCACACACAGAATTAAAAGTGCACAATGATTTACCTGTCTCTTTGCTGTTTGAGTTGTGCAAGCTGATGCAGTCGTTTCAGAGCACGTTTCTGCTTTTTTTCATCTTTCCAAGACTTGGAGGAAACATTCCGTGCAAATTCTCTCTGCTTCAACTCTTTCAGCCTCTGTAAGACAAAATGAACAGATGAGAAGTTCTGAAAATCTAAAGTCTCCCATAAAAAGAACAATTGTTTGGCTATATAAAGAACCTAATGAATTTTACATCAGGAGAAAAAAAAGAAACAAAAGAATCAAGGTCTAACCTAGCGTACAATTGAGAGAAAACAATAAAAAAAATAATCCCTTTAAGAAAAAAAAAACACCTCTTTCTAATTCTTCTGCTAACAGAGCCTGTGCAGTCCATCAGTTTTCCACATAAAAGGCTCCTTTGAAAAGGCATAAACCTCACCGATGGATGCCTGTCTATTTATCACAATATCCCTTTAGGGCAGAGGAGAAAAAAATCGAAACAAAGTAAACAGAAAATCAGCAAAGCCTAAATACAATCACAAAACAATAAAAGTGTCAGCGGTGCCAGAATTTGTTCTGTAGACATGAATGGAAAGTCACATGAACACAGCCAAACACCTTTGACTTCATTCAGCAGGGAAATAAAACTGAAAGCCATATTTGGCTTGACTCATGTGAGGCAGTGAAAATGTAACAAACACTGTATCCCTTACTTCTCTGCTCTTCAAGACCACCATTCCTCCATACTGCATGTACATACTGTAGGTGTACATGTATATTTTCATCAGGTAATAAAAGACATTTACACATAGGAGTTAGGAATTTATTTACTTGGTATAGACCCTTTTCGCATTTTTGGGTTTCTCAGTAGCGGAAGGCATCATGGTTGGATATACTTAGAGCGTAGTGAATGAGAGAGTACAACAAATAATTGTTCAATCCTATTTACTGAAATAATATCAGAAAAAAAAGCCCACGAGGGTGTTATCAAGACATTCAGAAATTGTGTGAGACTGACGATGGCAGTCAGAGGAGAGAATAATGTCAAATTTACTGTCATGCCCCCATAGACATCAGAAACGCCTCGCAAAAGTGGCAATTTGTTTTTTGTAATTTGACACAAAGATAATTTAATACATTCATAAATGCATATAAATGTTCATCCATTTCTAAAAAATCTAAATATTACAAACGTTCAAGGATTTAAGATTATGATGACCATTAAGGCATCATAACAGTCTTGTTGTGAAAATGGTCCATTAGCCAAACTGTAGAATGATTTTATGAGCGCATGGTTGCACACACACCATATCAAGATTTTTGTTGTGGGTGTGAAAAGACTGCCAAGAGGAGGACAGTTCCCCTCTGCTGCATGGTGACAAGCACTGACAGGGAAAAAAAAATGCGTATCTGTGAGAAGTTAGCAAGCTAACTCCCAACAGAGCCCACTGACTTTACACAGCAAAACACACTAATGATGCCTGCTTCAAGGGAGCTGCACAGAAGAGAGTTTTCAGAGCATACACACACCACTGGAACCACAAAAATGTCAGTGTACACTCAAATAAAATAAAAAACTCCACCTTCCAAAAAAAACAACACTGATATGGTGGCGAAGCAAAATAACATTTCATTTTTCAGGAAAAAAACAGAGAATTCTGAATTCAAACCTAATTCAGCAAATACTTTCTCATTCATAAATACATTTGCTGATTTCTTTTCAATATTTCAAAAAAGGTTCTAAGTGAATAGTTGAGATTCATTCTGTAGCAGCATCACAAGTTAATATACATGTGGATGTAAAACTGCTGTAAGTAAATAGCAAAAGGAACACAGAAAGAACGAGAAAATGTTAATAATAATTTTCATTTTCCTCAAATTCTGACTCTGCTTTTCAAAAAAATAAAATAAATAAAAAGTGTGAGTGCTGTTTCTTTCTATAAACCATTTCAATGTGGTCATGTCATTATCCAATGAACCTTTACTGCTTGTTCTCAAACGACTTCAAAATTGTAGTAGTAATTCAATCATAACATTAAAAGATCTGTCATAACATTATCAATATGTTTACCTTTTTGTACTCTTTGTAGCCATGGAAATTAAAAATATAAAACAGGAAATACATTCAGGCCATTTTTATTGTTTACAGTATATCCCTAAAAATGGTCTATAATGTTATAGTACGCAATAGAGGTGTGAAAAAATGCTTACTCGATGAGAAAGGATGACACATGCGAGTGGGTTCACTAGAATGAGATGAGATTTTCACACAGTTTTAAGAAATCTTCAATGATGAATCAAATTAATGGAAATAGTATTTTATTCAACTTAAAATATATATCACAAAACGCAAACCTGTGTGTTTTTTATCAACTTGTAATTAATGTAATTTTACTTCTATTTAAATTAATTATATGCAGTAGAGGACATGCAAACTGTACAATATTTTACAAATATATGTGAATGGAAAATGGGGTGATGCAATGGCGCAGTAGGTAGTGCTGTCGCCTCACAGCAAGAAGGTCGCTGGGTCGAGCCTTGGCTCAGTTGGCGTTTCTGTGTGGAGTTTGCATATTCTCCCTGCATTTGCGTGGGTTTCCTCCGGGTGCTCCGGTTTCCCCCACAGTCCAAAGACATGCAGTACAGGTGAAATGGGTAGACTAAATTGTCCGTAGTGTCCGAAGTGTGTTTGTGAATGAGTGTGTGTGGATGTTTCCCTGAGATGGGTTGCGGCTGGAAGGGCATCCACTGTGTAAAAATGTGCTGGATAAGTTGGGGGTTCGTTCCGCTGTGGCGACCTCGGATTATTAAAGGGACTAAGCTGAAAAGAAAATGAATGAATGAATGAATGAATGAATGAATGGAAAATAGTATTTTTATACCATTTGAAATATTAGCAAAATTGAAAACAGATTTATTTTTATTCATGCATTTATTTATTTTCTTTTTGGAAAATAAATAAAAACCCCCCAGCTGAGGCTAGAACCAGCAACCTTCTAGCTTTGAGGCAATTTTGTTACCCACTGTGCCATTGTGATGCCCTATTTTTATCCAACTGAAAAAAAATTAAAAATTCACAAAATGCAAACTAATTTAGTTGCTTTTTGAAATCAACATGATATCCTATCACATACATTTTTTTATCTCAAAATATTTGCAACAAAAGGTATTTTACTTCTATTTTAATGAATTATATGCAGTAAAGGACATGCAAACACAGCAAAACAATGCTAAAAAACTTTACTGACTGGCTACTCCCTTACAATTTCACATGGAAAAATCAAACTCCTTTCCACAAACTTAACTTAAAAAAAAAAGAAGTGCAATTTTTGGTATTTCATTTCTTAAATTTGTACCAGTTTCACTTTAATTCAGCAACAATTTATGGCCCCGTGACTAGCTACTAGATGCGAGTATAAAGTAAGGGCTGATAGGAAAGTGTTGTAGTGGAATTTAAGGCCGTACACAAAATGAATTTAGTATTTTTTTTCTGGACAGTATATATGTGTTCGGTGACGATGAAGGCATGAGCAATCCTGCCTCCAATCTTCAGTGCTAATTTCACCCTCATGCTTCATCATGAACTCACGAGACAACTTTTCACCTCGACGAAAAATCTTGTCACGATTTAATTTCGCAAGATCTCGTCACACACCATGTGATACAAGTATCTATTGGATGCCTACCAAAAGATGCTGCCTAATAATTAGAGACCGAGCTCAGGAATGCATTGTCTGATCTACCTCAAAATCCACAAGTTTTCTAAAAGTTCTGACCTGAACATTGTTACATGTCAATATCCAGTTACAGTTATAGCACCACCTGCTTGCAACAGGAATTGACATGTTTAACAGTATAACAATCTTTTCCTATAAATTTGATAAGATTGAAGCCAAGTTTTGTCAGTATAATCCAAAGGCCTTTGTGATGTTAAATAGTAAAGTGCCAGAGTTTTCGTCGAAGGGCGAGTGCGTGGCGCACTGACAAAGTTCAGTGTTTCGCCATGGAGGAGGAAGTACTTATAACTCAAAGCCACACATTGTCCAAACTGCCTGAAAATTCACAGGTTTGATGAGATTCCTCTGCTGAAGACATGTACATGCTAAAATTTAGTCAAGTTATAGCACCACCTGCTAACAGAAGGAAGTTTGGCATAAATCTATAATTTTATCAGATTTTTAAAGCATTTATCAGTCCACTGTTCTCTGTCATCCTAAGACCCCCGGGCAGCAGTGAACCCGAGTGCGAGGTCTATTTTATTGCTGCATGCAGCTTTAATTGTTGCATTTTAAAACACAAGACAGAGGCCACTGAAAAAAAACACTGAAAACATGTCTCAAAATGTTTTAAAGTTATGATTAGTTAAGATAAGTTAGATTAGTTATAAGTTTATAAAGCATGATGGTCAAATTGCCCATCTAGCACAAGTTTACATTGTAAAACTATGTAAATAAGCAAAACAGTGAATAAGTGGATGACCATGAAATGCATTATTCACCAGTTTACAGAACTTTACAGAAGTGACTTATGTGGAAAGCACTAGAGTAAACATTGAAAAATTTTGCATACCACACCAAAGCATTAAAATCTGAATTTATCCATAGTCCATTTTTATAGTACTGTTTTAGGTTATCATATAAACCATTATACATGTACATAAGCCAAGTTACAGTACATAACACATGGTCATTTTCTAAACCTCATCACACATCTCCAAGAAATTTTCTAGAAAACATGTATGAGAATGATAACTGATTACTTTTTGTTTTTGGGAGTGAACTATTTAATTATGCACTAAACTTTATTTAAAATAATTAATCTCACCCTTGCCATCTAGGTTTGTTTTTTTCCACGACTCTAACTAAAGTCTGACAGAAATAAGCTGCATTTTATGCTTCTTAAAAACACCAGGTCAGCCTCTTTTTTTAATTAACAAGCATTTCAGAAAGCACAGCTCTTTCTCTTTCTCTCTTTTTTATTGATATTCTTTACAGCCTGAAAACATGATGATGTCTTTGACAGAATGAAATGTTTATGGTATAAACCCATTTCACGACTGATATGATTGATAAGGCACATTAAAGCATTTGCCGCTAATGTTGATGAGCAAGTCTAAACGCTCTACTCATAATTAGTTTTGGATATTCTCATATTCATGATGCCTTAGATTTCGCCCTTCAGAAGATAATTTAGAATTTCAATGAAACATCTGCCTCATGAATAATTGACAGATAAGGAAGAACAAAAGACTATTTCAACCAGCCAATGGAAAATATATTTTAAACTGTCAAAAACAACTCTTGTTTGGTGAAAAAATCAGGAACATTATATATAAAACTTCCTTTTCTACACAAGTAGAGTAAATTAAGTGCTCCAGTTGCTCCAGCGGCATTGACTGCAAATAACAAACATGCACTTTAACCCTGAGTTGTGTTGGGATTAATGAGAATTTGAGGTGAAGAGATGCTCTAATTGACCTCTGACCTCCAGTCAATTAAATCAATTCTGTTGTGTGCTAATGATCAAACACTGACGGGTTAATCAATGTGGAAGAACAGAGCTTTGTCTGCATGTGGTGTGTAAAGAGAGACCCTTTAGCATATTATTGATGTATGTGTCTTTTCACTGCAATGTGAAAAAAAGCCCATTAAGATACTTTTATAAGCTTTCACCAGTGGTTGCTATTCACAATGTTAACAAGTAATGCAGCATCTTGCATCTTATACAGTGCTTGTTCCTTTGATATCTGCATCTCAAATGTTCTTAGATTCACCGTCTGAGATAACAAACCTCAAAGGGTTTTATGTTGCTACTAAAAAACCTCATGTTAATAGACCCTAAAGGAATCCCATCAATACGTGCAGGGTAAAGAGCCTATATGAGAGATATAAAGGCACTATAGTGGAAACTAAGGCCGGTGTGCAAGGCGTTTCAAAGACAATAAAAAGCTGTGAACTGCACACAGCATAAGGTTTTCATTAGTTCTCTTTTTCATGGTTAACCCTCTGTAAAAAAGATAAAAACTGGATGTGTTTATTGGTGCTAGCCTGGTGGGATCACACCAAATGGGTGAGAAATAAAGAGGAGGAACAAATATGCTCTGTTGACCATGCTACTCTTATTTGCACTCATTCTCTTTAGGAAAAGGTTGCGCTGATATGTATGTTATTATAAAAGCCTTCATCTTACTCACCAATAATGTTTAGTAGGTGATAAATGCACTGAAAATGTATTTAAGTGTTTGTCACTGTGTCAGAACAGGGACACTTTATATGTAAATATATGTAATTTACATAAAATACATACTTTTATGTAAATTTGATCATTACACAAAACATTGTTTTACAAACAGCAACTCCATTTCCCTGGCACAATTAGCACAGCGCCTGGAAGCAGGTGGAACATTTGAAAGATGTTTTCTATCGATCATAGCAGCTGTAATTCATCAGACGATGATCAAAAGTCAAGTACATTTTAGAATGTTTAACAACCGGTTCAAGCATCTGAATGACAGTGGTAAAGGATCTCTGTGGGTCACGGAAATAAATGGCAAGCAATACAAGAAACTGCACAGCGAAATGCATATTTACAGAGACATTTTAAACATTTTCTTGGAATAAATAAATACTACATGCAAAATTCTTTCAGAGAGAGGGAGAGATTCCAAGTGTTGAGTGTTAAGATACATGTCATTTGGACAACTAGATAAGTGTAATATGTCTGGTGGATGGAATGACAAAACAAATGCCCTGTTTACACCTAGTATGAAGATGTATTTCATCAATCCAACCACAAGTGGATGAAGCTACAAAATACGTAATAACAGGTTATAAAACATTTTGACCACTTCCAGAGATTTGAATTTGCATTTTATCAGACTGATTTCACAGAGTAAACAACAACCCTATTAACCTAACACATGATCATAATAGCTGTGTCTCATTTCAGAGGCTGCATCCTCTTCAAATGCGAGTCTTTCGAAGTCCACACAGGCCGAACAGAGCATTTTGAAATGAGATGGTCTAGCCTACAGATCATCAGGCAAGCATAACAGCTGCTGTTAATAAGCGCTGATATAATTTGTAATCACTTTTTTTCAAAGTGATTTTAAAACTTATTTTAAGTGATCCGAAGGCCAAACAAGGTATACAGAAGCTGGAAATATATTTCCATTGATTCATATATGTATACATAAACATTTAAACGGTCTATAAAATCACTCTTTAGTAAGACATGTCACACTCTTTTTGTTTTTAACATGTGCTTAGATATCCAAGTAAAATAAACTAAATTCAAACATTTCAAGTTTTCTGTTAAAGTTAAAGTTATCTGTGTTATGAATCTTGGGGCATTCGAGGCCACAAAGGATCCACTGGTTTTGTCCTTCATTACCTGGAAAACGAAGGACACATTTTGAGGCTGCGTTTGAAGTAGCCTTCAAATTTTTTTGAAACGAGACAGCCTTAGTCTCGCCTTGATGACGCAGCACATTTTGAATGCATCCTTTGAAGGATGCAGCCTCTGAAATGAGACAGCTATAGTTCCATGTTGTGGAAAACAAAACAAAACAAATAAAAAAATAACAAAACAAAACAAAAAAAACAAAACGGGTCTGTTCTTCGTACCAGATCTTGGATGTTTTAATCTTGATAACTGATCTCTGGCTAATTTGGTTCTCCAAACAATTTTGCGAATCAGATTAAAATGTTTGGATGAACTAATCTTAGATCGCTGCATTTGTGTTAAAGGACAGTTCGATCCTCAAAATCACGGTCAACAATGCAACGATTATTTATTTGATCAATTTTTTTTATTAATTTATAAAAAATAATTATTGTTAGGATCAAACAGACATTTATTAGAATGGAATTTAAGATACAAATGCGTATAATTTTAAGGTACTGATCCAGCTTTAGTACAATTTCAATATAATAATAGACATGCACAACATTCAACTGTTTTTTGTTTGTTTGTTTTTTTATATATATATATATATAATTTATGCTGTCAAGCACGTTTTGACAGCTTATAGGCCGGTGACTTAATGCTTTGCAAAAGTTGCAGACACCTTTACCAATATCAAAATGCTTTTTTTGAATCAAAATGAATGTACATTTTTTACGCCGATTAAGAAATAAAAATAGGCCTAGGCTACTATAAGAAAATCTGATCTAAAATGTAAAACTAAATAAATTGTTAAATACTCTTAACACATGAAAGAGTAAAGCATGCAGCCTACTACAACTGTGGAAAGTTATTGCGTATCATATTTAACAAACTATTTACTACGGATTTTATGTAATTTTGCTTACATGGATAATTGAATATTAATCAGATAATGTCATTACGTTGCTGTGCCAATCATTCCATTGCTGATCATGATTTAGAGGATTGATAGATCTGTCCTTCACAGCACACACAGAGATCTTAGATCAGTTCATCAAGACATTCTAATCTAATTCGCGAACTTGTTTGAAGAACCAAATTAGCCAGAGATCAGTTATCAAGATTAGTAGATCAAGGATCTGTCAAATCCTCTTAGATCATTTAGGCGAGGTACAAAGAACAGACCCCTGGTTTGATCTGCAAGACCTGTTCCTATGACAACAACTCTCAGATGAGAGAGAAAATTCCTGGATTGTGTCAAATCTTCAATAACCAAATCCAGCTAATTTCGGTAATCCATGTATTAGAACAGACCCCGAAGCAAAGCAAAGCAAAGCAAAGCAAAACAAAACAAAACAAATAACAAAACAAAACAAGAAAATAAATAAAAAAAAAACTAAACAATTAAAAGGGTGCAACGACAAAAATGATATGGACAAACTTGAAATAATATGGACAAAGCTATGAAATAGCTTCATGTCAGAAATTGAAGTAACAAAAATTGGGATTCAAATTGCCTATATAGATTCATTTGCATTTCTTTGCACTATACATTGGAATGACACTACCCAACCAGCATTATTTTAAACATACATTAACATATAGTACAGGTCATTGAACAGCTCACACATGTAAACATCTCATCCTTTTGATTTCCCCTGCAAAAATAGTTTCCATTCACCCAGATGTACTGTAATAGTTAGCCCGTACATCATTCTTTTTTAATCGTTTTCTTAAAAATGCCCCATCTGTCTTTCCTACTCATTTTCCA
Source organism: Danio rerio (assembly GCF_052040795.2). Lineage (NCBI taxonomy): Eukaryota > Metazoa > Chordata > Actinopteri > Cypriniformes > Danionidae > Danio > Danio rerio. The sequence goes on along the minus strand of NC_141036.1, from coordinate 32,302,050 downwards.
AGTCAGGTAGATACTGCTTTAATATATGTCCTGTCTACTTTCTGTCAACTTCCACATTATATCACAACCTTGAGCCAACACACACTTTCCTGAAAAACAAGCCTTGAGTCATGATCACACTGTCCTGCACTTTACTTTGCCAAAAAAATGAGTAACGCTATGCAAAAAAAACAAACAGAAAAAAAACAAAACATATGACCTGAGTATCAAGCAGCATTCTATCACATTACAAACACATTTAACACACACACACACACATAGTCATTACACTAACCAGTGATTTATACACAAGCGCAGGTGCAATGCTAGTGTGAAATCTGGTCTGACAGCTGATGCAGTCTGTGAACTCGGGTCTCGCTGTAGATATTAGCAGATTTGCCATTTTATCACTGGGACATGAGCAGGCTGTTCCCTAATTGGCTGAAACATCTCTGTCCACCTCGCAGAGCTCAGACATGGAGGTGTCACCTTGTAACATTTCACCGGGAACAGGCCTACAAAGAGCAGGATTTCTGTCGGTTACTTTTTATTTTTTTGCAGCACAAATTTGAAAAGTCATTGTGGTTCATCTGCTCCCTTCGGATTGGGCCATGCAGACAGCTGTCATCTTTACAGGCTTCAGTGCCAATCATGGCTGCCTTGTTCAATCATTTAACTCCAATGCAGATTTTCCAGCAAAAATGACGGTTAAATTCGCACACCAGGGTCTCCTTTTGAAAATTAACCATGGTTTTATTTCAGTAACCACAGTTAAAGTACAGTACGATTTTTATTTGTTATAAAACTACAGTAACTACAAAATGAACTATAGTTTTACGTTGATATTTGAAGTTAAAAAATAGTAACTGCAAAATTAAGGATAATTTTACTATGGTAAATTGAACCGCAAATCAATCAAATATGGTATTTATAAACAAACATGGTTTACATTTTCTTCCAAATGAGATGGAATTGTTTAAATGTTTATAATAAAATCTGTACCATAGAATTTAATGTGTTATTTAGTTTTTCAGAAACGTTATTGTATAACTTTTGGTAAATGTAATACAACCTGCTTTGATTGCTTTCATGGTCAGAGGGTGGGAAAAGGAGCACGACAGGATTGGAGCAGGAACACAGGGGAAGCATTGACGAGTGAACAAAACAAAACAAAACAAAACAAAACAAAACAAAACAAAACAAAACAAAACAAAACAAAACAAAACAAAACAAAACAAAACAAAACAAAACAAAACAAAACAAAACAAAACGTGCTAAAGAAAGACACATAGACAAAATGACAACAAATAGCCCAGATGATCAAACAGAGGACATGACAGAAACCATGTGCTAAATACAACACCATTACAAACAGAATGCAAGACACGAGCACACGATAAATGAAAACACTTATTGTGCACTCACACATACAAAGTGCATGTGCAAAGTCCAACTCAGTGCTAACAGAAACTGAAACCAACTAGACTGAGACACTGAGAATGAAACACAACGCTGGATACAGAACAAACACAAACATCTGGGCGAGAGCGCACATCCTGAGCACACCCAGATCATAGCCTGAGTGTGGCCAAAACAGTGCTCTTACAAGAAATGGGGACAGACAAGAAAAGAATAACGCCCCATTCACACGGGGATTCATGTTTCAACGCTTGACAGAGAGCGTGTCAGAAGTTGGGGCTGATCGTCATAGAAGCGTCAGCCAAAGAAATTAGTCAGCAATAGGCCACTGTCTGAGCTGGTGTATTTGCATACAGCGATCTGATTGGCTGAAGCTTCTGTCGGCGCTTGAAAAGTTGAGCAAGTCCCAACTTGACGGATCCACATTGCAGTTCGGCAATGCCTGACGTCACCCATTCAAAGTGAATGGGAAGCGTTGAAGCTGACGTCGTGTGTGAATGGGGCGTGAGAGTGCTCAACCCGAGAAAACTCAAGCCGAGCACAACATACAAGACAGGACAGGACTAGTGTCCAGAACTAATACTACAATATTACTATAGCAAAAGTATGATATGAATTTGGATAGATATGAATATCTATTCAAGAGTTACAATCTTATTTCTAGCCAAAACATATCATTGATCTTGTTTTAATAATAAAATATTATGCAAGATCCGATTGTGTAAGATTATTATGATTGATTTAAGATGTTTTTCTTAGTTCATAAAAGTAAAACTGCAAATTTACCTTAATTACAATCAGAGATTTGTTAAGAACAGCATTGTATTTTTGAGACTTTATTTTAACTGTAATATCGTGTTTATAACAGTTAACTTGTAATAAGTTTGCCTATTAAAAAAGGGTCAATAAAGTACATTCCAAAATGTTTTGTTGCAGTAAGCTTTATTTTGAGAGGCAAAGAGCAATAATTTTGCAGTGACAAATTGTGAACAATATACATGCACTGTATGTGTGATCCTGATTTAATTAATGAAACAATCTTTTTGTAAGTATACATGTTTGGCTCATTTTAGGACAGAATATACCTTTTACACAAAATAGAAACAGCATACAATTTTAAAAACTATTAACAAGCTAGTTTTAACATAATATACAAAAATGTACTGCTTGGAATAAGTGCTAATACTACTACTACTACTAATAATAATAAAAGCTAATACTTTTTTTCTTTACTTAAGCATTGGAAAGTTTTCAGTATCACTTTAGTTTGTCAAAATTCATGCTATTAACTATCGGCTTATTACCTGCCTTTATTTTTTAAAATTTATTTAGTAACTGTTCATTAGAAATAAAGTATGATCTTATATTCCCTAATCATATCCAAAACCCAAAAACATATTCCATAATCATAAATCAATTAACGATTTATTTATTGATACATTGCAGTGTAGAGTAATTTAATTGCAACAGACAGATGTTGCTATATCATCTATACCACAGAATATCAGGATATGCGCGACAAGATTTTGATAATCACTGAGCAGAAAACTATTGTTTGCTCTTCTGTTCAGTTGAGCTGGCTTTGTTAATTATAATGATCAGTTGTGACACATTCTTCAGCTTGCTCATGGTGTAACACATATCTGTTGCTTGTTTTTGGTTGCCAAACAACATTGCAACTTGCCATATTAATTCAGAATTCAGTTGATGTGTGTTCACACTGTCATGGGTATTCATATTTTGGCAATTTTTCAATGCCTTTAAATGTGGCTCATCCAATTAGAGTTATAAATTAAGTACTAAAACCAGACTTGATCATTTATTATGAATAATCTTTTGATATGGATCCATCAAGTTTCAGTAAATAAATAGAACAGAGAAATGATATAATTTCACATTTATTTTTTTGAAAGAAAAGTTTCGGGATTTCATGTTATATTTAAAAAAAAAACATCTTATCATAAAAAAACCATTAATACACATCATAACAATGCAAAATTATTTAAATTGTAATATTGTGATGCCTGAATACATTTTCATTGTTGTTCATAATTTTAATCATTTAAATCTATTTCATTTAAGATGACTGACTTTTTATCATATATTATTTTAAAACAACTTTTTAATTTTTAACACAACGCATATTTTATGTTTTCTATTTTACACACTTACATGCTTAAACATTCATATTCATTCATAAAGTATATCATCCATCAAGGGGTGGACTGGCCATCTGGCAATTCTGGCAAATGCCAGAAGGGCCGGACCATTTTTAAATGTGGACCGGTCAGCTGTTTTTTATTTATTTTTTTATATGTATTGTTTTTACATGAAGGCAGCTTTCATCTCTTGCAAGATGTGAGTATTATGATGATGATGACGATAATAGAAATAATAATAATAAATGTTAAGCATTGGCCCAATCAGCAATTACGGCTGGTTTTGAGATGGGCCGTTTCCATTTAGAGGTTAAGCGGATGTAATCAAAATCTGGCAAGAATGTCAAACAAACAGCAATTGCAACACAAGCTAATTGTCAGAGATGGACCATAAAAAAGGAAAAGTGGTGCTGAAAAGCTCAGAGAAAGCAAAAATAAAATGTCTCTAAAACCAGATGCTGCCAAATGCATAAAATTAACTGAAATAGTTTCGAAAGGGGGCAGTGCAGGGGCGCAAGAAGGTCGCTATTTTGAGCCTTGGCTGGGTTAGTTGGTGTTTCTGTGTGGAGTTTGCATGTTCACGTGGGTTTCCCTCACAAGTCCAAACACATGTGCTATAGGTGAGTTGGGTAGGCTTAATTGTCCGAAGTGCATTTATGTGAATGCGTGTGTATAGGGGTTTCCCAGTGGGTTGCAGCTTGGCAGGCATTTGCTGCGTAAAACCTTTGCTGGATAAGTTGGCGGTTCATTCCACTGTGGCGATCCCAGTTTAATAAAGGGAATAAGCTGAAAAGAAAATGAATGAATGAACTGATTGCAAAAATAAATTTGTTATAATTGGGTTGTTGTAGTTCCAGTCACATACATTAAATGTTTAAATATCTATTACATTTATGGTACTGCTTATATTATTTCACCCTCTGTACACCAATATAAGTAGTGAATGTGCATGTTTGTGTATGGGGCTGTGTCGCTGTGATAATGTGGGATAGTATGGCTACAGTGCCAGGGCTGATTTTTAGTCCCAGTCCACCCCTGCATTCATCCCACTACAAATGGAAAAAAAATGCTTTATTTAGTTTCATATAATTTTCAATAGATGATGTTTATGTTTAAAGAAAAGACAAAAAAGAATACAAGTGTATGCAATTTTATTTTTACTTTTTTAACATTTAATTAAGAATAATTTTTATTTATTTATTAAGAAAATGTTTTTTTTTGTATTTTTTTTACAAAAAAGAGTGAATGTGTGTTGCAAAATTGTCACATTCACTTATAAATTAAACTATATGAGCAACATGAACAATGTATAAAATATTCTCAATCACAAAAAAAAGATATGTAAACAAAGTTGCAATACAGGACTGCTGTTAGTCATCATTTTAATAAAATAAAATAAAATTAAATTCAAATCAAGCGACGCAGTAGGTAGTGCTGTCGCCTCACAGGAAGAAGGTTGCTGGGTCGAACCTCAACTCGGCTCGGTTGGCGTTTCTGTGTGGATTTTGCATGTTCTCCCTGCGTTCGCGTGGGTTTTCTCCGGGTGCTCCGGTTTCCCCCACAGTTTAAAGACATGTGGTACAGGTGAATTGGGTAGGCTAAATTGTCCGTAGTGCATGAGTGTGTGTATGAATGAGTGTGTGGATGTTTCCCAGTGATGGGTTGCGGCTGGAAGGGCATCTGCTGTGTAAAAACCTGCTGGATAAGTTGGCTGTTCATTCTGCTGTGGCGACCCCGGATTAATAAAGGGACTAAGCCGACAAGAAAATGAAAGAATGAATGAAGTTCAAATCAGCTCAATTCAATTTAACTCAATTATTAAATCTTTTTATTGCTTCACAATTAAAAACAGAAGCCTGAATTAAAACTCAAAACTGTGACACTAAAATTCTCCATTTTTCCATATGTGATCTTGCGTCCTTGTGTTCCAGCATAACGTCATCATCAATTACCGAAGTTACATTTCAAAACTCAAGACCGCAAGAACAGTGAATGCATAAAAGTAAACGGATGTGTTCATGATATCGAGGATGCATTGAATGCAGACTAGTGAGCGCAGTAGTCTTTCCAAATGCCAGTTTATTGTGTAAAGTACCTTAGTAAGATTTTTCTAGGGAGTCTAACAATATCCAGGTACAGAAATATATCAATCACAATGCAAAAAAATGCTTTTCTTACTTTATTTTGTCTTGTTTCTAGTCCAAATAAAAACAGTTTAAAAAATCTTAGCCCATGTAATATTGTTTAGTTTTAACCGTCAGAAGAAATAAGTAGAAATTAAAAGTTTTTTGCTTGTTTTAAGGAAATTTTTTGCAGTATATAAACAATATATTTTGCAGCCCGACTTCTGTGAATAATATACATACAGTTGAAGTCAGAATTATTAGCCCCCCTTTGAATTTTTTTTTTTCTTTTTTAAATGTTTCACAAATTATGTTTAGCATAGCAAGGACATTTTTAAAGTATATGTCTGATAATATTTTTTGTTCTGAAAAAGGTTTTGTTTTATTTCGGCTAAAATAAAAGCAGATTACATAAGAAATAAAAACATTTTAAGGTCAAAATTATTAGCCCCTTTAAGCTATACTTTTTTTGTTAATCTACAAACCATTGCCTAATTACCCTATCCTGCCTAGTTAACCAAATTAACCTAGTTAAGCCCTTAAATGTCACCTTAAGCTGTATAGGAGTGTCTTGAAAATATCTAGTAAAATATTTATACTGTCATCATGGCAAAGGCCAACTAAATGAGTTATTAGAGATGAATTAATAAAATTATTATGTTTAGAAATGTGTTGAAAAAAATCTTCTCTCTGTAAAACAGAAATTGGGGGAAAAATTAACAGGGTGGCTAATCATTTAGGGGGGCTAATAATTCTGACTTCAACAGTAAATTGAAAAGATAAATAACAATAAATTATTGTATGAATGCTTTAATGTGTACCTACTTTTCCGTGAAGGTCAGGTGACCATTAGGTAAAATGTAGCATCTTGTTTCTCAGAGGATGCATTTCTGAGTTCTCGCGGTATTCCAAGTTCGTTCTTCTTAAGTAACTTTGCAAGAGCACTCTTCATGAGAACACAAGTTAGTTCTCTGCATTATTGCAATTAAGAAACACCCCATCTTTGGTTATGGTAAACAGTAAAGTTCCACCTCCTTTGATTTGATCAGCCATCAGTCATTTTCACATTTCACAACCTAAACATTTAACTTAAAATAAATTAACCATCCCAACAATAAACAGAACACCATCAATCTCTAACATTATTTCAAATGCAATTTCTAATTATCAGGACCAGACTGTTCTGTCTGCCACAGCCCTCTTCAGTCACCCTTTTCATCAAGTTAACCAGAAACACCTGCGCAATATGCATACGACAGCAAGAGCATGTGTGTGTGCGTGTGAGGTCCTTCTGTATGCTCTAGTTTCCCTGATTTAATCTGCCGTATTGTGACAGGCCTCTCCGGACCTCCTGAGCCACTGAACACAGGTGAGCAACATTACTCAGCCTGCCTCCCAGTCTCGAACCTGACACAACAAACAGGTGGGATTGCCTCTCTCTTTTACACACACACACACACAAACACATACACGAGCGATGCTAAGAAACAGAGAGAATATTCGCTGCATAATGAAGCATTGAAAAGCAATAGACTGCACACCTGTGTCTGCGTATATATGTGTGCGAGTTGTCTAACACCGTTCCATCTGTCTGCTCTTCCCCTCAGGTATAGCTAGTCCTCTGATGCTTTCAAAATGAGTCATATCTCCCTCCCCGCTTCTCTCTTTCGAACTCGGTTTCTTTTTTTAACACCGTGCACTCTTGTACCTTTATCGGGATGTGGCAGGTGGAGATGAATAGAGCCTCAGCTGGGCTGCGGAGACCCTGGAGAGCTTCAGGCGTTTGACAAGGGCAGAAGACAATAAGAGCCTACTCATCCTGGCAGTCTACAGAGAGAGAGCAGCGCCGCTTCCTCAATCTCCCACTCATCCCGTATACCGCACTGAACCGAGGAACAGCCAGTCTGTTTCGCTGGATCTTCCTGAAGCCCACAAAACAGCTTTCTTTACTTTGTCTTTGTCACTGAGAGGGAATGGCCTGCTAACACTATAGTCCTCCTGGGGAAAACAGGGAGACCAAGAGAGGCACGGTGTACTTTTTATTCTCCCAGGGCTGTCAAATGGAAACAGAATCTTTGAGTGATGAATGCGGCCTTTTGTCATCTTGAAAAGTTTTGCGGATGTGCGCTTGAAAATACACAACACGTTGAAAAGATGCCTGTACACTTAAACATGAGTGCAGGGAAAAAGCGCATATAGTGTGAGCATACACTTTGTCTATGACAGAATGATAAACTTGATTGGATTGCAATATGCTGTACAGTGCACATGTAGCATAAATGTGTACACCCTTTTTGCATTTTTTTTGTAAACATAGACAATTTATTTTAGTGCATTTAAACAACACAGTTTTATTAAAACATTAGTTTCATTAAAATCAGACTTTCGTCACCTAGCAACTTTAGGATACACTAGATACACTTAAAGCCCTATCATACACCTGTCGCAATAAGGCACAAAATGTGTTTTGTGCGATTTGTGGCTATTTGCAGACCAGCGCAATCCTAATTTTCACGCTTTGCGAGACATTGTTTAAATAGCTAATCATTTTGCTACTTTGTGGATGAGTGAGCCAGTCTATAAAGGAGGTTTGTTAAGGCGCATTGTTGGCACATTGCTATTTCGAGAAACTGAAATAGACCTCGCCTTTAACCAAGTAAAAGCTGCTCTAAAGTCTAGTGCAGAGCATGTTAGTTATGGGCCTATGTAGGTTCAAATGCTTAATACACACAGCGATACACAAATATCTTTGCATATGGAAAAAAAAAGGATTAAATGTAAAAAAAAAAATATATATATATATATATATATATATATATATATATATATATATATATATATATATATATTATTATTATTTTTTTTTTTCATTGATTCATTTTCTTGTCGGCTTAGTCCCTTTATTACAGAGGAATGAACCGCCAACTTATCCAGCACATATTTACACAGCAGTTGCCTTTCCAGCCACAACCCATTTCTGGGAAACATCCACATACACTCATTCACACACACACTCATACACTACGGACAATTTAGCCTACCCAATTCACCTGTACCACACATCTTTGGACTGTGGGGGAAATTGGAGCACCCGGAGGAAACCCACGCGGACACAGGGAGAACATGCAAACTCCACACAGAAACGTCAACTGAGCCGCGGCTCAAACCAGGGACCCAGTGTCCTTCTTGCTGTGAGGCGACAGCACTACCTACTTATGTCCAGTTTTGGTTTTTGGGATTGACTAATCTAATGTGTGTGCACAAATAAATAATTATATAGCCTCCTAAAGAAAATATTCATTAAAAAGAGAGATCTGATGAGGGGTGTACTTATTTATGCTGGGCACTCTTATTATGTTTAATGACTATAAAAAGTGTTTATATATGCACTAATATCTAATAAAATAGAACAGGTGCTTTTAAACATTTTTGATAGATCTGGAAATATTAAATACTGTACTTCTTTGAAATGGTTAGATTTTAAACTTTTTAATGTTTTACAAAAATACAGCAGTGGTTATAAATATTATTGAGGATTAGTCCAGCCAGTGTGTACTGGAAAAAACTAATCCCACAACTATATATGACCATTTCTAAATGTTATATGGAAAGGTTTGAAAAAGAGAAAATATCCAGTGAGCAGCTGTTCTGATGGTGAAATTATCTTGTTGGTGAGCAGACTGGAACCAGGAAATCAAATAACCACTTGTTAAAATCAAGGTATACAAAAGAGCATGTTTGCACACAAAAAAAAACTTGAAGTAGATGAGCTACAGCAGCAGAAAAAGAGCACAGCATTGATGTCAGCTATGAAAAGGAAATAAAAGTTTGGCAATAAAAGTTTGGGAAACGTTTGTTCTGATGAGCCTGCAATATACAGAATGCAGAGGCAGAATTTTCTGCAAACAGAATGAAAGCATATATCTGCTGCTGCTGGTGGTGTAATAGTGTTTGGGATTTTCTCTGGGCTCCTTGAGGAATGTTTACCTTACCTTATCTACACTCTAATAAATGAGTTGCCACAACTCAAGGTCGGGTCAAACTGCATTAAGTTTTTCCTATTAGATTTAAATAAATATTTTAACCTAATTGTTGGGTTTGTCCATATTTGACCCAACATTGAGTTACAGCAGTCCAGCATTTTTAGAGTGTGTGTCATGAAGAAGTAAGGCAGTTCTGCATGTAAAATGAGGCCCAACTGTATTAGTACATTGTTCATACTGTGGCCTGGGATTCTAAATAGCTGATTTCATTACTCCTGTCTGGATAAACAAACTCAATGATGTGATTTACACAAGCAGGACAAGTTCCTAGATGCTTTGTTGTTGCCGGATTCCCCAAGCCTTCACATCACCGCACTGTGGTTGGTTGCTAGGAATGTTGCTCCAGAAACAACAAAGAAAGCTGATCCAGCAACATGTCCCGCTTCTGTAAATCACATTGAGCATGCAGAAATCAATGTCAAAGAGCCTTTGCTCATGTATGTGCACTAGCAATGCTGTTTCTACAAAAAAATAAGTTTTACTCAGCATTCACTGTGCCTATAGTGAAGAATTCTACTTATTTCCCCATGTAACAAAGACAGATACCGTGCCACTTTGCCCATTAAACAGTACTAATGGCTGTGCATTACCTCTGCACTGCCGTGTGGCACCAATTCAGCACATTCTCTCTCCAAATCCACGGCTGGCAGATGAAAAAGCTGCCACCTATATTACGCCACCTTCAGCGCAAACACTCTCTGCTGGGAGTCTGCGCCAATCACACTCAGGCTAATCTCATCAGCACTGATTCTGTGGCCAACTGCAGTTGGTGCAGAGAGGCAGCGATAAGCCTCGGGCATTTACTTGAAAAGAAAATGAAAAACTCCCTCTCTTTTCTCCCTTTTCTCCGCCAGAGCCATCTCTATGGACAGTTCCGTGCCGAGCGAGAGCATTTTTGCTTAGAAGGACATTTAATAAAATTCCTGAAAATATGATAAAACCCCATGCGCGAGAAGCACCTATCTAGCAATTTGGAAGTCAAACTAAAGATAACAGATTCCCAGCTGAAACAATGCATCTTCTTTATGACAGCCGCGAGAAAAGGAAGTATGTCATCCTCAGCCGAGATTTGGAGGCTGGTGTTTCTACTTAGCGTTGATTATAAACTGTCGCTCCTGTTCACCCCAGGAAGAAAAACATCAACGTGTGGATTATCCTCAACCCAATCTGCACGTTCACAGGCAGATAATCCACCAAAGACACTTACAATATCCTCCGCTGTCTGATGCACACTGCGCACCGGGCTCATGTGCTGAGTTTTAGCATCGGGCCGCAGGCAAAAAGCTGTCTGCTAAAACTCTTTTAGAGCCTCTTCAGCAGCTCCTAAGATGACAGGCTGTCAGGTTAGGTGATCTGTAACATTTGTGTGTTGCGTATATGTTTGAATGCTGTAATGAGTCTGTGTGTAAGGTGCCTGAGAGGATCAGGAAAGGAGACCCTTTGAAGCTCAGCGGATGTGAGTGTATGAGAGGGAGGAGAGGAGATTTGGAACCGGATATTGCATGAAGGTGTAGTAAGGAGCTTTCGGGGGACGCTTTCATCCAGAGAGAAGCCGTTTCTTCTGTTGTACAGACACACACACATTTACACAGGATGAAATATGCTGGTGGTTTTTTTTTTTTTTTTTTTTTTTTGAGGAGTGGAGACTGTAACACATTTTTGCTAGTCTGTTGCTCAGTGAATTCTGTGGTACGTGTTTCAAATTTTAATGCAAACTCACATTACAATGTGTTTCAATGTTAATGGTCCTGTGAAGAGCAATCAAATGTAAATACATTCTTAGGCCCCGTTTACACTAATACATTTTAGTTTTAAAACTGTGTTTTAGAATGAAAACGATCCACGTCCACACTGGCATTTCATGTAGCATTTCTAAAAAGATCTGCGTCCACACTACACTGCTTAAAGCACACATCACATGACCACACACACACACACACATGTGCTGCAGCGTATGAGTACGTCTGAGCTCCAGGCAGTCAGTGGGTGCTTTGAGCACACCTCCCCAGGTGAGAGCAGCGCACGATGGACAGTTCATCAAGGATGTACTGCTGGATATCACCACACTATAGTTGTTAAATGTGATATATAATTCATCTTGTCTTTATCTAATGATTCTTCTGTCTTTTGAATTTATTACTTGTTCTCAGGTAACAGGCTTTGGCTGAGCACAAAGATACTGTAAGATAATATATTGCTTAATGTAACTACGTGCACTTTGTTTCCTACAGTAGATGTGCTCCTAACAATTAATTATATCTTCATAACAATCCTTAATTGCTCACTAGTTCAAAGAGCAGGAGAGTTCACAAGATCTACCTGAGCTTAAACTCCCCTCTTGCCCTGCAAACGGGAGGGAGCCTTGGACTCAAGGATATTATGAGCTCAGGGTTCTTTCCTGGGTTAGCATGCCAAACACGCCATGTAATCAATCATCAGTTACATGTCAACTCTTGAAATAAATATTGTTTTAATATTAAAAAAAAAAAAAAAATATATATATATATATATATATATATATATATATATATATATATATATATATATATATACATACATATATATATATATATATATATATATATATATATATATATATATATATATATATATATATATATATATATATATATATATATATATATATATATATATATATATATATATATATATATATATTACCTCAGTCATTCTAAAATAATACTGGTCTCACAATCCGTGGCTGTAAGAAAAACATTGTAATTTCAGTGTATCTAGTATGAACAAGTATTACAACACATTGGTTAAACAAGCACTGTACATTTATGCGGTTTTCTAGCAAATGTGAATATTGACTTGCTGGTAGATGCAGAGCCTCAAGCAAAGATTCTATTATTGTCTCATCAGATACTAGCAATGTGGCTTCGAGTAATGACTGGAACATCTAAAGTGGCTGTTTACATAACAGAACAGTTCTCAATACAGCACCTTGAGGCTTTTTAAAGGTTCATGAGGAATCAGACAAATTCCTCCATCTGCTGCAAATGAAGTTTTGCAATTATTTGTCTGCGCTTATCCCCTCGTCCCTTTATAACTGTTCTCCATTCATTCATTTCAGGCTGCTGACTCACTGCTTTTGGCTGAGAAAGCATCCTCTTTTTTTATTTTGCTAATCGTTTCTTCACAAAACACTTTCTGGGTGTGAAGCCACATAGGAATCGCTCATAGAAGGACAAATGAACTATTTGTGCAGCTTTAAAAATACATTCTCCTTTTTCTTCTCCCGAGTCGTCCCACACCGCTAAATGCCCTGAGGGTAGACCTTACACTCACACACTCGCACGTCCCATGGCTATTTTTTAAACATTAAGCAGCCTGCTGCGCTTTTTATAGGAACACAGACGTGACTAGGCTTGGACTCCTTCAGATCGGATTGAATCCTTCCTCTGCACCCCCCAGTGACTGTGGGTTATGAAATATGGATTATCTCCAAGCTTCATATCTATAGGTCTCTATCGCTCGAAATCCACCTCAGCCATGAGAGTCTAGCAGGGGATTTCCTTCAGATTCTGCTCTCAGTCTGTGGTGGAGCTGTTCAAAACAGTCATTTTGACACTTCCTCCTAATATTTTTCCAGTCTTTTTCATCTTCTGCTTGTTCGTTCTCTCATTCAACTCTTATATTTAGTTGAAACCCGACTTGATCACAATACTATTGTTTCTCAAAAACAAATATATATATATATATATATATATATATATATATATATATATATATATATATATATATATATATATATATATATATATATATATATACATATATATACACACACACACACATATATATATATATATATATATATATATATATATATATATATATATATATACATATATATATATATATATATATATATATATATATATATATATATATATATATACTAATTCACATCTTAAATGTGAATCCTTCACAAAGAAATGGGAAATTGTCAGCCATAGCAGCATGATAGACTGAATGATAGAGCGAATGACAGACAGGATGAAAAATGCAGTTGATAGCTATCAGTTGACTTGGGTTGCAGTTCAAATTCAAAATATTGGCTCATACGGGTTGCCAGATTGACGACACCAATGTGCACAACTAGCTGTCTAAATTTCAAACACATCTCCAATATTTATCCTTTTTTATTTCATAGTCACAAAGCTTTTTGAGATGGATGGCTGTTGGGTAAGTGTCTGGGTCAATCTTCAAAGTTGAAACAATACATCCTCTCCTACCTCTTATAAAAACAATTCAGTGAGTTTTACTTCAACCCAGCTTCTGAGAAACAGTCAGAGCACAGACCTTTTCATCCTCCTCAGTTCTCGGTCCCATCAAATAGATGCATTTCTTTCTACGAAATAGCAGGTTGTGTATAATCTGTTACATTAATAGCTGTTTCCTAATGTGCATTAAACTATATTCTGCAATGAGATAAATGAGATAAACAATACAATGATAAACATACAATGATTTTATTCATTATTATACTAAATTTGTTGAAATATTTTTCCAAAACTCTGTAGTATTTGTTTATGGCTAGGTTGTATGTAGTCTGTCATGACACATGGGACAAGCTCCATGGCTACAACATCCAATGTTTCTCACTAACTTGCAGCCCAGGTTGTTTATATAGCATTGGGTAAAGAAGAAGCAGGCACAATCACGTAGAGCAAAACAAAAGCACACATTTTATTAATAGAAAAACTGACTCTAACACTGTTTTTCTGAGAACCAAGTATGTGGACTTAGCATGTTTCCAAAATCTCAGCAAACAGCATTTGTAATAAACTTCAGATTATGTACAGCATCTCAAATAACTCAAAGAAAGCACAACAGAAAATGAAGTTCCTATTCTTTATCTCTTATATTTAGAACAATGTTACCATTAAACACATTGGGCCCTTTCATACACCCGGCACAGTGTGGCACATGTCATGGCGCAGTAGTCTTTTGGTAGTTTCAGCTTGGCGCAAGAGTCGTTTTGAGGTGTTGCGCTACGCTGTTTAAATAGCAAATGCATTAGCGCTCATTTGTGCGCCCATAGGCGTTCTGGTCTAAAAAGGAAGGCATTCTGAGGCGGACCGCTGGAGCGTTGCTATTTTGAGAAACTAAAATAGATTTTTCATTAGACCAAAACAAACCCGGTCAAATCTCCGGCGCAGAGTTGCGCCTCGCTTACACACCGCTTAAAACGCACAAGAGAGCAATAGGCAAATATCTTCAAATATGAAAAAATTTAAATATTAGGGATATATAAAGGATATAATTAGAATAGATATAGGACATAAATATAAAGGATTAAAACATTACAAAACATACTATTTTCTAGCCTACATAAATATGAAAAATCACTGCTTTTATGTCTTCTTCATCTCGGGAGGCTTTTTCAGGTCATTCATAACAATTTGCTTTTGTATAATGTTATTATTATTAGCAGTATTATTTATTATATCCATATTTATATTTGTTTTATTAAAAACAAGCTTAGATTTGCCCACCTGTCAGGTTTTAGACCATATAGGGCACAGCATGTGTTTTAGGATATAACTCAGGTTTTTGAAGACATTTTGTTATTATTATTCATTTATTCGTTTGCTGGAAATTAGAACTGAATAGTTTTGAAACGAATATTTGCGCTTAACAAACAAAAGTATTTATTTATAGACTAATTGATGTTTCCCTATCCAGTCCAGCGAATGTGAAAGTAGTTCCATTATCTCTCATTCTCACGCAGTAAATGCTCTGTTTAAAATTTTTCTGTTAAAAAACTTTTTTTAACTGTTTGCTTGTGAAATGCTCATTTTTTCCACTTAGACTTACCTTGCGTCCTGTAAATAGCGAATGCGCTCTTGGTGCGACGCAGCTGACTCTTAAAGGGAATGAGAGATGAGACTCTAATTGGTTTATTCTCAAAACACACCTATAACTCATTAAGAAAATAAACTCAACCCTTTTAGACCATGCGCCGCGGCACAAGGCAGATTTCCCGTCCTTAAATTAGCAAAAATGCGTCCTGACAGCCCTGAAAGCGTTTGCGCCCTGCGTTTTGTGCTCTGAGCATGGACCATCAAAATAGAGCCCATTGTGTTTCGTTATGGACATTTTGTCTTTTATGTTTTAGTTTTTGTGATCATTTTTATAGCATTAACACAAAAAGCATTAAAATATGCACAAATGTATAAATGAAATGATAATATTTCAGCTAATTTTCTATCATAAATCTACTTTACACTAGATACAAAAATGTCTTTATGATACTCATTAAAAGTGCAAAATGTCACCATAGTGACATTTAAGCAAAAAGTCATCCCTTTTTTGTTAACAAGCTTTTACTTTTTAATTATTTTCCTAATTGTATCTATTTTAACAGTTAACCCAACATTTTCTGATCTTTTGGCACATAATTCAGGTCTGCCAAATGATTGATTTTCTTTTAAAGTACTGCAGGATATATTAATTTTTCAACCCAGGCTCATTCTGAAAAAGTATTCCTATCTTCATTCCTGGAGAGTGTCAAATACGTCCCAGGAGGTATGTACTTTTGCAATTTTTATTTTTGTGAATCCACCAGATGCTGCTGTGTATGCTTTTTGAGATCTCAAATTTATTTTGCGAAAGCTATTTATGCCTTATCTTCTCACATAAATCCACCAGGGGCCGCTGTCGACTGACTGGATGACCGATCGACTGACCCACCCTCCTCCTTCCCTAAACCCAACTGACAGTGCTTTCAAAAGCAATAATGAAAGAGAAAAGCCCTTGTGCCTGCCTGATTTTTTACCACATTTTCAGCTTTTACTACATTCTCACCCAGTAGTTTACTTGCTTTTTCAATTTTTTTGGCTTTTGTTTTTGTTTTACCTGCTTTCTGGAACCGTTCTTCACCGAACTCAAATCCCATCATCGCAGTCAACTCCGTTCTGTGTCACAAGTCCACCAAGATACGCAGCAAGCCACTGGACAAAGTGTTAACAGTGCAAAAGCTGTCCATACAGAGGTAAACGGTCAGCTGGTAAGTGCAACTGCGTCATACCGCCCCTTAGCATTCAGTTTAAAGACGAAATGCAGACATACTGTACCTCTGGCTACATAATTTGCGATGACCAGAAATGTATTTAGGAGTACGTTTTCAGAATGAGCTTATGTTGTCATTTTTTACTTTATTTGTATATGTATTTACTGATAATATTGTGAGAGTGGTAGTTTTGTTTTTTAATAATGCATCCAAATAAATAATGTTACTGACCATTGATTTATCCAAGACTGCAATAAAACAAACATATATGGAAAATAATTTTTTTTTTACATGTGTACATGTGTGTGTACTGCAAACGGCATTATTTTGAGACTCATTATTTCAGAAAGGCTTGAATAAACTTGAAATAAACTCTTTTTTTTTCTTTCTTATTTTTGACTAATGAGCTGTATTTCAGCTTCATCCAAGTCTGTCTCTGTCACTGACTGCTGTTTATCTGACGTAACTAATGCATGATGAGAAGCAGACATGCACGTGGGAGCTGTGGGCGAGGAGAAGCAGCTCATTTTAATGTAAAGCTACAGTCTACAAAACAGCCACAGTCTACTCAGACACCAAAGTGGACAGATTCTGGAGGCTATAATAAATAATCTGATGGGTATTTTGATTTGAAGCTTTACCGACACATTCTAGAGACACCAAAGGTTTAATCTTTACATCTTGTAAAAGGGGTAAAATAGGTGCCCTTGCATTTAAAATGAAAATGTAAATGTATGTATCTAAATGTATGAAAATCTATACATTTAGTTTAAAGTTAACATTTCATCATACACACAGTAAGCTGTGGTTGTTTGAACAATTATGTAAACACACACACACACACACACACACACACACACACACACACACACACACACACACACACACACACACACACAGCTTATTGCATAGTACACACAGAAAAATTATGTGCAAATTTTACATTGATGACTTGGGGGGGGGGGGGGGTACATAGAGTTTTTTGGTTATGTTCGGTAATATGCCTCAGTGAACCAAATTTTTATATTTAATTAAATTACATCTGAATAATTGATCAAAGTTGTTATTGAATTTTCAGTGTTTTGAGATATTGAGTGGTTCTCTGTGACATCTGTGATATTAAATAAACGGTGATGCATTCCTGCACCTATTTATGGATGACTATGAAAGACTATGAAATTTATCCAAGACTGCAATAAAACAAACATATATGGAAAATAATTTTTTTTTTTTCATAAAATGCAACAACAACAGTGGCATTATGTAAACAAACTGTATTTTAAAGTGATACATAGGCTTAAAATGAATGCATTTCTGGCACAAGGACTAATGCAAATGAAAAAATATATCAGTGAAAGTGTGCAAATATAATAAATATAATTTTTATCCTCTATGTGTAATTTTAAAAAAGAATCTGCAAATGGGTTAAAATTCATTGCACTTTTTCATGTTTTGTACTGTATCTAGGCTCTCACCTTAGATGCCCTAAACCAAAATAATTGAAGGTTACATAACGCTTCAGTGCTTTTTTTTACAAACTATGAAATTGCCTTAGGCCCTTCTAAAGTAGATTCCCAAACACAACATGCGGGTTAAATCCACGTGTTTGTTTTTTTCATTCTTTGCACTGTAATCTCCATCTCATGCCTAACCTCATCTTCCCCCTTCTTTTTTACTGAAGTGAGGACAGCTGGTTGATTATCATAGCTGCTCTCTAGGAAAGGTTTTGTGGCTTTTAAAGATTAAATCAAACCTCTCATCCATGTTTGGCACAAGTCAATGCATACAGTACACACACATACAGTACATCGCAAATAATAAAGTGACTGCAGGGATCCTGTGGGCTGTGAAATATGCAGCATTGCTACTCAGGACAGGGAGCACGGCCAGGCTGTGTGTTTTTAGAGCGATATGTGAAGCAGTTGGGTTGGGGTCGCACCAAAATGCCTGAACCGCCAACCTCACAGCAAGCATATTTTACACAGTCGACTATACATAACTCCATAATGAAACACTCTTCCTGCCTGCAGTACAAGTTCAACAGCACCTTTTAAATAAATTAACATCTCTCGTGGGAGGTTCTTGACCTGTTAGAAAAGTCAATTCACAGACCAACAACATTATTTTCCTGTTCAGTATAGTGTTGGTCAGTATTAAAGGCACAAAAAGTTCTACAATACCAACATATGTAATAGTCCAGTTATAATGTTTAGGTAGTTTGAACACACAAACAATGCAAAAATTCAGTGACCCATGACTTGAAATTGAATATATAAAAAATTTCCTGATGTTAAAATAGGACCCAAATCCCAGTTATTTTGAGGCCCACCGCAATGTTTTTCCCTACCCACCGAATTGTTTGATAGGTGCCATATCACTTAATTAACATGTTATAACATGTGCACAGAACATGTTTTTGCAGATAAACTGGGATTAAAGTATTTGTTCCAGCTCTCTGTGAATATTTAAAAGTTTCATAAATTCATAACGTTTTTAAAACAGAGCATGTTTGTAATAAAAAGAGTAAAATCGCTTTATAATTCTTAATTCTTAATCGCTATAATCACCACGATCTCATGATGGCATTAGTTTGAGACTCATCATTTCAGAAAGGCTTGAATAAACTTGAAATAAACTTTCTTTTTTTTCTTTCTTATTTTTGACTAATGAGCTGTATTTCAGCTTCATCCAAGTCTGTCTCTGTCACTGACTGCTGTTTATCTGACGTAACTAATGCATGATGAGAAGCAGACATGCACGTGGGAGCTGTGGGCGAGGAGAAGCAGCTCATTTTAATGTAAAGCTACAGGCTACAAAACAGCCACAGTCTACTCAGACACCAAAGTGGACAGATTCTGGAGGCTATAATAAACAATCTGATGGGTATTTTGATTTGAAGCTTTACCGACACATTCTAGAGACACCAAAGGTTTAATCTTTACATCTTGTAAAAGGGGTAAAATAGGTGCCCTTGCATTTAAAATGAAAATGTAAATGTATGTATCTAAATGTATGAAAATCTATACATTTAGTTTAAAGTTAACATTTCATCATACACACAGTAAGCTGTGGTTGTTTGAACAATTATGTAAACACACACACACACACACACACACACACACACACACACACACACACACACACACACACACACACACACACACACAGCTTATTGCATAGTACACACAGAAAAATTATGTGCTAATTTTACATTGATGACTTGGGGGGGGGGGGGGTGCATAGAGTTTTTTGGTTATGTTCGGTAATATGCCTCAGTGAACCAAATTTTTATATTTAATTAAATGACATCTGAATAATTGATCAAAGTTGTTATTGAATTTTCAGTGTTTTGAGATATTGAGTGGTTCTCAGTGACATCTGTGATATTAAATAAACGGTGATGCATTCCTGCACCTATTTATGGATGACTATGAAAGACTGCGCATATTTTTTTCATTTTAGCTTTTAACTTCCATGTGTGATGAAGTGTATCATTAAATACAAAATATACATCTAGTTTTACTAGAAACATGTTTTGTGAGCACTTCCACTGTCTTTTGGTGCTCTAGATTTGCTGAATTAATATTTTGGGGCAAACATGCATTTACAATGGTATGAACCATTATAGGGATAGTGAAAATTATGTTTAAGTTATCTATTATTTTAATTATTAATATTATTTAAAGGGCATCTGTTTTACTACTTTTTCAAGATTTAAGATCTTTTCTTTTGTGTCTCCAAAATGTACTGTAAAGTTTCAGCTCAAAACACTCATCAGATTATTTATAGCTTTCAGAATATTGAAATTTTCTGCTTTGCACACTATGTAGCTGTTTTTGTTACCTGTGCCTTTAATGCTAGTTCATTTCCATGTGCCTGTCAGAGTGTGCCTCAATATCCACCTTGGCTGTGTCAGATAAGAGTGACATAAATAAAGGAAGCAGATCTCACGTAAAGTTTGTGAGAAATACTTCAGTAAAAACTTTTTCCAATGATTATTTGATGTATTTGTTGTGGAGTTTATTCAAGCCTTTCTGCAAAAATGAATCACGCAATGCCATTACAAAGTTCACACACATACACACAGAGAACACACACCAACAGCATGCATGTTTAACTTTGCTTTGTGACAGGATACTAGGTTACTACGGAGACATGTTAATACGTGGCTGTCAATCACTTGTGGGCAGGGAAATCACACTGCTACATCACATTGTAGTGCACCTCAAAATGGGAGGGATTTGGATCCTAGTTTAACATCAGGAAATTTCAAAAAACAGACTTATTATATTTCTAGCACTCTAATGTGACTGTGGACACACTATACCTACAGTACACACAGTTCTGTCCAAACCACTTACAAAAGATGATTTTCATCATAGGTGACCTTTAAAATACAGATCAGAGCATCTTTTTTAACTATTAAAAGGCAAACCCCCATACATCTTTTGATGTCCTTCAGAAGGATCAAGTGTTAATTAGAGGGTCAGACCCCCCAAACTCCCTTGTAATTAGCACATCGCAAACACAGACATATATGCATGCATGCGCACACACACACGCGCACACACACACACACAAACACACACACGCACACGCACATGCACATGCACACAAACAAATATGATATTCCAATACTTTCATATTGTATTCCAAAGCTCAATGCATTTAACTATTAGGCCACAGCTCATATTTCAATTAAATTCATAACAAAAAAGTGTTTGATGCCTTACAACAATATCTGTCACAAAATATTATTATTTATTACAGTCTGCACAAAGATGACAAATTTAAAGCTATTACGCTACGAAAAAAACACTTGGTTACAATTAATTAAACAGAAACAAGAATGACATGCTAATTTCTTGGTGACAAACTACAGACGTGAAGCACTGGTGATTGATTATGGAATATTACGGATGCTGGTGCTGAGCTGGCATCATTCATCTCTGACTCATTGACTTTGACTAACAGGAACAGACACATCTGCACAGTGAACAAGTGTGCAGTCATCTGTGGTTTGATCAGAGCCATGTTTGCACCGAGATGAAATCCATCGCAACAACATGTGTAATTACTTTCCTCCCTCTCTGTCTGTCTGTTTCTAGTGTAGCTGTCAGTGAGCGGCCCGTTCAGACTGACTCATGTATCTCTCTCTCTCTCTCTCTCTCTCTCTCTCTCTCTCTCTCTCTCTCTCTCTCTTTATCTTTCTATTTCATGCTTTTTATTTAGGCAAGACACTGCTGGTGAGTAAAGTTTCAAAACTATCTAATACTTGTTACTATTCTTCCCCAGTTGATTACATAAAAATATTAAGTTTTTTTTTATATAATGTTTTAATGTACAAATGAGGTGTTATTTTAATAAACGTTTCTAGTGAGTTCTAAGCATGTGAGCATGTGAGCATTGAATAAAGTCTTTTAAACACTTTATAATAACACTTATTTAAAGCACTTTATAATAGCTGCACACAATAAATAATTAAGCAATAAAAAATAGTTCATTATTTGTTAAGTATTAACTCTATATTAATAGACACGAGTAAGCACTAAATATAGCTGCATTCAGAAATTATAAGCACATATACTCCAGAAAAAAATCTTAAGACCGAGAGAAACATTTCAAGTATTCACATTTTGCACTGGTGGATTGTAATCAGGTTGTAAGTACTACTTTGAAATGCCACGGATGCAACACACTAAAAAAAAGAAGTGTGGGCAATTAAATGAAAATTGCATTTAAACTCAAACAGGCTGTTTATCAGCTGATCAAAAGTTTAGGAACATACAGTAGTCTTAAAAAGTTAAATTATTTGCAAAACTGGCTTTGCTATCATTTTCCTCCAGCCAGTCACACTGTCAGGATCTCTGGATGGCATAGGCAAAAGGCTTTCTCCTTTTGAATGTAGCAGGATTGTTGAGCTGCAAGGCCTCTCACAGTGTATCATTGGATGCATTAGGACAGTCATTTTAAATATCTTAAAAGATCATGGGACAAAAAAAAGTCAAGTGGAGGAGCGCTTCTCCCCTAGCCTCCCGCTGGCCTGCAGCAGGTATACACACACACGCACACACAAGTGAATGCTGCTCTCTCATTGGATGTAGGCGAACGCTGATGTTAAATTCAGTCAAAACTCAATTTACACGGGATGATTTGAATCGCCGACAGCTCCAGATATTTAGCATGCCAAATATCTCACAGGCATCGGCGACTCATCTGCGATTCTCTCAGATCGCGTCTTTGAAAGTTCATACTGTGTGATTGTCACTCACGTGCACGGGCAGCGATTTGCCTGTGATTTCAGGCATTTGTCGGCGATTTCTCAAAACCTGTCGGCGAGCCAAAATCGGGGCTAAAATCACGCAGTCTGAACTAGGCATTAAGTATACATCGGGCTGTCAGTGAAGACACAGGCAGATCCTTGCCCCAAATTAAGACCATTTCTGATGCTAACTGCCTAAAAACTATAAGACATCTTCAAGAGAAGAGCCTACAGAACAAATAATGTCTTCAAAGCCCATGTCTTCTCCAACACCACAAACCTGCCCATTTGGAATTTGCAAGGGAGCACAAAACATGGGACATTCAAAAGTAAAACAAAGTTTTGTTCTCTGAAGAAAGAAATGTAACCTGGATGGTCCTGATGGCTTTCAACGTTATACTGACATGACAAGGAGATTCCACAGAAGATGTTTTCCACATGGCACAGTGGTGGAAGCTCCATCATGATCTGGGGTGCTTTTTCCTTCAATGTTAAAATTGAGCTTCAGGTTGCAGGGGCTTCAAACTGCTGCTGATTATGTGGACATGTTGCAGCGGGTATCCCTCTAGACTGAGGGCCCTAATCTGTGCAGTATTGACTGGATTTTTCAACAGGACAATACTGCTATTCACAATGCCTGCCTAACAAAACACTTCTTCCAGGAGAATAACATTGCTCTTTTGGACATCTGGTATATTTCCTTGATTTAAATCCCATTGAGAATATTTGAGGTTGGATGGCAAGGGAAGTTTACAAAAACAGATGCCAGTTCCAGAACAGGAGTGACCTTCATGAAGCCATCTTAACCTAATGGAGCAACGTCATCACCAGCATCCTGGAAACATTTGTATCAAGCATGACAAAATGAGTCCTAAATTTTTGATAAGCTGATTTGAGCCTGTTTGAGTTTAAATGAGTTTTTCAATAAATTGCCTGTTCTCTGTTTTTTGGCTTTTGCACCTGTCTTCTTTGGGTATTTTTAAGCAGTACTTATAATCGGATTATAATCTACCAGTGCAAAATGTGAATAGCTGTAATGTTTCTTCCAGTTCTAAGATTTAGTTCAGGAGTGTATATATTCTATTTTCATACTTTGTTAATTATAAATTTCATTTTTTATTAGGGATGTAACGGTATCAAAATTTCACGATACGGTAATACCTCAGTATGAATGGCATGCTACGGTATTTATTGAATCATTTAAAGGAAAAACAAAACTATTGAAGAGACTCAAAAAAAGTGCTAAAATGTTCAGGTTACCTCAAAACGGAACAGATCAATGACATACAAATTATCTATCTGTAAACTTTCCAACAGGAACTTTAATTATTCAATTTTAATAACAAAAAATATTAAACCATGTAAAAAAAAACACCACTCGAAAGGACAAGCCATGAGTCAGATAGAGGTCTCTTGGTGGTACAAGTCAATGTGTCCGTCAATCTGAGCAGTGTGCTGTGTTCTGCTGCCCCCTTGACTAATAATCCCAATCATGTTAGTCATATTCCCCGACTTGTATTTCAGCACAGTCTTGCAGTGCCTGCATACCTTTTTTTCTGTCACCTTTTCTTCTTTCTTGTTTCTTTTCAGACAGAAACTGAAATGCTTCTACACATCTGATTTAAAACCCGCTTTAGGTTTGACCATTTTTAGCTCTTTTTCTTTGCCGCTACTAGCAGCACCCTCCATTTCTGCATTACTGGATCTATAGCAACAACAGACCACAAAGGATGATGGCCACGCCTGGGCTGATGAAAATTGTAGTTTCCATTACCTCCCATTCGCTCCATTGGCCTGAGCAAACTTTTCACCAAAAGACCTATGATTTTATTGAGTCACAACCACGGTAATATTGAAAGAAATTGCTATTGCGGTATGACAGTATTTACAATATTGTTACATCCCTATTATTTATAAACCAGTTATTTGGTGGTTGTATAGTTGGTGGTTTTTGGTTGGTGGATCATTTAGATGTGTAAACAAAAAATTATCAAACTATTCAAATGAACATTTCTACATCTTATTTTTCAGGCACCTAATAGTTACTATGCATCTTAATAACTGCTCTGATAACTCAAACTCCAACAGTTTTGTAAGATAATCTAAAGTAAGGACTATTTAACTCTTATAAATGACAATTAATGGCTCAGTTATATTCTAACCAAAAAAGAATTTTAACTGCGCTTTTCGGGGTAATTTTGTTAGGAAACTCCCGGGAAGTTTATCCACTGCTCCGTGATTTGGCATTTGAAGATGATGGCTAACACTGTAGTTCATTGCAGTCCCTAAGCTTTAGATATGGCTTTATACCCAATTTTAGATTTGTTTTTGAATTTCTTTAGATCTCAGCATGATGTCTAGCTTTTGAGGATCTTTTGGTCTTCCTCACTTTGTTAGGCAGGTTTGATTTAAGTGATTTCTTGATTGCAAACAAGTATGGCAGGAATCAGGCTTAGGTGTGGCTAAAGAAACTAAATTAAAGTTAAGTTATGTTTTACAGGGGGTGAGGGAGCTGTAATCAGTAGGGGTAAACTCTTTTTTACATCACTGTACATTTTTGCATGTACATTTTTAGGTAGCCTTTTGCTACATAAAGCAAAAAAAAAACTTTTTTGGGATGTTTTTTTTCTATTAGAAGGACAAAATATTTTATGAGAGCCCAGAACCTTAGAATTGGAAGGTGCATGAAAAAACGGCTTTTGCCTGCTGTGTCTTGCCTTTAACTGTGCAGTTTTTTATTAGTATTTAGTTTTGAAAAAGGAATATTAGGAGCTCTTATGATGCAGTAGCGCTTAAGATGAATGAAATATGTGAAGTCGAGGGATGAAAAGAGTTTAATTGTGTGTGCTGTTCACTGTTAGAGAGCCAGTTTGTTGAACAGCACTCAGGATAATACAACAGCCTTGAATCAGAACCACACACAATGTATTAAGTTGCTGCTCGAAATGCCATGTTCAATCTTACAGTAGGAGGGCATCAGAGTCAGTTTGAGATCCTGTCACTCTCTGAAATCTGCTCCTTCTATAAATCTCCCAAGTGATTACATTACCACACTTAAACTCTCTCTTGATGAATCTAATCAGATCTTCTCTTTTTCTTTTTTTTCTTTATTAAGTAATTAAATTTAAAAGTAATTACATTTAAAAAGTCATCATCAAGTAATGCTTGTTGCAAATATGCCTGACAATTTTTTTGTATGAATGGCATTTTATTTGGTGTCTTCTAAAAATTATAATACAAATTTAAGATTTTTTTGTTATTTAAAAAAAAGAGAATTGGGAGATATTCTAATGTTGCACCCTATACTGACACAGAGGAGAAGAAACTGCTGATTAAAGCTGGTAATATTGTTTTATTTGCACACAAAAGTATTATTGTATCTTGAAAATACTCTTGTTATACCACTGGAGACACACGGACACTTTTTTCTAACACTTTAAGCTGAATAATAAGGAAGGAAGGAAGGAAGGACGGAAGGAAGGAAGGAAGGAAGGAAGGAACGAACAAAGGAAGGAACGAAGCAAGCAAGGATATATGAATGACAAGCATGTCTTTCTGTCGTCTATCTATCTATCTATCTATCTATCTATCTATCTATCTATCTATCTATCTATCTATCTATCTATCTATCTATCTATCTATCTATCTATCTATCTATCTATCTATCTATCTATCTATCTATCTATCTATCTATCTATCTGTCTATCTGTCTATATCTCTATTTTCCTTTTTTCTCTATATGCAGCAGACACTTTACTACAATCAAAGTTACAAAGACTGAATAAAATTAAATAAAAATAAATACAATCTGTCAATTAATCAATCTAACAAACTCGAAATAAATCAAAACAAACATACATTGTTAAAAGAAAAGAACACAAAAAAAAATCCACAAAACATTACAATTCCCAATTGCTAACAAAAAACTGATCATTTAAAGGTGCAGTATGCAAGTTTGACACCCAGCGATTGAACTCGGTATTGCACATCTGGTTCAAAACATACGCAAATGCAGGATGCCAGATTGATGGCACCAACAGCATTCTACCTGACTATCGAGCCTAAAAGCTGATTAAAGGCTGATTTAAACAGTGTTCTAAATAAAAGCAACGGTATCCGATAGAAGGAATATTTTTTTATATTAAAAGGGGAATTTTATATAATAGACAGCTTCTATTTCTTGCAGCTGAACAACAGAAAACTGACAATGATCACCTCAGGTACACCTCATGTGCTTTATTCAGTGTCCCTGAATGCTGTTAGAATTTCAGGATAATAAGCAAAGTGTGCAAATATTCGGTTTATCAACAGCATACTGTCCGCATGATGTAAGACCATTTGGGAAAACAAAAAGCAAACAATGGTCAAGCAGTGTGTTTGCCTGAGCAAGCACACAATAATTTCTATGCATAACATTATGTATACAGACAAACTGCTTATTAGTATTGACTTGTAAATTAATGCTTTAACTATTCTTTCATTCCTTTGCTTTCCTGCCTACCCATGTTATAAGTTTACCTGTTTATGTGCGTGGTCATAGGAGTTGATGTGGTTGTCAAACTCCTGATATTTATGGTACTGCTTGTCACACAGTTCACAATAGAAGTTAGCCTTCAAATCCCCCAGGGCTTTTGCAATGGCTTTCTCTTTCTTAGCGTAGTCCTAAAACAGAGAGAGAGAAAGAGAGAGAAAGAGACTGTTGGTTATGCATGTAGTTGCTTATAACGACACTTGACAATCACACAGTCCTTTTTTTAAGAATACAAATTGATTTCCCTGATTATTTAAAACCACAAAAGAAGGGAAACGGCTATAAACATCACATAAATATCAATCAGGTATTTTATTTTTTACAGATTGTCTCATTCTATCAAGAAGAACGTGATGAAACCAAACCATTACAGATTTTTTTTTTTTATCATGTGTTTTTTAAAATATATTTTGCCATAATTACTAGCATAGCAACAACAGCATTTTTAAGAAGATGCTTGAATTTTAGTATTGCTTTGTTGCTATGACAACAGGGTTGTGATATTAGTCTGTGAGAAATGACAACCTTCATTGTGATCATGGTAATAATTTGCCATAATATAACTGTACTTAACTACTTACGTACAAGTCATTTTAACACATGAGAAAGAAACACAGTCTTGTTCTTGCTGTAGTGTACACAATTTTAGAGCCCTTTCTTATTTTAGAATTTTAGTCTCCTGTTATTTTTATATTAAATATGTTTATAGAGATGACATAGGCTTAAGCTGCATTTACAAAGGGAAGTTTCACAAACTAATATCGAGAGGAGCATGTGATATGATTAATCATGGCTGATTCACCTTCCGTAATCATTAGCACAGTGGTCACCAAACTTGTTCCTGGAGGGCCGGTGTCCTGCAGATTTTAGTTCCAACCCTATAAAAACACACCTGAACAAGCTAATCAAGGTCTTACTGGGTATACTTGAAACATCCAGGCAGGTGTGTTGAGGCAAGATGGAGCTAAACCCTGCAGACACCGGCCCTCCAGGACCAGGATTGGTGACCCCTGCATTAGCAAGCCAATCAGACCCTTCCAAACTAAACATAAATATCCCATCTAACTTTACTCCCTCATCTTAGTTTTTTGAAGAACCCCCATCCACCCTTTCTACTGTTGCCTCACAAGTTTGCTGGTTCAAGTCCCAGTTTACATGTTCTCCCCGTGGTATTCCGGTTTCCTACCACAGTCCAAAAACATGCCACATAAGCTAATTAAATAAACCAATAGGAATAGTATATGAGTACTTTAGTAGTGAGCTTTTACCACGTGGGTATGCGCTGGTGCGGTTGGCGGTCTATTACTCTAGAGCTGCCCCCGATTATCTAGTAATAGATAAAATGAATTTGGGAAGCTCTCGAGAACTACCTGACCTCATACCCCCTTTCATGCTCATTGACCAGGTGGGAGCCTTGGGCCCAATTGCCTCCGAGATCAGAGTTCTCTTCCAGGACAGCATGCCAAACCTGCTATCGAGCAATTTCTAAGCGTGAACTCTTCAAATATTGTATACTAAAATGATGTACAGATGAGTACAGACAATACACTATAAAAAAAATTTTGTTAATTAATTGTAAACTGCAGTTTTTTATTTCATCATGATTTTTTTATCTCTACTCCAACTTTTGATGTTGAAAATTTTAACAAAGTGACGTCCATTGACATTTTTAATAATCTGAAATAATGTACTTTAAAAAAATCATGAATAAAAAAAGTATAAATCACAAACTAGAAAACCTCTAATTAACAGAATTTTGTGCAGTGCAGATAAGAGATATCCAAATCAAAGTGTAACATTCATGGAAAACCTGCTCAGGAGTGCAAACATAGACAAACACACACACACACACAGCACAGTCCTAAACTCTTCCTCTAGGGATGTCATCTCTTTCTCTAGTGCAAACTTCACATGAGTTTGAGCTCGCCGGTAACATCAAAGCTTCCTGCCATTAATTTGGTATCAAAAGTCTGCTTAAACAGACCTCAGGGAGAGACATCAACCATACAAACAGACTGTGCTGCACACATAAGCAAAGAGTGCATCTCAGGAGCATCATTACCAGAGCTCTGCCATTATGACGCACAGACAGCACAGCTCAACGTTTACTACAGCAAAACAAGGTGGAAAAGGTCACAGTGTAGCAGCTCTTTAACACTACACTCTTATTGCTTTAGACAGAGCGTTTGATCAAGGACATGCTGCTGTGGATTGAAACAGGAAAGTTGAACTGGAGCAAGTTCATAAAGCTTGTTAACAAGTTTCTGGAAGGGAAAAAGTTGAAGCGTAATTGTGACAATAATACTGATTATGTGCCTCATAGCTGGCCAGAGGGACTCTGCGTGTGGGAGTGGATGTTAAATGAGCTGGATGTGATGCAGTTAATAAGGCCCCAGGGATTTATTGCAATAGTATATTTCCTATATAACCATATGTGAGCAGACACTGTGGGAGATGTCAAAGTATAAGTCATGACTGGCTACTGACACTTCGGTTGGCACATAAAAGAGTATTTGAGACCAATAAAACAATTAATGGCTAGAATAACCATCAAAACAGTTTGAATCTCTAAATACATAAAAAGTATTCTTGTATCTTGAAGATATGCCTGTTATAGCGCTGTTACAGCAATTGCTAATTTAACTTTTGCTACTTTTATCCTGAATTTTTCAAATTGCTTAGTACAGAAGCATATGGTAAATGAAAAAATACAATCAATCAATCAGTTAATTTATCAATCAATCAATTAAATTAACCCCAAACTCAGTCATAAAAAACAAACATCATTTCTTAAAGGAAAAGAACACACTGTATCAGAAAACATTACAATCCCCCTAATTAAAAGTTTAGCATGTTTTACTGAGGATGACTGGCCACTAACACATAAAAATATATTTGAGACCAATAAAACAATTAATGGCAAGAATAACCATCACAAAAGTTTGAATCTTTAAATACAGTACAAAATGTAAAAAACACAACCAACTTGGTAACATCAAAAATAAAATAACTGAATAAAATATATATAAAAAAAGGACACATTTTTGTTTTACATTTCAAATTAACCTTAAATTGTACAAAAAATAATTATTTTTTTAAACTGCGTGCTCGATTAATTTGTAATATCAACTGCAAATAGACAGCAGCCAAATTATCATGTAAGCAAATTAAATGAAAATGTTGATCATTATTTTATTAATCACCATTCATGCATAAAAACAACCATCTTTAGTTTGTGAAAATGTTTAACATCTACATATCTTTTGCTAATTTTCTGTGCAGTACAAATATTTAAACATTAGACTAACATCAAGACATATTCTGTAAATATGATTATTCTGACCTGAGTTATTTACTGAATCAACCAACTGCAATCTTTTTTTTCATCCATATCAAATCAAATCAAATCAAATCACTTTCATTGTTACATCAGCAGCAGCACGTGTGCTTTGAAGAGTGAAAAGCTTATAGGTGCTGGCTGCAGACAGTACAAAATACAGACAGTGCAAATAAAATGACAGTGCAAAATACAGGCAGTGCAAATACAACGTTTTATGTTCACATAAAAGTAATCTGTTGCTGTTTGGCGTTTCACCGCTGTCTGAAACGATCATTTCAACCACAATATCTGCTCATTAGAGCTTTGACTGAGTTATTATCAGAGCATGGATGCAAAGTTATTGGACATAGAGGACACGGAGGTCTCAGCACGTGCTGTTCTGCTCGCTCACGCATTTCCAAAATTTGTTTGTTATTTTAAAATGAACATATATTTCAGATGCCATTGTTTTACTGCATATTTGATCTCCAAAATATTTTGTTCTACTATTCTGACAAAATCAGACTACTTTCATTATAATTTGACGAAATACTTTTTTTTTTGCCATCTGTAACACTGCAAATATAGGCTTATAGTTTTACTATGTTTTCAATAATAATAATAATAATAATAATAATAATAATAATAATAATAATGATTTAAAATATTTATTGAGGATCAAATCAGGAATTTAAATTATTTCTGAAGAGATACTGTTCCACAAAAGACTGCAATAATAATACTGAAAATGCAAATATTTAAAATCTGATTCATAGGAATAAATGACTTTAAATATACCTTTTAATAATATTTAACTGCAGTTTTTTTTTTTTTTTTTTTGGGGGGGGGGGGTATTTAAAATGTCTTTTTTTAGGTTTTCTACATGGAATTTCAATTATAATTCATTTTGTAATTATCCCTCCATGTTGTTGTTAACATTACCCCAATTAAACACTTCCATCCATCAACAGCCCATAACTTCCCGTTAAAAAAAAACTAAAAATAATTAATCAGCAAAAAATAAATGTATTATAATAATAAAAAAAGATAAATATATATATTTTTTTATTTTAAATGAATAATAAAAATATATATTTATATATTATTGTTCAGCTTAATAATCAAGAGAGTTAGCCAGCAGATCTTCTAAAGCCACAACTTGTCAAATGAAAACATAAAGTGAATAAAGTCAAATTTTTTACAATTTAATGCAATTGAAATGCTTTTCTTTTCTCCGTGCATTAAAAAAGGGTGGAGTTGGTTTCTTTTAACAAATAAATAAACATTTGACTAGTGCTTTTATATAAATTTTTTAAAATGAATAAAGCTTGAATATTTCCACATATATAAATACAAAAATCATTGCGAAATAGCTCCCTGCTGTAGATGTTTTCAAGCATCCTGCCATGGAAATAGTTTTTGAGAAGTGTGTTAATTTAGTGTGCCAACTTTAGTAAAAACACATCCTGCAATCCGTTGTGTTATTACTGTCATTTTGAATACACTTTCTGTAAACCCCCCTAAAAACTGCATGCAGGTGTGGCTCACTGACCCTGAAACCAGTCTAATTATCCACGGGGCTTAAAGTTAACTAGTCATTTATGTATCCCACCAGCATGTTGATTTCTCAAATATGTTCCTTTATTTCACATCCCAACAAATGATTTGGACCCCTGGGGCTTTACAACTCATTCCCGAAATTCATCAACCCCACAACTCCCTTTTAGAACGTAACCCTAAATTTAGTCTCGCAGATGTGTGATGGAGTGAAACGATAGAGTGGGAGAACTGAGAAGAGCCACTCTGTACATCTGTCATTTTAACATGCGCCCTGTCCCTGAGACTCAAAACAACAGATGTTAACTCTTAATTGCTTTTGGATGTGTTTTGCATCCAAATTAGTTACACGTGTTCTGCACTTAATCACCACCCACACCACAAAGACCCTGTTGTAGGTTGCAAAATGCCCAACATTGGCTAAGAAGTTTGGCAAGTTGGCCAAAAACACAGCATTACATCACAGAATACATCAGAATCTCCATTAGCTTAAGCAAGTTCAATGACATCACTGACATTCAATAGTAAGAATGAAATTTTAGGTTTAAAATGGACTTTTCTTACTAAGCTTATTTGTCTTGTTTTTAGTCCTAAATATTTGGATATTCTGGACAAGCAAAAAATATTGTTGTGGGGTAAGCACAATTTTTTTTTTCCTTTTGACATAAGATTATTTAGCGTAACCCACTGACAGATTGTTTTGCTTTTCCTCTTGGGCATCCAAGTGCAACTTTGAATGGGGAAACAGCAAATTCTCCAAAGCTGCTATTTTGAAATTAAATTTTATATTTGAATTCACCAGTGACTGCTAACAAATGATTAAAAAATTATGTTTTCAAAAGATAAAAAAAATGCAAAAACAGGTTGCCCAAGATAATTGCAAAAGAATGAAACAAATTCATCACATCAAACTTTTTATGGCCGTTTCTAGAGGACACAATTAGATGTCACCCTGTCAATCAAATTATGTAACTACAGGGTGGGCCATTTATATACACCCTAATAAAATGGGAATGGTTGGTGATATTAACGTCCTTTTTGTGGCACATTAGTGTATGTGAGGGGCTTGTAAATAACTCATGAAAGAATAAAGTTATGTTAAAACCATTTTTTTTTCTTGTGAAATTGCCAATAAGTTTGATGTGTCACATGACCCTCTTCTTATTGAAAAAAGAAAACTTGGATCCAAGAATGCCAACTAAAAAAATGGCCATGGTCACCGCCCATCTTGAAAAGTTTGTCCCACTTACATATACTAATGTCACAATCAGGACGTTAATATCACCAACCATTCCCATTATATTAAGGTGTATCCATATAATTGGTCCACGCTGTACTACAGGTACAACAGTTCTCGGCAAAAACATTGTATCGTCGCCCTCTGTTTGCTTAAGTTTCTTTCACTTTGATGGTGCTGACAAGTGAAGACAGAGCTCTCTAAAATGATAGTTAATAAAAATTTGTTGTTCTCTTATGTAAACAATGTAAACAGTAGTAATCAATATTCTAAAAGTGCTAAATTATTAGGATGTGTTGACATATTTATTATCTGCATAATTGACCCTTCGCTAAGCCACAACCAAAAACCGCCACCCACCAATCATGGCTTAGCAACTGTAGCTATGTGCAGGGGCTCTGTCAAACTTTCGAGCGAGTGCATATGAATTGTGCAAATCTGATACCCGTATCCTCAAAGTTTGGACGGAATGGTGGAATTGTTTTCCCTTTACAAAACAAAAAACCCAAGAGGGGAAATGCCAGCGTGGATGAAACTGTGTGAGGGGCGCTAAAGGAGTGGAGCTAAGTTGGTTTTGTTTTTGATATTCCTGACATATTTAGTGATAGACTGACAGCAATAACTCACACACCTCTTACCCAAAACAGATCTAAACTGTTTCCTACAAAAAAAAAGAAAAAGAAAAGCTGGTTATGTTTCACAGCTGTCTTTTTCTTTTCTTTTCTCGATATTGTGAGTAATGCTCCGTTTAAGCCTTCGCCATAGTAACATTAGTCATAATAATAACGAATAGGTCATAATGACATAAGTTATTGATCCGGAAAATATGAATCTACAAATCTGTTGCTAACTTTACTGAACTTCATATTTCCATCTATTTCAAGCTACGAATATTTGAAATTACAAATCAACAGAACAAAACCGAGATATGATCACAAATTGAGCACTTACGATCAATATACTTTACCCCCAGCTGTTTTTCAGTAATTTATAAAGAGCACACAAACATACTGACAGTAATAGGTAACTTACTGTACATTTTTATGGGTCAATGATGCTAATATTCAGCACAAATCCATCAGTTTCCCTTTTCTGGCTGCTCTTTCTATGAATAAACTATGTAAAAGCACTGTCCTGCATGTTTCCTTGCCGGTTAGTAACAATATATTTCATCTCACAACAATTAATCTATCAGGCTTTTTGGCTGAAAATAGAGAAATGACGGTTTTATTTGTTATTATTAGATTATTTTTAAATTTTACCTCTCCTGCTGAGCATGAGCTAAGCTGTTGAATGGTTAGCGTATGAGGCGGCTAGGCTAAGCTAGCTTTAATTTTGATTGAATTATTCTCTTATTGGTTGCCTATTATGTCCTGTAATGCATACTGCAGTACTTTTTTGTCTGGCTTTCTCAGATATCTTAACTGTTTGCCAAAAATGACATTATATCCATGGCATTGTCTGACACTGACGCACACACATTGTAAAAGCCGTGCCAGGCACAAACGCTTGACAGGCGTAGCAACAGTAACTAAGGAGGGTGGGGCTTAGCGAAGGGTCAATTGGTTGACACGGTTGAGTCCAGATGTAAAACAAAAAAGGGAAAAATGTAAGTTTGTTCCCTTTTATTATCTTAAGCTTTTTATTTGCCTTTTGCAATGTCAGGTGTTTGTTACCAAATAAATGTGTATGTTACACTTTTTTATTTTTTTTGTAGCAGTTTTTTTTCTAAGTATAGCACATACATATACCATAGCGTACCGAAATTGTGACCCTAAAACCATGATACATACTAAACCGTGAGTAGATTAAGCCATTGCACCTAGTAACTACCATAAGAATCAATAAATGATACACAAATTATCCTCTGAATAATATAATTTTTATTATTACTATTATTTTGTTTTACCTAATTTGGACAAAATGACAGTGCTCTCTTTTTTATGTGTTTGTGGGCATTTAAGTGGTTGACATCATGTGATTTGTATTTGAATGACTGAGGCAAGAGATGGAAAAGACTTCAAGCTACATGTAAATATATATTTTTTGTCTTTGAGAAAGGTACTTGCTGAGATTCCGGGACGTTTGCCAACCCCCGAGGGTTCATAAGAATGAAGCTGCAAAAACTGTTCTGAAAACACACCTATACCAGAGAATTATTGATCTAGGGAACGATGATTAGCTGCCTTACTAGAAAGCAGGGCTTCCTTTGCTAGAGCGCTCATATTGCTGGTTGCATATTTTTTTTATTCAAAACCACACAAGTGAGTTTTAAATGTGGAAAAATGCTTAATTTATTATATAGTTACAATAGTAACAACATATTCTACGTATTCAACGTATTATAGTCTTTGGAATAGCCTCTAGCCAATTCACAATTTACTATAAACATTAGAAAGTAGAACCTATTATATGCAGTAGTATGGCTGCTGTTAAAAACAGCCTTGTATGCATGCTCGTGTCTGCTTCACTCCTAAATCTCCTATTGGGAATGCAAGTGTTTTGTAACAGCACACGCAAATAAATTGATGGAGCATTTGTAGGTTATCTCCTTAATGCCGCTGTCTGGGGAGCAACAAAACACTTTCCCTTACAAATGTAAGCTATTTAAATGTGCACTCTCATTCATTTAGTCTCTCATTCTTTCTCATACTCTCAGTTTCATTCTCATTTCATCCATATTGCAGGTTGAAAGAGGAACATTATGTCTTGTGGTACTTGTTTGAAAGCAAGTCATGAATTTTTCTCAGCTGACAAGCAATTCACTTGATGGCAACTGGAGACACAACTACATTTTAGCTTGTATATCTTCTAAACAATGCATGAAAATGTTTATTACTAGCAATTCTCAGGATTAGTTGCCTTTTTATGACAAATCTGCTAAATCTGCTGTAATAAATAAGTGTAAATGTATGAGGCTGTATCAGTTAAATATACTTACGGGGATGTCGAATGATTGATCATAATTCATCAACAAACATTCCGAGGTGTGCAATTATTTTTAGAGAAACACATAGATAAAGTGGTTCCTAGGCAGGTCTATACAATTTCATCACATAATTTCAGCTTTTCAAATATCCTTAGAGAGAAAAAAAAACCTACAAAAGACTGACCAAGCAACTCATACATTACGACAAAACGACAAACTATTAACTAGTTTTTTTCCACATAAAATTAAATTGTATTATCTATGTAAACACACACTCTCTTTCTCCTGCTTTCTTTCTCATACAAACACACATGTACACACATGTACGAAAAGGTGTTAGCACTGCTCTGCAACTTTACCATCACCACTTAAAAATGCATGATATTTCTTGGTAACGAGGTGCAAAAGTTGCTCTTCTTGATGCAGATAAAATACATTTGCACAATAAGAAGAGGCGGTATTGACTTGAGTATTTCACTCACTTTCATTTGGCTTAGTCAGGGGTCATCAGAGCAGAATAACCCGCCAATTATACTGTCGCATGTGTTTTATAAGGCGGATGACCTTCTGTGAACCCCCAGGGTTGGGAAACACCCACACATATTCTCACACACTTTACCAATTCGCCTATGCTGCATGGACAGTGGGGAAAACCAGAGCACCCGGAAGAAACCCATGTGAGGGAGAACATACAAACTCCACATATAAAGACTTCCTGGTACAGTCAGGACTCGAACCAGCGACCTTCTTTAACAAACTGGAATCTCACAGAATACAAGCCATATCAACCTGCAGCCCAAGACCCGTTACTCACTGAAGGTAAGCAAGGCTGAGAGCTTGTACCACATGGGAAAGCTAGGTTGCTGTTGGAAAGGGTGTTAGTGAGGCCAGCAGGGGGCACTCAATCTGCAGTCTGTGTGAGTCCTAATGCCCCAGTAAAGTGAAGGGGACACTATTCTGTCAGTGAGCATTGTCTTTTGGATGAGACGTTAAACTAAGATCCTGACTCTCTGTGGCCATTAAAAATCCAATGGCAGTTCTTGTAAAGAGTAGAGGTGTAACCCCGGTGTCCTGGCTAAATTTCCACCAGCGGCCCTTATACCCGTCATGACCTCCCAATCTTCCCCATCCACCGAATTGGCTCTATCTCTGTCATTTCACACCACCTATAGCTGGTGTTTGGTAAGCCCACTGGCTCTGTTGTCCTTTAGCTGCCGTTGCATCATTGGATCATCCTTGTCCGATGCTGAACACTGGTGGTGATGATTGTGCAGCATTTTGGGTCTAGGGCCATACACAATAAATGCGCTATATAAATACACATTTACATAACTTTACAAGGCAAGGCAATGTTTTGCACTGTGGTCACAATACCTTAGATACAGACATAAAAAAAAAAATCGTTTTTTGGTGTTTTTGCCTTTACTGTGATAGGAAAGTAGCTACACAGAAAGCACAGCTAGAGAAAGAGCAGGCAGGATTGGGAAAAGTCAGCATGCTGGAATTTGAAATTACAATGGCTGAAGTGAAATGTCTATAATTGTTTAATAATTCGCCCCTCATCAATTTATCCTACAAATGACCTAATAATAACAGTTAAATATTTGCATTTTTCTTATTGTAACAAAAATTACACTTTTAAATGGTTTATATACAGCTTTTTTGAAACATAAGAACCTGTATGCAGAAGAGGTATTGTCAATTCTTGTGTACAAATTTGCACTCAAAATAAGGTTAAGTAGGAAACACACACACTTGTCTAATGATTACTGCGAGACGAAAAAAGCCCAAAGCATCTTTTATCCGGAATATGAGCTAGGAAAGTGAGATTACAGGAAATTGTTACGGATCAAACAGAAGGGCATTTTGCATAAACCAACCATCTTCTTGGCAAAAACAAATCATACAGCTAAGTAGAGAATTAGCTTCACACATTTGTCTGTAGAGGAAAATTGAGAAAATACTGTATACCGACCATAACAATTTTACACTGGTTAATAAACTTTACGATACTTGAAAAATGATAAAGTGTATAAATATGCCACAAAATATACTTTGCTCTTTACTGGTGGCGATGGGTGAATATAGCTTTTTATGCTGCTATTCATTATATAACTGCAGCATAATTCTATAATATTAATAATATTAAATATATATTATAGTATTAATTAATCTTTTCTTCTTACAATTTATTAAGTTAAATTTAATAGTGTAATATTAAAGGAATGAATATTAACTAATGAAGACAGTTTAAGACTTTCGCTTATTTTTAGCCATGCATAGTGCAAATGAGACATGTCTCATACAGTATATCAGTATTAATAAAAGATGAAGCATATGTAGTTTTTCTGACACATTGTTTCAAATGAAATTCGGCATGCTACTCTCAGAGATTTGGAGAACTGGCAGAAATCATTCAGTATTTATACTTGTACATTTAGCTGTTAGTTTTCAGGGCATAGTATTCTCAGACTATATCAGCCTGGTGTAAAGACTGTGTGTTAAAGCGGGGAAAACACCAGCATTAAACAGCATTATCGTGATGAACTCATTCAGTAGCAAACTTGAGTTTATGTGACTTTTAGCTTTTGGTTTATGGCTCATTTGTCCACCTTTTTTTGCTGCCGCCATCCTCACTTGAGAATGTGATTTAACCCTTTCTTCATGTCTAGGTTAATATTGACAGCACAATTTTTTTAAAGTTAATTAAATTATTGGTTGGGACATTTTAATAGTTGGTGAATATTGGTGGTGGCACGTCCCTTACCCACGCTGAATCTAAGCCTCTGATTTTTATATTACAATTTGGTAGGTGACCATTGGGACATTTATAACATCTATATAGAAAACAAAAGTCAATAAATGATAGTGAAAATGGCTTCATTTGCTAAATAAAAAAAAGAGTGAATAAAAATAAACTTGCAGTTACCAAAAAAAAAAAGCACATGCCAGAAAAGTTTTATTCTCAAAATCAATTTACATCAGTCAAACTGGCTAAAATATTAAGTTAAACCTTGTATAACACCAAAAAAATAAGAGTTGAAACCTGAACAACTGACTTTTTTGTCATAATTCTTTAGAGTGTAGTCACAAGTCACTGCAGTATTACCATTCAAGTACATGATTCAAGTTGCTAAATTTGCAGAGACTGCTAATATTTTGTATTATTAGATTGCACCATGCTGTACACACAAAGGATAACAATACTCAATAGTAACCCTGCATGGCATGATGCCACCTGTTGGATGGCTGTGGCTCATATAATCATGCAACCCCTGCAGAGATGCCCGCATGCGGCCTGTAGATGTGAGACAGACTGGTCTCACGCTGGCTCTCTCATTCTCTGAACTGATCAGTTCGCCCATTCAGCTCTAAAAAGACATCACTTTTGCTTTCTAACCTTAAAACCTTTAATAATGTTTCTCCTTCATTCATCAGTGCCCATTGTAAACACAATGCTGCAGCAGGAGATCTAACATTACTACAAACTGCGGCTCGTTTTTGAGCATTTCCCCGAATGTCATTCACAGGTGCCAACAGCATTGATCGCTAAGTGCCCATAATGAAAAGTGTGATGAAAGCCGCTTCTGAATAAGTGAATATGGATCGAGAGCACGTGCTGAGAGATGTGAGGCCGGATGGAGGAGGAGCTGATGGCATAATTAGGGGTGTCGTGGGTTGAACGGATGGAAAAACTGGGTTCAAAGCTGCACTGTTCAACCTTTGTAGAGGAGAAGAGAACAAGGTGACACCCACATCCATAAAACAACTACTTAGATCTCCCACTTTAATCCCCTGTTACAGAAAGCAAGAGAGAGAGAGAGGCTTTTCTCTGCCTGCTCACTGACCTTAACAGCTCTCGCATTCAGCACATTAAACACAGGTTGACAGCGAACAGAACGCCAGGCCTCGCGGTTCAACTATTAAAACAAATTCGCCAAAATCACTTTCTCTCCCTCAAGCACAAGTACAAACACCACAGGGACTCAATTATAAATGTGGCGTACACACAAAAGCTGGTGGAAATATGCGTACGCATGTCGTGATCTATAAAAATTGATGGAAGAATGTGCACAGATGTACACAAAGTCAGAGTCTGTTTTATTAATGAGACCCCTGACAGAATTATTTTATTATCATTATTATTATTAGCCCGCCTCTAAATTTGAACGCGTATTCTTGTATCACAACTAAAACGCTACGGAGAAGCGAGATCAGCCATCAGTGGAAGACGGAGATATGACTCAGGCCTCTCTCGTGTCGCTCTCTGTCACACACACTCGTTTTCTCCACTTTCCTTTGAATATTGTAAGTGTGCACGCATCAGTTTCCCAGATTCATCAGAAGTTAAGCCCCACTTTGACATGTAATAATAAAAAAAAATCTACCGCCCCACTTTGACATGTAATAAAAAAAAAATCTACCTCTGTCTTGTTCATGTTGTGAAAAACTATCAATATGTCCACTGTTGATTATTAGACTTTTGTTTCCAATAGCAATTTCAAAACTTAATATACTGTAGGAACTCCTTGTCTATGCATAGGCTATGATTAATCAGAAATGTGTAAAAGAGTGTACCTATTTTTACGTTAGAAAATGCGGCCTTGGATTTACAAAAAGTCAGTAAGTACTGGAGAACAGATGCAACACATTGATCAAATGTAGTTTTCAGTCACGCTTATGTTGTCACAATGCGGTGATGAGACGAGGACAAAAGGTAGGATTCAAGCCCAATTTTAATGATACAGTCTTCGTGAAGTCTTACGAGGTTTCAAATAAACAAACAGAAAAAAACAAACGAAACTGTGTGTGTGTGTGTGTGTGTGTGTGTGTTTGTGTGTGTGTGATTAATGGAAATAAAGTCCAGTGTTTGCAAAGTGGAATGTAGGAAATTGTAGTTCATTATGGGTCTGTAGTTCACCAGCGATCTTTCCCAACATAGATCGATGGCAATCATGACACATGTAAAAATAACATTAAACTTATTAAATTTTGCCTTCATTCATTTTTGTTTTCAGTAGTGACACGAGTCTTCAAACACGTGTTTTTACCACACATTTTTAAAACATATTAGTTTATCTAATTTCTAATAACTACTTTTTGTCTTTCTCATGGTGACAGTTTTTACAAGTTATTTTGCAAGATATTTGCCTTTAGATTAAAGTGTAATTTAAAGACTTAACTATTATGTTAACTAGGAAAGTTAGAATAATTAGTCATGTTATTGTGTAACTTGAGCATACAATCAAAATATACACAGTAACTATTTATCAAGAAGGCCAATAATACTGACCTTAATTATTTTTTTTTTAAAACAGATTGTATTCAAGACAAACTGTAAGAAATGAGATGTATGACTCCAAAATGATTACCTTTTTTTAATGGAAAATACTGTGAAAATTTCCTTGGCTTGTTAAAGATCACTTCGAAACATTATTTTAAATTAATGAGAGGACAAAAAAATTGACTGCATCTGTCAAATAAACTAACATGGAAAATTATTTTGAGTTTAAGCTATTTAATTAGCTTGTTTATGAAGACTACAAAGTGACGCATGAAAAAAAGTAACTTTGAATAATTTAGTAGTTTGTGATGTATGTTAAAGTGAGCCCCTAAAAAGTGGCCCTTGCCCTTGCAGTTTCTCTGGTCTAGAATTGCCACTGATGATATTATATTGTTTATATTATATAACTTTTATTATAAAATTTTTTTATTATATTTGTTTTTTATAACATCCAAACAAGAAGACTTTGCTCGAGAAGAAAAATATAATAAGAAATAATGTGAAACAAATGTCTCTGCTCTGTTAGACATCACTTGGGACATATTTGAAAAAGAATTTCAATTTAATAATTTTGTCTTCTGCTGTAATAAAGAAGTCTTGGTATTAAATTCATCTTGTTTTTCATGTCAGTTCAGTAAATGTTAAAAACGGTTTTCAGTGTTTTTTTTCCCTCAACTCTACTATCTGTTCCTAGCAGTCTGATTCATCATTTCACATCTTTGTGTGTTAAAAAGAATACAAAGTTAGTAAGATGTATCTTCAATTTGGAATGTTCTGAAAGGAGACATAATCAAAAACTGTTTTTTGAAATATTTGACAAGAAAATGCCACAGCAGTTACAGTTCTCAAAGAACTTGTGAATAAAATTCTTCAGAGCGAGCTTAGTTCCAGTTAATGAATAACACTCTGCAGTATCTTTTGCATGGGTAGATTGGCTTTACGCAGACAGACAGACAGGCTGGTGTATGTGGATGAAAGGAAATTTCCTCTGTCTAATGGAAGTCCAGTGTGCAGCTCTCCTACTGTTAAACCACAGGAAATCCCTTCCGCTGAAACACTTTCTCCTCTGGTTCTCAGAGACCCCCTGTTGGCATCCCCTTCCACATTCGGCACCTTCTGAATCACAATGTTCATTCAATCACTGCATCACTAGAATAACATGCGTAATATCTCAACTTTTGAATGAAAACTACAGTACCTTAAGACTATATGAGTACCATATTAGTTTTTAGTTTATATTAGAGTACGAATTTCATTAGGTATTATTTGAAATACAATGTCACCCATACATTTTTACTCCAAAATAATATTATTATAGTAAATTCTTTAATTCAACAATGACTCACTGAGGGTGCATTTACAAAATCTGAAACCTTTTTTTTATTTATTTTGGTCACATATTTTTACAAAAACATCATTTTGGACCTGAAACCACACATACTTATTTAATATTAAGTTTATAATAAAAACATTTAAGTTAAATAAAATGATATTTACTGTTGTTTGTATAACGTTGTCTTGAACATACTATATATATAAGATGATCTAAACTGACAGTAAGCATTCATGAACATCAAAAGGCAAAATGTTTTAATTTAAAATAGATATTTTATCAAAGTATTACACAAATATGCATTACTGTCACAATAAAAAAGTTTAAAATAAGTATTAACATTAAATATTTCATTTTATAATTAGACAAGTTAATATAAAATTGTAATGTCAGCAAAAATGTGAACATTTCAGATCATTAAGAATGACTACAGTATATCTAATAAATATAAGAATGATACTTTACAAAAATCCACTTAAAATGAATAATATATATATATATATATATATATATATATATATATATATATATATATATATATATATATATATATATATATATATATATATATATATATATATATATATAATATTTATTATTAGTTAGTTATATTATCAACTTTTATGTATTATAAAATAAAATAATGTATTCATTTTCTTGTCGGCTTAGTCCCTTTATTAATCTGGGGTCGCCACAGCAGAATGAACCGCCAACTTATCCAGCACATTTTTACACAGTGGATGCCCTTTCAGCCGCAACCCATCTCTGGGAAACATCCACACACACACACATTCACACACACACACACACTCATACACTACGGACAATTTAGTCACCTAATTCTTTGCACTTTCAACAATTTCTTGCACTGATATTTCATATTAATTGTTCAAATACACTATGACCAGCAGCAACTGCGCATCGATGGAATTGCCCTTTAGTGTTTGGACTTTCAGCAGTAAAAATGAAATTACACTGAACTGAACTAAACTTCAACTTTAAAAACTGGACCGACACAGATTCAATTTCAATGTACTAGAACTTCTATGTTAAGCTGGTTTGACTCGATCTACATTGTAAAAGCACTATAGAAATAAAGATTAATTTAATTGAATCATGTTTTGTTTTATACATTTATAAAGACTGTTAGTTTATAAAATCTGCTTTATACTGTACCTACTCTATGCTGTCAAATCATATTAGAGCAAAACATTCTTTGCAACTTTGAACAGGATAAATCAAGGCTGCATCACTGTAGTTTCTATGCAATTCTGCACGTTTTTGAAAACCTGTGTGTGTGTGCGCGTGCGAGCATGTGTATGTGTGTATGTGCATTTTCTCAGATGCGGACTAGGAATTTCAATCATTTTCTCTCCTTCGTTCTCCGCCCGTGCAAACATCCAGAACAGAGAG
Organism: Danio rerio; assembly: GCF_052040795.2. Classification (NCBI taxonomy): domain Eukaryota; kingdom Metazoa; phylum Chordata; class Actinopteri; order Cypriniformes; family Danionidae; genus Danio; species Danio rerio. Next base: position 32,257,420 of record NC_141036.1, on the reverse strand, counting down.
AGGGGCAGTGTTCCAGCACAGAACGAGAGAGAGAGAGAGAGATCCCTGTGGGTCTCAAATTAAATTCCTATCATGTCAGGGCAGGAACAGGATTCAATAGTGTTTATTGGCATCTCTTGACCGGAGGGAAATTAAATTCCACTGGCTTGTTTCATCATGGACAGCAGGTTCAGGCCACCGTTCCCTCTCTTCATCCCTCACTCCCTCTCTTTCATTGGCTTTGGGTTAAGTGGTGAGGGCCCAGAATTGCCCCTAATTTCCCTGGTAATTTGCTTCTCTGTGTGTTTGTGTTTTTTTCAGCTCTCTCTCTCTCTCTCTCTCGTGTGTGTGTGTGTGTGTGTCAGCTGAATCTCCTTTCCTAGATGGCCTCTCTTGCCAAAGTCATATAACATTATGTTCCCCTTCAATGCATTAAAAAAAAAAAAACATGGCCATTTTCTCCACACTGGATCAAAGCATAGAGTACAGTGACCGGTTCTACCTGAATTGGATTTTTTTCCTGTAATTTCTTTAAAACCTGATCTAATCTTGTCCTGAAAGCTTAGACTGTGGATGAGAGGCAGATTTGTGCCGCCATCTATGACAGAGCTTGGCAAAAAAAAAAGATTTCAAACTGTGAGAGTAAGTGCTTGAGTAAGAAGGAAAAACAGGGACAGCGAAGTCGTTATATTGTGTTCAAATGGAAAATGCATATTGAAGTTCAGAGTTTGGAGTTGGAGAAAACTTTCTATAGTCTTATTAAAAGGAAATGAAATGGATAGATTTATTCATAAGGATGCATTAAATAGATCAGTTGATTCATTCAGCAAAACAATTTTCTCAAAAAAAAAAAAAAAGATATAGTTGAAGAAAAAATTATTAGCCCTCCTGTGAAATGGTCATTCATTTTCAAATAATCCCCAAGTGCTGTTTACCAGAGAGATTTTTTAAACACATTTTAAAACATGAAATTTAACAACTAATTTCTAATAACTATTTTATTTTTGCCATGACAGTACACCATATTTTACTAGTTATTTAGCAGGGTACTAGAATTAAAGTGCAGCTAGATTAATTATAGTAACTAGGTTAACTAGTCAAGTCATTGAATTTTAATGTTTTTTTCTATTCCATCCAAACTAAAATTAAAAAGAGACTTTGACCAGAATAAAAAAAAGACATAACAGCAAATATTGTGAAATAATGTCTTTGTCCTGTTAAACAGCACGTGAGAAACATTTGGAAAAATAATAAAAACATCAAAGTAGAGTTAATAATTCTGTTTTCAAATGTATTAAAGAAGCCTTTGGATTGTGTTCTATTTCTGCTCATAGGAGTTTAAATTTACAGTACACATAGACCTTAAAAATAGCACAGAATCTGAAATATCACTATAAACTCGTCCAACAACATATTATTTATAATGTTTAAAGGGACAATTGACCCAAAATCTTAATTTTACAATAATTTTTTTTATCTTTTTTTATTTATTTTTTTTAGCCTGTTTATTTCTCCTGTTGTACACAAAGGAAGATATATTGAAGAATGTTCTTATATACACAATCGGTCAAAAGTTTGGGGTCAGTTTTTTTCCATGTTTTTATTAATTTTTTTATTTATTATTCTTTTTATCAAGGCGGCATTTATTAAATGTAAATAAAATTGTTAAATAATTATTTATTAAATGTTTGTTTATTTCTTATTGTAATTTCAAATAAAATTACTCTAGTCATTATTGTTTTTATTACTATTAACATTAAATAATAATATTGATAATAATAACAACAATAATAATAATTAATATTAAAGTGATTTATAAAGGATCATATGACTGAAGACTGGAGTAATGAAGCTGAAAATTTATCATTAAAATCACTGAAATAAATAATTAAACTAAATGATAAACTACTTTTGAACAGTTCTTTTATAGTGCAATAACATTTCACAATTTGGCGACACGGTGGCAAACCAGGTAGTGCTGTTGCCTCAAAGCAAGGAGGTTGCTGGTTTGAGCCTCGGCTGGGTCAGTTGGCGTTTCTGTGAGGAGTTTGCATGTTTTCCGCTCATTCGCTTGGGTTTCCCCAACAGTCCAAAGACATGCGTATTGGGTAGGCTAAACTTACTGTAGTGTATGAATGTGAATGAGTGTGTATGGATGGGTTGCAGCTGGAAGGGCATCCGCTGCGTAAAACATGTTCTGGATAAGTTGGCGGTTCCTTCCACTGTGACGACCTTGGATTAATAAAGGGACTAAACCAAAAAAAAAATAAAAAATGAATACATTTCACAATTTTGACTGTATTTTTGTGAATAAATGCAGCTTTGGTGAGCAGCAAAAGCTCATTTTAAAACATTTAAAAATCCTCACCCCAAAATTTTGAGTGTAGTATACTAAAAATTGTTGGCAACAAAATAGCAATTGACTTCCATAGCGTATTTGTTCCTGCTATGGATGTCTTTGGCTGATTTTCTCTAACATTCTACAGAATTTTAGTTTTGTGTATAACAGAAAAAATAATTCACTTGATTGTCAATAAATCATGAGGACATTTTAATTTTTGAATAAACTACCCCTTTGAATTTGCCAAAATCTTACAATTATTTCCATATTAAAATTCAAAAATTTAACCCACTCAACAAAACAAAACACAGGAAGTGATAAGAGATTAACACATGCTTACTGTAAGCGTGAAGAAGTGTTTACATCCTGGCTAACAAATGCTTCCCCTAATGTACTGTATTGAACCAGTATTACAGTGATATATATTGTACTGTGCATAGAAAATGAAAGAACAATGTAGGCAAGTGAGCAAGAGAGAGAGAGAGAGAGAGAGAGAGAGAGAGAGAGAGAGAGAGAGAGAGAGAGAGAGAGAGAGAGAGAGAGAGAGAGAGAGAGAGAGAGTTACTATTTAAGTAAGATGTAGTGGAGCGGCTGGCCCACATGCCCAGATCTGTGATGTACTTACTGAGTGGCTTGCAGAGGCACGACCATCTGGCCCCAGCTACAGGCAGAATAATGTCTACCGTGCTACCATGCACCCAGATGGGCTTTACATTTAACCCCCAAAGGGGCCAACTCATAAAAATACAAGCATAAAATACATAAAAAATATAGAATTTAAAATAATAAATAGATACTGTACAGGAACACACACACTGAGCCCCCATGATGTTTCTAACTATCGCTGTAGAGAGTGCACCGTTGTATGTGTTTTGGGCAATTGATTCCTGAGGAAAAACCCAAGATGCAGGAAATGAGCCAATTATTCACTAGTTTAATTTACCTCACAAGGGCGGCACAGCATGTGTGTGTGTGTGTGTGTGTGTGTGTGTTTAGCAAGCTTATTTGAGTTTGACCTTCTCAGTTTATAATTGCAGTTTCATGTTGAAACATTATAATCCACACAGTAAATAAACATGCTACAGCTATAAAGGTAAACACACATTTATAGGTTATATGTCTTTGCAATTTGGAATGGACGTGTATGAAATATGGTGCTATTTTGATCAATGCATGCACAAAAATTCTGTGTAATTTCCCTCTAAGAATTTAATTGAATTTTTATTTGATAGATTTTAGACAAACTCAACAAAAATACAAGTATCTCATACACTTTGAAATAAAATTGTTGAGGAAAAAACATAATAAAGCCTAGGGATTGGGATATTGAGGTCCTTGCTATTAAAAGAGTATGGCTGCAAAATACAGCAAATGCATAAAAAAACAGTACCTCCTAATTTTTTTTTAAACAGGAACAAAATTAGTCACAATACAATAACATACAAAAAAAAACAACAACAACAATCATCCACCTTGCAAAAAAACATCTTTTGATAAATTTTTTTATCTTTTATTTAGGTCTTTTATTTCCTTGATTAATTTTGGTAATTTGGTAAAAAAGTGAAACAATTCTGTTCATATTGATGAAGGTTGCATTCTATTCTAAAGGGTTTATCTCAATATATTGTTATTGCCGGTGCGTCCTAAATTGTATACTTAAACACTATTCAATGCCATTTTGTAGTGTAAATAGTGTCAATAGCGCATTCACACTGAAAACTCTAAACAATAACTCTAACAATAATACGTGCAATAATTTAACAAACAACAGTAAAATGAAGTGTGGAATGATGAACAGCTCTCATGTTGCGGAAGATTAAAAAATTGTTACATTTCTCTTGTTTAAAAAAAGTAATATGTCTATTGATTGTACTATACTTCTTTCAGTTTTGTATCTATTTTTGTTGTAATGTACTGTTGTTATTGCAATAATAATAAAAAAAAATCTCATGTAGCGGAAGGGGCGGTGCTATCAGGTGCACATGTTGGATAACTTTATTTATTTTGGATTGTAAAAGCAAAATTCTCCTACGAGAGTGATTGTTGCGCCTCCCGATGGTGAATGCGGTTATACTCGGGTATTATTTGGTACTTTGGTCATTTAGTTCACTAATTTGGCAACCATCAAACGTCATCAGGGAATTGGTTTGAATTTCAGCTTAGTTAAAAAAACATTAGTGTTCCATTTGGAACGACACATACATATGCTGTGTAAGTTCATAGTGCATAGTGTGCCATTCGGGATGCAGCTAATCTCATTGTGTCTGAGAGGACTCTTAATTTGATGTTTACTAGATCTCGTTGTTTTGAGTTCATATTGTAGGTTGTTGTTTTCTTGGTTCCCTTTGGTTTTGATGGTCATTTATTATTATGGCTACTAATTATGTTGCGCACCTGCGTCTTGTTCAGGTACACTGAATTTTCGCTCAAAAAAGAAAAATGGCCCACTACGGGTATAGGGTTTAAAAAAGTCTATGCTAAGCAATAAAACAACAACTTACAGAAATAATCTTTATTAAAGTCCCCATAATATGGAAGCTGTTATTTTTTTCATATTGTGATGCAGCTCCTTGAAAAACAGAATGTGAAATGACAACAGTGGGTGTGGCTTGTTTTTCTACTGTGAGCTGAATGGATGTAGTAAAGTAGGCGTTTCATTCCGAAAGATGGGAAGTTGCAGCAGTGTGGTTAAATATGTTAGCCACGCCCATTTGCTAAGATACACTTAATCTGACAAATTAACTGAAAAAAAAACAGGAAGTGCTTTTACAGATTTCAGTTAAAGATTAGAAGGACAAACTTTGTTTTTTCTTACTGACATGCACAGATGAATTGTTCACAAAATCATATGGCTAGTTTTTGATTTCCTGGGAACTTTAACATCAGATTGCTCCCGAAGTACAAAAACAGCAGTAACTCTTAGACAGATATAAGATTTTTCCCCCTTATTCTTCCTAATATAAAACACAAACTCCCTCTATTAACCATCTGTCATCATTTACATCATGAAGTAGTCATATGCCACAAAGAATCATGTGAGCAAAAAGCATCCATTGTTTAAACTTTTAAAAATCCTTCATAACAAAGTGAAGTTCTGCTGAAGTGGCCAGTTTTCCATGTCAAATAAATGTGGAGAAGAGTAAAAAGAAAGTGCAATAATTCTGACTAAATTACTTTGCAAACATGGCACTATAAATCTCTTCCCACAGTTATCAAAAACTGCAGGGTTGCAGCAGTTTTGCCTGACTTTTTGTCATCTAAATGGCTATGAAACACGATTATTATTATTTTTTTTTTCTGAGATTTTAACAGAAGTATCTGTGCGGATTATTTAAAACTATTGTTTGATTTTAACTGCAGGAGAAAACTGGTTCATTAAAAGCTTTTTTAAAGGGTTGGTCCACTACAATATATTTTAAACTTTAGTTGATGTGTAATGTAGTTGTGTGAACATAAATCTTTGAATGTAAAATGCTCATAGGTCAATGCAAAGACAGACATTGGCTTTTACAGAGTTAGCTTAGCAAAGCCGACAGCGAACAAATTTTGGGCACTGCAAAAAAATACATCTGAGCTAGTGAGATCGCAAATGCTTCAGGTTACACCCATTTACCACATGCATACATGTCACGCAGCAAAGGGGCGTGGCCAGAGGCGCTGTATGTTATAGCAGAGAAAGCTAAAATGCTGTCCAAATGCTGCTATTTCCACAGAGCTTTTTCTGTTTCTGTATGAGCTTCCAAAGGACACAACACAAAAAGAGAAGTGCTTACAGTTTAATTTTAATTATGTTCCAGAGAATTATAAAAAAGATATAGCTAGCAATTGACAAAGGAGAGCTTACAGAATCTCTCCCAGTTCAGTGCTGGATTTTGCTAAAACTCCTCAAAGAGGGAGCAACTCCAACCATAATAGAATAAGCTGTGCATTATGAGCCACAACCTGTATTTTTATTTGTAAAATTGATCAATTACATGCAGTTTCTAGCATTAATGGAATGTTGTCGCAAAGACATTAATAAGGATGTAAACAATGGGAAATGTTGTTTGGCACCGCTATCAATTTAACTACAAATTCATATTTTTTCGTCAAACCCTTGTAAACAGCTACAATCTTCACTAGCACTTCAGTGTCTCACAAAAGATATGTGAACGTTTCTTATTACTTACACATGCTTATTCAGTGAAAAATACTTGTCAAATTTTATTTATTTTAGAGAGCAGGCATGAGCTATAATAACGTGATTTTTTAAAAATGAAGCAAAAGCATACATTGCTTTGCATCTTATAAACACAATCAAGCCTTAAAAATACACCCTGGACCCCTCCTTTGAAGCTATTTTTGTCTTTGAGTTTTAAAATTTGCATGTTGTGGTGTGTAATGCTGAATTGCAGCGTGCATTTGTGAGTAGTTGTAAAGTAATATATCAAAATTTAAATATATCAAAAGTTAAATAAAGCATACAAAGTGTATTAATGCTGATGTGTTGAATGCATTTCTGCTCTCCTTTTCAACTCCACAGCTGGACACAACCACTCAGGCAGCATTTCTCAAAACTGAATTGAGACCTAACCTGTGCTAAAAGCAGGTTCATGGCCCTTTAAATACAGACATTGTTTAAGTTGCACCAATTACAACATATTTTCATGCTCTGCCAAAAACATACAGAAAATTGTTCTGTTGCTGCCCTAACAAAACATACATATGCACAGATCAAATTAGCAGTTTACCACAAAGGCAAACTCATTCATTTGGCTGGAGTTCAGCACAACTGGTGCAGAAATGCAATGAAAGCTTCATAAGCACTGGTAAGAGAAGCCAGATGGCTTTAGCTCATTTAAGCTAATCACATGACCTGCAATACACAGTCTACAGTTCAAGGCTTCCAGGAGAGTAGATAACCCAAGAGCTTTGTGCCTGTTTAGTTTTATGGGTCCCTGCTGTTAGTACTGTAGCTGAAACTGTCCAGACAACGATGAGGGCCCTTAAAGGAAAATTAAGACCATAATGCTAAACTACAAGCTATACTCTGGAACACATGTGGTTGTTAGTAAAGCCCAATAGAAAAGAATGAAAATAACAAAAGAGTTTTTCATTCTTCTGCAGTTAAATGCATTCTGTCAGTGGTTTGCAGATAAGTAGACACATTCAGAAATAAGAAAGAAGAGCGGGAAATCAATGTGTAAACTGTGAGATTACAGACACACCCTGCATGTCTGTGTATCCTGAATACAAACTGTCATATTTTATGATAAATGATGTCTAGCTGTCTTAATAACAAGGCTGCCCAAATCTTTAGTTTTTTTTTTCGTAGATCTTCCTGGAATAAAAAAAAATTGGCCCATGACTATTTTTAATAAATATATTTTATATTTAAATTATATACTGTACTGTATATGTTACATATATGTAGTTTTCTAGAAATATACAGTCAAGCATGAAATTATTTATAGCCCTGAGTTATGGATTATTAAGCCTTGCCTGTATAATGTATCCTTTGAGAAATATTTCTATAATATGTTACATAATTCATACTCAAATACCATGCATATACATTTCAAATGTGAAAATATTTTAAAACAATATATTTTTTAAATATAACAATGAAATAATAATGTACAGGATATAGCAAAACTTCTTTTACAGCCTTTTTTAACTTCTTTACTGATTATATTAACCTTTTATTAAAGGTGGAATATGTACAGTACGTTTGACACCCAGTGGTTAAGGTATTGCTAGGTATTGCACTCCTGGATCAAAACAAATGCAAGCGAAGGTTGTCAGATTAAGAACAGGAGCGAGTAACTTAAATCGTGTTCTAGATAAAAGCAACAGCACGAGATAGATGGAATATTTTACATATTAAAAGGAGTTTTTGTCGTAACCAACGAATTGATATGTTGGAAATGGCTCTCACTGGTGAACAACAGAAAACTATGACAATAATCACCTTAGGTAAACCTAATATTTATTCAGTGTTAAATGCTAACATTGAGTTTGAATGCTATTTTACATTATATTTATTGCCATATACTGAGAGCAGCAGCAGATATTTCTCCTCAGATCTTGAAAATAAAATAAACTGTTTGAAATTGAACTTTAGAAAACACATATTGGTAATTTAGCATCTGCATTTAATAACGTTAAAGAGGTTTAATATGCATTAATTAGTTTATAAACCATAGCATTTTATGAGTGAGTGCATATTATGTGCTTCTGAATGGTTGTTTTTACATTTATTTAATGTTTACGTTAATATTTATATCATTTGTTAATCATAACCTAATGTGGAAATCTGCGTCTCATTTTGGAGTCTGCTACTGTCTACCGGAGTCACATTTTGGTCATGGACGCATGTTTTTCGAGTTTCCAACAAGGCAACCTGGGGTGCTGAAATATAATTGGCATTGGGCAGGTTTAATGACCAAAACAAAGACAGCATTTCGGCATGGAAAACACATTTTCAAAGCAGAATAACTGACTTCAGCAATGTTTTTCAGACAAACAAGTAGTTCACTTGGTATGTTTCTTAAATATCTGCAACATATTAGTCAAAAACTTACATACAGCACCTTTGAGACAGAAAAGATTATGGTACAGTAATAAATTTCAACGATTGTCTTAAAATAATGTGTGTGCACATGAGTCTGTGTAAAATAAATAAATAAATAAAGGAATTTTAAGAAATTAATTAAAAAGAGTTCATCATAAAACATTTATCTTCAAAGCACTGTATGCAATTCCACTCATTATTTTTGTAAGTTAATTGAATCAGACAAAAAAAAAAGGGGTCATGTCATTGACCTTCCTACTTCTAATTTCTGTAGTGCTGATACTCGATTTCAGCTGATGAAATTTAGCTTTCTCTGCCTGACATTCGTACTGCTTATCTTTCTCTAAGACTCTAAGGTCTTATTGTTGACCTTTCCGTGGCTGATCTTCATATTGCTGATAAAAAAAGAATAAAGATACGCAGCACATTATAACCGCAAAATAGAGCAGACACAATAAAGCACTTTCCATCTGCCGGTGTGCATTATGATTTAGAGTGGATTCACTGCCTCATTTATCATGTGAATTACTGTATCTGCTATCCAGCTTATGGTTTTCTAAATAAGGAGATAATCAAGCCAAGCAGTAATGACAGAGATCAGTCCAGCAGACTTTATCTGGTCCAAATGATTAAGTTAGGAAATGGATCCTCATGTTAACAGACAGGAAAAGACCTGCCATCAAAAAGCTTATTATTCACCTAGAATATCATCTGCTGGATTTCTTACATTTCCCTTCTCTTTCCATCTCTTCTCCTTATATAGAGCTACAATATGTGGACCTAATTAATAGGATTTCTGATTAATTTCTTGCGTCTGCTGTGTGAAAAAGATTGATAATTATGTAGCAGAAAGAATATGGGGCTCAGAAATGATGGATTTGGAGAAGAAAGGAAAAGATTCACTGCCTAAATGAAACAGTGGCACAAGACGCAGATGCCCTCATAAAATATTACTCCAGGAAATGTATTAAGTAGTTCTTTCAATTGTAAAAACGTTTGAAAGTTTTTGATGTGTACTTAAGTATAAAACTATTTATTACCAGATCTTTACATACACTGAGTGGCAACAAACAAGTGAATATAACAAAATGCACCATACAAATAGAAGCATAATACAATTTACGAGTTCACACTTGCATTCGTTTAAGTATAAAGCATATTTGGCGTGCTGTCCAGGGGGAGGGCTCTGAGCTCGAGGAGACACCCCAACTCGAGTTATTCCCCTTATCAGGAAACCAAGAGGAGTTGGGATTCGAGCGAAGTATCTAGTCCGGCCCCAGAACGCTCCCCCCGGGAATGTAATGCAAGAGGTGAGGTGACGGGGTGGTGGAGGGATGCTAAAGTCGTGAGATGCTGCAGGTAAGACAGCTTTGGTATATATAGGGGTTGCTCAAGAACTGATTTGATGATGGGATATTTGTCAATGACGTATTCGATACTGAAACTTCTGCGCATGCTCCTCCCGAAATTTGTTTACAAAACACCACTTCACGAGTTCACAACACTTGCATTCGTTTAAGTATAAAGCATATTTGGCGTGCTGTCCGGGGGGAGGGCTCTGAGCTCGAGGAGACACCCCAACTCGAGTTATTCCCCTTATCAGGAAACCAAGAGGAGTTGGGATTCGAGCGAAGTATCTAGTCTGGCCCCAGAACGCTCCCCAAAAAACGCTATTTGGTTACAGGACAGCAGCCAGACAATGTGCAAGCCCCCCAAAATTTGCTGATCTTAAAAATTTGGAGGGGTGCTGTTGAGTTATAAGGTATGTGTTTCGGGAGGAAGCATTTGCTGTGTTGATAGTGGTGCATGATGAATGTCTCCAGCAAGAGTGTCTGCTCCCACGGTAGACGGGCGTCTTCCGTAGGAGCGGTCTCTGCATTAGCAATGGTGTGTGTTAAAGTATGCATCCCCGTAATAGCTGTCACTGTGCTGACAGTGGTGTATGATGAGGTATGCGTCTCTAATAGGAGAGGTCACTGCGCTTGCAGTGGTGTATATTAATAAGGTGTACGTCTCCCGTAGGAGCAGTCACTGCACTTGCAGTGGTGCATAATTATGAGGTGTACGTCTCCCATAGGAGCGGTCACTGTACTAACAGTGGTGCATAATAATAAGGTGTGTGTCTCCTGTATGAGGTATGAGTGGTCGCTGCCCTAGCGGCAGTGTGTAATAAGGTGTGCGTCTCCCGTAGGAGCAGTCACTGCACTTGCAGTGGTGCATAATTATGGGGTGTACGTCTCCCATAGGGGCGGTCACTGCGCTTGCAGTGGTGCATAATTATAAGGTGTACGTCTCCCATAGGAGCGGTCACTGTACTAACAGTGGTGCATAAAAATAAGGTGTGTATCTCCTGTATGAGGTATGAGTGGTCACTGCCCTAGCGGCAGTGTGTAATAAGGTGTGCGTCTCCCGTAGGAGCAGTCACTGCGCTTGCAGTGGTGCATAATTATAAGGTGTACGTCTCCCGTAGGAGCGGTCACTGTACTAACAGTGGTGCATAATAATAAGATGTGTGTCTCTTGTATGAGGTATGAGTGGTCGCTGCCCGAGCGGCAGTGTGTAATAAGGTGTGCGTCTCCCGTAGGAGCAGTCACTGCGCTTGCAGTGGTGCATAATTATGAGGTGTACGTCCCCCGTAGGAGCGGTCACTGGGCTTGCAGTGGTGCATAATTATGAGGTGTACGCCTCCCGTAGGAGCGGTCACTGCATTGGCAGTGATGCATAATAAGATGTGCATCTCCCGTAGGAGTGTTCACTGCACTAGCAGTAGTGTGCAATCAAGTGTGTGTCTCCCGTAGGAGCGGTCACTGCACTTGTAGTGGTGCATAATAATAAAGTGGGCTTCCCCCGTGGGAGAGGTCGCTGCACTAGCAGTGGTGCGTGATGAGGTGTACGTCTTCAGGGAGAGCTGTCACTGCACTTGCAGTGGCACATAATAGTAAGGTGTGCTTCTCCCATAGGAACAGTCACTGCGTTTGCGGTGGTGTAAAATAGTAGGGTGTGTGTCTCCAATATGAGTAGTCAATTCCCTAGTAGCAGTGTGTAATCAGTTGTGCGTCTCTTGTAGGAGCGGTCACTGCGCTTGCAGTGGTGCATAATGTTAATGTGTGCGTCCCCTGTAGGAGCGGTCACTGTGCTAGCAGTGGTGCATGATAATAAGGTGCGTGTCTCCTGTAGGAGGGGTCACTTCACTAGCAGTAGTATGTAATAAGGTGTGCATCTCCTGTAGAATCGGTCACTGCGCTTGCAGTAGTGCATAATGATAAGGAGTGTGACTCCGGTAGGAGCGGTAACTACGCTTGCAATGGTACAAAATGATAAGGTGTGCGACTCCTGTAGGAGCAGTCACTGCACTTGCAATAATACAAAATAGGGTGTGTGACTCCTGTAGGAGCGGTAACTGCGCTTGCAGTGGTGCATGATAAATAAGGTGTGCGTTTCCAGTGAGAGCGGTCACTGCGCTAGCAGTGGTGCGTAATAATAATAATGTGTACGTCTATCGTAGAAGCAGTCACTGCGCTTGCAGTGGAGCGTAATAAGGCGTGTGTCTAAAGTGGAAGCAGCCACTGTGCTTGCAGTAGTACGTAATAGGGTGTACGTCCCCAGTGAGAGCGATCGCTGTGCAGCAGCAACCTTATAGTAGAACTCCTTGAAGGGGTTAATGACCAGGATTAGGAAAGGTTTAGGGGTTGAAATAGTAAAAAGGGGGCAATGATGGCGCATTTCCACTGACTTTTCAGTTTAATTTCTGTGGAAAACGTAATTGATAGTATTAGAGGAACTTAAGGTAGTGCGAGGAGCATTGAGTAGTAGCCGAAAGTTTGAATTTAGTTCTATGGTTTATATTGAGTGCAATTACGACTTGAATCGCTGTGAAAATAGATGGGGTAAGCTAGTCACGGGATTCTGGATCATTTCTGAGCTGAAGTTGCTTATCGCTTGGTGTTATTATTAGTTCATAATTACTTATCAAATTTATTTAATTAAGCAATTTATTTTTATATTTTATTTTTATACGTTATTAATAACGTATTTAAGTTAATACATGTTAAGTACCTAGACGATGAATCTAAGACGATGAACCTGGGCCAAGTCTATACTTGGCCCAGGATCACAGGTGGAAGCGAAAGAGAAGAGTGGAGGGGCTGCCGGCGTTAGTGACGTCAGCGGAGGCAGCCTCACGCTGGCACTTACGTCGGGGCCTGACAGAAAATTGGGGACTAGAGCCGTTTGCGGAGGCATGCTCGCGCCACAGATGACCCTAGGATCACAGGTGGGAGGAAAAGAGAAGAGGGGCTGCCAGCATTAGTGACGTCAGCGGAGGCAGCCTCACGCTGGCACTTACGTTGGGGCCTGACAGAAAGTTGGGGACTAGAGCTGTTTGCGGAGGCATGCTCGTGCCACAGATGACCCTAGGATCGCAGGTGGGAGGAAAAGAGAAGAGGGGCTGCCGGCGTTAGTGACGTCAGCGGAGGCAGCCTCATGCTGACACTTACGTTGGGGCCTGACAGAAAAGTTGGGGCCTAGAGCGGTTTGCGGAGGCATGCTCGCGCTACTGATGACTCTAGGATCACAGGTGGAAGGAAAAGAGAAGAGAGGAAAGCTACCGGCGCTAGTAACATCAGCGGAGGCAGCCTCACGCTGGAACTTGCGTCGGGGAATGAAGAAAATTGGGGGCTGGAGCCAATTGCGGAGGCATGCTCACGCGACTGATGGCCCTAGGATCACAGGTGGAAGGAAAAGAGAAGAGAGAAGGGGCTGCCGGGGTTGGTGACATCAGAGGAGACAGCCTCATGCTGGAACTTGCATCAGGGCCTGAACAAACCTGGTTAATCTGCAAGCGGCATGAAGGAAGAGTCCGCTTGTTAAGTGGTGACCTGTTGGTGACGTATGTAACACTGTTTCCGGGTCCAAGCCGCCACTCATTTAAGTTGAGAAATTTAATCTTTTATGATCACTTTAAATTCTTAATCACACAATAAATTTAATTTGATACAAAATCAGTGTACGCAACCATGGCTTGGCTGCATAACAAATACCAAAAACTTAACAAATTATAAAAATTAATCACTTTCTGTGTGGATGTATGTATTGTGATAGTGATTTCGAAAGTAATAAATTGCTTTGTAAACATTAAAATTAACATTTCATGAGTCTCCCCATGCAGTAAGTTGAGAAATTATTTGTTTATGATCAATTTAAAACATATTACACAATAAGTTAGTTTTATACAGAGTCATGTTGTACACAACCATTTTTGGGCTTGCTGTGTAACAAATACCAAAAATTTTAACAATTTATAAAAATGAATCACTTGTGTCATGTATGAGGCACAGACATATGTATTGTGATTATGATTTTCGAAAGTAATAAATCGCTTTGTAAACGTTATAATTACCATTTCATGGGTCTCCCCATGCAGTTGAATAGAGCGCTTAGACCCGGAAGCCGCTTCGCGTGACGTCACACTCACGAGCGGACAGGCTTGTTATTCCTAATTTGGCGCGCCAAGAGCAGGCATTGCGGGTGCTACTAAGTGGAAATGTTCCGTGCGTGGGGGGTGGATGAGGCCGTAGCGGAGACGTGCTCATGCTGTCATAGCGAATTGGCCGATGGTGGTGCTTCACCTGTAGAGCGGTGGCCTGGCACTCGCTTGATCTGGGCCGGTGGTTCACAACTGGGGAGCAGCTCAGGTTTGTTGCCGGTGTCTGGAAAAGCGGCGGCGTGGCGGGCCTAAGTTAAGACCGCGGACTCTGTTGATATGCTCTGCCGAGTGCTGATGTGCTGGACGTCGGCTTGGAGTTTGCAAGAGGAGCTGTGTCATCCTCATGGACATTTGCTGTTTGGACAAGGCTACAGCGATTGGATGTGCCAATGCTAAAGTCGTGAGATGCTGCAGGTAAGACAGCTTTGGTATATATAGGGGTTGCTCAAGAACTGATTTGATGATGGGATAATTATCAATGATGTATTCGATACTGAAACTTCTGCGCATGCTCCTCCCGAAATTTGTTTACAAAACATCACTTAAATGTCATACATTAATATATAAATAAAACACTTCACAAAGATACTGTAGTTAAGCTTTTAAATAAAGCCCACCCCATTCAAACGATATTACAGTGTAAGTCCCTTAAAGTCAAAATTATAAAACTAATTTAGCTGTTTTAACCAAAATATGATTTTCATTTAAAGTTATAAATCCTGAAATATGATGCGTGAGTTTGCTCCATGCAGGTGAGTGGGCTTGACAACCACCTGTAGGACACACTCCGCATGTCACCAGACATTTTAATAGGAACAGTCCTATGCTTTACATGTTTGTTTATATAACTACTTTTTTAATTTATAGCACTTCATTTTTGCATTGGTATTTAATATTTCGTTTAAATACACTTAACAAATTATTTTCTTTGTTCTCTATTTCCACCTGGAGATACTCATCCCAAGGCCTCAAGAAATTGTGCAGCGCCATTGATGTGAGCCATGTCCTGTGAAGAGATGATGCCAACCATAAAGCCCTTCTAGAGGTCACTATAATCCTGGACCAAGCTGTATCCTGAGCAGATGCTGTGGCAGTAATGGAAGAGTGGAGAGCATGAAACTGATTCCTGAAAGACTGCAGTGACAGACGAGTCTTTGCACGGATCCAGTGGGTTAGCCTGAACACCCACTGGTGACCTACTAACACCTGCATCTTGTCCACGGTGGATGTCCAGCGTTCTCCAGCTCCTGGCGCCTAGACTGCAGCTCTGCACAAGAAGTTTGTCCAGGGAAAGACTGGGCATTCCCAACTGAGCCCTAACATTTTTTTCTTTCACTTTTGTCAGTTTATAAACTTTTGTTCCCCGCCACTGTCGCCATTGGCTTGGTTTGGAACTTGTGAAGCTGCACATAAATGCATTTGCTCTTCAGTGTTTGGACTTTCAGCAGTGGAAAATAAAATGCACTAATAATAAAATAAAATAAACTGATCTTTAACTCTGAAAACTGAACATTTCAATTTACCAGAACTTCTGTTAAGCTTCTTTGACACAATCTACTTTGTAAAAGCGCTATAGAAATAAAGATGAATTTAATTTAATTAAAATTACTACAAGAATTGCTTTAATGACTCAGTGAATTTTAACTGGAGACATATTTTGAATAAATCATTTAAATCATTGAATTGTTAACTGGGGCGACTCCCTCTGAACAGATTGTTTGAATCTTTTACCCAAGACTCTTTTCAACCAGATCATTTGAATCAGCAAGCCATGAACTGGATGCTTGCTTTAAATGCATTGTTTGAATCAGTGAATTATTAACAGAAGGCTCACTCTGAAAACATCATTTGAATCAGTATGGATGTAGACTTCCCAGGTATGACCTTCCAAATTCACACAGGCCGAACCGAGCATTTTGAAATGAGACGATCTAGCTTACAGAGGACAGATCTTGTCACCTAGCAATTACAACAGCTGCTGCGTTATTAAGTGGAAATCTGTAATTTTCTTTTCTTAATATGAGTTTAAAGCTTATAATAAGAGATGCGAAGGCAAAACAAGGTTTAAAAAAATGGAAATACATTTTACTTTGATGCATACATGTACACATAAAAAAGTTAACTGTTGATAAAGTCACTTATAATCTTTAGTAAACCATTTTACACTCTTTTTTTTATATGTTTAGACATTCAAGTAAAGTAAAACCTAATTCATACATTTAAAATTGTAACACAAAGTTTTCTTTTAACAATGTCCTGCCATTATCAGCGCGCAATGAATCTTGGAAAGTTCGAGGTTGCAAAGGATCCACCAGTTGTACCCTTCATTACCTGTGAAATGAAGGACCCATTTGGACATAGCTAGTGTGTTGTTAACTGGAAACTCACTCTGAATGGATCAATTGAATCAGCGAATAATCAATTACAGACTTACTAAAACAGGACCTTTTGAATCGGTAAGTCAATAAATTGAAATACATGCTGACTGGATCATTTGAATATGTAAATTTTTGACTTGAAAACAGGTGATTAGATAAGTCTAGTTGGCAAATTAAGTAAAAACACTTCCATGAACACAAGTACTTGAAAAATCTTTTTTTAAAAACAGTAAAAAAAAAAAAAAAAAGTACTCTGTTGTCAGAAATCTTTTGGTTTCTCCACTGAGAGAAGTTGAAGGGCAGAGCCTCGGGCGAAGGCTGCCCCAAAGGAGAGGACCCAGATCTGGGTTAACTTTTTATTGCCCTCCTCTTCCTGTCAAAACAAATCACAGAGTTCAGAATCTCCATGAAATTTTTAAAAGCATTTATTGCTTGAGCTTTTAGCGGGCAAATAACTATCACATATCTTCAGAAGTGGAGCTCAGATGGTCTGCAAATCTGCTGCAGGCATTAAATCAATTGGAAATGTTTCTTTCATACTTCAATGACAACACAAAGACAACCTATTAGACACATCAGAGGGCTCTCGTTTCTATATATGAGAGAACAAACTCCAGAGCCCATAATAAGACCAATTAAAACCTGTCTGCAGCATATGGTGCAATGGTGTGTAACTGCACCTATGCAACATAATTTTCATAAATTCTGTGACAAATTAAAGCAGCTACATTTTTCAGTGCATCACAAAAATGTCACTCTAGGGACATTTTAACCTCATTAGAGAGAATTCCGTAAAGCCTTGGTTATTCTCAGACTTGGTTTTGGGGGATTTCTGTAAATCCCCAGTTGTCTTCAGGATCCCTCTGATAACTGTGGCTATTTGGAAACCTCGAATCCAAACCCAATACAAAGACTCATTTAGGATATAAAAGATATATATGGTGTTTCAATAGCACACTGAACACAGTTTTAAAAAATTAAAGTAAAATGATCCTTAAAGAAAACTGTTAATTGATTGGTCACATAGCTTACCATATAATGATATTTTGTAAATTGATTAACATTGTATGTATTACAATGTACTATTATTGTAAAATAGATCTCTTCATATTTTTTTTTCATTGGTGTATTTTGTGTTATGTTTATGGCATTATTTTAGTAATATATGCACTACTAGTACCTAGATGCAGGGGTTTGTGCTATTTATCATCTACAATAATATAGCAATGGTTGTTGAGCTGATATTATAGAGTAGGTCACTAGATTTGGAACGTATTTAATATTAAATAAAAAATAAAAAAAATACACAGCAAAAACAAAAGGTATAAAATTTAGATTGTTAGAAAAAAAAGGCTTCAAATTTATTTTATTTTATATATTGAAAATATGTTTACATACACAATATACCAGCCATCTTTATTAGGTACACCTGTCCAACTGCCTGTCAAGTCAAATGTCTAATTAGCCAATCCCATGGCAGCAACTCAATGCATTTAGGCATGTAGACATAGTCAAGACGATCTGCTGCAGTTCAAACCGAACATCAGAATGGGGAAGAAAGGTGATTTAAGTGACTTGAACATGGCATGGCTGTTTTTGACAGACAGGCTGGTCTGAGTATTTCAGAAACAACTGATCTAATGGGATTTTCATGCACAAAAATCTTTAGGGTTTACAGAGAATGGTTAAAAAAGAGAATATATCTCTTTTAAGTCAGTAAGGGGTAGTTCTGTGGAAACAAATGCCAAGTTGTTGATGCGAGAGGTCAGAGGAGAATGGCCAGACTGGCTTAAGCTGATAGAAAGGCAAGAGCAACTCAAAGAACCACTTGTTACAACCAAAATCTGAAGAGTCTGATGAGTCTTGATTTCTGCTGCAACATTTAGGCATGGGACGATAATCGGTTTCAAGGTTTACCACGGTTTGGAAAGGTCAAGGCTTTAAAACCGTTACGATTTTCTGTTATACTGTTCCTAAGGTACAGTATGTTTTTAATGGAGATAGCAGAAACCAATGATTTATATTTGTATTATTTAGCCTGACATGTTTACTGTTACAAAATATGATAAATGTTTTTTAAAATGAAACATATTGTGTTCAATGGAGAAAAATGTTGTTGTTGTTTTACACAGACATATAAAAAATAACTTATTTTAGAGCAGCAATTACAATATCGTGAAACCGTGATATTTTTATCCAAGGTTGTCATACCATCAGAAACTTATACCAGCTCCAACCTAGCGACATTCGGGTGGTAGGGTCAAATTTTGGCGTCAACAACATGAAAGCATGGATCCGTTCTGCCTTATATCAACAGTTTAGGGTGGTGGTGTTGGTGTAATAATGTGGGGAATATTTTCTTGGCACACTTTGCGCCCGTTAGCACCTGGGTATTTTTGCTGACCACAGTGTGGCCATCTTCTGATGGCTACTTCCAGCTTCCATTCTGCCATAAAGCATGAATCATGTCAGACTGGTTTCTTTAACATGACAAGGAGTTCACTGTACTCAAATGGCCTCCGCAGTCAACAGATCTCAATCCAATAGAGCACCTTTGGGATGTTGTGGAAAGGGAGATTTGCATCATGAATGTGCAGCCGACAAATCTCCAACAATTGTGTGATGCTATAATGTCAATATGGACGAAATGTCTGAAGATTATTTTCAGCACCTTTGTTGAATTTATGTCATGAAAGATTCAGGCAGTTCTGTAGGCGAAAGGGGCTCCAATTTTGTACTAGAAAGGTGTACCTAATAAATTGGCCGGTAAGTGTACTTGCATATGTTGAAAGTAAATAAATAGTAAAAAAGGATAAGCCAGTGAAAATGTTGGAACATACATTGTACTACTAAATTTCCTACAGCAAAAATCCTAAACCTACCTTTTTTTTAGCAACATGCTTTGATAAGAACTTAATTTGAACACTTAAAAGACGATTTTCTCAACATTTAGACTTTTTTGAACCTCAGATTCCATTTTTTTCAATAGTTCCATTTTGACCAAATACCGTCCATCCTAAAAATAAAAAAAAATAATAATGAACAACTATTCAAGTTTCATATGATGTATAAATCTCTATTTCTATGAAATGACACTTATGACTGATTTTGTGGATTACAGTCACATATTGTTGAACAGAGATATTCAAGGCAAATGGCTATAGAAAAAGATCCAGTCATGTATTTATTTATATTTAAATATTTTTACAGCACTTTTGCTCTCTTAACCCTTGGATAAGCATTCATTTAATGTTTATCTGCATATGATGCAAGATATTTCATTCTGTTTCTAACAACCGCCCACCTGATTGTCTTTCATACATAAAACAAAAACACTAAATGCGCTGGTTTGTTTTAGTGCATTTTTTAATTAGATTGCCACTGAAGAATGCCATAATTAATCCGTTGAAGTAATAAAACAACCAACTCTCATTAAGGTCAACATACAGACCGTTTTTTTTCCCTCATTAATGACAACTACATCAGTTTAGCGTGTGTACAAGCATATGCCTGCATTTGTTCCTCTTGACAGTTTCAACATCGGTGTCTCTGCTCATTGTGTTCCTGTGAATGTTTGTTTGAAGATGTGTCAAGATGTTTGCGTGAGTGTGCCTGAGCAAATCAAACCTTTCACGTCTAATTACTCTGGCTGAAGTAAAATGCTGATTTGCATGCAGAAGCTGTCATATGCACTCTGACACTGAATATGTTTGGCTCTTTAAGTGCTTAAGCATAATACGCTCGACTGGACAAAGAATGAGACCAGACTGACAGAAGTGTTGTGCAAACCTTCTCACGCCAAGCACGCACTCAGTCAGATGCTTCCACTCAACATTCATTTGCCTGCTTGACTTTTGATGTAAGCATATACAACTACAGGGCACACTTATCTCTGTTTGGCTATGTCAATGGTAAACTTAAAGAGGTTATGAATTGACTTTTTTAATTGTTCTGTTCTGTCGTCTGAGATCAACTTATGACATTTGAACTCTCAAAAATATCAAATTCAATAAGTAACACTTTTTTACAGCTTAATTTTGAGGTAGTTTCAGAGAATGTGCAGATTTTCTGGGCAATCAGCTCTGACCACACGTGAGTAATATGACTAAATCAAAGTTCTGCTTGTTAAGTCATGATGTATCGGTGACTATAAAATAATGTTTCCAGGTCCAAGCCGCTACTAATTTGAATTGAGAAAATATTTGTGTGTGTATATATATATAACATATAAATAACATTTTTAGTTATGAAACATACATGATTTAGTTTAAGTATGAAGATCTCCTGTATATCAAAAGCTCAGGCAAATGAGATTTCAGTTCATTATTCCTTTAGGGTAAGACAATGCCGGTGCACAAAGTGCAAATATGTATCATCATTCTTTGCCAGTTGATTGATTACATTAAGAACTAAAACATTATTTTGAATTACATGTTTTCTAATGTAACTGATTGTTTAAGATCCAAATGATGGATATTTAAAGAAATATACACTGATTTGCATACATTACCAGCAACATCTCTCTGTTGAAGTGAAGTTAATTTCTAAACTAATTTCAAGAGGTGCTTGTATCACGTGCTTATGATTGTCCACGGCTGGTCCTGCATTAGCTAACACATGATTCACCAATCAGACGATTCCTAACTCACTATAAATAACGTTCGAGGTTACTAAAGTAACCCTTCGTTCCCCGAGGAGGGGAACGGAAGCACTATAAGTGGATTTGATTTGTAAAATCCACGCATTGGGAGGTTCGGTTCAGAAGCTACTCGTCTGAAAGAGTATTGAACGGGCCAATTAAGAATGAATTGGCAGCGCAAGCCTGCGCAGGTGAGCGGCATAAGCAATCAACTGAGTATATAAGCTCACCTGGCGCCAGCAGACGCTATCCTTTTTAAGCTGAAGAGACTTTCAACAGCTAAGGGACAGTCATTATGGCGACGGAGTATAGTGCTTCCGTTCCCCTCCTCGGGGAACGAAGGGTTACTTTAGTAACCTCGAACGTTCCCCTTCGGGGGGAACTTCAGCACTATAAGTGGATTTGATTTGTAAAATCCACGCATTGGGAGCCCATTGAAAGCGCCATAATGACTGCACCTTACCAACACCCCCGATGAGGAGATAGTCAAGCAAGCGTGACGCACCCGCATCATGGGGGGCGCGGTCCTCCAACGTGTCCCTGGCCCTAATTTATCCTACTTCAACAGAAGTTTTACGGATTTAGATATATTTTTTGGGAAGTCGTGAGCATCTAGATAATTCTAGGAAATACGACAGTACGTTGGGAAGCGTGCAATCCCGATAGGGAGGACGCTGCGGAGGCCATCCGTTACCCGAGGGGGGATAGATGGCAGAATTTACATATGGACTAGCCCTAAAAAGGGGGAGTACGCATAGCAAAAGAGTGGTTAGCGGGGAGGGAAGACACGGGTCCGCCCAGGGGGGGGACTTAACCGTGGCGGAATAAGCATATGGGATCGCCTAGTGGGGATCACGCATAGCAGGCACCTTTACCCAAAACGCGGGCTGACCAGCGGGCAGACCTACAACGTAGTGGGCCAGCAAGTGACTCCTCCGCTGAGTCAGTGCTGGGGGCCACGGAGGAATCTGCAGGGCTCACCTGACGGGGAACTTTACTGACAGATAAAAAGGCGCACGTATCTCCGTGTTAGGGAAAATGGCGCAGCAAGCGTGTTTCAACACCCTACCGAATTGTTTCCTCAATCACCAAGGGTTACCTAATACCCTTGAGGAAACCGGCTCCACTCGCAGATTGTAAAACCTTGCAAATGTGTTGGGTGTCACCCAGCCCGCAGCTCTACAGAAGTCTGTTAGAGGGGCGCCGCGTGCGCGCGCTCGAGAGGATGCGAAACTCTGAGTGGAGTGCGCACGCGCTCTCGGGGGACGCGGCTCATCTCGGCTCTGATAGTGAAAGAAAGGCATCCACAATCTAGTGGGAACTTATTTCGGTACGGCACTTCCCTGCTGCCGACCGTTATAACAGACGAAGAGCTGCTCAGATGATCTAAACTCTGAGTGCGGTCCGGATAATACGCAAAACGCGAACTGGACAATAAAGAAGGGCTGGGTCTGCCTCCTCCGAGGGCAGCGCTTGCAGGCTCACTACCTCGTATTAAAACGGAGTGGTAGGAACCTTGGGCACATATCGCGGGCGGGGTCTCAGGACGTGAGAGAAGCCAGCCCAATTACAGGCACGAGTCACTGACCGAAAAATGCCTCCGGGTCCCCGACCCTCTAATCGATATCAACGCGACCAGCAGAGCTGTCTTCAGGGACAGAAAGATACTGAGTCGAGGATCGAAGGGATCTGACGCGGCTTGTGTAGCGAGGGCGAGATCCTAAGAGGGCATGAGAGGGGGCGGGATGGATTAATTCGCTTAGCGCCCCTGAGGAACCGGATGATGAGGTTATGCGTTCCCACGGTGCTGCCAGCCACCGCGTTATGAGAGCGGAGATGGCAGCCACGTAACCTTGAGTGTGGAGGGCGACAGCCTGCTCTCCAGCTTCTCTCGGCGTAAAGAAAGCACAACGCTGATCTGGCAAATTACGGGGGTCTTCTCAGCGAGAGACACACCATTCAGTGAATAGACTCCACGTCAGGGCATAGGCGCGCTCGGGGAGGGGGCTCTAGCCCGAGTGACGGTATTAGCCACCGCAATCGGAGGTTACCTAAGTCTTCCTCGCGTCTACAATCTCTTCAAAGATCGGCGAGGGTGCCAGGTGGTGCCCTGTCCCTGAGAGAGTAGGTGCTCTCTCGAAGGGACTGCCAGGGGAGGGCTATCGCGAGGGAGAGCTCTGACATCCAGGTCCGGTTGAGCCAGAGGGGCGCAACCAGCAACCTGTTCCTCGTCCTCTTCCTGACCTTGCACAGTAACTGCGCGAGCAGGCTCACTGGGGGAAACGCGTATTTGCGCGTGCACCGAGGCCAGCTGTAAGCCAGTGCATCCGTGCCGAGAGCACTCGGTCAGGGAAAGAACAACTAGCAATGAGCGATCTCGGGGGAAGCAACAGATCGATCTGGGCTTCCCCGAATCGCGCCCATATCAGCTGAACAGACTCGGGGTGGAGTCTCCATTCTCCAGGACGCAAGGCTGCCGTGAGAGCGCATCGGCTGCACGGTTGAGCTTGCCTTAATATGAATGGTGTGCAGCGATTTCAGCCGCGGATGACTCCAGAGGAGCAGACGGCGGGCGAGCTGAGACATGCGGCGAGAGCGCATACCCCCTATACGGCTGATATACGCCACCGCCGCCGTACTGTCCGTCCTGACCAGCACGTGTTGCCGCTCCAGCACCGGAAAAAAACGGTGGAGAGCGAGGAACACTGCCAACAGCTCCAGGCGATATGCCAATGCAACTGGGTACCTTTCCACAGGTCCGCAGCCGCATGCCCGCAACGCACAGCCCCCCAGCCCGTGTTGGAAGTGTCTGCTGAAACGACAACAAGACTGGACGCCTGTTCTAGAGACACCCAGGTCTGTAGGAACGAGGGGTCGCTCCAAGGGCTGAGGGCGCGGCGACACAGCGCAGTAACAGAGACTCGGTGTGCGCGCGCGTGCCATGCGCGTCTGGGGACTCGATCGTGAAGCCAGTGCTGAAGTGGTCTCATATAGAATAATCCGAGCGGCATGAAGCGGCTGCGGATGCCATATGCCCCAGGAGCCTCTGAAATAGTTTCAGTGGGACCACTATTTTACTGTCGAGCTCTCTCAGACAGTACAGCATCAGCTGAGCGCGCTCTCCGGAGAGGCGCGCTGCCATGGTGACCGAGTCCAGCTCCAGCCCGAGAGAAGAGATCCTCTGCACGGGGGCGAGTTTGCTCTTTTCTCGGTTGACCTGAAACCCCCACAGGTGGAAGTGCCAGAGCACTTTGTCTCTGTGCATAATCAACTGCTCTGAGAGAGGGCAAAAATCAGCCAGTCGTAAAGAAATTGAGTATGCAGATGCCCGCGAGCCGAAGGGGCGCTGAGGCACCCTCCGCGGGCTTGGTGAGGACCCGCGGAGACAGAGAGAGCCCGAAGGGGAGGGCTTTGTATTGCCAAGCTCGACCTTCAAACGCAAACCGCAGAACTGTCGGTGGCGAGGAAGAGTGGAGACATGGAAATACGCGTCCATCAGGTCTAATGCTGCAGACCAACCCAGAGGACGAACGCACCGGAGGATGCGCTTCTGCGTGAGCATTCTGAACGGCAGCTTGTGCAGGCAGCGGTTCAAAACGCGCAGATCTAGGATTGGCCGTGACCCACCGCTCTTTTGGGCACGATGAAGCGTGGGCTGTAAAACCCGCTCTCCATCTCGGCTGGAGGGAGCGGCTCGATTGCATCCTTCGCCAGGAGGACAGCAATCTCCTCTCGCAAGACAGGGGCGGACAGGGGGCTGACCCTGGTGAATACACACCCGTGACTTGGGGGGCCGTTTCGCGAACTGAATCGCATAGCCGAGTCTGATTGTGCGTATGAGCCACCGCGAAGAGCTGGCCCGCGCTAACCAGGCAGGCAGAGCTCTCGCTAATGGACTCATTGCTACAATCGCTGACGTACCAGCAGTGGGGCAGCGCGGAGTGGGTGTGCTGATCCGGGAAGCTCGCGGGTCCCACGGAAAAGCTGGAGGTGAGATATTTGCTCTCACTCCAAACCCGAGCTCCGGAGGGGAGGCTCGAGGGGTGGGAGAAAGGAGACCGTCCTCCCAGCGCTCGTGAGCCACTGGCGAAACGCACCGAATCTGCAAGCTAGAAAGCATAGCGTCCCAGACTGGCAGATTTCGGGCTGTCACATCTGGGGAAGTGAAAAGTGCCCTTTCATAATGTTTTCATGGCAGTAAAAAGTGCCGTTGGAAATGGGGCCCCGCCCTCCAGCGGGGAAAGAGCAAGTTCCCTCTTCTCCAGATGGCCTGTCCCAGGGGCGCTTCGCGGTCCGTTGCCGGACTTAGCGGCGTTCTGGGCAGGGGGGCTGCCTGCTTCCGAGGTGCCCGACGCGCTCGCTTCGCCTGAGGCGTGTGCGGGGGCGGAGCAGCTCTCGTAGGCGGGCGCCTTCGGCGAGGAGCAGGTATGAATGGCACGGCGGGCGGAGCGGGCTACGGACCGCCGATAAGACATCACCCACCAACTGCTCTCTCACCGCCTTGAATTCCTGGGTGAATTCACAGACAGTGTCGCCGAACCTGGCTGGGGATATGGGGAAGTCAAGAAAGCGGACTTTGTCGACTTTGCGCATATCAGCCAGGGGTGGCGCTCCTGGACCACTAATGTGGACATCGTCCTTCCCAACGCACACACAGCGGACTCAGTAGTCCGAAGAGCTAAGTCGGCGGCGGTGCGAAGCTCGTAAGCCTGGGTTGGACCCACCCTCGTGCAGCTCGGCCAGCGCCTGCGCTTGGTAGCGCTAGTAGGTGGCTATCGCATGCAAGGCTGAAGCAGCCTGGCCCGCAGCTATGTAAGCTCTAGCTCCGAGGGAGGTAGATAACTTACAGGCTTTGGATGGGAGACGAGGCGGATCCCGCCAAGAAGAGGCGCCGCGCGGATTTACCGCCATCGCGCACTCAACCTGAGGAATCGCCACATACCCCCTGGCTGTTTCACCGTCAAGAGTGGTTAGGGTGGAGGAACACGCAGCACGAGCAGAAAAAAGTGCTTTACAAGACCGCGTGAGCCTACTGTGCACCTCCGGGAAGAAGGGAACGCCCCTCTAGTCGGTCCGGCCGCGGAGCTGGGGGATAAACCATCTCCAACCCACGGCCGAAGCAGCCCGGGAAAGCACGGCTAACATGTCCGTTTCAGGATCCGTAGTGACAGCGCTCACCAGCCCGAAGGGGGCGAGCGGGTCTGGATCATCATCGGACAATGAAAGCCCACCCTCCGATGCCGCGGTGGACATCTGGTCTCCGGTGTCATCGGGCGTAAGGGCTACCATCTGTTAGACGGATCGCTTCCCCCGCCCGAAGCTTGGATGGAGCGCTTAGAGGAGCGGGAGGTCCGCGGGCCCGTGGGCGACGGATTATCTCTCGCTGAAACCCTCAGATCTGCCCGAGTGCCCGCTGCAGAGCAGGGGACAACTGGGGTGGTTCACCCTTTTGCAAAGGCTAACCGCGATCTTGCGCAACAGTCATGGCATCGCAATGACGACATGAACTGCCCGCGAGCAGCGCATTAACATGCTGGACCCCCAGACATGTAACGCAGTGCCCGCGCCCATCATCCGAGGACAGGAAACCACCGCATCCAGAAACGCACAGTCGGAGCGCCGTCCTGATAAGGACGTGCTGCACGACTGTGTTGCTCTTTCTGTGAAGTTTGCAACTTTATACGCACCGCTCTGGAGGACCGGACCCAAAGAACGCCAGGCAAGGGAGAAACCCAGCTCGACCGTCTGCCACTGCGTGTACACACTCTGGACCGGGAGAATGCTCTCGTTCGCTCAGAATCGCTGGTCACAGCAGGAGGAACCCTCATCGACTCGATCAGAAAGTCTCTGAAGCGAAAAGGATAGCGTCTGCTGGCGCCAGGTGAGCTTATATACTCAGTTGATTGCTTATGCCGCTCACCTGCGCAGGCTTGCGCTGCCAATTCATTCTTAATTGGCCCGTTCAATACTCTTTCAGACGAGTAGCTTCTGAACCGAACCTCCCAATGCGTGGATTTTACAAATCAAATCCACTTATAGTGCTGAAGTTCCCCCCGAAGGGGAACCACAGTTCTTTACCTCAGTGTCTTTGTCTTAATGAATCCCCCCTTCCACACCTACTCCTCCCTCCTTTTCCTAGATTGGGCTGATTAGCACTGTTGCCTCACAGCAAGAATTTCACTGGTTAAAACAGTCCTTACTAGACCAGTCGACATTTCTGTGCAGATTTTGCATATTCTCCCCATGCTCGTGTGGGATTCCCTGGTTTCCTCCCACAGAACAAGAACAGAACAGCTGATTTAAGTATTTTGACCATACCAAATTGGCAATACAGATGAGCTTTTAGTAAGCAGTATAGCCATCCCTATAATCTGTCATTAGCCATTAACAAGTCGGGGGAATTCATCGAGACTTGAGCTCAAACCACCCTCTCACCCTCCTAATGTGAGGGAGCCCAGGGGTTGAGTATTTCATAAGCTCAGGGCTCTCTCCCGGGAGAGCATGCCCAACAAGCTTTATTATCAATCATTAGCTAAATGTGAACTCTTAAAACTTAAAAAAAAAGAGATGTGAATAATATATGTTTAGAAAATATATTTTAAAAAATATGAATAAAATGTTTTGAAAACAGCTTTTAAAATATGTGAAATTTAAATCTACAGACATAAATAGACAAGCTGTGACAAAAAAAAAAACAATTAAAAGTGATGTTTAAATTATTATTATTATAATTATTATTTTACATTAACACTTTTTAAAATGCCAAAAAGCTGAAAATCTCAAAATGAACAAGTGCATGGGATTTTTCATGCAATGATTTGCCATAAGCCATGTTTTTTTATGCACATCTTCAAAGATTATTCTTCAAATAGTCCCTATAGATTTTTATGACCCTCAATGCCAGAAGCATCTTGCTCTTTTGCTCTGTTTATGAGCGCTGTCCATTCAGCACCACACAAGACCTAGTAAAACAGATCAGCACCACAGACAGCTCTATTATTCCTAAGCACTCTTTTAAGGGGCATTCAGGCTGACAGCAGCTTCAGCACTACAGCTCGTCTAATAGCTGCATTGTTGGTTGCGGTAGATGCTATTAGTGGTCTAGCCATAACTATTGAATGTCTGCGCTGAAATAAGAGGTGTTTGCTGGAAAATAAGCTGTTTTATTTGGATCAAGAATTGGGATGTAAGTTACTTAAAAAAAAAAAAAAAACTTGGCAGATTAAGAGGTTTATGTGGATTGCGTAGGATAATGCAATACTGTACATCAAGAAGATTAATGATTATTGATGCATGAATTAGACTCTTCCACAGCACTCATGACTTCTGACACCCATGCATCATTTTTTTATTTTAATGTTCCCCTATGAGGGTGGAGATAAATTAAATAGAAAATAAAAAATGCTTGTACTTAACACTACGGCTTGAGTGGACTGCCAAATAGGATGTGGGTCACTGTGAGTTATATTATTTTATTGTCCTATTTCTTTTCTTTTTCTCCAAAAGCAGCTTTTAATTTTTAGCAAATCATTTTTAGGATCAGTATTAAGAATTTACTATCTTGCAGAAAAAACTTATAAAATATTATGTACTGCCATCAAGGCAAAAACAAAAGAAATCAGTTATTATGAATTGGTTATTACAGTATTATGTGTTAAAAAAAATCTTCTCTGTGTTAAACGGCTCTTGGGAAATTAATTTCCTTTAAACCATTAAAATGACTTTCAACTTGATTGAATATTCAATAGCTTTTGCAATTTGTTTTTGCCACACTTATTCCTTTTCAAACATCAGAATGATGTTAAATCATCAAAATAACAGATTTTAATTGAATATTTTTAATAGAAATAATATAATTGAAAATTACTTCACAAATTGATGTACTTTTCTAAAAATGTATGGTTCTGAAGTTACCATTTTGGTGATTAGTGTTCATAATGATCTTACAGTACTAGTGCGCTAGTTTCACTAGAAATCTGTGTTTCAAAGGAAGGAATAAAGTAGCCTAGCATTGAGCTAGGTTTTAAAGGGCCAGGAAACCCCTTTGTCTCAGCAGGGTGTATTCACAACTCTGTTTCCATGAAAAGGGGAGTTTTATTACATGCAGCTGGCAACCCAAACACAGATGCAAGGAAGGTGGACAGCGATTCGGAGAGCAGCGTTTACAGCAGATCTGAGAGCTGTGTAAATAAAGTGCAGAATTTCTCTCCACCAGATTCCCCACAGTCACATTATCTAGTTAAGTCCACTGGCTTTTTTAGCATTTCAAACACAAACATGCCCATGAATGCAGGAGAAAGTGAAGATGCTCCTGACAGGATGAATATTAAAGTCTCGCAATCGTATTTACTAATCCAAACTGTATTTGTTGAAATAAACAAATAAATAATAAGTACACCATTGTGCCTGCTACAAATACTACATTGCACTGAAAAAGTGAGCTGTTGTAATGTTAATTGTCTCTGTTGTAATCTTAGCATGCTATATCTGTTGTGAAAACATTGGTCTGGAACCCCACCTCACACAACAATTTGGGTTCAGAGGACGAATGTGAGTGTACCAATTTCAGTCCATAATATTGTAGTAATATTACTGTAAACTACTTAGTAACCTCAGTCATTTCACTAAGTAATGTATTCAAAAACTGAAAGAGGGCTGCTGGCAAAACTAACTAACTTTGCCATTTGAATAAACATAAACAAAGAGCATTGATCCCATACTTGCCAAATCCGTAGAAACAGGACAATCAACACAAACTTGAACCATGTCTTTTTTTAAAAGGAGACTAGTGGCAAATCCAGATTTGACTATTTCCAGATTCGAAAAGATCTCTGGTAAGAATAAAATGTTCCTTACAAACACATGTGAGCTTTATTTTCATCGTGGGGAAATGGAAACAAAACCTTCATTGTGGCACATTTAAACGCAACACTGACAACCCATGTCTCCAAACAATTTTTCTTCTTCTACTTCTTCCACTTGTTTGATTTATAGATGGCAACACAATGTGGCATCTCTCTGAACATGGGAACAGGTAAAAACAACCTCCAAAGCTATATCATGCATATTCATGTAGCATCTCATTCACAATAGAGCGCGCTGATTGGTTGAAACCAAGTCTTTCTCTTGAATTAATGCTTAAACTCAATGACGTCACTTTGTACTAGCCGGTACAGACATCCAGTCTCCACACTGGAATTTACACAATGATCTCATCGCCGTGACGTAGCTTCAAAATTTATTTTCAAACCAGAAGAACAAATTTGCTCTAAATAATGCAAAAAAAAAAAATCACTTTGTTTTGTGAAATATATGCGTCCTAAAAGTTTTTTTTTTTTTTTGCAAGGTGGCATATATATATATATATATATATATATATATATATATATATATATATATATATATATATATATATATATATATATATAATAAATGTGTTTTGGTGTTTCGTGACCCTTCAAAATCCACATACAATGTTATAATATTACAAAGGCTATAAAACTTGGCTTTGGCCTTAATTTTAGATAACACTAACAACCCTTGTCTGAACATCCTTTCGGAGACTGGAAACATGACATAACAAAAATGAGCACTTTGTACAAATAACACCACATCTATATCTATCCATAATACTTATGGCCCTCTCATTTATCCTCATGATTTGTCAGGAGGAGTAAACGTGCTCTCAAGCAGCAGCTGTAGGATTTAAAAATGACTGTGCGATTAACTGATGCCTTCTGACGCCGAGCAGAAGCCAGACAAATGAGGACGATCTGACCTGCATGTCTGATTTTAGATTAGATGTGCCCAATCAGGTCAGACCACACACACACACAGACACTAAACAAACACACACGGACAGACAGACCCACACATACACACACACAGGTGGTGGGTTGAGTTTTATTAGGATTCAGACCCTGTAAGAACTTTAATGATTCCTGCCCTCCGCAGTCTACTATGGTGATGGTCTCAGCGGGAGACAGATTTTGTGCTGGGCTAAATTGCTTTTTTCCTCCATGCTCCAGTAGCCTGCTTCTCTCTGCAGCGGTAATCAAGGCTCATCATCATTAGATATTATTATACACTGAGAAAACAAGGCCTGTGTGAAGCTGGGGAAAGACAATATCCCCAACCGGGAGTCCACTTTCTGTTTTTTTTTTTTATATTTATTTTTATGCTATTGTGAATCATCTCTGCACCGATGGCACCAGAGCAAATTAAAGTGTGAAGCCCATGTACCGTAGGCAAGAGTTCTGGGTGGTCGTAGGCACTATGGGCCCCCTGAGGATTTGAAGACATAATTAAGAGATGAAAGACAAAGCATCAGCCAGTGCAATCGGCCCAAATGTAGAAATGCTTTCATGATGGTCATGTACTCGCCATATGGAGCAAAGGAAACTATTGAGAGGAGCATCTGTACTCTGCGGGTGTGTTTTTAAAAAGACTGTGGTAATTGGTGTGGGGGTTGATGTCGGTTTGGTTTATTTCCACGAGTTATTTTAAAGATCTTGGTTGGTTTTTATGGCTTTAATAAATTAAAGGATGATCAGTAGTTAATGTTGTAGTAAAGGCCAATCAACAAAACAATTTATAGTGTGGTTTAAAAAAAAGACTGAGCAACACCTCCCCACTATATGCATTACATGCCAGCAACTCAATGAATTTAGGCATGTAGACATGGTCAAGACTATCTGCTGCAGTTCAAATCGAGCATCAGAATGGGGAAGAAAGGTGACTTTGAACATGACATGATCATTGGTGCCAGACGGGCTGGTCTGAGTATTTCAGAAAGTACTGATCTACTGGGATTTTCACACACAACCATCTCTAGGATTTACCCTAGAGTTTAAGCTGATAGAAAGGCAACAGTAACTCAAATAACCACTCGTTACAGTCGAGGTATGCAGAAGAGCATCTCTGAATGTCAAACCCTGAGGTGGATGGGTTACAACTGCAGTAGAACACACCGGGTGTCACTCCTGTCAGCTAAGAACTGCAAACTGAGGCTGCAATTCCCACAGGCTCACCAAAATTGGACAATAGATGATTGGAAAAACATTGCCTGGTCTGATGTCTCTTCTGATGGTTACTTCCAGCAGGATAATGCGCCATGTCATAAAGCGTGAATCAAATGACCTCCACAGTCACCAGTTCTCAATACAATAGAGCACCTTTAGGATGTGGTGGAACAGGAGATTCGCAACATGGATGTGCAGCCGACAAATCTGCAGCAACTGCGTAATGCTATCATGTCAATATGCACGGAAATCTCAAAGGAATATTTGCCTTGTTAAATTAGATTAAGGCAGTTCTAAAAGCAAAAGAGAGTCTGACCTGGTACTACTGAGGTGTACCGAATAAAGTGGCTGTGTGGAAGGATGGATGTCTGAATTTATAGACAGACAGATAACAGATAGTTTATGTGCTTTATATAAAATTTCATCCATAAGTTAATTAAACTGATCAATTGTAATCTTGATTGTGACATTGAATGACGTATTCAAACAATTGCTGTGTCCCAATTTGCAAAATTATACTACACCCTAAAAGTACTGTATGTATGTTTTTGTGAAGGAAACGTTGTTGCAGATGAAATACAACATGGAAAGTGTGATTTAAATATGTTCCAGTAGGCTAGATGTTGATTAATAGTCATTCAAACAACTTTAGTCTATACTAACGGCTGGCCTAACCCTAACCCTAACGGCTGTTTGTCCTCCATTAATGTAGTTTTTTTAATCACTTTTCACCCACGTTTGTAGTTCTAATCAAATTATTGCCCAACGTGCAATGTACTGTGGGTAATATTACCGGTTAGAGTGTGGATGGTTCTGCATTTCGAATTTTTACTGAAAATAGTAAACCATCCGGGAATCTTTGGCATACTCTTCAACATACTGGTTTGGGACACGCTAATTCTATTTTTGAATCATATTTAGGATGTATAGTATGCGAATTGGGATGCAGCAAATGTCATTTTAACTACATAATGTAGAATGAAAGCTAAGGATGATCCTACAATAAATCGGGTAAATGTGCTGTATGACCGAAGAAGCTCTCTGTAAATTCTACACCAGCACTTCTTAAAATAATTCAGTGGGGTCAAATTAGTCTGCATTCAGAGTTTGAGTCTTAGTTTTGTTTTCATAGAATAGTACCATGACCCATGTCAATTGACATAGTTAATTAAGAAAGCAAAACTCTTGCTCTTGTTTCCTTATATCCAACCACATATAATTAAGAGCCAAAGCTAAATTTATCAGCTGATACATATGCAAATGCAAAAAAAAAAAAAAAAAACTTTATTCTATGCAATACAAAAGATTATCTTCATTCCACAAAAATGATTCAGAGTAACTGGTCTCAGTTATACACAAAATATTAAACTCAAATGTAAACTCATTAACTAAACTCTAAAAAAAAAAAAAATTACTTTCTTAACTTTCAGAATGTTATTAGTAACACTGACAGAAATAAACGGATTATGCTCACTTACCACAAAAGAAGCATACATGCTTTATCACTTAACATAAAACTTGGTATATTAAATATTTAAAAAAAATCAC
Source organism: Danio rerio (assembly GCF_052040795.2). Lineage (NCBI taxonomy): Eukaryota > Metazoa > Chordata > Actinopteri > Cypriniformes > Danionidae > Danio > Danio rerio. The sequence continues at coordinate 32,223,476 of NC_141036.1, read as the reverse complement.
AATATTAACACATTGCCATTAATTACATTTTTTAATGCTGTCATGTAAATCATTTGTAAATTCTTGTGCATGAAGCAAGACATTGTTAGATTGAAAATCCTGCCAGCCTGCTATGTATAAAGCCTCTGTCTCTACACAATAAAACCCAAAACGTTAAGGTAACTCAAACTGTTTGAGGAAACCGATTCCAACTAACCATTTAAGTTCAAAAACTAGACCTAATGTGTACTTTGAACTTAACCCATTGGAGTAAATGAATCAGTTTGAGCACAATAAATGAAGAGAACTTAAACCAACTGAGTACGGTAAAACTCAATAAGTTAAGGCAACTCAAACTGTTTCAGGAAACCGATTGCAACAAACAATTTCAGTTAAAAACTAATCTACATGAGTACTGTGAACTCACTCCATTTCAGTTAAAGTAATGAAGTATTTCATTAACTCATTACCTTTAACACTGAGTTCAAATTTCTTTTTAAATGAGTAGAGCTAAATTTCCGAAATTTTGAGTTAGCTACACTCATTTCATTTGATAAAGTTGACTGTTGGCTTTTACAGTTTATCGATACAATTTCTCATTATTATTTTTAAAGCATTTAAAATTCAATAGAACTTGACATTATATCCCTAGTCAGCATTAATATGTACTCCAGCTCATTTAAATGACCTGCAATTCCTTTAGGTGCTCATTCTTCAGACGTTTTTTTTTTTCGTTGCTGTTTTTTCTTTCACTCTCTCTCTCTCTCTCTCTCTCTCTCTTTGAAATATGACCCATTCTCCTTCTGTACAAAACGAGATTTTCAAAAGCAGTCACTGACATACTAGGTTCATTCAAAGAAGCGCTTGTGTTATCTCCAGTCTCTGACACTTTAACAAAACAAAATGGCCTCTTCCAAGGTAAGAGGGGCCCAATAAATGGAGGATTCGTTTTAAATCACCCGAGCTGACACTACGTTCTCAGACATTAAACCTTGAGCTGCCTCTGCATGTGTAAATGCTACAATTTCATTACTGGTGCAGTGGGTGGTTTCGCTCTCGGCTGCGATAACTTGTCTTCATAATGCTTCCAAATCTTAACGTTTCATTTCAAAACGATCACTGTGCTGAGTTATATTGCTTGAGAGCCTTTGATTCAGAATGTTTTCTAAAATAAAAATAGAGCAGAGCGGTAAAAGATGGATGATTTTCACAAACAACATAAACACTCATGAAAGAGGTCATGGAGAAGGCTATTTTGCTGTTATATTATGAATCACGCACAGAAAAAAAATATTATGAGAAAAAAAATACTAAAGAAATTTCTTCATTAAACAATTGACATTCAATCTGAAATAAAACTAAAAGCAAGTTCTATATTAGTAAACAACTTAAGTTTGTAGAGATTAAACCTTGTACTTATATTATTTTATTATTTTACTTGTGACTTATGTTAAATTTCAAGTAAAATAATATATGTAAATTTTATTACTTATATTAATTTACTATTTTGTTTGTTAACTTTCAAATGTCTGAAATTGTTGTACTGGAGCATTTGCATGTTTTGCCATTTTTCCTTTCATGTTTATACTGTTTTGTCACAATAATGATACTGTGAAAAATGATTATGTGATCAAGAGAAAAGGGTTCTATATTAGTACATAATTCAAGTTTCTATAAATTAAACATTAAACTTATATTTTACTTGAAACTGTTTGATAACATGTACATGTACTGGAGGTTTTTGTTTTTTTTTGCCTTGCATATTAACACAGTTTTATCATAGTAATAGTTATCACTGTAATAATACACAATGGATGACAAATATATTTACACATACATTTACACTGACAGACCATTTAGCCTTGTTTTAGCCAAGCCATGTATATGTAGACTTCTATTATATGTATAATAAATACAAAAGACCTTGGTGGGGTAAGTTTGTTTTCATACTTGTAACAAAAAAGTCTATTGTGTTGTTTATTTACATGTTTTAAAGTAAACATTTTTAAGGGCACCTATTTTTCCCCTTTTTTAAGATTTAAGAAGTCTTTTGTGTCTCCAGAAAGTTGTCACCTTCGAATTATAAGGTTCTTATAGTTAGGTTATTATCTGCATTCTGAATGATTTTGAGATATTGAGCTTTAAGGTTTTTGCACTCCATATAGCAAAAAGTATGTGTGTAACATTTTTTATATATTTTTATTAAATAAAAAGGTTTAACATGTAAACAACTTATAAAAAAATCCCATAATGTAAATAAGTTGTTATTTAATAAGAATACAGTATGTCAATAACTCAATTTTGACAAAAATGTCAGATAGAACCTTATAATTCTAAGGTGATGATGTGTCTGTAAAGTCTCAGCTCTAAACACCCATCAGATTATTTATTATACCTTTTAGAATATTGAATTTTACTGCTCTGAACACATTGTAACTGTTTTTGTTGCCTGTGCCTTTAATGCTAATTCTTTCCGCCCACCGTTCCCATGTACCTGTCTGTGAGTCTCCATCTCCGTCAGATAAACGGCATAGGTACAGACACGAAGAAAGCAGATCTCATGTAAAGCTTGTGAGAAATACTACAGTAAGAACATCCCCAATGATTATTTAATGCATTTGTTGTGGAGTAAATTCAAGCCTTTCTGCAAGGATGAGTCACACACAATTGTTACAAAGTTGTTACAAAGTTCACGCAAACACACGTTTAACTTTTCATTGTTTTTGTATAGTAAATTTGACAGGAAACATGTTAATATTCACTGCTGTTTGTGTATCTGTTATGTTTATGAACAAAATTAACCTGATTTAACATCCACAAACTGGGATTGAAGCGTCTTCTTTTATAATTGTACTGACATGCGGCTGTGTTGATAAAGACGGTAAAATCACTGTAATTCATTACAAACATGCACAGTTTTAAAAATGTTTGAAACTTGTAAAACTCATTCTTGAACACATTTGATGATGGTTAATGACCCCAGAGATGCTTCCAGGAAATCAAATCGATCAGTCATTGTTTTTGCTCATATTTTGTATTTCCAGAAAAATACTGATTCTACCTCAGACTATACACTTAACTCAGAGGTTGATGCGGCCAGGTCAGCCATTCTTGGCAGTGAATGAAGATGAAGATCATTCAATGGTTTATCCATCTTTCCTTTTTCGGCTTTAGGCTTTGTCATTATGCTAATATTTATGTAACAGGCATATACAATATTGGCAAAGAAACTGTGTAATCAAAATAATGACTGAATAATGTCAAAGATAGTGAGGACCACCACAGAAACACGACTACTCAATTTGTGCCCCCATGATCACAGAGAGCTGAATAGATCTTTTAAACCCAGTTACTTTCTTTGCAGGGAAACCACACTTCTACGTCACATTGTGGTGGGCCTCAAAATGGGAGGGATTTGGATCCTGTTTTAATATCAGGAAATAAAAAAAATGCTCTTAATAATAATAATAATAATAATAATAATTGATAATTAATTATAATTTCTTACATTTCTATAGTGTTTTCTGGGCACTCAAAGTGCTTTACACATAATGGGGGGGAATCTCCTCATGCACGACCAGAGTGCAGCATCCACCTGGATGATGCGACGGCAGCCATTTTGTGCCGGACTGCACACCACACACCAGCTGATTGGTGGAAAGGGAGATATAGTGATGACATGCCAATTATGATATGGGGAGGGTTAGGAGGCCAGTGGGCAGATTTGACCAGGATACCGGGGTTAAACCCCTACTCTTTTTCGAAGGACATGCTGGAATTTTTAACGACCAGAGAGTTGTGGCCTCGGTTTAACGTCTCATGCGAAAGACGGCGCTCACTGAGCAGTATAGAGTCCCCGTCACTATACTGGGGCATTAGGACCCACACAGACCACAGTGAGCGCCCCCTGCTGGCCTCACAAACACCACTTCCGGCAGCAACCTAGCTTTCTGGTCTCCTATCCAGGTACTGACTGGGCACAGCCTTGCTTAGCTTCAGTGACCATGTGCACTTGTGTTTCTATCACTGACTGTGGACACACTTTACACTGAAAAAAAATGTTGCCTGCAGAACTGTTGCAAACAATTTATTTGTTTTGAATTTAAACAAACAAATTAAATTTAATAATTTTCAACTTAATTTGTTTGTTTAAATTCAGCCTAAATAAATTGTTCACAACATCTTAACATAAAAAAATTGAGTAAATCATCTTTGAATAATTTTATTTCAGTGTACATACACAGTTCTGTTCAAACAGCTCACAAAAGATAATTTTCATCATAGATGCCCTTTAAGTGTATAATTACTAATTACTTTCAAGAAGAGGTGACGCAGTGCTGTCGCCTCAGAGCAAGGAGGACACTGGTTCGAGTCTCGGCTGGGTCACTTGGCGTTTCTGTGTGGAGTTTGCATGTTCTCCCCGGGTTCGCGTGGGTTTCCTCTGGGTGCTCCAGTTTCCACCACAGTCCAAAGACATGCGGTACGGGTGAAATGGGTAGGCTAAAATGTCCTTAGTGTATGACTGTGAATGAGTGTGAATGTATGTTTTCCAGAGATGTGTTGCAGCTGGAAGGGCATGCGCTGCATAAAACATGTGCTGTATAAGTTGGCGGTTCATTCCGCTGTGGCGACCCCAGATTAATAAAGGGACTAAGCCGAAAAGAAAATGAATGAATGAATTTTTCAAGAGGCTTAATTCAGTGCTACACTAAGTAAAACTTACAAACAAGAGAGTAAATTGTGCTTGAATAGAGATTTGCAAAGTACTTCAAATGAATAAGTTAAATTATTTTACCAAATAATGCTATTTTTACATAAGTAAAGCAAATGTATCTATTGCTTCTTTTTAAATGTATGCATCATACATTATGGTTGCAGCTTTTTGTCCTCACTTGACCTCCTCTAACAAAAACAAGTTACTGTTTAAGTTTAAGAGGGAATATTCACCGTCGAAGGGCCCTAAAGACAGATGGTTTGGGCAATTGCTAATGGCTGATAGTGATTTAAAACATGCAGTTTAAAGGCATTCTCTCTTCGTCTTGCTCTAACATCATCTTCTTAGCCCCAGCAGATTGGGAGGATTTCTGTACAAGCTGTGATAATGGCACATTAAGGCGCAGGGAGGGCTCGTGTGCATCACAATTCTTCAGCACCATGCCGTATCATCACTCAGGTTTTCCTCACTATGTAGGCTATTAAGCATAGAGCTTGGAGAGGAAATGGTTTAACTGACAAATATATAAAATGACGCTGTCAACTTCCTGCAGTCGGGACTTCCCAAAGCAAAATGCCTAAGCTCAGTGGTAATAACTAAAAAAGGGGGAAATTAATTGGTTATCTAGTTTTCCAGCCAACAAACTTTCCACTGAGGGCTGTAGATTAATTCTGAAAATTAATAGGGATTCTCACCTAAGAAATTTGTTTTGGCTGCTAAATAAAATATCTTGCATTTCTGCGATATTAGCAAGTGGGGGGAGGCATTTGAGTTTTAGGTTTTCATCACCTGCTAAATTAAATGTAATGAGCTGTGCTTTTTAAATTATGGAGATTCCAAGAAAAAGTGCTGAATGGCTACATTAAGCCATAATGTCATAAAGCTGCCATGATTTTATAGTAGCAAGGCTGCTGTTTACTTTCATTGCATTGGTTAAGTGTGGTTGAGAAGTAGAAAGCAGTACATTATTTGTTTACGTTGTGATTACAGTGTTGAAATGTCTACTTTTTCCCACTCTGCCATTTTGTTGTGCTAAGTGCTGAGCAAAACAAATATAGGAAGGATTTATTTAGCAAGCAGAAAGCAGCTGTCATCCCTAAGCAATGACTACATCTGCATATGGATGGTTACATTCTCAAAACATTTGTTACAGTTTTACTCTAATGGTTCTGCGTGATCCAGTGTGTAGTAGGATGGGTTTTCTCTGCATGGATAAAATTATTTAAAGATATAGTGAAATCTTTTATAAATGCATCAAGAAACCATGAGCGCTAGAGCCAGTAATCCAATGCTTTTTCTGTTAGATTCAAAAAATGTTTTAATGCTCAGGCTATTTGTTGATGATCCTTTTTAAATATTCTGTTGGATATAACTTTGCCTATTGCATGTCAGCTATCTCTTATTAGAGTGTTAGTAGATCTCAACAGGCTGCCCAGTTAGATTAAAGTACTGGAGGCTGAATGTTGAAAGTTGTAGAAATACTCTGACAACATTTTTAAAGAGTAAAAGAAATTATAATTTTTTTTTTTTATCTGAGACAAAAATATATGAATTTTTAAATAAATAATATAAAAGAAGCGTTTAGTTGAGATTTGAGATATACTACTACTAACTGCTTAGGTTTAGATTGCACAAAGTTATATTTAAATAATCAGCGTCAATGCTTGATAGAGGGCGCCTCTGAAGTTGGGGCTGAAGCGATCATCATAGCAGCATCAGCTAATGAACTTAAGTGAGCAATCATCTACTGTCTGAGCTGGTGTATTTGCAAAAATACTGCAGCAGCGCCGACAGATCCAAAATGCAATTCGGCAACATCTGACATCACCAAAAAGTGAATGGGAAGCGTTAAAGCTGACGCCCTATGTGAATGGGGCGTAAGAAGGCCAACGGTCAGCTGGTAAGCATAAAAAGGAATGACGTCATACCATTTGTTTTAAAGGCAAAATGTAGCCATATGTACCTCTGGCTACATTATTTGCAATCTCCAGAAATGTAAATACAGTAGGGATAAGTTTTCTGAAAGAGCTAATGTTTCAGATGGTTATAGCTTGGTTTATATAATGGTGTCCAATTGAAGACTCTTGACTGCAAAACAAATCTACCTTTTGGTATAAATTAAGTAGCCTAAACTAAGTCCCATGTATGGCTTTTTGTCCAGTGTATATGCAGGGATAATCAAGTCAAACTTAAGACATTTTAAGACCATTTTAAGATCATTATGAAATAAATTTTGGCCCTATACAGGGTTAAACACTAATGATTACTTCTAATGGCTCGATTTGCCACAAAAAATATAATTATTTCTTACTGACATTCTTTAATGCGTCAAAATAAATTGTAGTTTAATACACTTTTTCACCCTAATGTTTCTATTTTTTTATTACATGGTTAACAGTTAAAAGTATATCTATTGTGGGGCCAATTACATAAATAATCGAAAATATATATTTGTTGGCTTTTGGTCTAAATTAATTGAGTATAACCTCAATTCAACCTAATGCATTTCTGTTATAAAACCTTAAGTTTCTTGCCTATTTATAAATATTAGGTCTAATCTCCCGTATTTCTGTAAAAAAAAATATTTTTGAATGTAAGATAATGTAAAGGGATATATTGCTATTTTATTATCATGAGAAACTGTGTATTTTATTAAGATGGATTGTTGAAGATTGGATGGATGCTGGCACAATTGGGTAGCTTTACTTGGACAGATGAAAATTTAAGACCTGTTTAAAATGATGTAAGGCACACAACACAACATTTCAGTGAGTTTAATACTTTTTAAGGCCTAATTTATTTATTTATTTTTTAATTTAAGACATTTTAAGACCTCGTGGACACACCCTGCTTACATAAACTTCTTATTCTAATACCAATGGATCCAATTTCGAAAGGAAATGTTTTTTTTTTTTTTTTCTGGTTTCAATCCCTGGTTGCCCAAATAATCTACAGTACTGCATCACTAGGGGCCACATATTTTCTAGTATTCTAAACTTTTTTTTGTTTTATACAGCTTATTCTTTAGCTATTTCTCATGTCATAATGGCATATAAGGAAATATATCACAAGTTGAAAATCTGTAAAGAGTCAATCTTCTCGAAAGAGATTGTTGTGAACATGCTGTGTCTTTTGCTGGGGATATGTATCAAAGGTAATAATGCTGTAAATAATGTTCAGTTTCTTGCACAGATCACTTCAAGCTTCACTTCAAGTCAAGAGCCTTGAGTTTGAATTTTTACTTTGCTTATATGTCTTATATATACGTAAATATTTTTAAAGTACCAGTATGAATCACCAAGGACTTCTGTTCTTAGACTACTAGTACTCTAATTACTGCTTTTGAGATGCACTTTAGTTGCAATGATACTTAGTAAACAAAGTCTACAGGGGGCCATCAAAATAAAGCATACCACTTCCTTTACAATAACTAACATTCCACTGAAAATGCTAAAATACTGTGCAATGAAGTAATGAGGGCTTAATTATGCTTGCGAGAAGAAACCGAAAAAAGCACCAGCAATTTTCTACAAGAAATTTCTCACTTTCCACTCGACAAAGACATTTTTCTCCCTTTAACAATGAAGCCAAAGATTTTCACAACTTCAGTAATATGCCGTCACAAGTTTTGTTGGTCGGTGATAAACTATCTCTATGTGCTTCAGTAAGTGCTGAACGCAAGTACTTGCAATTCCAGACAGTTTGTTTTAGAGCTATATTGTAGTACAAAACCATCAGTAAACTTGCTTTTAATTGCATACAATGAAAAAAAACAGAGAGGGGAAAAATACTCAGTTCTGTGAGCAGGGCGCTTGTGTGCATCATTTGTCAGGTTTATTATAGGCCTATAACAGGGCCATTTTCTCTACTGCTCCACATGCACAATCCATCACAGAAGAAATAAGCTAAAGAAGAGTGCAGCACAACAACAGTGTGTAGAAGTGAGCGGAGCAATGGGAAAAAATACATTTGTTTTAGCAAACGTTCACGCAACATCACCATGTTAAATTCCCTCTGAGCCCCTTTGGGTTGCTGAAGTGCCTCACAGACACAATGGTGATCATTTCATGATTGCTCCTTCAAGAGTTCAAACATACAACCTTTTTTATGCTGGTCCAGATTTATAACCACTGAGCTGCATAACTCTGTGGAATCAAGTGAAGCATATAAGAGCAGAGATCAATGCAAGTGAATGCTATATAGGTAATAGAGTAGGCAGGATGAACAGAATCACACTTCACAGGCGAGAAGTTCAATACGCATCGCAATAATACCTAACGCCTTTCAACCACAAATGTTCATGTAATGATATGTAATAACCTTCTTGAAAACTGCAAAGATGTTTTGATGAATGAGGATGACTCATCTGCACCTCAATGCTGGTGAATTAAAATGAACTGAATCATAGAGAGTGGGAATAGATGGATGGCCATGATCCACCTGCTCAGAGTGATGTAAATACTGTATGTTACAATAGTTTATTTATTGAAACGTCAGGCTTTGCACATTTGCCAGAATTACATTTTTTAATCTTTATCAAAGGTGTCAATAGTTCCATAAAGAACCTTCAATATGCATGGAATTTTTCCTGATCTTTGCACCAAAGGGTCTTTTGAAAATTTGAAAGAACTGCTTCTTGAAAATGTTTGTGAAACCCTCCTTTTGGAACAAATTTTAAGGTCTAGTGCAATGTTCTATCAGACAAAAACTTGAGCGAGTGTATTGTGCTGGAAAAGTAATACATGTGAAGACACATTAGCATTTTTCATTTACAAATCATGCACTGTGATAAAGTGTTTTCAGGTGTTAAAGTACAGTAGTATTGTAGAAGTGAATCTTTAATAATTTGTTACTTTGGAATTATAAGGTTCTATTTTGAGATATTGAGCTTCAAAGTTTTTGCATTTCATATAGTAGATAATATGTGTGTAACAGTTCCCTTTCATATATTAACATGACAGAAACCCTAAATGTAAATTATCAACATTCTCTTTAGTTTGCTAATTAGGGTAAAAACAAACAAACAGGGCAAATACAGATAGAACCTTCTAATTCTAAAAAGTCATTTTCCGCTTGGAATTATAAGGTTCTATCTGGAAGATCATTAATTGAAGCATTACTTTTCAAGAAATGCAATCAGTCTGCTTGTTAATTTAATGTAAAACATTAAGAACAAATATGTTGATGTTTGAGAAAGTACATTTTTTGCTGTCTGTAACATTTATTTAATGTTTTAGGTTGAATAAATTTTTTTTTAAAATTAAGCTTACAATTCTGTGCTAAATATTTTGTTCAGTGCAGATGTTAATTTTATGTAATTAATATGGTAAAATGTCTTATTGTAATTAAGACCCTATGAATTTAATTAATTATTTATATCAAATTTAAAGACTTTAAAAGAAAATGTGTCCTTTTAACAGACAATGTGTCCTCACCAGAGATCTAACCCTCATAGATCGTTGGAGAACCCTTTACTTTCACGTGGACTACAATTCTGCCATAATAAAGAACTACAAATCCCGTCAAGCACCACACACACACACACACACCTGTTCCTGCTTTTTTGTAAATTACACACACACAGCTGCTCTTGAACTGATTAGATGGAATATTTATACAGCACACATATATACAGACTTTGCTGAGTCTTGTTTAACTGTACTGTGAGCATGTTTTCCTAGCCTTGCCTTACCGTGTTAGAACCTTGCTTTGTTTTATTATTTATTTCTGTCCACTGCCTCCCTTTGACCATACGTTTATCGAACACAACTCTGAATTTCCTGTATACATCTGTTTGCCCCTGTGTTGACCATTGCTTCCCTGACCATTCTCATCATAAACCTGCATTTGGATTCTAAACTCTGTTGTCAGCATCTCCTTCACATGACACAAAGAGAAAATGAGTCGTTTAACAAAGTTTAGACAACTAATAAGCACTGAAACATGTTTCACTGACTATATATGCACAATTAAAAAAATGTCACATATTTCACAGAAACAATAATTTATAATCTGGTGTAACAACATACCCTGCTACACAAGCTCAACATAATTTTTTTTTTTGTTTTTTATCTACAAGGTGACAAATTGACAATATGTTTGATAAAACCATCAAGATTTTTAATATGAGTGTTGTCTGAACATCTTTTGAAGATTATTTATTTCTGTCCACCCCTTTACGGTTTCCTTGTTCAACATCCTTCTCCAAAAAAAAAACTAAACTTCACAGCCTTTCCATCTGAGCAGGCTTGTGCTTTTACACTGAAGTGTTCTACTGTATAACAAAACTGCAACTTTGTTAAAAAATATATAAAGTAATGTCTGTCAAAGAACAGAAATTATTATAACACAGTAACTGGCACAACCTACAAATAGGTTATCAGCGGTATCAGTATATTGTTACAAAGTAGATTTTAAATCAAAATTACACCAATTAGACTACATTTATTGACCCCCTCGAAAACGAGCTGGTTCACTTCAAGGGGCTATACCATTTAATAAATTCAAATTCAAATAAAAAAATATCACAATTATACCCAAAGGGTAAAAAAAACTACATGGAGCAAAAAATGTACAATACAAACTGCCAAAACTTTGAAGTGTGATGCTAAACAGGTTTACAGTGATATTTGACCATATTTTCTGCTGAGTTCAGAGCACAACACTGAAAAATATATTTAGTGCTGGTGTTTGTGAAAACAGTACTTGTGAAACTTGTGAATACAGTATATTGTTAATCTGTGCGTTCAGTTTTCTGTTTCACAATTCATCACTTGGTTGCTTGTGTGTGTCTGGTTCGGTGTGTGTTTTTGCTTTATTCCCTTGTAACCTCTTCGCCTTTTTGTTGGTGTGAAAAGTCTGTAGTAATTCTTCCTTAAAGTCTCACGAGTTGCGATTCATAATCAATCACTTCTTGGATTTTTTTTTTTTTCCAGAGTCTCTCAGGCTTGCTGTGCCTTTTATAATTGATGTCCCACAGGAGAAGGGTCAACCTTGGTCTCAATAATTTAGAGAGCTAGGGAGGAACCATGAAAGAAATAGAAAGCGTGAGGGAGATGGATGGACGAGTATCGATCAGCGGAGGCTGAGAAAAGTGTGTTCCTGAGTGGGAAAGAGAGAGAAAGAGAGAGGAAGTGAGTAAAGCCAGGTCATGCCTGCTCTGCATTCTGGTGAAGTTCATCCAACACTGCGCAAAAAGAGCCCAACTGCCAGTCTGTTCCTGAGTGCTGCTTCTGCATGATGGGAAGTCATTACAGTGCAATTAATCATGTGAGTGACGGGCTCATCATAGCGGCTCTGACAGCACAGAGAGGAAGACAGTGCTCGCCTTGAGATCAGAGATGTGTCAAAAGCTCACCACTGATGTGTAGAGTGTTTACATGAGGAGGAAAGACGTACAAGCTTATTTTGCCCAGCCAACCTTACAAGATTCATCTGATGTAAATGGCTGAATGAAGACATCAAGAAATGAGCAGGCCAGATTAAGTCTGTAGTAGGGCTGGGCAAAATAGCAAAAAAAAAAAATTATCATGATATCATCTTTATTATCATTCAATATCGATAATTATTTAATAGTATTTAACAATACATTTAGGAATATTAGAATTTTTTTGTTTTGTTATTTAACTACTTTATTTTAATTCACCAACATTACTAAGGCAAATAGTTTTAATGGTCAAAAACCCAAATATTTAAACAAAATATCTTATCCCTTTATAATAAAACGAACATAAGTCTTAAAGAGACTCTTAAACTTGATAAATGTTGTGTGCAATGTGTAAGGTGAGAATATTAATGATACAGTAAATCTCAAACTCTGTAAACAAAAATGATGATAATCAAATCTGAGTTTTGAAGTAAAGGAACCAGACATCATTATTCAGATACATATTGCAACATTACAAATTGTGAAGGTGAATGACTACATTACCTCTATGCAAAAAAAAAAATCTTTCAGATGGGGTGCTAGTGGCAGGGATGCACAAGAAAAGAAAACAAAAAGCCACTGTGGCGATATCCTTACATCCTTTTTTATTTACAATCTCCTCACTGCTGCTATTCGGCACTCATTTTCGCATGTGTTGTTATTCTGACCTGGGGTCTGTTCTTCGTACGTGGATTACTCAGTTAGCTGGATTTGGATATTGACGATTTGACACGATCCAGGATCGTTTCGTTCTTCAAAGCTGATCCGAGAGTTGTTGTCATGGCAACAGATCTGCTAGGTCAAACCTGATTGGGAGCAGGTTCAAATCATATAAACAGGATTAGATCGGCTCAGTTCAAGCAAAGATAATACAGAAAGTATGTACCGAGTTCTGATATTTTCTTACAGTAAAAGTTATATACACTTGGGAAAATTGTAGTTTTTAACTATATATATAAAGTTATAGTCATTAATAAAATAAATAAAGTTTTACATATTAATAAAACGTATGCAATCTGCACCCTCGAAATGAAAGTGCAAAGACTGCCACCTGGTGGTGCAAAGAGAAAACTTATTGATATGAACTTTTTAGATCGCTTTAGTACAAATTGTGTATAATAGAAATGCACAATATGTGACTTTTTTTAAAAGCAATAATACATTTATGCAGTCATAAACATGTTTTGACAGTTAATATGCCAGTGATTTGATGCTTCACAAAAGTTGCAGACGCCTTTACCAATATCAAAATGCTTTTGGAAACAAGCAGTTATTCTTTACACCGATTAAAAAACTGTACTATAATAAAGAAAATCTTTTCTAAATGTAGAACTAAATACATTGATTTGCATTGAAATACATGATGAATACTCTTGTCTTGACAAATGAAAGTGTAAAGCCTGCAGCTCACAACAAATGTCAAGTTATTGCGTGTCATATTTAACAAGCCGTTTACTGCTAATTTGATGTAATTTTGCTCACATGGATAATTGAATATTAATCAGATGATGTCATTACGCTGCTGTGCCGTCAGCCAATCGTTGCATTGCTGATCATGATTTCGAGGATCGATAGATCTGTCCTTAACAACACACGCAGTGATCTCAGATCAGTTCATCCAGACATTCTAATCTGATTCGCGAACTTGTTTGAAGAACCAAATAAGCGAGAGATCAGTTATCAAGATTAAAAGATCCAGGATCTGCCAAATCATCTTAGATCATTTAAGCGAGGTACGAAGAACGGACCCCTGAAGTGGTTTCCTTGACTGTTTACAATGGTCTCATGCTCCCCTGGTGTCGCTCATAACTAGGCGACCATCAAGCGTTTCCCCAGAGAATGGCAAATGGACAAATCATTGTTGCAGCTCCGATGCAAGTATATGGTGAAAAGTAAAAAGCACTGCAGTGTTTGGGTGCGCTGTGTTTGTCTCAGATAGTTAGTCTGCCGTTATTACAGAAATGTGTATATTCCATACAAAGTGTGAAGCAGGTTAGTTCTACTTGCATAAATCTCTGTGCGCTTGCAGCATTTGGAAAAGTTCTGGGGCCTCATGTACGAAGACTTGCGTGGAAATCTTACTAAAACATTGCGTACGCACAAAGCTGTAAATGTGCGTACGCAGAAAAAAATTCAGATGTATGAAACACTGCGTACGCCGAGTCTCACGCATATTCTTTTGTACATCCGAATGAACGTGAAACTGAGCGCAACATGCACGAGCACAAAACCCCTCCCTGCCTCCTCCCCCGTATGAATATGCTAATGACTATGCTAATGTAAAAACCCAACGAAAAAGCAATGGCAAAAGCAAGCAAAAAGAGAAACTTTGAACAGAATGTGAAATGGAGGTGCTGCTTTCGGAGGTAGACCGGAGAAAAGCGGTGTTATTTGCAAGTTTGTTCGGCGGAATTAACAACAAAAGAAAAAAATAGAGTGGGAGAGTTTAGCTGATACGGTTAACACAGTTGGGTCTGAACATTGCACTGAGTGCATTTAAAAAAGAAATAGTGTGGTTTATATCTGTAAAATGTTGCGATACCCTTCGCAGTCTCAGTGGCGCACCTCATAAGAAGCATATGATCATATACTGACACGTTCGAGCATAACTCGGCTCGAATCCAGCGTCTGATGAATTCATTCTTCTTTATTTTCCCGCTACATATCAGATTTTGCCCACTATTTATCACGAGAAAGACAAGTAGGAATCATCAATAAGTTTGTGCATCATATTTTATTTGCACATTTATTGAATGGAAATGTTTCTGATTCACGCATGCAAATTTATCTTCACATAGTGTCTTTATAGCAATGTGCGTGCAGTAGATAGCTCAGATTACATTGGGAAAACAGGCGACCGCTGCAAATTGTGCTTTAATGTTTAGCTGGTCAACTGTATGGTATGGAAATCTTACATACCTACTATATGAACCCGTCTCATACAGCTGCCATTGCAAGGATCAGACACTTTGTAGAGAAGAATTTAACACAACTGCCTCTAGGAGTCGCCAATGGAAATAAAACAGACACGCACAAAAAATGTGCGTACGCCTGCCAGAAACCTGCCGTGAACCTGCGCAAATTCCCACGTTCAGTTCATTGTTAGTAAATCCAAACGTGAGCGATTCTGAGCGTGAAACCTGGCGTACGCAAAGTTTTTGTGCGTACGCAGCGTTGATACATGAGGCCCCTGATGTTTTTCAACTAGGTGTGGCTGGAAAATGCGAGTGCGTCGCCTGTGCGCCGTTTGCTCAACAAGTGCAAGCCGCGTGCATCCATTGGAAATGACAAACGTACACCTTGAGCTTATTGGTATTGCTTTCAAGGTGCGCTTAGCAGCCACATTTTACTAAAACTAGCCTTTATACCGATTTTTTTTTTTATATTGATAATGTTAATGGTGTTCGGTTTATATCATACCAATATCTATACCAATTTTATTGCCCAGCCCTAGTCTGTGGGATTTTGTTGCGATTTCTGCTAAGAATTTGTAAAAACCTTACAAATACAACAACAACAAAGATTTTATTTAAGTGTTTGGTGTTGTTTGGTACACAAAACTAACTGCAAAATATGCAGCCCTGTAGATACGCATTCCGTGTGAGCTGACAGATAAGGAAAAAAACGATAATATTACAGGACTGATCAGATTCTTCTGTGGCAACAGATTTAGGTCAATCAACAAAAGTTTAATACCATTTTGGCCAGTTGGATACACATCACCAGTATTGTTGATGCCCTGAAACAATCTTGTTGGATAAAGTTTTACAGGTTTGAAAATTTGAAAAAGAAACCATGTGGATAGACAAAACATAACTTTTTGGAAATGACAATGTCACAGTATCATGCAACTAGAAGAAAGAAGAACCCTGCATGTAACAGCTGATAACAACAACAATGGCAGATTTCATTGCTGTGTTTGTGTTGCAGGTGCTGCTAAGTTTATTAGCATTATTACAACAAATCTGTATCAATATGACCAGCAGAGATGCATTAACAGTTACACATGTCAGATATTTCATGTTTATGACTAGAAGACAAACTTCTTGCGCATGCTCACTAAATTTTCCTTTCATTTTAGTGCATCCTAGAGCTGTTTGCTTGTTTACAGCATCACATACAAGCATCAGAGGTTCATTGGGAATATCTGCCAAGGGCTACATTTTTTGGGAAGAGTGAAATATGGGCTCGGGGCTACGTCTGGTAACACAAACGCTATGGGTTGGTATGATGCTGCAGACCACTTCTGTTGCTTTTCACACGACTACTGACTGCTTACCTTCTTATGGATGTTTTATTTTTTTTTTTTTTTGGAGAGGACAGTTTGCTTGGTAGCTCGCCTCACCACTGGACTTGGGACATGGAGCGGAGGATGGTTCCAGAAGCATTTTTTTTTTTAAAAATCATTATAAAATTGTGGAAATCAAATGCAATGGCTTTTCTCTTCTGTTTTGCTTTTGAAAACACTATCAGTTGGTTTTATGGAAGGAGGTGGGCAAGTCGATAGCTGATACATCCACCACAAGCCATCTGACTTCTCTCAGGGATACATTTCAGGACTTTGGGATTCACCGAACTGTACACAGCAACCACTGGTGGATTTATGAGAAGTGCGTGTAAATGGCTATGATATGAGATCATGTGGCTTAGTAAAGTATTTGTTATTGTCAAAAATGTACACAGTGGATTTGTGAAAACAAAAACTGCAAGCAAACCTAGCCCTGGGCAAATATTTCACAGTTCCCAAAAATATGGCCCTGGGCACTTATCCCAAAAAGAGCCAATAAGTGTGGCATACATATTACACCATTTTAATCAGGTTTTCCTGTTTGCATGTTAATGCAGACATTTCATGTATGGACAAAAAACTATTAGAATCTGTAATAGAACCAAAAACATGATCATTGCCATGTGTACAATGTAAAGTGCATACTGCATATTCACACTGATGTTACTCTGATTTTTTTAGGATGACAAAAGCTTTTAAAAATGTAAATGTTTGCTCAGCCTCCATGATTCTACAGCACTTATGATAAGATGCTTAGACCCAATATCAATTCTATTTTTGTTCCCCTATTTCTTCCTCTTGGCCCTTTGGGCTTTAAAATTTACCTTAAAGAACTGGGATAGCACTACAGCACCTGCACACATCATCATATGTCATCGCAATCTCCCGCTTCATATGAAAAATCTTTGTTCGAAGGGCTATTCACCCCTTCCCCTTAGGACACCTTCAAGCTAAAGAGAATTGAGACACCCCTACCCCTTCACAGGAACACGCAAAACGAGGGGTAGGGGTAAGGGTAAGGGTAAGGGCTAAGGAGTAGAATTAGCATTGGGCCATAATCACATCAAAGAAAACAGAGATGCATTGTTCAAAGTATGCAGCAGCATAAGATATTTTGCAACTTTTGATTTATGTAAAATACTAATTTGTTCTTATTTGTTGTTCCTTCTAGCACGATCTGGCAACACTAATGGCAACAAGATGGGTTTGTTTTTAAGATAGAAAACCCATTGTGATACGATTTTGCAACTTCAGCTTATTCGGTTATTCAGAGCAGTTGTGCTGAACTGTATGTACACTGATTGAGATCAAGCATTAAATGTAGGCCAAAATAGAGAACACATTCTAAATCAATGTGATTCCACCTGCTCATTTGAAAGGTTAAGCTATCATCTAATCATCACAGGGGCCGAAAAAGTACAGAACATCCAAATAGAAGTCATCTTAAATCAACAGGGGTTTTAGCTCTGTTTAGCATTGCAAATGTTGTTTTGTTGTACAAACAGCTGACACCATAACAATGATTTGTTTTGCTCTTGTAAGGGCACCTTGACATTTGTCAGTGGAAAAACAATGTGATTACTCTATAAACCTTAATAAGTTGCATTAATTAAGGTAATAATTATATTTATGATAATTAATGATAATAAGGTAATCTTTTATCATCATTTTCGCCTAATGTGGTCTTTACAATTAATGTATTTAACATTCTGTTATGGGGTGGTCCAGAGTGTATTTTTAAGGCTTGGTTGTGTTTATAAGATGCAAAGCAATGTGTGCTCATGCATAATTTGTAGAAAATCATGCTATTTTTTTCATATATTCTACTTTGATTACATACAGCTACTCGACTAACATATAAATGTTCCTCTGAAGACCCGCCCTCAAGAGGCTCTGATTGATCAGTTAACATAATGTGTTGTGATTCGCGGATTGGCTCCATGTCACCAGGAATCATCTCTGTTATAACATTACAGCGCCTCAGGCTATGCCCCTTCGCTGCGTGTAACCTGAAAGGTTTTTGACATCATTAACCCGGATGTATTTTTTTGTAGTCCCCAAACTTCCAAACTTAACCTAACTTTGTAAAAGCCAATGTCTCCCTTTGTATTGAACTATGAGCATATTACTTTCAGAGACGTTGTTTGTATTTACACATCCACATTTACACATGAACTAAAGTTTCAAATATGACATCGTAGTGGACCACCCCTTGAATATTAACAAGCTGTTGGTGGTTTAGCATCATTAGCACACTACAAAACAACTCAAATTGTAATGTAAAAAACACTTTAAATGCAAATATCAGTTTAATTGCTTAATTAATAACTAAAAAGTTCACTTGACTTTAAAGGCTATACTTAATTACATTAAGCTAATTATTTTTTAAGTTATTACAAGTAAAATGGCAATCAAACTATAATAACTAGTCATAAGGTCCCTTTGTTAAAACTAAATCAGTCTAAAAAAGATTCAAAAAGCATTTGGTTAATTACCTTTCACTATTCATGGGGTTTTAAAAGGAGTTACTGTTGTCAGAGTTTTGTAAAATCACTTTAGTGTCAGTCTCTGATGGCAAACAGTGATTTGTGATACTCCACTGCTGTAAGCGTGAGCAGATGGTGTGCTTGTGAGGGTTTAGTGTATCTGAATGATCACTCAGAAATGTAAAAACAGATCAGTTTACCTGCAAACATCTCTGGCTTGCTCTTTCTCTCCTTCACAGCCGCCGCATTAGAGTGTAAAGTGTTAGCAGGCCACCACAATCCTTTTGTTCGATTTAATTCAGCAGATTGCAAAAGCAGGCTTGGCTGGCATTTCAGACGGGTAGAGGTTTCCTTCACCACGGGAATCATTACAAGCTAATTTACCCCTCACACATGTTTGCTGCCTCCCCACCATATGCTGTTTGTGTACCTTCAGAAGGAATGATAATGAATTTCCAGGACACTTCACTGTCAATTCGTCAGCCTCCCTCTTTATCAAGACTCTCTATTGACATGCCGTTCAGGAGGTTGATTACATTTGTGCATCCACCAAACGCATCGTCTGCTCTGGGTCAAATGATGACTCCACGTCGGACTTCTGATGATGAAAACATTTTTTTGTGAATTGTGTTAACCTTGAGGTCATTTTAAAGGGAAGATTTAAACAAAACAGCGAGGTTGAGAAACTTGCAGAAATCAGAAAACAAATACTACACCATTTTGCCTTTAACTACTTTTACAATGTTGCTTTACCCTGTTCATTTTTGCTATTTAACTTTTTTGGTGTAAGGAGTTATGTTGCTTTTTACCAGCAATAATTGTGAACATATCATTTTGTTTCTTTTTACAACTAATTATCTAATAGACCAGTGTTTCCCAACCCTTTTACTGGAGGCACACCAACAGTACATATTTTGGATGTCTCCCTTATCTGACCCAATTATTTCAGGTTTTGGAGTCTCTTCTAATGTTCTGATGAGTTGATTCAGGTGTGTTTGATTAGGTAGAGGTTGAAAATAGCTGTTTCTAAATACGCGTTCTTCAGTGATCTTGTGTCCTTGTGTAACGTCATCATCAACCATGAAAAGTTCAGTTCCAAAACTAAAGACCGCAAGAACGAAAGACGTGCGAGTTTGCGGATGTGTTCTTGATATCAAGGATGCACTGATGCAGACTTGAGCACCGAACATGCTCTAGAAGTCCCAGAAGTCATTGCGACTGAATAAAGGAAGTGGAAAGCTAAGTATTATTAAACTTCAGAGATAAAACTTATTTATCTCAGGAGTTTCCCTAAATAAGAATACATTTAATGTGAACTTAAATACTATGAAAATCGTAATATAGGCATTAACACATAAAGGGTTTGAAATGAAGTTTGTATTGAAATGTTTTATTTCTACTGTGCAATGTTTATTTGTAAGGTCTTTGTGCATGTTATATATATTGATAAGGGAAAAACAATAAATTCATAATAATTCTGCCTTAAAAACGTGTGAAGGTCATGTGGCCATCATGAAGAGTGCATCTCATTACTCACAGGATGCGTTCTGTGTTCTTGCAGTCTACCAAGTTCGTTCTTTCAAAGTGACCTGGCAAGACAGGTCTTAACAAGAATGCAGGTCTATTCTCTGCGTTCTTGGAATTGAGAAACAGTCAACGTGTACTGTTGGTGTGCCTTCAGGAACAAGGTTTGGAATCATGGCAATAGATATTAAAGTTTTGTTTTGAGAAAACAAACATTAAACGTACATTGCATTTGTATTTAAAAAAAAAGTTTTCATTAGTGTTATTTAAGTAAAACTGAAATACAATTTTAATGCTAAAAATTATTTTAAAGATTTCATTTTAATATTTGCATTTTCTTTTCTTTGACATTTTAGTCATTTTTGTGTTTTTTGTGTTGTCATTTTCAACAGTATTTGCTTTGTTAAATCTATACAATTTTTGCATGTAGTTGTTTTAGGTTTTATTACGATTTTTCTTCTTAGGCATTTTTACATTTTATTTGACCCCAGTTTACATTCATTTTAATTAATGTAACAAAAGTGGTTTTAGTTATATGACTTTAGCTTTGAGTTAAGAATCAACAAGTTAACAAACTGCTCACTGGTAGCTAGCTCTCTGCAACTCTCACATGGTTGCTTACTGAAGCTAGGAGGGGTTGTGACCTGTCAGTAGATGGGAGACCATTTGAGAAAGCTAGATTGCTGCTGGAAATTGTGTTAGTAAGACCAGAAGGGGGGTGCTCAATCTGCAGTCTTTGTGGGTTCTAATGCCCCAGTATATTGGTGGAGAGTCTATACTACTCAGTGAGCACCACAACATCAGTAAGATGTTACAACGAGGTCCTTAAAATCCCAGGATGTCCTTCAAAAAGAGTAGTTGAGTTTTAATCCCTGCATTCTGGACAAATCTGCCAACTGACCTCTCTACCATCCATATATCATAACTGGCTTCATTACCCTGTCTCCTCTCCACTCATCAGCTGGTGTGTAGTGTCATCAAGGTGGAGGAGATTCATCCCAAAAATTTGTAAACCACTTTGAGTGTCCAGAAAAGCACTATATGTAACAAATTATTATTATTATTATTATTATTATTATTATTATTATTACTATTATTATTATTATAGGAAACATCTGATTGATAATTGATAACAGAAACTCCAATATGTTGTTTCATTTTAATTTCAAAATTTGTGTTGTTTGTTTATTTCCTTTCCTTTCTTTTGGTCTTTGACCTAGTTTTAAGTATGTTTTATTAGTATTTGGCCTATGCCTGTAACACCTGGACTAGTAAAAGCACTCCACAAAATCTCACCATACTGTCAGCAAACTAGTAATTCATGTAGGTCCTGTGCTAAAAACATTTCCAGCAATTCTGTGCCAGGAATCTCCTCTAGCATCTCCCCTCTAAATAATTTGCCCTTTTTGGTAATTTTGCAAGCGCTACTGTGTATTTAGCCTCCTCCCCGGGCAGGCGAGCCACAGTCAGGCACACATTAGCATGGGAGCAGTGATCTAAAGCACCAGCCTGTCTTTCTCCGAGTCCACTGGCCCTCAGGCGATCAGCGTGCAACTCACATTACCGTCACTTTACATCAAACTCACCACATGACCTCGATCACACCATAACCAGACCCACTCAAGCTCCAACAATCAGACTAATGCATACGCAAGCATTTCACAAATAACTTGTCAGTCTGTCAAAATGTATGTGATCTGTGCCAAACTGGGGTCCAAAGATCCTTAGGGGCTGTGGAAAATGTTTTACAAAATGCACAGTCTAAATAATAAGTAATACATTTGTCAAATCAATGAATAATTTAACCGTATTTAAACTTAAAGCTACTCTGCGCTTTTGGCCATCTAGTGATTCTATGTCCGCATTATTTTCTCTAAATGAATCTGAAGGCCTTGAAACATACCGATAGTGTGTCAATGGTTTCAGGCAGGGGTTAAACGTGACACTCTCCAATTGCCAAATGTAAAAGTAAAAACCGCATATATGTTCAGTAGTGTATGAAATAGTATCACTTCCTAGCTGACTGGTAACTTTTTGCATGAGAATTAATGACATCCAAAAGAGCAAATGATCGGCACTGTATTTACAGTATGCATTGTTCCAAATGATTTAAAGCTGATCCAAGGCTTGCTGTTAACACATTTTGTCCAAAACACAGTTGTGATTCTAAAAGTCTAGTGTGTCTCAAAAAGAAAACAAAGCAAAGAAACAGACAAAATGTACTCATCTAAAAGCAAAGTAGCTCCAAAACATTATTTAAAAAACTCAGACACTTAAAACAGTATGAAGTGTCATTAAATAGCTATGCATAAATGTCAACTAAATACCAAACCAATTGGCATATTTTAGACAAGGATGGTGTGCAAGGCTTGCAATTGGCAAACTGCGATTAAATGCTTTCTGGTAAGTGGAACATGTAATTATTTTAATAAAGTACACTTGTGGCTACTTTGCCAAGGCACCTGTGTGCGAACTTGAGAGGATACAGGGCAGTGTACAGTTTAGAGTCATAAATTAATGGGGGCATTTGGTAATCATGCCAGCAAAATTAATAAAATTGCTATGCAAATAAAAATAATTTAAATACGGGGGCATATGATGCAAATTTGAACCTGTTTTTAACTATTATGTTAATATGAAATGAAAAATCTATAAAAACTGTCAATTAAATGTATTATGTTTAGATCTACAGCATGACTGTACTTTTTATTTCAGCATCAGCAATAATGAGATATAACCAATCACACCCATTTCAGGTAAGATTATGAATGCAGCAGCCAATCAGTGGTGTCTAGATTAATCACCACTGAGCATTGCGTGTGTATTCGAGTATGATATGCAACAAAGTTCTGAAAAGATGTAAATAAGAGAATCATTTTGCAGCTTCAGTGATTATAACAAGTTTTTGCATTAGACTACAGTCATGGACTGGCAAATTTTCTCTGTTTAGCAAAATAATGACATAAATCAACATCAGTAACCATAACAACTACAACATCAAGAGCAATATTCCACAATAACACTGTTTGTCATGATATTGCAGCCCTAAACTGTACTGAGCTCCTCCTAAAATTAAAATGTTGAAGTTTGATATTTTTATGGATAAAGATTTGGATTTTGACTCTGATATCAAAGACAACAGATACAATACAAAAAATAATTAAATAAATGTAACATCCAGAGGTGAAATTCCATTGTTACCCCTAAAAAGTTCTTTCTACGTGAGTTTATGACACTTGGTGCCAGCGAGTCTGCTGGTGAAAGTCACTCGATCACATGTTATCTACCAAGATGCTGACCAGATCCAGCCTGTCCCACTTTTAAAGACATTCCAAAGAAAAATCCAAAGTACATGCACTTTTCAAAACATTAGACTAACTAAGTATGCATGAATTATGTTTTATGTATTCTTAAAAAGTGTCATGTTTGGTGTCATTGTTCTTCATACATAATTCTACAGCACATGATCTAGGACATGGGATCATAACTTGTATGCTTGGTGTAATTTCAAACTATGTGTTAAAGTTTTGTCTGTCTGTCTGTCTTGGGAGGAACAAAGTAAGTTTCCTGGGACATTTTTCATCTCACGTTATTGGTCAGTCAGGAGAGACTTTGAGTGACCTGACCAATACCTTAATACTTGTTACACCCCCAAATCCTTGCAAAGGGATCTTAAAAAAATTGCAGACTGCGTTTCTGTAGCCACGTGACTCGCCTGAGTCCACATTTCTTATTTTCTGGCTAATTAAACTCAGTTTAATGTTTGCGTTTCACGTATCCTCTGTAAACGACAAAGAACTTCTTAAAAGACTTTGGCTCCATCCAAAACCACCTACTACTCAGTAGGTACTGCATTTGAATTTAAACGTACAACTCGGTCGTTAGAAAAGTATGTTCTATACAGTATGAATGGAATTTGGACATACTACATCCGCCATTTTGTCATGGTCACATGACCTTGGCCACATGGCTTTATTCCTATTCATGAGTTCACACGCGGGGCATCATGGAATAGTGCAGCATACATGGCAAGCGCACTCCAGAATCTCGCAGGAAGTAGTAAGTTATACGGGTACTTCTCGCATACTGATTTTCGAATTCTATTCTATCAATACTACTTGGCTCGCATACTGATTTTAGTGTACTGTATAGTTAGGAAGTATGCGGTTTCGGATGCAGCCTTCATCTTTCAAGCATCAGAGAAAGATCACAGGAAGAGAGAGAAAGACCCAAATATGGGTATTAGTCAAGCATTTACTGTACGCTGTGCCCTTTTAAGGTGTCTATATACTTAGTGGTTCTTAATAGTTGAGCTAAGAGTTAGATTTTTTTCATTGGATTGTCTTCATTTAGCTTCACAAAAACGTCACTTTAATGGTTAAAAAATACTTGCTACCAGCTTATTAAGTTTAATAAAACTTCTAAACTACTTCTAATCTACTTAACAAGAAGTAGCTATAATCCCCTTTCTAAATAATTTAATAATTACAGTCATTATTAAAGCCATTGTTATATTTAGTACTTAAACGAACTATAAGTTAATTCTGAATATTCATAATTAATAATAACTTATTATTATTCATTAATATTTATCAATTGAGCTAAGTTTGCCACTATAAAATAAAAGGTAATTAAGGTGGTACTTTCTACAGTGACTTCTAATAAACTAGGGACTAAGCCGAAGGAAAATGAATGAATGAAATACTTATTACATAAAGCAACATTTCTCTTACAACGACAAAAAAAAAAAAAAAAAAAAATGGAGGGAAATATTATCAGCAATATGACTGGTCAAATTGCCTGTCAATCAAACTCACAGCAAAAAGTCAACTGGAGCGGGCAAATATTGTGCCTTTAAAAAGGTTTTTTTTTTTTCTGACCCAGATACAGTCACCTGCTTTGTAAAATAAAAGTAATAGCAAAAAATGACTCATTTCAGGGAAAAGGCATATCTTTGAGGCTCAAACAGCTCCCATATTCATTCGAGTTCTGGCTTGACAGCACAATAACGTGTGGGCCTGTGAGAGTGTGTGGGATGGTGTTTTGCTGTAGGGCTCAAAGGCTTCAGGGGGTTTGAGAGCGCAGTAAAGCGATGAGGTGATCCCCTGCGGAGCTGATCGCTCCCTGCCCTGGAGCGGCTCCCCGCTGCATGTTTTGGAATGACGAGAGCAACGGAAGCAGTTTGGGTGTTATTTGCAGGTCTGGGACAACATGAGAGGCATGAAGGAGAAGAGTGGGAGAGGATGAGAAGAGGAATAGAATCAGTCTGTTTTAGATTACTGCAGGGCAGCTGGTACAGTTCTTACAGATAGATGACAGACAGGTGGGCCGCTATTATGGGCAGTGTTGAAAGACAGGTGCCAGAATGAGTAGGATGGAAAATTCACAAAAGAAAAAGGAGTTAAAACATTCTGCGAGACGGTCAAATTGTTTTTCGGTGTAACAAATGCTTTTTTGGTTGGCTAACGTAATGGAGAAGCGGTAAGGACAGCTATAATCCAGCATGTTATGACATTCTGTTACTCCACAAGACAGATGAAGCCAGTCTCAATTTTTGGCATGCACACACTCACATCCAAGATACCATTAGATTAACTTTTCCAATGCAAGTCAATCAGCTCAATGATCAGAACGCAGATAAATCATTGCAATGGCGCCACTATCAGACTGCAGAGATCTGCTCCAACAGACTGAAGTGGCAGTCTTTATGCTTAATGTCACAGCAAATGGTACGAATGAGTCGAGTATATGAGCCGTGATCCTGTTCCCACATGGAGATGCGAGGTTGTGACTGAGTATGATCTGCTGTAATTCAAACAGACACCGCTCTGATACCTCCTCGCATCTGAATATTCATGACAGCTCGTTCAGATTCACGTCCCGTTGGCTGTTAGAGGGTTCGCATATTCGGTGGTGAGAGGAAAAGAAAGAGAAAGAAAGAAGTGAACAGTCGCAACTACGTGTAAAACGTTAGTGATTAATTTGAGGATGATGCAAGCACAAAACACCCCAGCCTCTAGTCTTTTACTCAAGAGAACGATTGCTTACTCCCCTCGTACATTCATTATGATCAATGTTTAATGTCATCAACAGGACAAATGAACTTATAAATATGCAGCAAGAGGCACATATAGGCTGAAATATGGAAACTGGTGGACACTGAGCTTCTGATGTTAGAGGAAGTGGTGTAAAAGCAATTGTGTGTGTTTTTTTTTTTTTGGTTCTACTGCTGTGTGTCTGAAATCTGTAGCAGTGGAGTTAGTGCAGAAGTATATTAGATTTTTAGTGTGCCATCCAAACAAATCTCTAGGGAATTTACTACATCCCTAAAATATAACTTACAAATCACTTTAGTAGTAATGCATTCAAACCTTTTATCTGCTTTATAATTTAGAAGAGAACTGTGTTTCAGCTGCATATTAATCATGTATTGTTTCCCATGCAAGAATATATATATATATATATATATATATATATATATATATATATATATATATATATATATATATATATATATATATATATATATATATATATATATATATATATATATCAGGCCCGTATAGCCAGGGTGGGTTCAGGTGGTTCAATAGATCCCACACTGACAAAGGTCTAAAATTTGTCCCATACATGAGCTCATTTGTCCCATTTAGACTGCTACACCATCTTAAATAGCGAAAAATAAGTAATCGAAAAAGGCTTCAAGAACAAGCCGAATGAGGAAAATTGAATATGCTGGCTGGTTTGTGAGTTTATTGGTATTTTATTGTTCAGTTAGTATATTATTGTTTGTTTTTAATTTAAAACTTTAACAGATTCCTATTTGTTTTCTAATGATATATAATTTAATATATTTGTATTTTAAAAATAAGTATTTATTTATATTTCATTATTCAAAATCTTTAGGAAATATTTTAGTACATTAAAAAGTGTGGTTATGATGACCACCCGACAAACTAATCCAGCAAAAAATGGTGCTTAAAATGTCACTATGCAGTATTTAAATTTCATAATTAAATAGAAAATGAGGCAATAAAAAATTGATTATAATTCTTTAGGGTTGAAATGATGATGTAATGTATCACTCGTAATAATTACAGCAGATATAAAACATAATAATATAAAAGTATCAGCACATTAACTGCAGAATTAAAATGTAATCAAAAATTAGTGTCGGTCACTGGTGGATCTAATGATGAAGTTGTCAGCAGCAGACAAAACAGACTCCTAAGATGATGAAAACGATAGTAATGTTTTGAATGGTTCAGATCTTGATTATGAGCCAGATGCTGAATGTACTGAGGAAATGAGCTCTGACGATGACAGTGTGATGGTGGGGAACCAGCTGCTCAAAAAGTACCCAAACAAGTTCCAACAAACAAGGAGATATGCTGCTATGTTGTATTCGTAATGAAAATATCAGGCAGTTTGATACAAGTGGAGTCATTTTAAAATCCATCCATGTAATATATATATTTTGGAACACTTAGGAACCTAAATATCTAATAAAATGTTTGGTGTCTGTGACTTTGATACCAAAATATTTCCATATTACCGATGTCCTGCACTGAAATAAATTATTCAGAAATGATTCCTTGGATTTACTCAATTTTTTTACGTTAACTGGCTGTAAACCGTTTATTTGGGCTGAATTTAAACAAACAAATTAAGTAGAGTTTTATTAAATTAAATTTGTTTGTTTAAATTCAACACAAATAAATTGTTTGCAACAGTTTTGCAGACATCATTTTTTTCAGTGTGTATTTCTTTGATATTAATTGGTCTATAAATGCTTCTGAAGCAGTAGACGCCATTATCCCAATTTTCTGCGCTTTCCTGTATGTTTTTTGTTTTTTTTTTATTGTGGGTGTTCCACATAGTTTGTTTGCACAATTCTAATTGGGTAAAACAAAAGTGTGCTCATTCAATTGGCTATAAAGACTGTCACACACAGACGGCAGTCACGCATTTGCTCTGGGTGGGAAAAATTAAATAATGCATATACATTTCATATCGCAGCCTCTTGTGTTTAATTAAATGTAATCAAGTAATAATAAGAATTAAAAAAACTTGACTTTCAATTATCTTTTGATAAACCTTCTTAATGTTTTTTAAAAAGTTCAGTAGTGGTTGAGATTGTTGAGAAAACTGAGAAGTTTTGATATTGAGAAGGACATTTTGATTGTCTTATATAAATCACTTATTGAGTCTGTCCTTACTTTTTACATTGTAGCCTGGTTTAACTCCCTCTCTGTTAAAATAACAAATAAACGTTTAAGGGTTGGTAAACGTAGCGAGTAAAATAATCAGTGAGAGACAAACACCTCTCACTGATTTATTTATAGCAGCAACAAAAAGAAAGATCTCCACTATTGTGGAAGACCCTTCCCATCCTTTACATGGTTCCTTTAAGTTAATTCCATCTGGTAGATGGTCGACTATAAAAAATAATATGATCAGTTAGTCATGTCAACATCCAGTATGTTTTAGATCATTGTAACTTATTAAATAGAGTTAATCATGTTCTAACTTAATTTTATAAGTTACGGAAGCTGTTTTAAGCCAGTTTAACATAATATAAGTTCCATGGACTCATAACGTTAATTTGATTTAGCTTAAAAATTTAAAACAACCTGGATTTTATTTTAGTGTAGAAAGTCCCTTTAGGAAAAAATGTCCAAGTACAAGAAGACATTTATTCCCACTGCCATTGGCTTCTAAAATAGGAATTTTAAATAATTGTGTAAGTGTATTTACGTTTGGTTGTTTGTGCGTGAGCCTATGTCTGAAGATGATTTTCTAATGCACTGTGGCATAGACAATAAAGTTTAATTAACTGAATTGAATATGTTTGGTTTAAATACTTTTTTGTTAGTAGCTTGACAACAGTTTGCATAAGTTGCATCAGTCCCCCTCAAAACTGGATACATCACAACGGGGAAAAAAAGGTTTTGATTCCCCTGGACAACATTAGAGGGTAAAAGAGCTATTAAACATTTGAACAGACAGCAAAAACAAAAGAGAAAGAGATGCTTTTAGGGACCATTTGCTTTTCGTTTCTTTTTACTTCTGCAGTCGCTTATAATTGCCCGACAAACACACACCGCTCCACCCACACACACTGTATGGGCAACTAAACACTTTGTGTCTAAATGTAGAATTTCTTTTGATGCGAAGATCAACAGTACAAAGGAATTGCAAAAACAGCTTCTTCATAAAGTCTTGCATCAGTCTTGCATATAACCAAGACCAACAAACATTAAGCGAATTTGAAAAGAAAGTTCATTTATCTAAAACCCATTACAAGCTGTCAAGATAATGCAATACATCAATAAATAATATTACCTGACTACCGTATATCACTAATCACGCACACATACAGAGATAAACAAATTTCCTTAGATAATTTACATATTAATATTGGTGCACTGACTCACGTGTGTGATTGATTATTCCAGTGCTGATTAAGAATCCCTTGTGACTATAAAAATGAATATATCCGTGCACACACACACACGCACACGTACAAGCACGCACACACACACACACACACACACACACACACACACAATCAGCGAAATGGTGACCAAAAAAAAAAAAAGCATAAAAAAAATTGCATTTAGCTTTCCGCACACTTATCAAATAAAAAGCTATTAAAATGAAAAGGACTGTCCAATAATTCACTCTGTGCCTGCAAATAAAAGTCCAGCATAAAAACATATAGCCTGTAAACAGAGCCACTTCCGCTAAAAGCAGAGCCCTTAGGAGACTGTGAAATGAGCTGCGAACAAACAGATGATTCTCGCCAGTTATATAGTCCAGGACACAAGAGACTCTCTCTTATGACACACTGTAGGCCCAGTAAACATGATGGCTCCTTTGGAACCAGCAGAGCGTGATTAGTGTCACGCAGAAAGCGTTTGATAACAAAGATCTATGACCCGCCGTGGTCTAAACACAGTATAAAAGCTTGGATAAAGTGGCACAGTTTATGCTGAACAATGTCTGGGGGTGTAATACACAAACACACATACATTGGTGGTTTATACAGTAGCTTTATAGCACTTCACTGATCAATTAGACTATTGTGTAGTTTTTATTATTTGTCAGGAGTGATTTATTGTTTTAATTTGTGGATTTAAAGAGGTCATGAGAAGAGCAATTAGATTTGTCTGGATTTTTTTTATACTGTTTTTTTTTTTTTGAGAAAAATGAGAAAAAAAGTCTCATCCTAACAAAATATTTTGGTGGAAAAAAGAGCAACTTTTAATTGAACCTAAAAGAACATTTTTAACCCTAATCACATGAAAATAACCTATATAAACATTGTTTTAATATAGGTTTTGACATAGGTTTTTATTATACGTAACATATATAAAATTGTCTGTTTTCCTATATGTACATACTGTATAAAATGCACATAAGCACATATTTACGTGCATACATGTACCTATAAAGGTACACATGTGCATGTACAGTTGAAGTCAGAATTATTAGTCCCTTTGGTTTTTTTCTTCTTTTTTAAATATTTTCAAAATGATGTTTAACAGAGCAAGGAAATTTTCACAGTATGTCTGATAATATTTTTTTATTCTGGAGAAAGTCTTTTGTTTTATTTCAGCAGAAAAAGAAATATCTTGATGATCTTCTCAGCTCCGTGATACCAATTTTACATGTTCGCATATACTGTACGTTTTTTGCATTTTTTTAAAGTACTTAGCTATTGCCTTGTTAATAGAAAATATGAGCTAGGCATCATGTATGACAAGCCAAAGTGAGGGCTTATATGTAGATATAAAGAAGCAACACAGGAGACCTACAGTATGACCTGTATATGTACATATATGCACCTCAATTTTGCTTATATGGGGCATATATGTACATATATGCAGCATATATATTATTAAATATATGTATATACACTGCATATAGGTTTCATATATGCGCATGTATCCTCATAAAAGTTCTTTCCAACTGGCCATAACCCGCTTGAAACATTTAACTCGATATGTTTCAATACATATTCTGGGTTAAATTCAGTGTGGTTTGAAAAAAAAGACTTATTTTTCATTGCAACTTTAACTTATTTTATGCAGAAATTTATAACCACAGTCACACTACAATTTGCGCATGCAAAAAAAAAAAACAATTACACAGCATGGTTATGATGTATATTGTGAAGCTGTGTCTACAGTGACTCAGTCAGGTTATTCAAATTGTGTGAATCAATTATTAAATAATTAATTAATGAAGCCATTTACTTAATGAATGAATCAGCCATTTGATTGAATCAATTGAATGACTGATGACTTACTTTCCACTACCTAAGTTTTAAATTATTTAGAGAATAATTTAATTTTTTATAAATCATGGTTTCATATTTAGGATAGTCCATTAAAAAATAATAAAATGTCATCATTTATTCAACCTTATTTTAACAACATTAAATGTAAATAATTTTGGTAACTAAATGATTACCTTTAACTTTCATTTTATGAACAGCTAATAAAAAGGCATTTCTAATATTGTCTTTTAAGTTCGTTTATGCTCCTGTTCCTGGAGATCTACCTTTCTGAAGAGTTTAAGTGTAATCTTGATCAAACGCAC
The DNA here is from genome assembly GCF_052040795.2 of Danio rerio. Taxonomy (NCBI): domain Eukaryota; kingdom Metazoa; phylum Chordata; class Actinopteri; order Cypriniformes; family Danionidae; genus Danio; species Danio rerio. The sequence continues at coordinate 32,191,452 of NC_141036.1, read as the reverse complement.
CTGTCTTTAATTACCAAGTGCTCCTTCAGATTCTAATTAGCTGGTTTAGTTGTATTTTTTAAAGGTGAACTCTTTAACTCTGCGGGAAGGTAGATCTCTAGGGGTTGAGCACCCCTGCTGCAGGTCATTTTAGCCAAAACATTAATGTGTAATTTTATTTTGAATCTAATAAAATGAAATAAAATACAAATATTTTTGTAATGTCTATTTGATGATTTTCTCATTCAACATAATAATAGTAATAGTAAACACACCAAGCCATTTTGTATAATCCAATTCTCATCTGCATGTATGTATATACAGTATACAGTATATGTACTCTATGTATGTAATTATAAACGCAGGTCTGTATGTATGTATTTTATGTCACGGTCTACTCTGATTCACTGCTGCTAACAATGTTTTGCTTTTAGGAGGGCTGACAGGCTCTTGGACAGCCGGCTCTACAAGAATACACTACCTTCATTTCATTTCTCCTTTCATCACTCTATCAGACTGTCCTCTAACCCCCACTAGGGATATAAGGCTACATTTAGACAGGTAGTATGAAGTGACCCAGATATGTTTCTTCACCCTTATTTTTTATTTTTCTAGTTAATTTATTATATTTTCTACAGTTTTTTTTATTCTCCACATACCTGACCTTTTACTGAGAATTTCAACCATAAATCTTATTTTATGATTATTGCATTTCTGATTAAATGTTCAAAAAATATCTTGTTTTTAGTATGAGTGAGAGTGTTGAGGGACTGTGTCTCTGTTGTTAAAAAAAAAAAAAATGAAAAAAAAAACCACAGACATTACTACAGTAGCATGAACATGTGAGATATTTAACAAAAACAAAAACTGTCTATATATAAAACCCCAAAAGTTATTTTCTTAAGGACAAATGCAAACAAAAAGGTTTTTATATGTTAGTATAAGAATTAATTGTTTTTAGAATATCTATAAGCAAGTGTGCTCCAAAACAGTGACAGAATTAGCATTTAGATTTAAATCTGATATAAACATGTAAATAAAGCTTGCAGTTTGTCACTTCCACCCAAATGATCCAACAGTTTTATTCACGTCAACTCACACAAGTTTCTCATAACATTATAACCAATCAAATGCTTTCTAGTATCTGACAAGCCCCACCTCCTTCAAGATGCTTCTCATTTACTTTTCATTTAATGCAGTTGAGCTTACGTCAAACATCGAATAAAAATGCATATGTCAAAGCACTTTATGGAACCTTTAAGAACAGTTACTCATTTTAACAACACAAGCAGATAAATACAGTAAAGGCAAATAGTTCTAATTCTACATTTGCAATCAAAAATGACCCTATAGTTTATTCATTATTAAAAGATTTTGAAAGGAGTGACAGTTTTTCCATTGAAGCTGCAGTTTTGTATTATATATTAATAAAAGATTTTTATTCCATGTGTCAAATTACTTTTTAATGCATGTTCAAAACTAGCATCCACTAAACTGTAAAAAGAAAAATTAAAGGCAAAAATACTCTGAAGTTAAGATTTTTAGACGGACATACAATGCTTTTATCTGCAAAGATGCGAGTCCCGCTATTATATTAAGTGTTTTAACAAAGTTGTCAGTCATGCAGTGGAACATCTACTTCGATCCAACACACCTGCTGTTTTTTTTTTATGTACATCTTTAAATAAAATTACTTTAATTACTCCTGTATTTCCTGCACTCACTCACTGTATTACATTATAATTGCATTGTTGACTCCAACCTCTCTTCTAAACCAACCCTTAAACCTACCCATACCACTAAAACAATCCCTGAATATTATCTATGACTGACTAGTTAATTGATTCCCAGAGTTATTATAAAGATACTTAACATAATGTGAGAACGTTGTAAATGAAAAATAGCGAATTAAACTCGTTTAATGCCTGATACTGAACTCATTAACAGGTGGTCTGTTAGAACTATGCAAATACCACAACTACTGAATTCCCTCCAGAATAAGTAGATAAATGGTACAATCTGAACATAAGCAATAAAGCTTAAGCACAGAGGGAAAAATAAAAGTGAATGAAGATGGATCAGGAGTAAGAAAAAAGAAAAAAGTGGAGAAGGAGCCAGGGGGTTTCATCTGTTCCACTCCATTCTGTGTTGTGTCATTCAGTTGCCACTTCACTTCCACAGACTCATCCATCTGTGTGAAAGTGAATGTAAATGTAAAGGCTGTGGCAATGCTTTCCCAGTGTGTGCACCTAAATATTTAAGGCTTTCTAGGAAGTTGTACTGTATGTGAACAAGCCACAGGCCACTGGGGTGTTGTTCTACTCGCCTTTTGATCTTGTCTTCTTACAGATTTGGATTCAACAATATTTTAGTGGTTTAGGAAAATTGGTGTGGAAAATGATTATGAATCTTGACATTGTTATCCTGAATTATAACCTAGATGGTTGTTTAAGAAATAAAGCATCAGTTTGAGCAGGGGTTTACAAAATTCTGCTTACGAAGGGCCAAAAACCAAACTTTATTGAAGGAGGTGGGCCGAATGTAAATATACAGCTGCAATGATAAATTCCTCATGTATTCATATTGAAAAATAAATAGAAAAAGTACTTTAATCGTATAAATAATTATATTATTTTTTTTATGTTATAATAGACCTATTACAATAAAAACATTAACAAACACATTTATTACACAATGGTGTTTAAAGCTGAATACATGAGTCAAGCTGTACTGCCTTGTGGATTGTCCTCTATCACCCCAACCTTCTCACCCTCAGACCGGATGGCAGGCCCTACTTTGGGTGTCGCTAAGTTAAAGAATTGTTCTGCTAAGCATTTAACAAGCCAGAAACATATTAATCACTGCAATAAATATGTACTCGAAGACACTTAAGCATTTGTGTACTTAAATCGTAATAGGAACCTTATTTCATGTAAATAAAAACAAGTCCTAAATTTAATACAATAACTTTGGTGTAACGTATTTATAATTGATTTATTACAATGTATACTGAAGGATTTGAAACCTGCCAGTACATTTTGAAAAAAAAAAAAACTTAAAACACACTGTAAAAAAAATGCAGGGTTCCACACAATTCATTTATGTTGTCCCAACACAAACCAATTAACTTAACACTTTTAACAAATTTATGTAAATTGAACATAAAAAAATAAGCTGTCCCAATGAAGTCACAAGAATTTTGTTATGGCAGCTTATTTAAATTAAGTAGTTTAAACAAGTAAAAAATTTGAGTGCAGTAATAGTGTAAAAACTTATTACAATGTAAAATATCTAAACATATTTAACTTTTTCAATCTATGAGTGTAAAGTGAAGTGGACACTGACAACAAAGTGCAGATCCAAATGCAGGATTACGAATAGTCAGGCAAGCAACAGTCACAATCAGGAGCTAACAGAGGTAGTCAGAAATCATAGTCAAATACTGGTCAGTACAGGCAGGCAGCAGACAACAAACAAAAAACAAACAAACAAGGCGAGGGTCAAAAACACAGCAAAGCAAGGCAAGAAAAATACATCGTAATGTTTACTGTTTATAAGACAGTTTAATTAGTCCTTGAAATCAGTTTATAAGTAGCTCCTAGACGTTAGTGTGTATAATCTACTGAATGAGGAACAGGTGCGTGTAAGCGGTGCATGACTAGAACTTGTAGTCCATATACTGGCAGATTTGTAGTCCTTTAGTAATCTGCATGTATACCGAATCTGCAAGGATAGATCGCTGATGACTGTGACATTGTGATGCAATTTTTTTTACATTTTCAGCCTTATTACACAAGTCTTCAGTTTCACATGATCCTTCAAAAATTATTCTAATATGCTGATTTGATGCTTATATATATATATATATATATATATATATATATATATATATATATATATATATATATATATATATATAATGCAATAATATATATACATTTTTGCAAGCATCTAGTACGTGAAAAGATGGTATGGTTTCTTCATAAATTTTTAAACACTGATTAAAATGAGAAATGTTTCTTGAGAATTATTAAATTATATAATGTAATTGCAGTATATTACATTACAATAAATAGTGAACCTGAAGCATTGCGCAAGCAGAAGACCTAGAAAATAATGCTAAAAATTGACATACAAGTTATTATTTTTCACAATATCACAGTTTTGAGTCTCAAATCAATGGTGAGAAAGGTAAAATATTCCAACTGTGATTATTCTGTAGTTACAGCATAAGGTTAAAAAGCATTTCTACCTCTTTGTGTGTGTGCAGCAAAGCAAACAGCATGTCTTTTGTTGTCTTACCCTGTTTCAAGTTGTTTCAACCCAAAACCTTTCATCTCAGAACTCACAAGCTCACTTTGCCCCTTTTGTTTATTTCTTGAACACATTCTTTGAGTGTCTTTCCCAAAGATATGTGTTATGGAAACCCAATTAGCAGGTCATTAATGAACACAAACTATTTGACACGATATAAAAAATAAAAACAAAACAATCACACAAATGGTTTTCACCTGTGTTCACAAACAATAAAAGCAGGAAAATGGAAAAGTACGAAACTGAAAATGACAGCAACAGATGAAGTGCATCTCTTCCCTCTCCTCCATCTGACGAAGCTGTGAAAGCATCATTTCCCTTTCATTTCCCATACACATGCTTTTTGTGGGATAAACATGCGCGTGGAGCCACATTAAAGAAGAGTGCATACATGAGCATACAGTAGTGCTTTTCTGAAGCCTCCCTAGTGCTGAAAGCTACTTTTTTTTATCCATCTCTCCCCGTAAATGAGGACTAATGTTCTCCATTTCAGCGACTGCTTTCTCCCTGGGTTTCACTCCTTGCTGCCATCAACTTTAACTGCCTGTTGATTAGGCTTTGAACACCCTTTTCCCCTTGTCTTTCTTTGACCTCATCAGGGGGTCTGGAGTCAGAGGTCAGAAATGGGACATGGAGTAAATCTCTAATGGTATTGCCTGCAGCTTCAGGCTGGATAACTTTCTCTACAGGTGTCTGGACAAGTGTGAAGATCAGTGGAGATTTATTATCAGTTTACTCAAGCACATATTCACGCTTGAGTTTGTGCAAATACAGACCCTAGACCTACACAGAACAACAACTTCATACAGTGTGCTGCAGATTAGACAACTTACTGTATCTGTGTCACACTGTAGCTGTTTCAAGACAAGATGAGAGGTGAAGACATCTGACACAGAGCTCTGTAATTCAACAGTGTTATCAGCATGAATAATACAGGAAATGAGATGTCCATATTCAGAGCAGATCAAATGAGACACTGTTAAAAAGCCAAATTTGACTTGACAAGACAGCAATAAAACCATACTGTATTTATGACTGCAAAACCAATTCAAATGTGCTTTAAAAATAAAATCCAGCAACATTACTATTTACAGGCATAGCTTATCGTAGAAAAGCAATCAAAATGTCTGTATTCATTTAAATAAAAAAAAAGTACTGTAAGTTTATTTCATTACCGCTATTCCAAAATGGTTTCTTTAAAAACAAATGCCCTTAAAATTAAAGATTGTATTTTCTTACTACTACACCATGAACTAAACAGGTGCAATAATATGCAAAAATTAATTAAATGTTTTAGGACTGTAGAATCAAATTATCTAGGTTTTTTATTTATTTATTATTTTTTCTTATGTGCTTCTCCAGAGCCTTTGTGACTATTTAGAAATAAATCAAGATAAATCAGATAAATTTAAATAATTATTTTCATGAACTGCATAGCCCTCATCGGATGTTCCAAATTCCCTCTACTGATAACAAACTACACAGATGCTCAAAATACTGCAAAGCTTACAGCTGCTGAATGTTGATACCTACACCTCTGTGTTCTAATGGGCACGATGTCCGAACATCTGTTAGCAAACAGATAATCATGATCAAAGTTTGCCTCCAAATGGCAGAGCAGCTCATGAGGGGTAATTCATATCACGGTGTCCCACACAAAGAGGCCATGATGCTTACATCTGAATATCACACAAAATATCACTCAAAGACAAATCTGATCACCTGGAAAAACACCTCATATTAACAACACGTTTAGTACCAGCCACAATCATTTACACCTCAATGTGGCATTTGTACAATACAATTTCAGCAACAACATGCATTTTAATTAGCAAAAAATGCATCAGAAAATACTAAATATGTCAGGATTTACTTTTCCTTCACTTGTTCCAAACCTGCTTGAATTAATTTTTTTCTCTTAAACACAAAAGAAGTTAATTTGAAAAATGTTGAAAAACAAAACTTTCTAACTTGTACCGTATCAATGTCTACCAGTTTCCAGTACTCTTTTTTCCTACATTGTTTAGTGTTCAACCAAAAAAAAAAAAAAAAGAAATTCATTAAGGAACCACTAGGTCTGTGCCTCAAAATTATTACCGCCTGTAATTAACAAAGAAATAAATTTTTCATAGTATTTCCTTTAATAATTTTGTTCTTCTGGAAAGTCTTATTTCTTGTATTTTGGCTAGAATAAAAGCAATTTTTAATTAAAATAATTATAATAAGGTCAATAATATTAGCCCTCATGAGCAATGTAGATTTTTTCAGATTGTCGACAGAACAAACCATCATTAAACAATCACTTGCCTAATTACACCAACTTGTCTAATTACCTAGTTAAGCCTTTAAATGGCACTTTAAGCGAAATATTAGAATCTTTAAACATATCCAGTAAAATATAATGTACAGTCATCATGACAAAGATAAAAGAAATCAGTTATTAGAAATTAGTTATTAAAACTATTATGTTTATAAATGTGGTGAATGGTGAGTAAATTTTCATTTTGGAGTGAACTATCACTTTAAATTAATGCTGGCCAATACGGATAACCAAAATTTAATTAAAAGAAGGCTAAATTAATAAGGAACAGGCAGATCATTTCAGTCATTATCTCTTCATTAAGTTAAAACCTCCAATCCACAAAATGTTGTGCAAGCTCTGCAAGAGCAAAGAACACAGTGAAACCAATGAATTTATACATTTACGAGAGTGATTTAGCAAAGACTTTAGTTAAGGCAACTGCAGGAGTAATAATCAAGTTTATGACCTAGCATAAACCTTCGACATCCAATCAATCTCTGTTTATATGTCTTCGCTACGAGTAATTGCTTCTGTGGTATTTAATAAACGTGGATGTGTAATTATCAGCTTTGAGCAAGAGGATTTGAGCATCGGATAAGGGGAAGACAGAAAGAAAATAAAAGGATCAATCACATGAAGTCTTCATGGCTCAAGACAGCACTGAATAATCTCTTGAGTTTGTGAATAAAAAATGTGTATATGATTATAATAAACCTCTTAATCTACCGTGTTATGGTGACTATGCAAAATATATTACAGTCAATTGTCTGCTTTAATATTAATAACTTTTGTGAAAACAAAATAGTAAAATATGAGTGAAATTAGATTTTTTTAAAAATTTAAAAAAAAAACTAAAGTATGTATAAATTACTTTTTAAATAATTATTCGTATTATTTTTTCATATATTTAGAGTTTTGTTAATGTATCATTAATGTATGCGATATGGTCGGCACAATTGCATAGTGGTTAACGCGCCGACATAAGGTACAGTAGCACATCAGGGCATCCTGAGTTTGAATCCCGGCTCGAGGACTTTTCCCTTCCCTACAAAAAAAATAAATAAAAATGTGGGTGACATGGTGGCTCAGGTGGCTCAACGGGGTTTGAGTTCAGTAAAGAAAAGTTCCAGAAAGAGGGTATTGGTTGGGTTTTGGGAAGAAAGAGTGTGGGTCAGTCGATCATTCTGTCGGCCAGTCATTAAGTCAGTCAAACGGTCAGTCGACAGTGGCCTCTGGTGGATTTAAACAAGAACAGCATGTGCGAAAAGCATAAAAAGCATACACAGTAGCTCACAAAATGTACTCTGGTGGATTAGCAAAAACTAAAACTGCAAAAAAAAAAAAACGTAGCTCCTGGGATGTATTTGGCATTTACAGAATGAGCCTCGGTTAAAAATAAGGGACTAAGCTGAAGTAAAATGAATGAATGAATGAATGAATGAATGATTAATGTATTAATGTTAATGTTTTCTGTCTAAAATTTGTATTGGACAGTTTGTGAAATAATGGAATAAGCGATGACAATCAAAGCTGATTTCCGTCTGTAACTTTGACTGATATACAGGCATCTGAATATTTAATTGCTCATATTTTGTTTCACAGATTAAAAACATTAAGCACACGTTGATTAAAATTAAATAAACCCTTTAATTACACTAAATATTACAATAAATAAAACATTTAAGTAGAGTAACAGTACATAATATAGAGTAATTATTAACAAACAGACACAAAATAAACTGATTTTGTCATTACACTTTATCATAAGTAAATATTTTTGAGAGATTAACAAATTAGACTAACCTCAAATGTTTTGATTGACTAGTAAAAAAAGAAAAATGGTAACACTTTACAATAAGGATGCATTAGGTAACTCATTTACTAACATGAACTAATCATGAACAACACTTGTACAGCATTTATTAATCATAATTGAACATTTACTAATGCATTATTATCATCCAAGTCCATGCTTGTTAACATTAGTTAATGCACCATGTGTTAACATGAACTAACAATGAACAACTGTATTTTCATTAACTAACATTAACTAACATGAATAAATACTGTAGTAAATGTATTATTCATTGTTTGTTCATGGTAGTAAATGCATTAATTAACATTAACTAATAAACCTTATTGTAAAGTGTGACCAGAAAAATATACATTTGGTCCTTGTCCATTTATTTCTTTCTTATTTACTGTTTTAAAAAGTAAATAGTTTAACTTTTAACAAATAATGAGGAAATGAAAAGGAAACAAAATTAAATAATGATCAAGTATATTCACAATAAAACTGAACACTGATTAATTGCTGTGTTAAATGTGTTTTTGTCTATGTGTGTAGTATGTACATGTGGTGGTATTGTTTTTTTTTTTTTTTTTTTTTTTTTTTTTTTTTTTTTTTTTTTGCAAAGAGCTTATAAAATGGAAATGAGACAAAACAGCACCAGGAATTTCTCCATTACAGACACAAATGAAGATATGATTAAAGTAAAACAGCTTATGAGACTGAAAATTTAAAAAATACAGTATCAGCTCCAGTATGTTTGAACATTTTGTCCTTTTTCTATTCACTTCTTAGAACATCATGTCCTGGTTTTGGCTTGTTTAGAAGTATATTACCTATTATGGGGTTATATCGAAGCACTGTTCATTTAGACAGACTGAGATCCATCTCCCTGTGCGTAACAGGGTTTGGATGGCAGAGTGTACGCTTCATTAAACCGGCCAAACGTAAACACACAAATGATATAACTCAGATAAAGAATAAATTAAATACGAAAGTAAAAGTTGAGATGACAATTTGTGTTGTCTATAGTCAGAAAATGTAGGAAAAAACATGGTGGTGGTGTCAACTAGCTCCATTTGGCATCTTATGCTACATTTTCACTTTCAGACATTCCTATAGAACAACTGAACGTATAGCTCACCCAGAGGTCCATCCAAACTCATCTTTTTTCTGTGGGCCATAAAAGTAGACGTTTGGCAGAATGACAATCTCGGTCAGTATTCACTTTTGTTGTACTGAAACAATATGCCATGGTGACTGAGGCTGTCAACACTCCATCTACCATCTCCTATTCATTCAAAGCATCTATATTTTGAATGCTCTGCTATTTTCATTTTATGGCCCTTAAAAAAGCTCTACATTAGCGATGCCTAAAGAGGAAAAAATAAAGTGGGTGGATGGATGTGCAGTATGGAGGTATGAGCTTTAGAGAAAAGGGATGGAAGGATGAATGTCTTATCTTGCGGCTCCGATGCCAATTTCTCACATGACTGACAAACGCGAGGGATTCATGGCAGTGTTTGTCTTCTTCAGCCTGTCAAGAAAGCCATTCGGACCAATCGAGTGACAGCCGAAGCCTCTAATCAGAGACAAACGGCCCACCGCTGGTCCATGGACACATCTCTCACGTAGATCCCCTTCAATTGATTGGCATGATGTCGAAATACAATATAGTACTAAAATCCTTGCTGTCCAAAACCTATCCGTCTGCTGTCATCCTTTCTGCCATAGTGTCTCCCCCAGTTCTGGTTCTGATATAAACAAATGTCGAACATAAGCACAATGCGCTCGCTTGGTTTCTTAGCTTCCTGTTATTTATCTCCGCTTCGCTCTCGACCCTCATTTTTATGGCAGAGCCAAAGAACTGTCATCAAGGGTATTTGTCTGCACCGATATAACACAGCAGCCCTGTCTTACTGGATTTCCAATGACATACTTTCAATCTTCCTCAGTGAACATCGACTTGCTTCTTTTCTTGCACAATATTATACTGCAAAGTAGAGATGGCACAAATATTCCAAGCCAATGCTAAAATAAAAAAGGAAACTAAACATTTCATAACTGAAATAAGTAGTTCAGACTGACTAGCATGGCATTCTACATTTTCAACAACATGCCAGTCAGTCTGAAGTTATAAGTTCTTGTATGACAATAGTTCAGTTATGAAATGTTTAGTTTCCTTATTGGTCAACTTCTTGCTTATGATTGCTGAGATATTTATGTGGATATGTAAAGTATAGTGCTATTGTGGCTATTCATGACAAGTTTAAATTAAATTACACAAAAAAATAATATTGCAAATACTCAACCTCAAGCTCAAACAGCAGTACTTTACTTGCATAATAACAGATTATAAAAAATACAAAAATAAAATGATAAAATATGAGTGCACTTGGTTTTAAAACATTAATGTTTACATGCTTCATGCTAATGAATTCGTTTATATTATATATTGTAACCCAATTTAAGCCTTGAGCATTGTCAAAAATTCATATTATTAACTGAAATTTCAGGTGTATTGCATCGACTAGCCTACTGACATTCTGTCACCAATGACAACTGCACTGCAAAATTTCTAAAAGCATAACTTGACTGACAAACTCTTTCAAATGCAAAAACTCCATCTGCTTAAAATGAAACCTTTCAGCATTGGAACAGGCAGTAAAGGTAATTCTAACGACATGAATTGCTAGTTGCCTCAAGTGTGATATCCTCTTGAAGGACAATACTGGCCCTGAAGTAAAGCACTAAACCTTGAGTTGCTTTCAGCATATCAAACCTTAATGACCTTTCTGTCCTGAATCATTCTCTTGGCTCTCTGACAGCTGAGAAAAAAAAAACATTTTTACTAGAAAGAACAGGAAGTATAGGGATAAAATGAAGCTTTTAGGTCCAATATTTATGAATAATTACCGTGCAATAATGTTGCAAGCTACAGATCACCAGAGAAACTACTGTACAAAATATTGAAAGAGTTTATGCTCTAGACAGTCATGATCAAAAACATGCATCTTATTTTATTAAAATGGTTATATTAATATTAAAAATAAGATGAGTACAGTTTGGTGATGAACTTTTACAATTTAAAATTAAATTTACCAAACCAGAGCTGCGTCCCAAATCGCATACTTATGCACTATTCTACGCCATTTTGTAGTATAAATAGTTTAAGTAGTGCGTTCACACTGAAAACTCTAAAAATAATAAGTGCACTTTAATTACCTGGATGATGCACTCATTCAGCCGCTAAAATGAAGTGTGTAATGATGGACACTTCACGCACTCAACGACCGCAGGTTTGTTTACGTAGCGGAAGGGGCGGAGCTATCAGACGCACATGTTGAATAACTTTATTTATTTTGGATGGTGAAAGCAAAATTCTCCTACGAGAGTGATTTTAGCGCCTCCCGATGGTGAATGCGGTTATACTCACGGCAGGTATTATCTGATAATTCGGTCGTTTATTTCACTGATTTGGCAACCGTCAAATGTGATCAGGGAAACGGTTTGAATTTCCGCTTAGTAAAAAAACGTTAGTGTGCCATTTGGGACGACACTACATACATATACTATCCTGTTGAGTGTGTAAGTGCATAAGTACATAGTGCATGAGTGCATAGTGTATAGTGTGCCATTTGGGACGCAGCTCAGGTCTGTATGCCAAACCAGGCTAGCATGCTTCCAGTATATTTTTAGCATGCTGCTGACATGAATTAGAATTAGCTTCTAGCATATTCTAGGCTAGTTACAAGATTTTGCTAGTGATAGACAGCTTATTAACTATCCAGAACTTCTGGTTAAAGCAAGCAATCTCAAAAGGTTTTGATGTTAAGGAAGATTGCTATTGTATATCAATCAGACATCACTTATGGTTGTAAAATTGTTCAAATAATGTTTTTCAAATGAATTACAGTAACAAAAACAATCAAAATGTTCATTAATTGATACAGGCTCAATTTACTGCATGTTGCTTCAGCAACATACAAGTGAGTGAAAGTAAAACCTAATGTTTGTCACTGCAACAAGATGACTTGACAAATGATTTTCTAGTGTACAGTGGGGAAAAGCTAGGCATAAAGCAACACTTTTTGGTTTTGGCCAAATAACGAACAAAGTAATGGGGTAAGAAAAAAACATAATTTTTACCAACAACACACAAGCCTCTCCTACAAGTGAGCACTGGTTATATGAATGCCAGACCTATGGTTTCCAGAAGAGTCAGGATACAGACCTGGTGCAGTGCAATCTGAGCTGCATCCAATGCCTCACCGAACCCCACCCCTAACCCTACCTGTCACAGAGATGTCACTCAATCCATTGAGTGCATTGTGTGTGCAGTAATGCTAAAAGTGCCAGGAGTAAAAGTGTAACTATTTACCCCACCTGCGGGACAAGTTGTAACAGACAGAGGGTCAGTTGTAACACGTGCTTATAAAGTCATATTTCACACAATTAGTTGAAATTCATTTTACTTGAAATAGTATTTTCCTTAGTACTAAACTCATTTTTTTATTCTACATAGCACTGCATGTTTATTTATTTATCTATTAGATAAACACATTTGGATTTATTTGCATTATTATCCATTATTATGCAATGCATTTATTTGCTGTTCTAGCAACAAAAATCTAATTTATTCTATTAAAAAAATATTTTAAGAAGTTCTCAGCATTACACTCAAAATGCAAAAAAATAATTTGTTAGTTTAATTGGTGTCCAACAGTGTGGCTTATTTGTCACACAAAGTTACGACTAACCCGGCTGTGTTGTGTTTTCCCCAACACTGGCAAGCAGTCACTTTGTGCTTTATACATCTTTCAAAATAGGGCCATCTTTTAGCCAAGAAGATGGTAATCATAACAAAATAAAATTTCACATACTTTCACATAATTAAAAAAATAAATAAATAAAGAGTAAAATAAAAATACTTTTATGCTGCAAAAATGGTTTCTCCTGTGTTTCTCATCCAAATTTCTCCAAACTTTTTCTATAATTGGCAGGAAGACATCTGCCGACATTGTGGTTAAAACATCAGAAGCATGCCATGGTTAACCCTGAGCAAATAACTTAAAACTCTGTTACTTTGTCCCCCACGCTTCCCTAGATGCTGTATGGAGATCTTGAACTTGGTACTTGTTGATTAAATGTTCTTGTGTAATGTTTAACAGTTTTCACCCCTTTTAAATAAGTGCATGGGATTTATTTATTTATTTTATTTATTTATTTTATTATTATTTTTGATGATGTTGATAATGACCATCATCATGTGTTTCACAAAAAAAATTGAGTCTGATGATCAGAAGGGAAATACAGTAGCAAGGAGATGCAGCATATCTTGAAGGTCTGTCCTAAGATGCTTGACAAATGCCTATTAATCACAGACACTGAATAAAAATCAAAGGAAGCAGCTAATAATAAATGTTAGCATGCTAGATTTGTTTATATGCTTTATTTGAATATATATTTTACAATAAAACTAAATTGTGTGATGCATCGTTACTCCAGATCCTGTGCCATAATCATTCCAATATGCTGAGCAAAACATTCCTTATTACTATAAATCTCAAAAATTGTTGCGCTGTTTAACAATTTTAAAGACCCCAGTTCAATTTTGTTACAATCTTTGGTTAACAGAATGTTCAAGAGAATGTTTCTACACTGTAAAAAAGTAATTAGTGTCACTTTTTACTGTCAATTAAAAGCGTATTTGCTGAATAAACATTCCTTCATAAATTTTCCTGCCACAGCCCTTACAGTTGCAACCCATCACTGGGAAACACTCATACACACTCATACACTACAGCCAATTTAGTTTATCCAATTCACCTATAGCGCATGTCTTTGGACTATAGGGGAAACGGGAACAGCTGAAGGAAACCCACGTGAACACGGGGAGAACATGCAAACTCCACACAGAAATGCCAACTGGCCTGAGTAAACATACTAACCTTAAAAAAAGGAATAAACTAATACAAAACTAAACCTTTGAATGTTATGATGTTTCTAATAGTTTCACTTGCGCTATATCTCTCCATATTCTCTATAAATGAGAATAAATAAATAAACTAATCAAATAAGTATATGCAACACTGACAAGGGCCATTGCCTGAACAGATTGCATTTCTCAACTTTTCTAGCCATGAAATTTTCAATCGTTCTTCGTTCTAGGCCGTTGAGGTTTCCTCCCTTGTCAGCTCACACACCTATTAAAATCTCAATAAACTGCACACACACACACACACACACACACACACACACACACACACACACACACACACACACACACACACACACGTTTAGCCCTACTGTACGCACTCGCTAGAGAGTTATATTTTCATCTGGTTTGTGTCATCCGCAATCAATCGTTCTCTTATAAGTGTGCGCATTTGGAAACGGTGGGGTTGAGACCAGCTGTTGGTTTGATGCAGAGAATTAGAGAGAAAAAAGCAGCAGTGCTGAGGCCAGTGAAATTGCAGGTTTAGTGAGGTCAGGAGAGTTGTGAATGAGGCATGACGCAGAGCAAGGCCTCTTGTGTACTGATAATGCGCTCGTACACCACAGACTCGTCCTCAAGCTTTTAGAGATTCATCTGGGGCTTCAGAGCTCTACTTGCTAATGCATCAAAGGTGTCAATTCCTCCTCTGAGCTACGAGGAAACATCACAAATGTATTAAAGGGAGAGAGAGAGACAGACAGAGAAAGATAGATAGATGGATAGATTAGGAGAGAACATGAGCAAGAGACAGAAAAAACATCAAGATTTGGCATGATGACACTCAAATCCTCCTCCCACACTAACAACAAATACATACTGATATGGACTGACAAGCATGTACCGAACAGGCATTTACACAAGTACACAAAGAACAACAACAAAAAAGAGACATATTTATGTGGTTGGTTGAGGAGAACTTTACACTCCCATAATTCTAGGTTCATCAGTAGTTTTGTGCAGAATGTAAGATTCAATAAAACGCAGCGTTCACATCTACACTCTAAAAATGCTGGCTTATTTGTGTTACACTCAAAATCCTTGGTTGAGACAATTTGGTAACATTTAAAAGGTTTTTAATTTTTACTGACTTGTGTAGGAAATATTTAAAATACTTCAGCAAATCCAACAATTTTTTTCAGGGAGGAGATGTTTTATAATACAAATTTGAAATTGACACTGTTTTCATTTTTATCACCTTACAGTTTAGATCTTTTTCCACATTTCCAGGTCTCTCAGTAGCAGAAGGTGCCACGGTTGGTTGCAAATAATTTAATTTACAATCCTGCTTGCTGAAATAATAAAAAAACTCCACGATCGTGTTTTCAAGACTTTCAGAAAAGGGAAAAAAAATGTGTGAACAAGAAAATACTCTATATTATAATGACAAATTTACTCTCAGCCATATAGGCGCTGCATTAGAAACACCTAGCATAAGCGTTAATTGTTTTTTTTTTTTTTTGTAATTTGACGCATGATGATAAAATGCATAAATAAATGGATATAAATGTTCATATGTTTTTTTTTTTAAATCTAAATATTAAAAACTTTAAGGATTTAATATTATGAGGACTGTTAAACCCATCATAACAATCTTGTGAAAAGGGCCCATCATTAACATATACTGTAAGGGCTTCTTAAAGTCTAGTCTTAGGTCTGGATCCGGACTTCAATCCAAACTCCTATCATAATACAAGAGTACTAATTCGGTGTATAAAATTAAAAAATTTGTGGATTTACCACTTTTTATAAAAGCATGTTTCAAATTTTACTGTGTGATGCTACCGGCATAATAGTGAGTGTATGATACTTGCAGAAATGAAAAGATGACAAAGAAAATAAAGTACTGGACAGAGCATTCATTTTGCTAAAAATTCAGTACAAAACTTTTTCAAGTGGAAATATCAAACATCGCAATAAAACAAAAGTTTAGGCAGCTGATGAAATACATTTCTCACATTAAGTACATTCATTCATTTTCTTTTCAGATTAGTCCCCTTATTAATCAGGGATCACCTACAGCGGAATGAACCCCCAACTTATCAAGAATATGTTTTACGCAGTGCATGCCCTTTCAGTTGCAACCAATCACCGGGGGAAACATTGGGAAAAACACCCATACACTCTCATTCACATACAGACACTACAGACAATTTAGCTTATCAAATTGACCTATAGCATGTTTTTGGACTTGTAGGGGAAACCGGAGCATCTAGAGGAAACCCACGCGAACGCTGAGAGAACATGCAAACTTCAGCACTACCCACTGTGCCACTGCGACTGATCTCAAGTTTACACATTTTCAGTAAACAAATAACTTTGTGAAGTTTTACAAACTAATTTCGAGAAGAGCATGTGATATGATTGATCGTGTCTGGTCCCTCATCTGTAATCAGTAATAATCCAATTAGATTGATCAAAGCCTACAATAAATAGATCGATTTCACCCTACTGGCTTGTCTTCGTTTTGGAAGAATCCCTTCTTTCACCCTATCTCCTCCTTTTACTTCTTTACTAGGGGGAGCTCTCGAGACCTACCTGATCTTAGATTCCATTACATGCTATTGACCAGGCAGGAGCCCTGGGTTCAATTATCTCTGAGCTAAGGGTTCTCTCCCGGGAAATGCATACCAAACCTGCTAATAGCATCAAGCAATGTCTAAGTGTAAAGGGATTTTTGCCTTCTGTTCTTACATTCATTCACAATTTTAGTTTTGTTTTTTTTAATCAATTAATTAACAAACTTATATAATTAGGCAAATATGTGACCCTGGACCACAAAAATGTCCACAGCCAAAAATGCTGTATAGTATGGATCAAAAGGATTGATATTTATTTTATAAAAACCAATTAACAGAATATCAGTATATCATTAAAATATTAAGTATAGATCATGCTTCATCAATAACTTTTTTATATGTCCTACTGCAAATACATTAAAACTTAATTTTTTAAAAGGATATTGTTCTACTTGCATGAACTTCATTTAGACAATATAGGTGTTTTCTCCATTTTTTGTAACCCTCAGATTTCTCGGCCAAATATTGTTCTATCATAACAAACCATATAGCAATTGAAAGCTTATCAAAGCGTATACAGTATTTTAGCCAGAGACCTCAAGGAATGGTTTTGTAGTTCATACTCACGTATTCACTTTAAAACAAAAACTAAAACAAACCATTTGGACAATTTAATTGCCATTATCTGTGTAATCTGAGGGCTGCACTCACCTGTTTCTCACTAGCTCATGAAATCACAACAATACAGATTTTATGAAGCATGAAACTCACCTCAGCTGTTATTTCCAACTTGAATTTGTGTTTGTATATAATTCAGAGAAGAGTGCTGACTCTTCACACTAGCACAAACAAACGCTTCCAGCAGTTTTCAGCCACTCAGTCAATGACACTTCTGCATCTCAAAAGCAAAGTGTTTTGGATAAAAGCATCTACTAAATTTATAATTCTGAACATCAAGCTGCTGTTTCATTTCCAAACTAATGCAAAAAAAACAAAAACATCTATTTCCAATCCACAACATAACCTAAAATGTGCATAATTATATTCTGAATAATTCTATAAATAATAATTCATTAATGATAAACCATTTTTCAGTAACATTTTTTCAGACCTTAAATATTGGGGAAATTATGTACATAAGTAAAATATGGATAATGCAGTAAATACTTTTTCTGGTATTTAAGGTCGGATACATGGAATATCTTATAAGCAATACTGTCAATTTTAGCAAATACATAATGAAAATGGCAATTGTGGCCACAAAACCAGTTTTATGTTGCACGAAGCCAGTATATACTGGTATATATTTTTGCGTGAATCAAAATGATTGATTTTTATTTCATTGGAATAGTATGTAAAGATCATCTTCCATGAAGACATGAATGTTTCTGGACAGAGTAAAATCTATCAAAACTTAATTTTAGGGTAATAATACTAAGAACAAATTAATCTTAACTAATTAAGATCAAATTAAACGTAGAATCATAATTTTCTTAGTATTATGATTTTTTAACACTCAGACCCTCCAAAATATTTACTAATTCAGCTTTAATAAATAATAAAAGTAACAATTGTGGCCACAAAACCAGTTTTATATTACACAAGTATAAAAGCCAGTATTTACTGGTACATATTTTTGCATGAATCAAAAATCATAGATTTTTATTTCATTAGAATATTAGGTAAAGATCGTCTTCTGTGAAGACATGAATGTTTCTGTACAGAATGTTTCTGTAAAATCTATCAAAACTTAATTTAGGATTACTAATATAAATTGCTAAGAACAGGTTAATATCGACAAATTTAAAGCTGATTTTCTCAGTATTATGTTTTTTAATCCTCAGACCCTCCAAAATACCTACTAACTCAGCTTTCAGATTATGTATGTATTTTCACTTGCTGTTAATCAAGGTTATTCCAACAGATATTAATTTCTTAATTGTTCTGAAGCTGAAAACATTGCCATTGTAATGCATAATTTCTATGAACTTTTTTTTTTGTTTTGTTATTTTATGCAAAAAGCAATAGCAACACTTTTATTTATTAAATAAATATTAAATAAGTTTAACCAGCAATTTACAGAATCAAACAAAATTTATATTTATAAATCATACATCCAGAGAAAATTTAAGTAGTCTCTTATTTTTTCCATTGCTGTAAACTGTACATGAATCCCAAGTTGGGTTATTTGCTATGATAACATAATATTTTAAACCATCAAAAGATCGCTTTAAATGAACATCCTTCCATCTATATATAGACGACACTCAGATCAACCAGTGGGTTCTTCATTTAAAATGAATCTCAACTTTATAAAGGTCATCTTTAAAATGCCAAGAATTTACTATTAAATGTAATCTTTAGCAACCCTCAAATATAATATGAATATGAAAATAATCTTTCATACAGAAAATCAGAACGCTTTGATTTGTAAATTTACTTGCATTTTTTAAAACAGTGTTTATTTATACATTCACACCTAATTTCTACCTTATTTTTCAAACAAGATGTGTAATCTCAATGTTTAGTTTTTGCTGTATAAAACAGCTTGGTTTGCTGAATCATAAACTGGTGTTTCATAAAATTAATATATTGCCTTAACTATAAGCACGCTGGTTTGTAGAGCAAACAATTATACCATCACACATTGAGGTTTAACAGAGAATTTTCTTTGTGCCCAAATACAATTACTACAGTTTTATTTTTGTTTAAATAAAAAAATAAAAAAATAAATAAATTGCATGAGAGCCAAAGTTTAAGCTCTTCTAATAAAGCTAGAAGTGGTTGTCAGCCATTTACATCTTTTTGTTTTAAGGGAAAACAAAAAGATGTCGTCTGCATATACTGTAGATGGAAGGATGTTCATTTAAAGAGATCTTATGATGGTTTAGAACATAATGCAATATAACTCAAAATACAAAGTGTATACATGGTATAATTGTTTGCTCTACAAAACAAGCTGTTTTATACAGCAAAAAACAAACACTGGTGTTTGCTGTATAAAACAGCTTGTTTTGCTGAATGTGTTAATAATAATAATAAATAAAATTTATATATTGCCTTAAATATAAGAAATAAACATCTTTCCATCTATATGCAGAGGACACTTTTTTTTTCCTTTAAAACAAAAAGATGTGAACAGCTTACAACCACTCCTGGCATTTTTAGAAGAGCTTAAACTTTGGCTCTCATGCGATTTTTTAAATTAAACAAAAATAAAACAGTAGTAAGTGTATTTGGGAACAAAGAAAATTCTCGGTTAAATGTCAAAGTGTGCCCCACATATTACCCAGTGTGCAAGAAATCTCGGTGCCATGTTTGATGAAAACCTAAAATTTGACAGATCAGTACTTCCATAGTGTTTGTTTTACCTATTTTGGATGTCAATGTTTGAAGGTTTTCAGCTTTCTTTGAAATGTTTTTTTATGTTCAGCAGAAGAAAGAAACTTAAAGGTTTGGAATCACTTGAGGATGAGTAAGATGAATAAATAGTAATTATAATTTGTTTGCGTGAGCTATCCCTTTAACAGCATGAATTGTAAACCTCACATTTAAACAGCTAAACTTACACACATTTTATCCACACCCACACACACACAAGAATGATGATTAGTGATTCCATTCCATCATCAGCACTTTTATGCCTGTCAGCGTCATAAACTGCCTCACCAGCGATTTCGTGCCTGAAATGTTTCCCCTTCATAAACTCACCTGATTGACAGACATTTTATGACGCCGCAGCCGAGGATTCTGGATCTCTCTGATTAAAGTAAAAAAACAGCTAAATCAGTTCATCCTTGAGCAAATTCTCACACCAAGCGGCACTTTAGATTAGCGTGGGTGTACATCTGATTACAACGACCTAGAATCGAGCATCAGCCATAACTATAACGTCTTCAACATATACTATAGGCCTAATGCTAAATGAGATCAACTGTAAGCAAAGCATTTATGAGCAGCACCTCAGGCCAGGCAACTTTGCTGCATCGTCACGTTGTTTGTTCGTCTGTTCACTTTAAATTGGTGTCTTGACACTGTCACCTTCACTTTCCTCTTTCAAAATGACTATGGCAGCTATTACATTTTTTAAACTAGACCAATGAATACAAACCAAATTAGAATCTACTGGCTGCCCTTGGAGGAAATGAGCACGGTGGAGGAATAGAGGATTAGTGAATGCTTTGCCAACACATGCTTTAATAAAAAATGTCATGTTAGAAAAAAAGAGCGACGTGCTGGTTTAAAAATCATGTATGAAATTAGAAAATGGCCTTTATCGTTCATTATGCCACTTAGCTAATGAGGTTAAATTCAGTAATAATGATTATAATTGGCCTGCTGAGTCAAACTCTTATATTCAGTGCACAAATCTATATTTGCTGAGCAACAGTGGACATGCTGGATCTAATGAGCATGTGCCAAGAGGAAAGGAGCTTCGCTTTGCATAATCACTCAGCAAAGCCAAATGAACAGCCAACTACGGGTTCTTCATTAAAAATGAATCCCAACTTTATAAAGGTCATCTTTAAAATGCTAAGAATTTACTATTAAATACAATCTGTAGTAACTCTCAAATATAATATTAATATAAAAGTAATCTTTCATACACAGGGTTCTAACATCTTTTCCAACTTCGAATTCCAGCACTTTCAAGGTGCATTTTCATGCTTTTCCAGCACCTGACAACCACAGTAAATTAGGTTTATACATGCTGTATGTACTTTTTCACATTTAAATCCATTGTGCTATTAAAAAAAAAAAACAATATGACTTCTCAATTTAAATTGTTGAATACTTTAGAGGATAGATTTATTGTGATAGTTCACCCAAAAATGGTAAAAATAAATAAATAAAAGTTCAGTTATTGGACGAAGCATCATTTTTAGTTTGGTCTCTTTCTACCTTAAGTTGATATCTTAAGTTGGTATAGTACCAAACTTTCAAGACCAGTCATTCATGATATTTCATGTGCATAGCTATTTTTTACAATCATTGGCATTTTAGACATAAAGATACATTCTGGGTGTATGTCTCCTTAATATGTATGGAGCTAATAATATGCCAAAACAATCTGAATTTGAATTGTGCTAATTTGAATTATTAACAATTGTAATTATTGATTATTATATGCCATTTAAAATTTTAGTTTTAATTAGAATTAGAATTAGAATTTCTTAACTAAAAGATAAGGTTACAGTATAGGTCAGCTCTTTATATATCAAAACACTGAAAGCTTAGGTAAGTTTGCTTAACCAATAAGATGTAATTTAATTAAATATATAAATTTCACTGAAGTATGTATGTTAACTACTGAAAATAGCTGACCTCCGATAGTCAATTTGCAGAAGAACGGTCTCCTCCTGAGCCAAACAAATGCTGGCAAACTCACGCAGCTCTGTGATGGACCAAAATGCTTAGTTTGACTTATCGGTCATCATCAAACTCTTCCATGTTGATCACCCCAGAACAACTTTCTGCAAGATCTTAATTTCAGAATCTGAATTTCTGGTTTTGAATTTCAGTATATTGAAATTAATGTTCTGAATTTCCTTATCTTGAAAACTTAAAACAGTATTTTTACAAACCCAATATCTGCAGTCTATGAATTCAAAAAACAAAAAAATCTGAAGTTTGAAATTATGCCTATAGAAATCTGACTTAAATAAATTCAGTTTCAATTTATTTTCAAACTTCAGATGTTCAATAATCAAGTTGTCAAATTCAAAGTGTTCAAGTTCAAAACATTTTGTAAATGGCATATAATAATTTTTATTAACTTACAATTGTTTATAATTCAAATGAACACAATTCAAACTCAGATTGTTTTGACATATTATTAGCTCCATAAATACGCGCATATGGTGATTATTTTGCAATGAAACCTGGTTGCACGGCAAAAATTTATGCAATCACACAAATGCTCCCAAATATATTTTGAGCTTACATAGATAAAATTCCAGGTGCATATGCAACCAAAATGGTCACAATTTCGAGTCCTGCAATTTCAAATTTAAGCAGGTTCAAAATCCAAGCACTTTTCTAACCTTAAAAACACTATATTAAAAATCAAGCATTTTCCAGAATTTCCAGCACCCATAAGAACTCTGCATACAGTAGATCAGAACACTTTGATGTATAAAATGACATGTCCGACAACATTTAATTGGATGAACATTTTTTGGTTTAATCCCTTACCCAGAATATTAAAATACATATAAACACATTTAGATCATTTACTGTAATGATTACTATTGGACTTTGAAGAGACTTTCAACCAGCACAACAACAAAAAAAACAATCACCTACTGCACCTTTAAGTTTTCTAGTTTTGGACTTTGGAATTTGGCATCCTACTGCACAACACAACATGTTTGCTACTACAACCGGTCTCTTTTTGCAACCGGGAACCCGTGTAACGTCATTTGTGACGAAGGTTGGTAGTTCGTCTTCACATTTCATTTCTTGCATATATACACAAAGAAATCTATTTGAGGGCACATATTGTAATAGTATACCCAAACAGTTACTATACACAACTTTGAGGCCAAATAGAACAACATTTTTTTTTAAACAAAAATAAACCAAACTTCAGTATTTTGCAACCTTGACGGGCACAAGAATTCTCTAGGAAAAAAAAACTGACAAACACTGCTGTAAAGAGTACAGATCATTCAAATTACAGTCTCAATATGTGACAGTGACATCGGTTGCTGATGATATCAAATTAGTGCCGACCCATCTACTTATCTTATGCCGACTGACTGCCATAACCTGCTTATAAAGCTACATAACATATAATCATCTTATGTGAATATTTTGACACACCGACACCCCTGTATGTGTCAGAGCGGGTGCTTTTACAGTCTTCCCGATTATTATGAGGCCACAGATGAACGTGGGAGGAGGGCGATGATGGCTAGTCGCATCATGATGTGACTTTACAGCACAAATTATATCGTATTACTGACACCTGCCCTGATGAGTCACACCGATTTTGTCAGACGAGCCGTTTTGGAAAATGCCAGCTTTTTGGGAGCAGAGAGCAAATCCACGATATTGACACAATCTCCCTCGCAGAGAACATCAGCATGGAAAACACACAGTGGGCTGATGAGTAAACAAACCCACAGCTCTGAATGCAAACACCTCCACACATGCACACACACACACACACACACACACACATATATAGGTAATCTTAAGAGGAACGAGAGCGTGTAATCTATGGTAATGACAGCCACCCACCCTGTGTGATGGAGTATTCCCAGGCCTGACGAACAGAGCTGCTCATCAGTCAGGATGCTCAGGCATTACTAATGGATGTGAGGGGGCAGAGAGTCACACCAGAATGATTATAAGTGTAATACTTTTTAGAGTGATGTGCGGACTGAAATCTTCCCCCTCGTTTGTATATAGGGACCAGTGATGGATGAGAGGAGAAACGCTCATAAACTTCCTGTTATTAACCTGTAATAAAGTTCTGATGAATTTTGAAGAACAACCTGATGTAACTGAAGCTAAAAATGAACACTAATAATTAGTTTAGGGTGCAAAATGCTTGAAAATGCAAATACGTACATAATAAAGGGTTTTACTTATTCATGAATGCTGCATGTTTTTTATTTCAGCAGCCTGTATATTAGCACTGCAGAAGTGAGTATGCAGAAGCGTAGGAGCAAGCAGAGGTTTAATGCTGAGCCAATGTTTGCCACGCACCGTGAACTGAACTCATGAGTTCATGAGGAAAATGAACTAAAAATTTTGCTATAATGTTAAACTACAATATCTTTAATAATATTATAGTCAAAATGATTTACTATACCAATTTTATCTATGAATATTAAAGTCATGTATAAGATTATATTTCTGCATTATATATCTGCATCGTTATGGCAGTAAGAATTCAGACTTCCTATCAATATTGCAAAAACATTTCAGTTAATTGATAGTGGATAGTTTTGAGGGAGATTTTTAATAATAAAAAATATTAAGGGATTTTTTTAGAAATATTAACATATAAATACAACTCATTATATTAAGCCTGCATTATAAAATTACATATATAAAGTGTATTAATAATCAGTGTTGGGGAAAGCTACTTTTGAAAGTAATGCATTAAAATATTGAGTAACTCATCAAAAAAGTAACTAGTTGCGTTACTTAGTTACTTTTTATGGCAAATAATGAGTTATGCTACTTTTGAGTTACTTTTGCATTACTTTTTTTTTTACCTGACTGAGGCTTGACCTGTTTAAGAAACAGAAATTAACAATGCACTGTATAACCTTTACTTAATTTACCTACTTACATTTACAAACACATAAAAAAAATAGGATGGTGTTATCTGAAAACTTTCTGACCCGAGATCTCTAAATGTAGTATATACAGATTATTGTAAGTTTAAAGCAATGTGTTTGCTACTTTTGTACTGCTTTTCTTAAGTAAAATCCATTGAGACATTACCCTCACACATTAACTCATTGACAGCGTGATTCATTGGGACTAATTTTATTTCAGCAATTTATTTTTTTAAAAGCAAATTTAACTAAAAAGTAACTTGTGTAACATTTTCATAAATGTAACTCAAATATTGTTACTTTTTAAAAGTAATGTGTTACTCACGTCACTTGTAATGCATCACCCCTAACACGGTTAACAACTATATTATTGTTTTATAATCATAAATAGTAATCTGTACCTTTAGCACTTAAAACCTAATACTAATGTATCCCTTGCAATAATTATCAAAATATCAGTCTTTTTATTTTGTATTTATATTTGTAGATGTATTAATATCATTCTGTTTTATCTATATACTAATTAAATACTAGTACTAGTAGTTAAATACTAATCACAACCTCAGCTACAAACTAGAACTGATCAATGCACCTGACTGACAATAACATTATTAAACTTTATTAAAATGATCTTGGGGCGGCACGATGGAGCAGTGAGTAGGATTGCCTTACAGCTAGAAAGTCGCTGGTTCGAGCCCCAGCTGAGTCAGTTGGCATTTTTATGTGAAGTTTGCATGTTCTCCCCGTGTTCGTGTGGGTTTCCTCCTGGTGCTCCAGTTTACCTCCTATAGTCCAAAAACATGTGATATAGGTAAATCAAATAAACTGTAGTGTGTGTGTGTGTGTGTGTGTGTGTGCGTGTGTGCGTGTGTGTGTGTGTGTGTGAGAATGTGTAAGGGTGTTTCCCAGTGTTGGCTTGTGGCTGGAAGGAAATCCACTGCAGAAAAACATATGCAGTATGAGTTGGCGGTTCATTCCGTTGTGGTGACCCCTGATTAATAAAGACACTAAGTCAAAAGAAAATGAATTAATGAGCGAAAGGGTCTAGATGTTTAATCAGTCTGCAACAAACCTTCACTTTGGCATTTGGCTCCATGTCGATTAATTACCATTTAAATGCTAATGTGATCACCCTCGCCGTGTAAATTAGATTATAGCATGATTACAACATTAAGAAACTCCTGTTAGCTATTTAATAGCTCATGATGTGATAAGTATGTTGTTGCAGCTTACACTGCTTTGCTTACGTAATCCTTCACCACGCAATGTAAAACAGGCCGTGTTCCTGTACCAAAAGTAAAACGAATGTGTGCGAGCCCACTATAAGAACATTATTATGTAAATTGTTGCATTCAATTCAATAGGACAGTTTCACACAGCACGGATTTACGCAGAAATTTGTTCTGCTCGTGTTTCGGAAATAAGGCCAAATGTGTGAGGGAGAGAAATTATTGTAAACGCAAACTCCGGATGACGGCTGAGTTTCTCCTTGCCAGGTTATTTATCTAAATGAGAAAGTGCTGCATATCAGAACAGCACAGAGACTTATCAGATGACTGAAACACAGAGGCACTGATGCATTATGGGTAGTTTTACCAAAAATGCTGTTTTATGCTGTTTCAGGTTGAATACCCACCGCTGCTACAGTCAACTAATATATCGGAGCGTGTTTGTGTGTCTCAGAGTGAAAGCCGGAGGTTGGGAGTGGATTTTGCTGTTTTCTGGAGATGGAGTGATTTTGCCGAGGGCAGTGTGTATACGAAGATGTTGGACCCCTCCTGCTGTGTCTTAAAAAACCCTTTAAAGCAGTAAGAACGCAGCTGGTGTACACACACACTCTCAATCACACACATTTGGCTGTAATGATGTTTGGGTTTATCTGTGTGAGGCTGATGAGTGTATTGTGGGTAAATGAATAGCTCATCAAAGAGGAAATGTGCACAACGACACACACACACATCTACATGAAGAGATCCAATCAACACGGAAAAGCGGGACACTCACGTTCATTAGGCGAAAGTGTGATTCTTCAACTAGCTTAAATGCTCAGTCTCTCCCACTCATATACCAGAAAAGATGTACACACATGCAAGACCATTTCTGATTATTTATTTATGTCTTGCCTAAAGCGTTTTTCTCCCTACAGTAAGTTAATCAATTAAAACTAAACTCTCAGAGGCAATCACAAAAATTAATAATTAAACTAAATTAAATTTGAACTGATTGAACATACATTGAAATAGCAGCCGCTTTAAGAGAGGCTGCTTTACAGAAGTGGGCTGGAGTCACGGGGGGAATTTATCCAGAGAGAACGGTTTTCAACCTATTTGTTTATTTTATAGGCCTACATATTATACAGAGATTAAAAAAAATTTAAATTAAATTAAAAAAACATCAAAACTTTTCTGTTAACTCAGTTTACAATCTATGCACTAAAACAAATTCAATGAAGTTTCTATGCAAGCCTGGAAAGAAGATCAGCTGAGTTAACCAAAAACAAGAACTGGTTTCGATTTCTGTCACTTCGATCTTTGCATCTCTAGTCTTGGCTGATTCTCTGCTTACAGTTTCTCCCCACCACTGACTGTTTGAAATGCAGAAAGTGTATTCGACAGCACTGCAGGCCTGGATGTGGTCCCAGATATAATGCTTTTCATCATTATTTTTTCATCATTTTATAAATAAACTGGTACTATGATCAATGGCAAATGTAAACAAACATCTTTCTTGAACATTATTCTTTTTTACCATCTGCTTATAATGGGCAGTAATTGCACAGTGTTGACCAAACAAATAGCATTGAGTTTGTGAATGAGACTTATTAGTTTGTAAAAATGCAGCAGTCTGATTTATTAAAAAAAACAAATACATATTTTCATGAATATGTCATTTATTAGATTGCAGTAAATAACTGTTTTTTTTATTATTAAAGTGAAATAAATAAATAAATAAATCACGTCTTGTTGCTTCAGTCAGTTCAATCTGGGTAAATGGTAACAGTAAAATAGACATTATCAAAACATCAGGTCTGGAGGATTGTCAAACTTTGGCTTCTGGCCACATAAGATTTCTTTTGCCTCATTATTTCAGTTATACATGTTGTTCAGATCAAAGAACCCACACACACTTGCACACAAACAAACAAACAAACAAGCGCATAAACCTACCTATTCACTTTCACATAAGACGCCTGCACAAACAGGACATCACCAAAATCCATTCAAGGCTGTAAACATGAGAAAATCAATTGCCCCAAAACCCAAATGCCATTCAGATACAAATTGCCTCTAGACTGTGCACATTTCAAACTCTTCTGACCTTCTTACTTCAAGCTGGTAATGTGTATGCATCACAAATGCACTGATCTTGACTTTTTTTCAAGTGAAATTCAGATTTTTTACAGCTAGAAGCAACAACATTTTACAAAATGAGTAAAAGAATAACATGTATTTGCTTTATCAAGGGCTGGATTTAATATTAGACATCAGACATAATTTAACTATAATTGTAATCAGGATTCATATAAAAAGATTAAACATTAAATAAACAAGATGGGCTTCAACTGCAACTGCAAACTGTCAGCTGCCGCTGTCAGAAAATTGTATCATTTCAAAATATTGAGCAAAAATGTTATGATCGGACCTAAGCTTTGTGTTGGGTTACAAATAACATTAGGTAATCAGATTACATTTTTCCAACTACCTGGAAAAGTAATTAATTACTTTTAAATATTAAAAAAATCTCTGACTTCTATTTTCTCCATTTACTTACTGAGATGCAGAGAGAAATCAGTGCAGATGTGCTTTGTACAATGTATAAACTTGATACTTACTGTAGTTCAGTCTTAAATGTGAACATGTACAAAAATAGGAGTACCCCTTAGATTAATTTAAATTATGAAGAATTTGCTGAAGAGTTTTTTTTTTTCATGTATCCTGTTCTTCATGCAATTCAGAAAGGCAGAACAACTGAAAGTTGTGTTTGAAATGAACTGTACAGACATGAATTAATTTTTTTCCTTCAGCGTGAGGTTTATTCATTCACATTTCACTTTTGGTATAAAATAGTATTACATCTCTCCAAAATGCAATTTTATATTTCTATTAATAATTCTATTATACAATTTTGTACATTATTTCAAACAAGCAAGCCCAGCCCAAATGTAAAAAAATAACACTAACAGTGCATGCAAATACATTTAGTTACTTTAAAAAAAAAAAAAAGTAAAGCAAGTCAAAGCTGCTTTTTCCCCAAAGCTGCCTGCACAAAACAAAAACAGTAGACATGAATAAGCATTTAAATTCACTCTCTTCCAACAGGAGTTGCTTGTTAACAGCAGGAATAATATCATTTCCTTGGTTAGTGCTGGAAACAAAACAGCTGCACTGTTTAATATGCATTATATGGAGATAATATAAAAAAGAAAATACCATTGAAAACTTTCTGAAGACAGTAGGCTACTTTTATTAAAAAAAAAAAAAATACAAATACTTTTTTTTCCAGTTTTCACCCATGATAAACAGTTAGCTGCACTGTCTGTCGCATACAGCATTTCTTGTTTCTGCTTGTGAGTGTTTTTTTAACATAACCCACACATAAGGGTGTAGTACATTTTTACATGTTTAGTACACGTTTACTCAGTTAATTTAAGCTTTCATTTAGGTGATATTTAAAAATATTTTGTTATTGTCTAAACATGAGCTATAGTAGAATTAAATCTGCCCAAACAATAAAGTCACATCCTACAATCTATCAATTTAATGTTGAAAACATTGCAAATATTTGAAATGAATGAAGGTCAATATAATGTTGTTGTTAATGCAGAATGTCATATTTTTATGACTATACAGTCAGTGTTCAGCAACTCTGGAGTTCATTAATGCTCCATTTTACAAAAAACGATTAGCCCTCTAGCGAAGTTCAAATAATTTTTCAGCTATTTCTAAAAGCAATGTTTAATAGAGCAATAACATTTTAGTGATTTTATATTTTGATACTTTGTTCAGGAGAAAGTGTTATTTCCTTTAGTTCAGCTGAAATTTAAAAAAATATATATATTATTTATTAAATGTATTTTTATTTTCACTCAATTGTTATGCCTTTTAATTTTTTTGATTGATTGATTACAGATCAAACCACTGTTGTCCAATGACTTGCCTAATAAACGCAATTATCAAAGTTAAGCCTGTTAGAAATAATAAATACTATTCAGCACACAGTATAAATAAATTATATACAGTAATAAATAAATACAGCACACACACACACATCTTTGCTGAGTCTTGTTTAACTGTATTGTGAACTTTGCAACTCGTTTCTTTGCCGGTTTTGAGCCTTGCTTTGTTTCGTTTGTTTTACTGTTTTTTACTGTCTGCTGCCTGCCTTTTGACTATACGCCTGTGGTATGTCCATGACTCTGAATTTGCCTGTATACATCTGCTTACCTGTGTTGACTGTTGGCTGCTTGACCAGTCTTCAAATATACTGCACTTAGATCCACACTTCCTTGTCAGAGTCCCTTCACATTACGAACCTAGTATATATATATATATATATATATATATATATATATATATATATATATATATATATATATATATATATATATAGTTGAAGTCAGAATTATTGCCCCCCCCCTGAATTATTAGAACCCCTGTTTATTTTTTCCCCAATTTCTGTTCAACAGAGAGAAGATTTCTACAACACACTCCTAAACATAATAGTTTTGATAACTCATCTCTAATAACTGATTTGTTTTATCTTTGCCATGATGACAGTCAATAATATTTTACTAGATATTTTTTTAAAACACTTCTATACACCTTACAGTGACATTTAAAGGCTTAACTAGGTTAATTAGGTTAACTGGGCAGGTTAGGGTAATTAGGCAAGTTATTGTATAACGATGGTTTGTTCTGTAGACTATCGAAAAAAAAGTTAGCTTAAAGGGGCTAATAATTTTGTCCTTAAAATGGTGTTTAAAAAATAAAAACTGCTTTTATTCTAGCCTAAATAAAACAAATAAGGCTTTCTCCAGAAGAAAAAACATTATCAGACATGCTGTGAAAATTTTCTTGCTCTGTTAAATATAATATGTGAAATATTGAAAAAAGCTACAAAAATTCAAAGGGGGGCTAATAATTCTGACTTCAACTGTATATGTATGTATGTATGTATATATATATATATATATATATATGTGTATATATATATATGTGTGTGTGTGTGTGTGTGTGTGTGTGTGTGTGTGTGTGTGTGTATATATATATATATAAATAAATGATATTATATCATGTTTATTTACACATTTTATTTATTTATTTATTTTTGCAATGCAGCTTACGTCCAGAACAGTGATAAAGGGAATAAAAAATATATATGCAATAGAAGCAGAAACCACCCAGTTCTGTTTTCTGGCAGTTCAATCAGTTCATCTTTAGAATGCATGTCAAACAAAACATACACCGTTTCTTGTTTGCTTTACGGCGCTGTTCAGAAGAGTTTCCACAGGTGTGTGCATCCTAAACAGATCACTGTTTATGCTCACGGTCAGATGCTGACACTTTCTGTTTGCCCTTGTCGACTGACCTCAGTCCAAAAATACAGATGAATGCAAGTAAATAATTTAACTGACTTGGAAATGAGGACAGAACTGAATATATAAAGCAAGCAAAGACAAACACAGACATGCAAAGAGCGAGAATATCACAGCCTCGAGGATTCTGCTGTCACTGTAACCTTGACCCCGTGAGTTTGACTACGCCTGAAGCAGTGCATTGTGGTCTAGCGGATGCCTTCGAGTCAGCATGGGGAAAATCTGTGAGTCATTCGGTTATTGCTGCAAACTGCGAATGCATTATACTGGATAATGAAAGCTGGAGGGAAGCTGCAACATATAATAAGACTGCTTCATAATTAAAGAATAAAAATATAGATGGGAAATAAATGAATACTGGCCCAGTTTAGAAAGTGCTGGTGGCTGAATTAGCTCATATGCACAGCAAAAGGAAAGCAGTCCGTAAAAAGAACACACACACAAACAAACATATTTTTTATTATTAAAAAAATTTCAATCCCAAGAAAAAAATAACACTTTCTCTTAAGGGAGGAAAATGGGAGGGGCTCAATGTGATTACTTTCTCATTTGATAACTTAGAGTTAAGCCTCCTTTCCACTGCACACGACAAACGACAGACCGAAAGTCATTCATTTCCAATGGAGAGTAGTTCGGGAGCTGCGTGAAGTTCCGATCATCTCCTTATGCGGAAAATTTGGATCCGAATTGAGCTGCGGATCCGTTGAAATATTTGAACTCCTGCGACTAGACCGTATTCAACCGGCCGACCGGATGTGATGTATTCCAGTGTTGTTCAAGCAGGTCCGCGTGCGCGAGATGAGCAATAGGGCTTTATTTGGTTATTTTTTTTAATCAGAAAAAGTCTATCTTAAAAAAAAACATTTCTATTCATAAATGTAAGTAATAAAGTAATAAAAAATATTATGTTTTATGTGGTCTCCACATTCCTTCCAATATATTAAGCGATCTGAGTTTCTAGTATTCATTCATTCATTCAACCATGCTTTTGCAGCTTTGGACACTGCAAAAACAGCTTCTCTCCCATGAAGCACGTCAGAACTGAAAATTCTGAGCGACTGCCTCAAGGGGGCATATTACAAAGGCCGTGTCCAACTGTCGTGTGCAGTGAAAAGGCGGCTTTACAGACCAACATCAACGTGTATTATACAGTTCACCTCATGTACAATAATCATTCATTTGTTGCTGATAAATATGTAAAAGTAGTCATTTAAACAAAAAAACTAAAAAATAATAAAACTGCAGACCCTCTTAAAAGGATATCTCTACACCATTAATTGTTTAACATATACAATCACACTGGTGTGATAAGTCTACTGGTCTCTGGAGAGTATGATTACACTGGTTGGATTAGATCAGTTGCTAAATTCAAATCAGCTTTCCCATTATGGTTCACACTAAGCTAGAGAAGGCATGCAAAGCGCTTGTTTTTAAACAATAAAAAACAATTTTCATTTTTAGACATTTAAATACACATCAATTGCTAACAAAGTATTTATGGTTAGTAAAATGCACACTGGCATTTATGATTCATTTTTATGTACTAATATGCACTTTTAAGGTACAACATGAACCCCCTAAGATGCTAATATATAAAGTACCAATATGGATCCTTTGAGTACTAACATGTACCATTTGAAAGTATACCATTCAGGTGAAAGCTTTAGCACCTTTATTTCTGAGCGTTGAGATGGCAATAATATTTATTTTAAACATAATTGCACAATGTGCTTTATTCACAGATACACACATTAGTTCACTAGAACATTTACAAAATTTTTCTCCCAGTTAAACAGCCACTTCCCATATTTATTAACATGTTGTAAATCCAGCAGCTTCAATCTCTCCACTACAGTGCAGACTATCATTGGCACAGCAACAGCACCCATCATGTATGAAGTTGTATGATCATTATTAAGCTGTTTAAATGATGAAATACATATTCTTACAAATATTTGAGTATCAGAATATTAGATATTTCAAAATACCAAACATATCAATGTTTGTTAAAATGGGGAGGAAATGCATAAATGGTCAGCGGTGAGGTGTGCTACAAGATAAACTTGATGTGTTGCCATGCAAACTTTAAAATGATGCATTCTAAATAACAGTCACATAACAAAACAGGGGGCTCAGCGGGAGTTTTTATTTAGGTTAGGAATAACATACAGTATATACATATATATAGCCCCCCTGAATTATTCGTTTTTTTTCAACACATTTATACACATACTAATTTTAATAAGTCATTTCTAATTACTGATTTTTTTATATTTGCCATAATGACAGTAAATAATATTTTGCTAGATATTTTTCAAGACACTTCTATACAGCTTAAAGTGACATTTAAAGGTGTAACTAGGTTAATAAGGCTAACTAGGCAGGTTAGGGTAATTAGGCAAGTTATTGTATAACGATGGTTTGTTCTGTAGACTACCAAAAAAAAAAAAAAAAGCTTAGAGGGGCTAATAATATCGTCCTTGAAATGGTGTTTAAAAATTAAGAACTGCTTTTATTCTAGCCAAAATAAAACAAATAAGACTTTCTCCTGAAAAAAAAAATAAATAAAAAAAAAATAAAAATAAAAATATATATATATATATATATATATATATATATATATATATATATATATATATATATATATATATATATATATTATCAGACATACTGTGAAAATTCCTTGCTCTGTTAAACATAATTTGGGAAATATTATATATATATATATATATATATATATATATATATATATATATATATATATATATATATATATATATATATATATTACAACATATCCACAGCACGTCCAGTCGAGGCTGCAGTGTTTATGTTTGATAAGAAGAGAAGTAAAGAATTAGACAGGGGTTAATAAGAGGCCAAACTAATTAATTACCTGTGTTTTCCTGTGAGTATTTTAATAGAATCTTTTCTTCATCATGCTGATCACTTAAGGATTAAGGCCATGCAACCCACTTAAAACACACACACACACACACAATAACTTTTTACAAGTATTGCTTCATTATGAGAAGAGCAGGGAATTGGGGAACTAAGAGCAAACAGACCAGCTGTATAAAAACTGCAGCCGTGCATTCAATCTCTGCAGGAGATCATAAATCCAAGTTATGATGAATGAAGGAGCTTAATAACGCAGTGTGAAGTGGGTAATGAGCGGCACTTCTAATCATATAGTTTATAATCAACAAACAAGCTGCAGACATTGAAGCGTCTGCTGAAACTTGTGTTACTGCAGTTCATCTGAGGGCAAATCTGGTTCATTTATGCAATTAACACAAACAGGAGATTTCCTAAGAGAGCACTCGAGTCTGCTTTCATTAGATCAATAGAGGCTCTCGTTTAGTTTGCTCACAGCTTTCATGTTGCATCTTTCTCTCAATCTTAAGTTTGATTTTTGTCAATATACTAGAATGTTCTGTTTGCTTTTAGTGTTGTCTAAGCAGAGAAGAGTAGCCATAATACATTTTTGCTATGATTAACAGAAGACAGAGTAAGTGTAATAGTTTCCAGTATATACTATAAAATATTCTTGAAAACCACTTTAAAAGAATCACTTATGACATAAACATTGAAAAACTATTTATAATAATTGTCATTTTATGCTCTAAATCACAAAACAACTGCAAAATTGTTGGTCAAAATAGCAAAAATTTACGATTTCAAATGTGTTTATATTCAATTTTAGACAACACAATACCACTTCAGAAGAAATAAACTTGGTGGAATATTTTTGTCATAACAAATGCAATCTTTACTATTAAGACGAATTGCAACTTTTCAAAATGAGAATATTTTTATTTGAAAACTGAAATAAATGTTATCAAACCTGCTTCAACTGGACCTCTTGTAGAGATATGTACACCAGTTTACCACTTATTAATCATTTAACATATACAAATCACACTGGTGTGATCAGTCCAGGCTGGTCTCTGGAGAGTATGATCACACTGGTTGGATTATATGCTATGTGATCAGTTGCTAAATCCAAATCTGCTTTCCCATTATGGTTCACACTGAGCTAGAGAAGGCAGAACATTTTTATTTGAAAACTGGAACAAATGTTATCAAACATTCATAGAATAAACAAATGTAGCACATTGCTTAAACATATACAGTGCTCAACTTAACTGAGCAAACCCATTTTGAAAATCAATATTTTTATCAATTTTTCAGTAAATATAGGCAATGTATTTTGGTGCATTTTAACAAAACAGATTTATTAAACAGATATATTTATTAAAATAATATTTTAGTCAAACATATTTAGCAACTGAAAAATAATACATTAAAATACAAGCAAAATATGACAAAAAAATTACAACCAACAAAATTTCAACATTTTTTTTTTTTGCTTTTTTTATGTTTCCTCTTTTTTTATTTGTATTTAATAGGGATGTAACGGTATTGTAAATACCGTCATACCGTAATATTAATTTTTTCCGATATTACCGTAGTCGCATGACTCGGTAAAACTATAGGTCTTCTGAGAAAATTTGCTCAGGTGAATGAAGCGAACGGGAGGTAGCGAAAACTACAATTCCCATCAGCCCATGCTTGACCATCATCCCTTGCGGTCTGTTGTCGCTACAGATCCAGTAATGCGGAAATGGAGTGTGCTGCTAGAAGCGGGAATGAAAAAGAGCTGGAAAACTCTAAAGCGGGTGTTGTCGCCGCGCGCGTACTGAATAGCGGTGTTGTCGCGCGAGTTCTTATCAGCTGTGTTGTCGCGCAAGTTCTTATCAGCTGTGTTGTCGCGCGCGTACTGAATAGCGGTGTTGTCGCGCGAGTTCTTATCAGCTGTGTTGTCGCGCGCATACTGAATAGCGGTGTTGTCAGCACACAGTTCAGATTGATGCAGACATGCGACCTCTATCTCACTCATGGTTTGTCCTCTCAAGTGGGGGAAAGACAATGCACAACGTTACCCACTGCTGTCAACCTGGGCCAAGTCATATCTCTCTTGTCCCAGAAACCTCAGTCCCAAATGAGAGGGTTTTTTCTGTTGCAGGGGACATTGTAAATACCCAGAGATACCAGCTATTACCAGATTATATTTATATGATAATTTTCCTTTAAACCCATCTCTATGTGAGTGAGTGATTAAATGTTGAATGTGATGAGTTTTCAACAATACTAAATTGAAACTTTATTTTTTTACATGGTTTAATATTTTTTTGTTATTAAAATTGAAGTTCCCGTTTCAAAGCTTACAGATAGATGGCTAATTTGTATGTCATTGACACTTTTGGCACTTTTTTGGAGTATTTTCATAAGTTTTGTTTTTTCCTGTAAATAATTCAATAAATACCGTACCGTGACATTCATACCGAGGTATTACCGTACCGTGAAATTCTGATACTGTTACATCCCTAGTATTTAATATTTTTTATAACTAAACAAATAAATTTGGGTGTACTAGATTTTTGGATTGTTATCGTAAGTTATTTTGTTACATAAGCTACAGATTTGGCTTTAAAACTGACTAATCTAGTGTATATGAACAAATATAATATCGTTTAACTTCCAATTAAATTAATAGATTTGTGAGGGGCATACTTATATATGTGAAACACTGTGTGTAATACATCCAGTAAAATAACTAGTCTTTGAATTAAAAGAAAGTTATTCGAAAGCTTTGAATGGCTTCCTAAACATCTAGATAAAATATAATTTGTATAATTCAAGAAGCCAAAAAACAAACATATATATATATATATATATATATATATATATATATATATATATATATATATATATATATATATATATATATATCCTTAGTTTAAATGAAACTGTGCACTATTTCTAATATTGCTATGCATATATTTATATTTATTCTAGACAACTGGCATATGATGCCATTTTATTTATTTAGTAAAGCCAATTTATTTATTTGTTGTTTTCAAAATGTAAGATTTTAGTTTTCCACATCCAAAATAAATGATCAAACAGGATTTTGCACAGATAGCAGATTGATGCAGTACTTAAACCAATGATTAGTGGCACTGTGTTTTTCTGGTGCTTGCTGTGACAATGCAATTACACTTCCCTACATGCACTAATAAGCAATGAAATATCTTCTGATATAAATGGGT
Source organism: Danio rerio (assembly GCF_052040795.2). NCBI lineage: Eukaryota > Metazoa > Chordata > Actinopteri > Cypriniformes > Danionidae > Danio > Danio rerio. The sequence goes on along the minus strand of NC_141036.1, from coordinate 32,153,546 downwards.
TTACTCAGAACCACAAGTGCGATCATAAAAACAGTCGCTGTGAAGTAGCGTCCGCTTCCACTGGAGCAGTGAATGTTTGGGATTGCAAACTGAAGTTTGTTTTGGTGTCTGCAAGAAGGCAAAGGAAAGCATGAATAATTCTGTTATTAAGTAGCACCAGCTCTGTTTTGGGTGGTGAAAAACACAAAGAATGGGACTCTCAGACTGTCAGAGGGATATTATTTTGTTTCCGCTGTATTAAATTTACCCTGCTATACAGTCTTATCAGCTGAATTAAAATTAGCTTGCTTGCTGTACCATCTCTATGTTTCTCAGCTGTTGGCTTTTCTTTTTTGGTCCACGCACACATTCACAGACTCTCTCTGGAGAAATCTTCTAGTTCATCAAGTACATCGACAGCTGAATTGACAGTGACAGGTAGCATAACTCATATGAAAGCCTCTCTCTTCAGGTTTGTTTATTGCAGGTTACCATGTGGCTAAATGTCAGTTCACCCTGTCTGAAACATCTCCAGGCTTTAATTAGTGCTTTCAATGGATGGATTCTCCACAGCTTTGTGCTCAAAATTAGAGCTCCACAACAACAACATTATGCATGCCTTCACAATAACAGCACACACACACAAAACTGTGATCTACTATACAGTAATTCATCCTGACACACAAAAAGAGAATAAAGAGGCACAGATCTGAAGGAGTAAGTTGAGGAAGGATTTGCTCTGTCTGGGCAATAGTATCATTTATTATTTAATTTTGAATGCTCTGAATATTCCTATATTTTTAACTTTTAGATTACCACTGCTATTTAAAACTTAATTTTCATGAACAATAATAATCAAACACTTCAATTAATGAATTTTAAACTACATTGAGTTTTGAGAGTTTTTATATGATTTGATAATTATATTAAATATATTGATATTAATGTAATAACATTCAAAAGACTGTTCAAACTTTCTTGCTTTCTCTGGATGTCCTTGATTTATTAGGTGTGGCTTTGGGTAAAATGTATATAATTGTTTTGTTCAAAGGTCTGTTATGTAATCCAAAAAAAAAATAAAAATTGTTTCCAGAAAATGAGAATTGATCACAAAAACAAATGTTTTTGTTTGTTTTGATTGAAATAAGCCTTGTTTCTCTTGTGGGAACAATATATATTATTTTATGTTAAAAAATAATCTCTAAATTACATTTTTATTTTAAATTATGAAGGAATGTCGTTGAATTTAATAGAATTTTTTTTACAAATTTTAGACAAACTGTAAAAAAATACAATTATCTCATGCATTTTGAAATAAAACTGTCGAGAATAAAAACAAAATAAAGCCCTGACCTTGTTTCCATTGTGGTCCTCGCTGACAAAAACAAAGTATGGCTGCAAAATAAAGTTAATGCATAAAACAAACAGTACCTCCACACTTTAAAACAGGAACAAAATTATCCCCAAAAACATTAATTAATTCATTTTCTTTTCAGCTTAGTCCCTCTTTTAATCAGGGGTCACCATAGTGGAATGAACCGCCAACTTATCCAGCATATGTTTTACGCAGCGGATGCCTTTCCAGCTGTAACCCCATTCACAATAAAATAACATATAAAATAAAACATAATCCACCATGCAAACGAATTATCCTCATCAAACAACCATCTTTTAATCGCATTTTCTAACCTCCTAAAGTCTTTTATTTCCTTGATCAATTTTGGTAATTTTTTTCCACATGATTGCACTTATATATAAAAACATATTTCCCCACTAGACTTCTAAATTAAATAAATAATAAAATCCCAACCTCTAGAACTATATGAATGCTGTTGCCTCACCATTTTAAAATAGTTAAATAATTTACGTATCATTCCCCGTTTCAAAAAAAAACTTTTTACTAACAGTTAACATACTTAATTCTTTTTTAAAAAATCATTAGTTTACAAAATAATAATGATATATTTTTTTTATAAAATAATGAAAAATAATGAATAAAACACACATAATTATAAATGATAAATCCAAAGAAATGCATATCAGTATTTTCAGTGACTTTTTTTCCATAGATAATTTTTGTTAAATCAGATAATTGTCAATGGATATAATATAAACACAAATATGCACAAAAATATTAGCTTAAATAGTTTTTTGCCATTTCATATGTATAATATGTATTGACATTATAGGCAATTCATATATATATTTTAGGTATTGCTTACATTTGTCAATTTAATATACAGTACATACAGTACCCGTTCAGGAAGCCTTGTCAACTTTGTCAGTTCACACTGCAGCAATTCTGAAGTGGTTAACCTGTCATGTTTACCTTTTTCATAGGGGTCAGTGCACTGCATTCTGGGGAACTCATGACAGGTAGGCTATAACAGCCTTTCATTCCTGCTGGTTACGGTTATCACCCACATAAAAACACACGCACACATATACACACACACACACACACAAACACACTTCTCTCATTCTGTCATCGTAGAGACTTTCCACATATTCCATTTTGTACTTGTACACTTTCAAGTTATTCAATGTGTCTATTCCCCATGTCAAACGTTAGCTGATCCACACAATTTTAGTTCTTACATTCTTTTGTGGACAATTGCTCCTCACTCACCTTAACCATTATGCGTCTCTCATTCTTTTCCAATCATTTAATACAAAAACAAACTTCACTTCTGGCAGCTGTATTCCCTATGACAACAGATCCACTCTAGCAACTAATAACTGTTTCAACTACTGTAATAACCAACCTACCAATAGCCATTATGCCAAGAAAAGCTTTTTACACAACACAAGAACACTACACTTCAAACATATAAACACAATAAAAGCTTATTTCTCACAATCATGTGCATGAAGTTCAACAGGTGGCAAACAAATTTAAAATAACACCTGAAATATGGTTCAAAACCAGTGGTGTAGTCGCGCTATACGCAAGTATACTCCATATGCTTACTTTTTTCCATGAGCTGTTCGAGAAGTATGACTTCTGTGAATCAATAATTGCGTATACCCTCGGTATACTCAGTTGTTCTGCTGATTAGGCTTCACTAATTTATTTGTATTTACATCTACTGTAAATGTGTACCAAATGTAACTTTCGCCATTCCCCACCCCCTGACAACCGCAGCAGCTATGAGAAATTTTTGTGAGAGTTTTTGGAAAACCACAGCAAGTCAGCTGAATGATGTCTCGCTGAAACATTCAGTAAAAATTATAAAACAGCATGGGTGTCGCTTTAGACCCCTATATTTCTATTTAGTCCTCTTAAAAGGTTTGCGATTAGCTCATGAACTGTACACTACTAAAGTATCACGACAGTCTCTTAAATTTTATTTGAAAAAGGCAGCAGACTTCCGCTGCTCTGTTTTCAACTTGTTTTTCATTTAATCAGCAAACCACAGCTGAAAAGAGTGAGAGCATGTGTGTGTTTATCGATAGATTGTTATATAATATCTGCATATTTGCAGTTCTTTATTACAGAAACATTTGTATCTTTTGTACCCCAATGGGTGATGGAGGAGCAATCAGGGTTGCCCATTTACCGTTCCCTCAGCGCTCCACTCATCATCACAGCGAAAATGCAGCTCTGAAAGAACATTTAGCTATTTTTATTTTAAAATATAAATGTTCTGTCAACTCGTGGCATAAACGGCTCAAAAAAATGTATATATTAAAGAAAATTTGTGTGTGCAAATGCAAATTTTATTTAAACTTAATATAAATTTTACTTGACAAGTTAAAAAAATATTTGAATGCAATATTCTAATATATAAGTATAAATAATTATAATTCATAAATAACAACAAGACAATGTTTTTAGACTGAAAAGCTTTAATTTGGAGCAAAAGCAGACTCTGTGGGACTCTAGGACTATATATAGGCCTATAGAGAGTTTATCACAGCTAATTGGTCTCAGCAAACAATTTAGTGTTTTATAGACATCTACAATAAATGTAGACAGCTTGGCTAAAACAAGGCTAAACTTAGGCTGTCAGTGAAAATCTAATAGACATCTAAGTATAGCCCAAAACTAGACTATTCATCAAATAGACAGACTATACAGACTTTATATATGTAGCCATTCATTTGTTTATTTGATTACTAGTCTAGTTTTGGCCTATACTTAGATGTCTATTAGATTTTTACTGCCAGACCAAATTTAGTCTTGTTTTAGCCAAGATGATTATGTTTAGAAGTCTAGACATCCTTTAAAAACAAAAAAAATGCTTGATGGGGTCCATTTTGGGTTTCTTTAACCCAGAATGAAGCCTGCTTCGGCGCAGGTTAGCCATGTAGTAGTGTACATTACTGTGACTTTGAAACCCAATCAAAACCAATCAACCTTCTTAAGCTAAAACTCACGGTTTGTTCAAACTAAACACAAACTTATCTGGGCAAAAACCCAAGCCTGCTTTATGCAACAGGCCTCTGGCTTGTATTGTCTGGACCCAAACAGAAAATATTTAAATTTAGACATTTAGCCCTGATTTATTGCATGTACACTGATGTGATAGTATTTTTATCAATAGAGTCTTATAAAATGTGTAAAGGACTCAAAATGAGCTGCAAAAAATGTTTGGTGTAACTTTTTTGTAACATGACCAATAATGCGGTTTTGAAATATACTTTAACAGGAACAACCTCAATTATGGATCACCACCCACAGTTCTATGTCACATTACGTTGCGTTAAATGATTTTATTTAAAATCTCAATAGTTGTGTACCAGTAAGTGATGGGGAGCGCTGAATGGATCACCTCCACGTTAACTCAGGAAAACCAATGGACTGAATGAATAAGCTATATGTAAACATCCGCAATGTTTATTTTACAAATGTTAGACAATTACAAAAAAATATTTAGTCTGTTTTATCTGCAATAAATAAAGCAAAAACTATGCAGACTAGTTGTAACAGTTGTAACGGGCTTTCATTTCTTTGTTTTTGACCCGAATACAAGAGCCAATCCAAGTCTGTTTGAGATGCAAACGGCCCGTCTTGAATGCAGATGAGAAACACAGCTGTATTCAACCTCTAACCATATTTGTGGCAGATATACAAGACTGAGTGAACTTTAGGATTGGAAAACTATAAAATACACAGCTATGTGAATATACACTGTAATGTGAATAATGATATCATGCATCTACATTTAAAATAATGAACGTGTGTCCAAAAATGGTGCAATGCGAACCCCTATGAGTATGTTTTAATCAAACCAAACCTGTTGTGATCACAGGCTTAAACAGCATGTTACGTCCTTGACTGATCAATAGGCTCAGGTTTTTGGAAAAAACAGCATGACTGAAACTGACTGAAAAGATCATTTAAATTAAATACTTGCTCACCTTGTTTATCAACACCACATTCTTTTCTCACATTAAGCCAATCATTGACCATTGTTCCCCAGTAAAGATTTTTCTTGGAAAGAGCAAAAATGAGGCACCTAAGAGACACATGTGAGACACCCCCCCTCCCCCTTTTCTCTCCTCTAGACCCATTTAGAAACACTTACAGGCCATTAACAATCATTTCCTCTGATTAGAATGGCCTTTGAGTGCCTGGACAAATTGCTTTCAAACACGTTCAAAAATCCTCAAGCCATTTAGACCGCATGTTTGCCGGTACCCAGCAAGACCCATTCTGTCATTCGCTCTGCCTCTCGCAGCCCTGTTAAAACAGCATGAGGCTGAGATACTTTGAGCTGCGTCAGCCTTAGGCGCTCGCTCTTTCTTTCCCCTTCCATCTTCCGCCTCACCTTTCTTTTAATTCATTGCATAATTACAGTAAGTGAGGGCCATTAATGAACATCCAATTCTGCCTACGGTTTAAAAACAATGTGGATTCTCGTCTATTGTTACTTCCTCCCACGCTATGTCAGGATTTCTTTTTTTTTTTCGGATTAAAAGAAATGAGACCGGAGGCCCTGCTACAGTATGTGCCGCTGTGAGCCTGCGAATGCAGGATGACCTCCTTGATTAATTAGGCTCTCATAAAGCATTTAATCAGCTAATCTGGCAAATTAGCGTTGCAGAAATGACCCACAAATGTGTTTAAGTGAAAAGGGTCCATAACTGAAGTCTATGCGCTTGGCTTGCACACTTTTGTTTGTATTTTTCTGCACCGCAAGCTGAAAGGAGAGAGTGATTCATTAGCCTTCTTGTGTGATTAGAGTTCCCCGGCCGTGTTAACGTCAGGACCCCAACACAAAGAGTTTCAGACAGGCAAACTCAGAGGACGGCTGTGGATGGGCCTGGGGCTGAATATTAAACGGTGCCTGCTACACTCCATTAGCACAGCAACAGTGCTAGCACTCCTCAGAAAGAGCTGAGCTAAGTACACCAGTAGCCACTCATTAGCACAATGACCGGAATCATTAGTAAGCCATTTGCAATGAGAGACAGAGAGAAAAAGAATACAGTATATAAAATTAACCTTTAAACATTGTATGATGCTTACATTATATGTATGTTCTAAAGCACTAAAGCAAATAAACATCTGAAATGAGATATCACAACAGGTAAACTTAGTAAAGTCAAGAGTTTAAGTTCTTTTGTCAGTGAAGCTTCAAGTAATTAGCTAAAAGAATATGTATGAGCAATATCACACGAGTATTAGCGCAATAAGGCCTTAGTGTCCAACCAGCAATGATTTATAGCCATATCGCACAGCTACGAGTGTGATATTGCATTTATACAACAGTTTGACAGCATAATCGTGTAGACAAAAAAGAAATTCAAGCACAGAGTCTAAAAATCTACTACTTTGTTCCACCATTCCTTTACATCTGCAGCTGACATCAGAACAGCAGAAACTGTTGCTATTTCACCAACGTGACTTTAAAGCTAGTGCTTGAATGATTCTCTAGAGTAATATCTAAAGTGATCACAAAACAGGTGATTGCGCTCACATTTTAAGATTATAATGCTGAAAGGCATGTAATGCCGTCAGTCTAGAGACATTTCCCAGTATTTCTTTGTTACAATCAGGAGATTACAATAATTATGAAAAAAATCCAAAGCAGCTCAAACACTAACAGATTATTGTTGCGTTTGCGATAATCGCTAAACACTTGGAAGCATTTCTGCTTTCTTTCTTTTTACTGGACTAGTCTGCAGTAACAAACAGGAGACTCATTAAAAACAAACCGATGACAAAGTTATCAAAAAGTAACTCAGATTTATACAAAGAGTGGCCAAAACAAATTACACACATTCGTGATATGCGAGTTCAATCTCACACTCAATACTCCACAATTACTGTGGTATAAATACAGCTCTATAAAAGAGAGAGATCGACTTAGAATGTCACTCACCAATTTTAAAGTATTTTGATCAGCTATAGTTTGAGCTGTAGTTTGAAAATACACCTATGTTTCCTCCACTAAAGGCTTATTATGTGGTCTCTGTCACCATCTTGTGAATGGACAACGTCAATCCATCTTTGCTCTACTCAATGACAGGCTGATGAATGCTAACGCGCCGTATCTTAGAAATTATAAATAAGGTACTATCCTTATAAAGCCACTATCCTTATCCTATAGGCACTATCCTTATAAATAAACTGCATAGTTGCAATCTAAACAACTACATACCGAAAAAAAAACTTAAAAGTACAGTATGTTGTCCAACAGCAGCAATATTTGTCAAACTGTACAGTGTCCTCTGCTAGTTTTTGTATGTGGGTGGAGTAATACATTAGGGTAAAGAGTTAAAAGGCTATAAGAGTGCTGTTATTTTATTTGCAGAATATCGCTCAGCTATCAGCCAATCAGATTCAAGAACCAGACAGAACTGTTGTATAAATATAAATCTATATATTAGGGCTGCATGATATTGGAAAAATCTAACATTGCCATATTTTGTTATTCTACGATAAACATTGCAATATGAATATAATTTCACCAGATGAATTGAATGTCTCTATTTGGAAAGAATGAATACTTTTAGACTGATTGGGATGATTCTATAGAGAAGTGCATCTGCATACAATATGATAAACCATCTACAATCATAGATAAATACAAATAAAATAGATACAATTGAAATAATGTTTTGTCATTTAGTCAAATTGTACAATAACTACATGTCAGGTACAATAACTGATTAATCAGGTACAATAACTGATTAATAAAAATTATTCAATAAAATCTATCATTATTAAAAGTTACAAACGTACAAAAATCCTTATACAGTCACTGGATTCAAAAACACAAAAATTATAATATATACAGACTCAAGATTCTATATCCTGTGATTTGTCTACTGCGAATGATCACATTGGAAAAATCAAATTGAAGCTGAACCGATATATTGTGCAGCCCTAACATATATATTTATATATATATATATATATAAAACACACACACACACACACACACACCAAAAATATAAGGGCAAAGTAAGTGACATTTAAGCCAAAAATTACTACATAATCCGCTTATTAATATACGCCTGTGTCATGTGCACTTGGACAACTGCCTCTTCATATGAAAGCCCAACGGGGCCAACAGAAACTTAGGAGCACCTGCTCATTTTTGTTAATTAATTTTTTTTTATTTGGTACAGTGTCAAAATGCAAGTTGTGGCATCGCAGATAACAGTTTCTTTGGCAGCTCTTAACTAGAAAGCACAGACAGGCATTATATAAGTAAGTTGGCAGCGGTTCAGATGAATTCAAAAGCTAATATGCGAGTAGCTGGAATAACAAACTACATAATCCATTTCTGCAGACTAGCAATGAAATATTAGGTAGCTGGTGGTTTTCTGAATAGCCTGACATTTCCTGACCTTATGGCTCATAAGACATTAAAAGTCATCCAACTAGTCAAGAAATGATGACCCCTAGATATCTTTATTTCATTACAATCCAAAGTATTGCTCTGGTAGCAGATATTATAGTACAATAATGCAAAACTACGTAAAAGAAAAAATCTAGATGCATATTTTACAGTTATTTACTTCATTTTATATTTCATTATGAGGTTTAAATACTGAATTTAGTGACATTTTAAGCACTAATTTTAGTTGGATTAGCTTGTCAGATGGTCATCACACTTTTTGATGTATTAAAAATATTTCCAACAGATTTAGAATAAAGAATTATGAAGAAAAAAAATCTTATTTTTAAAATACAAATTTATTACATTTAGGAAAAAAATAAATATGTTAAAGTTTTAAATTAAAAACTGTAGCCTTTTCCCTATTGTTATTTAATACGCAAATAACTAACTGAGCAGCACATTCTACGTTATTCAGTCACAATTTCGCCTTTTGAATATTGAACATTATAATAATAACAGTAATAATAATAAATGTAAACAATTAACTTAATTTTTCTAGCCTTGTAAAAAGTACATTTAAAAATTCATAAATGTATGAATTTATGAATATAAAATTCATAATTTTATGAATATGCTACTGTTTCTGAGCCTTGTACAATTTTAGAGCCTTTCTGAATGGATGAATGAATAAGTGGTTTTCCACTAAGGCAGGGGTCACCAATCCTGGTCCTGGAGGGCCGGTGTCCCTGCAGGGTTTAGCTCCATCTTGCCTCAACACACCTGCCTGGATGTTTCAAGTATACCCAGTAAGACCTTGATTAGCTTGTTCAGGTGTGTTTGATTAGGGTTGAAGCTAAAATCTGCAGGACACCAGCCCTCCAGGAACAAGTTTGGTGACCACTGCACTAAGGCAACCCTTGTGCTGAAATATAATTGGCTGAACTGGCATTGGGTGGGTTAAGAACCAAAACAAAGACAGCCATTCCAGCATGTAACTCACATTTTCCAAGCAGAATATCTGACTTCAGCATTGTTCTTCAAATAAACAAGAATATTCACTTAGCATGTTTCTTAAATATCTGCAAACATATTTTAATCTTATTATGCTTTAGAAGAGTCAAAAACTTGCAAACAGCACCTTTAATTAAAGCCAAAACAAACCGCTAAGCCCCTTCACTCCAATGCAAAAGCTGCAATGCTTTAGCACTAATTAAAACTTGTAGACTCTGCATAAATAGTACATTTGTGTCTTGCTCATGCAGGCAGACACATCAACATATGCCTCTTCAATGGGATGCATGTTTTAAAAATGCGAAGGGAGATGGCAGTTTGGAGATGCAAACAGGGTCCCTGCTGCATCTCCACATCAAACATCCACACAGCATCATGGGCGGAGTAAAGCCGAATAACCCAGATACTGAGCCACTTTAGCATAAGATCTGCTTGGAGCCTCTCCATAAAGTGAAGATGGAGCCCCATTAGATGGCACTGGGTGAACCACAGGGCATTGGAACAGGTGTTGACTGCTGTAGCGGAAACCTGCTTCAAATAAGTACTTTGGGGCAACTCACTGAGAATGAGAAATTCGTCCAGTGAGATAAACAGGAAACTTAATGATGGGGAACATTTCTATGAGGTTTAGCGTTGGTTTTAAAAAATACACTACGGGAAACAATAGAAGGATTCAGCTTTTATGAGCACTGAATGTCCCATTTATTGCAACACGTGCTTTTTTGGAGAAGAGAGAACTTGGGCTAACCTCTCGAAGCCCTTACAGAAAAACTACATTAGCGGCACACATGCTTCACATGTTGAAACACACGTTCAAGTTCAATTTATTTATATAGCACATTTCCAACTGCCACAAGGCTGCACAAAGTACTTTACAGAGAGAAAATAAACTAACGCATTTTTTGGAGCATGACACTTCTGCTTGTACATGTGTAATGACAATAACGTTGAATCTAATCTAATGTGAAACATGCATGAAAAAGGTGATCCTGTTATTAAAAATTTCATATGAACAAGCTCCAAAAGCACACATCTCGTGTGTTTCAACTGTATTCCACTTGTGTTTCTCATTGAATTTTAACAAGGGAAGCTCATGTGACACTCGTGTGATTTTTTTAATGTAGGTAGGGCTGAGCGATTAATCGAAATCGAATCACAGTTGCTATTTGAAACATACCAATTAGTTGATCGCAAGAGACTGTGATATGACATATATATGTATTCTTTAATTTCCCCAGCCCAGAGCAAATGTGGGACTGCCGTCTGTGTGTGACAGTCTTACTAAAGCCAACTGAGTAAGCACACTTAATTAGAATTGCACAACTAAACTATGTAGAATGTCCACATGAAAAAACAAAAACAAACAAACAGGTGAGCGTGGACAAGTGGGATGATGGCGTCTGCCGCTTCAGTAGCATTAATAGATGAATAATATCAAAGAAAAACAGGATATCGTAATATGGGATTTTTTTGGCTTCAAAGTCACAGACACAGAACAAAAACAGGAAATTTGTAAAAAAGTATTATTACAGCATAATGAAATACAACAACCAGCACCAAAAAATGCAACACTGATGGCTATATAAGGGGTGTCTTTTTAAAAAGTGAAAGTATTGCCATTGACAATCAATCTGTATTCTGTGTGTGTGTTCTGTATTTTTATAATTTTTTTTTTTTGTTCGTATAATAAGCTACACTACACTCTCTAATTTGAGTTCAATTTGTATATTGAAAAGTACGGTCATTTTATATGTGTTCACAGTTTGCTTTTGAGAAAAATTAGTGTTTAATTTCTGTATATTTTCAGAAAAAAAAATATTTTAGTTAATATCTTTTCAGTTCCTTTTGTTTTTTTTTCTGACACTCACTGGATTTTAGCGTAATAAGACCAATTCAATAAGAAACAGATTATTAAGTTGAAGCTTGAATACAAAATTAAATCAAATCAAAAACACAATATGTCAAAAAAATAAAGAAATGAATAAAAATCGCATTTAGATATTTTTCGCAAATCGCACAGCCCTAAATGTAGGCATTAAAGAATACAAAATGTAATACACACCTATAAATGATAATTAATGCATCTCTGTTATGATGAGCATGTTTTTATTTCTGAAATTTATTTCATTTTTTATAATTAGTGTTGAGTTCAGATGAAACAAAAATCTATTAAAATAATGTATGAAATAAAATGATTTCTTAATTCTTAAGTTGGCTTTAGGGCAGCACAACATACCAAAAATGAATCATAACAATAGTATATTCAGTATCTGCGTTAATTTTAGGTGCCAGGCATTTGCATGTTGCATGAATAGACTGTTTATCCAAATCTGGCTAATCCGTTCTTCATACATGGATTACTCAGTTAGCTGGATTTGGTTATTGATGATTTGACACGATCCAGGATCGTTTCGTTCTTCAAAACTGATCCAAGAGTTGTCATAGCAATAGCTCTGGTAGCTCAAACCTGGTCAGGTTCATTTCATATAAACAGGATTAGATCGGGTCAGTTCAAGCAATGAAAATACAGAAAGAATGTACCGAATTCTAATATTTTCTTACAGAAAATAGTAAATATTTTTTAACTCTATATATATATATATATATATATATATATATATATATATATATATATATATATATATATATATATATATATATATATATATATGTATATATATATATATATATATATATATATACCCCCGAATATTAATTAAGCACCCCCGAAATGAAAGCACAAACACTGCCACTTGGTGGTGCAAATAGAAAACTTATTGATATGAACTTTTTAGATCAATTTAGTACAATTTGTGTTTGATAGACATGCACAATGTTACTTTTTTAAAAGCAATAATACATTTATGCAGTCATAAACATGTTTTGACAGTTAATATGACGGTGATTTGATGCTTCACAAGTTGCAGACACCTTTCCAAATATCAAAATGCTTTTGTAAACATCCAGTTATTCTTTACATCAATTAAAAAAACCAGCTACTATAATACTACTATGGCTACTTTAATAAGGAAAATCCACTTTAACTTTAAAACTAAATAAATTGCTCGACACATGAAAGGGCCAAGCATGCAGCCAACAACAAGGTGTAAAGGTATTGCGTATCATATTTAACAAATCGTTTACTAAGAATTTTATCTAATTTAGCTCACATGGATAAGTGAATATTAATCAGATGATGTTATTACGATACTGTGCCGTAAGCCAATTGTTGCATTGCTGATCATGATTTCGAGGATTGATAGATCAGTCCTTCACAACACACACAGTGATCTCAGATAAGTTTATCCAGACATTTTATTCTGATTTACGAACTTGTTTGAAGAACCAAATTAGCTAGAGATCAGTTATCAAGATAAGAATCTGCCAAATCATCTTAGATCATTTAAGCGAGCTACGAAGAACAGACCACAGATGTTGCTTTACTATCTTTATGGAGTACCCACCTCTCCAGCAGGTGCTGTTATGTCATTGGCTAAACTGGCCCAAATGTGAACAATGAGCCTCAGAGCAGAGAACTGAAAATAAATACTAACGGCGGGAGTAGAGATAAGCAAGGAAAATGACAACAGCCAACAAGAATCGGGATATGTCCCAAGGTTTTCAGTCATTCAAAGTGTTCTATAATCTATTTTTTTGCATCTCGACATAGCATGTTTTTAAGGTGAATTAGATTAAATTATGTCAAAAAGATCTATTGTCTGTTTTTTTAGTATGAGCATTACATAAAAAATAGTTAATACAGCATTTCTCTAAGGCAGAGATGCCTAAACTAGAGGCCTATTTTAATAGAGATTGTCATTTCTACTTTAAAATAATCTTTTTGTTTGTTTGTTTGTTTAATTGCTGAGCTACAGTACCAAAAAGCCAACTGAAATGAAATTTCATTTGAATGCTAATTGTAAATACGTAAATAAATACTTGATATAAATACTAAAAAAGGTAAATACTGTCACTCAACGGATAGAGGACAATGCAGAAGACATCTGTGAGCAAATCAAGGCAAAATCTGGTGTAGCGTAACTCCATTCTGTTCGTTATAAAAACGTAAAACAAATGTAAACTGCATTAGTTAATACAAAGTAATTTTCTAGTAGTTTTCTAGTTATTTTTAAATGCTATTAAATAAATTGGGAAGTACCCATGGCAGCTATATTTACCTTCGGCGCACTAGCCCCAATCTAGTTTGGTTTCTAGCCCTTCATAAGAAAAAGTTTTAGCATTCCCGCTCTAGGGAAATGTTATGCTGCAAGAAATACCATTACTGCAAAACTCAACAACAATATGGCACACCATATATGTTCCCATTGTGCAGGTATAAACAGTGTGGAATAGTCATTTCAAATTGTAATAATGTACCAAAATATTTCATTTTATACTGTATAGTTAATCAAATAAATGCATAAATGGAAACCTAAAATACTTTTAATAATAAAAAAAAATCATAACAAACCCAAGTAAATAATAGATTATATGTCAATTGGCTTTTATTTCAAAAACCTTTTTTCTATGAATGAATTTTTCATCATTATCATTATAATATTTCATTTTTTTCATGAATATGTAAGATAGAAATGCATACTTAATTTGCAATGCAATATTTGACAGCTTATATTTGAAAACATCAACTGTCCATTATATAAATATGGTACATAGGGTCAGCAATCATATAATTATTACCTTCTATAGCAATGCTAAATAAATGTAATAATAAATATCATGCAATAACAATAAAGAAATAAACATAAAATATTAACAAGTTAATAATAAAAAAATTGTGTTGATAAATATTATAAGGTTTAATGGACAATATTCTATGCTGCATAACAATCAAACTTCACACCAGTGAGGTGCCCTCTAGTGCTGAGCTAGAGAACAACCAGAGCATGTCATGCCTGTTTTGATGTACAATTTCTATATAAATATTGGAATTACCACCAATAAATATTTCCCCATAACAGGCAGCACTTCATATTAATAAACCTAAGTGTCTCTTATGTTAAATGAGAACATTCCAAACAAAGCTTTCTTCTGGCCAGAAAAGCTTCTTATTTCCCTTCACAAAGCGCTGTGTCAGAGTTGACAGTTAAAATAAAAGACCACCTAAATGTTGCATATATAGTGACCACATTACCAATATGCCCATGTTTAAATGATTTATTGCATATCTGACATTTTGGGATCAAATCACTGCAACATATGCAAACGATTATTAATGTGGATGTGATGTAAGACAATAGAGGCTGTCAGTCATTGCGGCTGAGAAACTCGAGCATGTCATTTTGCAATCTGTGTGCATATGAGTATGTGCCTGACTCTTTCTTTCTCTCTCTCTTTATGTGTGTGTGTGTCCTCCTCGTGCTTTGAGTCAGAGTGAACATGGCACTCTGATTTAAGCTGGAGCAAATGCACCCTTCACAACAGCTGCTCTGAAATTACCCATCAAAACCATCACCACTGAGCCCAGCTTCTTCCCAATCAGCCTGCACTGTCTGTCCATCCCGTGGGACGGGCCAAATGGAAAATGGACACACTCACACGCTGGGTTTCCATGTTTTATTGCGTCTCAAATATGCCATAGATATGATGGATTTTATAATGCACAATCTGTATATTCTTCTGTGCCATAAATTCTTCTAAACACAGCCCTCAGAGAAAGCCTTTTGAATTTTTACATTAAATTTATGTTCTTGCAATGCAGGCAATACCTGAAACACACACACACAATCACTTTTTCAAGTTACAAAGTACACACTTCAGGGTGCTCAGAAAGTTTTCCTTTTTTTTTTTTTTAAGTTGTATGTAAAGATGACAATGTTGTCAAAATTTTTCATATTCACACATCAATTAAAATAACAATTAAAATTATGTGTGACAGGCCAGAAGCTAAAAAAAAGTCAAAAACACAATACACCTGCACACATATGGTCCGTGGTTGGTTCACGCATTCCTGTAGACTGAAAACATTCCAGATAGCTTAGAATTTGGCTCGGAAAACATGTCTGAAATGCCACCCATAGTTGGACATTTAACCTTAAACTTGGGAGTAGCAGAAAAACCCAGACCTCAGTGAGAAGTAGCTTCATTTTGTTAGTTTAAGTAAGCGATTTGTGCCATTTCTTTTTTGAACCCAATAAATGTCACAAGAATAAATATGCTATTAGTGACTACGATTTCATGGACATCAGTAAGGGAATTATTTGCCTTAATCTGATTAAGACAATAATGATTACGTTGTTTATTTGAATTACTTTTTAAATGCTCCCAATTATGATCCCGTTTTACATGTTATAGCATAAAGATAGATTAACATTATTGCGTCACCACGCTGTCCACGTTTCCTCCAGAGTTTAATGTAATTTGGGGTGTTTCATTGTTAATTTTTTAGCTTTAACTACAGTTCGGCAGTTTCACTTCCATTTAGGAACAGTTAATGCATATCTCCCGTGACAAACTGAATTATTAAATGCGATTTTGAATTAAGGGGTTGGTGAAGAGTCGTTTAAAATAAAATTTGATACCACTCCCAGAATGGGAGAACAAAAACCCTCTGCATTTCATCGTGCAGTTGAGTGTTCTGCTTTACTGACTCAATAGGTGCAGAGAATAGAGTCAAACAGCCTTGTGTGCATATATCCTGCTGCAAAAGGCAGTGAAAGTCTGACATGATGTTAATAGTTTAAGATGTTTGCATGTCTGCACTGCACTTTAAAAATGCAACTAAAATCGACATTCTGTTTAGTTTGATTATGATCTTAATCGGATTAAATTAATCAAAATTCGCTGTTTAGATAGTGGACTCTTAATCAGAATATTGTCTTAATCATATTTGAATCAGATTACTGGTGTCCATGTTAACATATTCAGTGTATCGTATGATGAATATTTTAATGTGATGCAATTGACCCTAATTTGCTTCAGAAGTGCTGTTGTGATGAAATGCTCATAATGTCACCAGTGTAAATTTTTTTGTTCCACAAGATTACATTATCTTTTCAAAAATGTGCACTTTTACATGATACACCCTTCACGTAAATTCATTGTGAACTTTTTGTTGCACTTTGGCTATTTTACTTGATAGCTGTCTGTCAGGCTACTCAGAATTTGGATTTTTTTTCCCGGCCTTCTACATGAAACAATCAGACATTCGACCTGTGAAAATGGCACCAGCACAAGAAAATTAACTATTATTTGTTTCTACAATTTTATTTATAAATTGTCCAAACAATTAATAATTATTTTTATTTATTGGTATTTAAAAGAAAACTAAGTGTATTTGGTGCTGTTGTTGAAAAGAATGGTTATGTTTTAACGAGTTAAATTATATATTCATGTTATACATTTTGATTGCATTTCAAAGTAATTAGATGTAACTGGATGTGTAAAATAAGCCCCTATATCTTTATATTGATAAAATTAATTGATATAACCCAACTAAATCAAAGTAATTGTATCTTGGCAAAGGACAATAACTAGTTTCAAGGTTTACCATGGTTTGGAAAAGCCAGCATTTAAAAAATAAATAAATAAATAAAATAAATAAAAATAAATAAATGAATAAAAAAAAACTTTGCAAACATTTTTTGTTATATTGTGCCTAAGGTAAATGAAAGTTATTTCATATACCTTAGTTATATAGAAACTATTTCATCAACTTTATTTAGGACAAAAGTATCCACAGCAAAAATACCCTCCAAATCAAAAGCAACTGGTCAGCCCACGATTCAGGAATTGTTTAAAAAACAAGTCACTTCTACACCAACATACGAACACGCATGCTATAGCCCTGAACAGTGCAGTGGCTTTACATTATATCCAAAGAAATGAAAGCTATCCAAAGATGCTTTTTCAAGTTATTATACAATCTGTGTTTTTTAAATTTAAAGATAGTCAGAGACTTAATTAAATTGTTTAGCCTGACATGTTTCAAATTAAAAGTCAAAATATTATAAATATCTCTAAAAATAAACTATATTGTGTTCAATGGGGAAAAAAAGTTAATACAATTCAAAATAACTTATTTTAGAGCAGTGATCACAATACCATGAAACTAGTAGGTTATCATACCGTCACAATCTTATACCGACCCATGCCTTATTGCATCACTTTTTTATTGAGGCATTGGCAAAAATCCTACAGCTGTCTAAGATCAACTGTCAATTTCAGTCTGTATCATGACCAGATGGCCATTTCACACCCTTAGTTTTTAACAGTGTTGTGTAATCGTGTACAAGACTTCACTTGCATGCCACATCATTGTACATTCTCCATCACAAGAATAATCAAGGAACAGAAACACTGTTTAGGCAAGAATAATACCAGCTGAGAGGGAAACAAACAACAGGTTAATCTGACTGAATTGGAAGAAAATATTTTCTCTTATCTTTCTATCGGTTCTGTTTTGGCCATAAATGCAACAAAAGTGTTGTGTTAAAAGTGTTTAAAACAAAGGGAAATGTGAAAGTCGGACAACAATATCCTCACCAAACACAACAGTATTGCAATATCACCTATAGAAGAGGACCATGATCAACTTCCAAACATTACATTACATGCAATTCTGGATTCGCCTGCAGTCCTGGATAGAGAAACTATGAACTCAGTTTTGATTGGATTTACAGTGGTTAAGTGCTTGAGGTCAAATTTAGCTTAAAGCTCAATTGTCTGGGCCCAACAGAGCATTCACAGCACAAATATATCCAAACAAAACAGTATACTCACTAGCTTGACATTTAAGATATATGCACTGATGCTAAACTCCCTCAACAATCACAGTGCATCAAATAAAGTCCTTACAGGATGTCTAATGTAGTTTACAAGCGAAGGTCATGTTGATGGAATGAGTTTCATAGGTCATCAGATCTTCTTTTTACCTGTGCAGTATGCTATTTGTATATTTTATTAGATCCATGTATGCTTGTAAATGTTTTGCTTCTAAAACAAACATACTTTTTTCTGCTTTTTAACTCTAAACTAAATGTAAAACCACTGCAAAACAAAAGGACATGCATAGCGTGTTCAAAAAAAAAAACATTGCTTTTTACAAACAAAAGCGAAGAATGAGTAGTATTACCGGAGATTCGCCCCCGGTGCTTTTGCATAGTGGACCCCGGAAAACTCCTTTGATGCTCCGGTAGTGTCCGTTGCTGAGGTGCGTGGAGCTGATCACAAGGTAGTAGCACGCCATTCGGTCCAGCGTCACCCATGAGCGGGATTCAGACACGACCAGGCGGGCAAGTTACTTTGAAGATGATCACGCTGGGTTCACGCTGACTTAAAGTAGACAGAGGACGGTCAGCGAGTGGTGTGATCGCTTCAGCACGTTACGAGGACACGCTGATAAAACAGTAATCTGGCAATCGTCCCACACTTCTGTCACCTCCTCCGTCTGTTTTCCTCTTCAAGAACGCACACGCACCTGCTCTCCAGTCCAGGCGACGTTACTGGATGTTGCTCCGGAGTTGCCAGAATTGTTCAGTCCCAAACACAGCGTTCACATCCAAGAAAAAGAAACAGTTCAAGTAAGGTCATGTCCTCATTAAACACCGTTTAAAAAGTCACGTCTGTTGAGTGATGTTAAAACACCCGTTCTGGTGCTGATGGAGTGATGTGGTACTTGTAGTATGAGTGATGTTTCAGCTGGCGTGGATTCATATGAGAGCGCGCGTGTCTTCAATTGACCGGTCAACTCTCACACGAATTTGCTGGATGTCGGATAGCAGATGCTTTTTTCCCGGTGCTGAAACGATCCTCGCTCTGAGCTGAGTCCAATCCAAATGAGTGTAAAGCAGAGGCTCTCTCTCTCTCTCTCTCTCTCTCTCTCTCTCTCTCTCTCTCTCTCTCTCTCTCTCTCTCTCTCTCTCTCTCTCTCTCTCTCTGCTAAGGAGGGATTTGAGAGAGTAATAAAGCTTTCAACGGAACGTGGGCAGTTTTTTTGGCACTGCAATGCAATCAGTGCATTAAGAAAACATTCTCACGCGTGCATGTAAGCCTTTTATATGACTATTTATTTCTGTCTATGAAATAGTAACCGTTGTCTTAAAGCTACCGTGATTAATTTTGATTTTACGACGTGACCCTTTAATATTTAATAATAATGTAAAACGTATAGTTACTGCAGTTACGGTGTTATTTCCACCAGGGGATCATAAACGCAAAAGTTTGATTAGAAGTTATAGGGTCCACAGAAAAAACAACGAGTACGATTACAGAATCAATTTCTTTTTTAACATTTTAAGTCTGCAGGAAATCAAAACTGACTAAATGTACCTTGTTAGTTCTGAATGAGGTTAAGAGTTTTTGAGGTGAATAATTGTGTCACTGGCTATATGCACAGCAAATATTTTTTAGCCAATAATGAACTTCTGGAGCTTTATGTGACTATTTTCAATTTCATACGGTTCCTTTCACAACAACGAAGTTGTAATGCAATTAAAATATAATCAGTTAAATAGACTTAAGCATCCATTTGGTTGTTAAGTGTAAAAAGCGTAGAAAGAAAACGCTAGCACTATCATTAGCCACAGCACATAACTTCCATTGAACATACTGGGGTAAAATTAATTTCCATATTTTTAAGGCATGGTGCAGAAAAATAGAATTTATTTCAGTATTCCCACTTTACAGTGCAACTGGAAAGTATTCATAGCGATTCACTTTTTCCACATTTTTTTATGTTACAGTCTTATTCCAAAATGGTTTAAATTCATTTCCTCAAAATTCTACAAACATTACCCCATAATGACACAGGGAAAAAAAGATTTTTTTTTAATTGTTGCAAATTTAATAAAAATAAAAAACCTGAAAAAAAAAAATCACATGTACATAAGTATTCACAGCCTTTGCCGTGAAGGTCAGAATTGAGCTCAGGTACATTCTGTTAGAGATCTGCGCAGGACTAAATTTTGAATCCCACTCCCAATCGCTTTTGTTAGGAGAACAAAATCAAAAAACACCCAGCTGTCTGTATAAACACACACACACACAATTGTTAGACCGCCCGCTCCTGTCAAATATTAAACCAGTTACCGACCACTCCTGCGCTTTATTCGGAAATGTATTCATGGAAATCTGGTCTGGTCTACATTCTATTTCCACTGATCATTCTTCAAATGTTTCAGCAGCTTAATTGGAGTTCACCTGTGGTGAATTCAGTTGATTGGACATGATTTGAAAAGGCATACACCTGTCTATATAAGGTCCCAGGGTTGAGAGTGCTTGTCAAAGCACAAACCAAGCATGAAGACAAAGGAATTGTTTGTAGACCTCAGAGAAAGGGTTGTCTCAAGGCACAAGGCTGGGGAAAACTTTCTGATGCTCTGAAAGTTCCAATGAGCACAGTGGCCTCCAACATCTGTAACTGGAAGATGTTTGGAGCCACCAGGACTCTTCCTAGAGCTGGCCGGCCATCTAAAGTGAGTGATCAGGGGAGAAGGGCATTAGTCACAGAGTTGATCAATGACCCGATGGTCACTCTGTCTGAGCTCCAGCCAAAAAAGCCATCTGAAGGACTCTCAGACCATAAGAAACAAAATTCTCTGGTCTGATGAGACTAAAATTTAACTCATTGGAGTGAATGCCAGGCATTTGGAGAAAACCAGGCATGTCAGGCAAGCATGGTGGTGGCAGCATCATGCTGTGGGGATGTTTTTCAGCAGCAGGAACTGGAAGACTAGTCATGATAGAGGGGAAGATGAATGCAGCAATGTACAGAGACATCCTGAATAAAAACCTGCTTCAGAGTGCTCTTAACCCCAGACTGGGGCTACAGTTCATCTTCCACCAGGACAATGACCCAAAGCACACCACCAAAATGTCAATAGATGGCTTCACAACAACTCAGTAAAATGTCCTTCAGTGGCCCAGCCAGAGCCCAGATCTTAATCCTATTGAACACCTCTGGAGAGATCTAAAAATGGCTGTACTGTTTCCTTCTCTGATGATGATGATGTAAGTTTGAGAGGTTTTGCAGAACATCCTGCACCACTTCTCTCCAACCATTAGTTTGCTGTGAGTAAGAGATGCTGAGAATAAAATGCAACTCTCTCGTCAGCATTCTGTTATGGAAATGTATAAGTAACCTCCAGGTCACATTGACGTTAATGTTTCAAGTATACGGATTACACAATGATGACTTCTGTAGTGTACATGCCAGGTTTGTGGTTGGCAATATCACTGTGTAAATGAACTATAAATAAACAGCCAAAACATAACCATACCTCAGCAACAGTAAATCATTATTTTCCTTTTTAAAATATTTCTGTTAAAGTGTTATAAGCCATGGACCAGATCAACAAGATTACAAATTTTATTAAATGCAAAAAATGGTATATGAAAAACTGGGCAAGACTGTATTTAATAGCTTTAACTCTTTATCTGTATAAAAATCTTGTGACTACCTTCATTAACACTCCAGGGTTCTTCCAACTAGTGTCCTATGAGGGAAAGTACCACAATTCTGACTGGAGAATTTTTCTGTAACAGCATCATGTGTAATGAAGTTTCTCCACAAATTCATATGTTAAAGTTTGTGTGAACTAGAAGTTCCTGCTGACTTATTTCGGTATGATGATGTATTTTTAACTGAAATGGAAAATTAAGTAGGAAGTAGAGTATTATTTTTGCACTCTCCTATGTTTTGTTTGCATCAAACTAATGGTTTGAGGGTCATGGTATTGCAATATTTCGCCCCCAAGCTGTCAAACTGACAACATCAGATAAAGACTGCAATTCCAGAGTGAAGCTAAATTGTTAGATTTTGATAACCAAGTTTACCAGTAGATTAACTTTTTTGGGGTTAATTGTTCACTTTCAATGTGCGTTAGCAAAATAATAATAAGATTTCATCAGGATTTTTTTTTATACAATGAATTCCCCTGAGAGAAGCATGTACAATCAATTAACATTGAAGCTCACAACATGTCTGTCTTTAGAAGTAAAAAGTTATGTTTCCCTATGGAGAAAATGAATTGAGTTTTAACTTCCAAAACCCAAATGTTGCACTCCATAGCATTCGCCTGAAGTAACTATAGCAACAGTCCACCACTCAAACACAATCATTTTCATAAACAGCACTGACAAAACTGTCATTATCATCACCTTAAATATTCATAAAATATGGCATGAAAACACAAGGGTTTTGTTTAAAAATTGCAAAGACAGTTGATGAGTTAAAAATACAATTTGAGAAGACCTTCAACAGACAGCTTGCTGAAAAAGTCTATTAAATCCCATTAAGAAAATGTCAATCCCCTTGAAAAGCATTGTATAAACTGCTCATTGTCTGATCTAACTTTTAAAAATACAACCCAATCCCTCCACCTAACCGGGTTATATAAAATATTATTTCTGACTTAAAGAATAACATTAAGACATTACCACTAAAAGCACATTTTGACCCATAAAATTCTTTGTAGGCCTACTCAGGACATAATAACCAACTCCACCAACAATAAACCACCACTTAAAACGAATGCACTCCTCCTCTGATTTGCCACTGAGGAAAATTAAACTCATTTAAAACCACTGAAAGAAGCAATAAGAAGCGTAATGTTGGCCTTAGGGAGAGCTGACTTGCTCTGTCCACTGACTGTGGTGCTGAAATCAGAGCAGCTCCTCAGGATGAGAAAGATCCTGAAACTATTCATTGTACTTAAGAATAATGACTGCAACACCTTTTTTAAGCCAGAGGTCTGGAATGTAGATGCATTCAGCACATTTTGACTTCAACAGACTACACCTTGCCATCAGGCAAGTCTAAATGGTCATTACATTCCCTTATAATTGGTTCAGTCGATCTTAATGAGTTTTGTGATGGTGATTTTTTTAACATGCAGCCTCAAGACTCTCTCATTCAACTAGGAATACCGAAAACAAAGCAAATCTTGCATCGCTTTACATCAGTGGTTCTCAACCCTTTTCACTTCGCTGCCCACTTCTTTCTCCGATGAATTTTTTAAGGCCTACCCGTCTAACATTTTCTCCAAAATGTTTGTATGAAATGCTCATTATTAACCCTTTCAGGCTCAAATTAAATTTTAGAAACAGGCAAAATCTATGCTTTTAACTGTTGCAATTCAGTAACGCGCCTGCCTTGATAGGGTTAACAAAACTAAACTTTTGTTGTGCCTTCTATTATTTTTTATTAACTATATGTGGAAATATTAAATAGTTTACACAAATACACAGAGAGACTTTCACTTCACGCAGTTTTTGAATGAACAGACTTGCACTAGTTGCATACTTCATCTTGAGGCTTTTTTCACGCCGAGTATAAAGTAATCAATCAGAGAACAGGAGAAAGTGCATTGTTTCAATCATTTTAATAATAAAATCCAAAAATTATAGTACAATATTGATAATTAATTTTAAGCTCGCGGCCCACCACGATCGCTGAGGTCCACTGGTTGAGAATCCCTGCTTTCCAGTATTTAAACATGTATTTGCCCAGGAATAACTTGCTTACATGCTTTAAATCTGCTGATTACAAATGTTTCACTTTTGAGTCACTGCAGATAAGTGCATCTGCTAAACACTTTAAATGTAAATGCAAGACTATTTATTTATCTGTGTACCAATAAATCAAACCTTTGTGCAAGTATACAACACAAATGTGTTATCATCAAGCACAGGAGTCCGTGAAGTTACTGTGCTTTAGCAGCGCCGTGAACTGCTGAAGTGCCATTATCTCTAGGGTACAAATCCTTTTGTGTACATTTCAAAAAGAAAAAAATACCAAATACTAATTTCCCTTCATAAAAGGATGCTCGTGCAATCATTACAAAGCAAAGACGTGTCTGTCGTTTAAAAGAAAAAACGGCTCTTTGAATTGCATTCATGAGTTACTGGATATCTAATCTTTCTAAGTTTTGCCCCCAGCTGGGTTCTCGCCTCCTATTCTCTCCCTCTCATTCAACCCTTTCACTCTATCTGCTCTTTTTCCCTGCCACTCTCTCTCTTTTTCATATATCCTGATGAAATTATGAAATATTAAACAGACTTTTGGGGTCCATATTCTTGCTTTTCTGCAGTTGCTTCGAGGTAATAAGAAAACTAGCATGTCATGACACAAACGCAATAAAACATGTACATACAGGCACACACATACATGCGTGTACATACTGTATAAAACAGGAGTATAAGGGTCACAAACAGTATATTTGGATTCAAACACTGAAGCAGTCAGTGGAACTTTCTCAGCCAGCGGAGACTGAGAGAAATGAAATATTCAGCAATCTAAATGTAAATGTAAGAGAAATTTATTGTTGGGTTTTCTGCACAATTACAGCATGCTAAATTTATTGGCTGCTCCTGCTGATAGTGTGAGACAGAAATAGAGCCAAGTTGAAAAAGGAGTCCCAACGAATGCATGAATCTATTGACAAAATAATTTATTTTTGTTACTTTATATACATATATAAGGTGGATGCACATTGTACAGAGAGGCCATAGTGCATGGGTTCACATTTTCCATTACTTTCGAGCACATTCTGCTGATCTGTTTCTATAAATCAGTGGTTCTCAACTGGTGGGACAACTTTCCACCTTCATTACCCTGTCGTCAGTCGCCGCTCATGGTTCAATGGGTCCTGAAGCGAAACCAGTTGAGAACCACTGCTCTAAATTGCATTGCAGCCAAGCTCTCGGAACTTCATTTCATACACAAGTAGGAACTTAAAGGAATAGTTGTCATTTACTCATCCACATTTCAAGCTTTTTTCATTTTCTTCTGTGGAAACACAAAAGGTCATGTTAGGAAGAAGCACAAGATTCTTGTGTATTGCTTTAGCCCTACAATTGAAGAAAAAATAAATAAAACACCTTGTTCAGTATGGAAGAAAAAAAAACAATCTTGTGTGTTTTACAGACGATTTGAGTAAATGATGACAAAATGTTTGTTTTTTTAGTTCAACTTAACTTTAAAGGGATAGTTCACACAGAAAAAGAACAAATAATGTGTAAATTGGACAGAATTGTAATTTTTAGGTAAACTTTTAAAAAAATCCACTATAAAGAAAAGAATTCAGTACATGAAAATGGCTTTACCATGAGCCTCAAACACCATTGTTTCCTCATTTATTCCTGATAACAATTCCAGGCCGTGTTCACATGTATATTATAGCATCAATGTTACAGCACGATGCATTTCTTTCCATCTCTTCTCTCAGGATTAATTATTTAAACTATAGCAAAATAGACAACTCTTGGGGGTTTATATTAGATAGCTCACTCAATTATAGCTAAAATAAACCTCTCCACCATTTAAGTAAAAAAAAATGACAAAGGAATCTCCTCCATTTGTTAAAATATTTATACCACAAATAAAGTTAAATTATTTTGCATACATTTATTTCAGAGTGCATATGAGAACAGGGAGATCAAGCATCAAAAGCTGTGCATCAGAGTAAAGATCATGAATATTCACGTCAATTCCAAATATGGTCAATAAGAGCCCTCTGACTCTAAGAATTTTTGAACATACCTTCTATTCTGGCAGTGCGATCTGTAAGTGAAGTGGGGTTGGTGGGTGGCAGAAGTGGTATGGTTTGATGGAGGGTGCCACAGGCCAGAGTCTTGGTGACAGGTCAGATCTACCGTCAAGAGATTTTAGACTAAGAAGAATCGCGACCACTTTGTCCACATCTCACAACAAAACACATGCGAGAAGTGACAGGCCACATAGTTTATCTTTAGTTATTAACTACATGGTGAAAAAGAAGCCTTTAGTGGAGTAGAAAATTGTTATTTTGCTCACCTGGCCTTTGAAGGGAATTAGCAATTTCTCCTCAGCTTTTTTCTTTTCCGACCCAGTTGTGGTATTGCTCAAATGACGCATTAAACAGACACGGGTGCTCCTGCCAAATTTAACTAGTTTTTCCTCCAATTCTTCAGTCTAAATAGACTGAAAATAAGCGTTTTTAACTTCTCCCCAATCTCCAGCTGGCCTGCACATACCTATACTAGTGGGTGCTACTCGCTCATTGGCTGTAGGTAATCACCGATGTTATTTTCAGTCAGAACTCATTTCACAAAGCATAATTTGAATTGCCCCATGAAATCTCACTGTCCAGATATTCAGCATGTGTTGGGAAAAAGGAATTACAAAGGATTTTTTTAAACATATTTTTTTCTCTTTTTCTTTTCATTAAACAATTGTATTTGTATTTCTTAAAGGTGATATATTATCTGAACGTCTGTTGACTGTGATAGTCTAAAATTAACTTGAGCTCTGCAGCTAAAGTTTCTGTCAGCAGAAATGTGTTAAAACTAAACACAGAATATGTGCAGTTGAAAAAGGCTTAGGCTTTTCATTTTGTGCAAATAATTCATAGAAAAAAAGGATGTATGTATGGGTGCGGCCAACGGAGGACTGGAAAACGATTGATAAGTGACAAATTTCACTAAACTCCACCTGTTAATATCAGCTGCCTATTGAAGTTGAAGTCAGGAAATGAAAACTGTTGCACACATCCTGAACGTAACTCTTACATTGCATTGAGGATAACAGAATTCTGTGAATCGAATTATTCATTTGTATCCAATAAATTGCTAACATATTAAACCTTGAAGAAAAACAAACATGGAAGGAATTAAATATTCCAACACATGCTACATATCTGATGGGTGTCGGTGACTATCAGAGATTCTCTCAGATCGCGCATTTGACAGTTTGACATCACATTGTGTGGTTGTTACTTGTGAATAAGCACCGATTTGCCTGTGATTTAAGGCATTTGTAGGCAATTTCTCAAAACCTTTCAGCTAGTCAAAATCTGAGCTAAAATCATGTTGTCTGAACTCGGCATTACCTGCTCGGCGTGAAAAAAACAAATGTGATTGGCTCTCCAAGTGTCACAAAGCACAAAATCTGAATGCTGTTAACATTATTAGATGATCAATGTTTAAATGTAAAAAAAAAAAAAAACATCCTAAATTAAATCAGTTCATCATATAAAGCAAACATGTTTTTTCGAAAGACTTGGATTAAATCACCGCTTATGTAATTCTTTGAATTAAAATTTTGAAACATCAGTGGTATCGCTTGGCCATACAGACAGAAATTCCTCATATTTGATTAAAAAAGCTTCATTAATGTTCCAAAGGTTTAATTTTGGAAAGGCATCAGGGTGAGTAAATGATGGCAGAATTAAAACACTCTTCCTTTGACATTTTGCATTATTATTCTTATCCATTTTTTAGTTTTTTTTTTTTCTAAACGCCTTGTGAATTTTTATTTTTTCATCAGCCAATAAAAACAACCATAAAGCACACTGTGATCAGCACAAATCATGTTAGCCAGCGTTTTCTCCTTTTATTTTAGTCAATAAGCCTATTAATTTTAATACCCTAAATATGCACAATTACATGGTTAGTTGCATTTTATCATTAGCATTTAACATTGCTTTTCTTGCTGTCTGTGACCTCATCAAAAACCCCAGCAGAATCATGACAGTACATAATATTAAGTAGGTAAATGATTTTGTCCTTCTCCTCAATAAGAGACCTAATGAGTCTCGTTATATTGAATTCAGTTACAAAAAACGAAAACCCAAAAGAAGCCTTCTCAACTACCATTCTTTAGAAGCTGATAACAGAACATATACAGACCCCCCAAATCAGGTCACAGACACACAAACATTAAACACATACACAAACACACAAAGCAGAAAAGTGCAGCTGCAGATGAAAGGCTGGGAATCCAGTGGTTGAATTTCATTCCGACTGGCTTTATGTGCCCTGACTCCAACTGGGAATTTCATTACAGAAAACCACTCCTGTGTGAGAGACAACCCCAGGTTATACATCCAATAAGGTGAGTGTGTGGCTGTGAGAATCGGTGCATGTGTGTGTTTATTGCAGCCCCGGTGACACTCAGTAAAAATACATAAAGTGAAGGTCAGAAGACAGCAGACCCCTCTCACACATCACGCTAAAGCACTTTTCGAGTCTATGAAGACACACATCACGGCTTTCATTTTCGTCTTTCTGAAATTGCATATTTGGAATATTTCTTGCCCTCACTGACACTTCAAGAAATAGTTTGAAATTAAATTACGTCATTTGCTCACTTGGAATCACATTCAAAGCCTGTATGATTTGTTTTCTTGAGTGGACTACAAGATGTTCAGAAAAGTACAATATCAGTTTCTGGCATGATCGTCTATGATAATATTACTATTGTTTGAAGATGCGCATGTTGACTAGTCTTGGGGGCAATGTGTTATAATTAATAATAAGTAATAGTAATATTACTTTTTTAAAGTAACGAGCAAAGTTGGGTGTAAAGTGTTCCACAGTAACTCGTTACTGTATTCTAATTACATTTATGGGGATCACAGTAATGTAATGAATGTAATGAATTACATTTGAAATTTGTGTAATTTGATTAGTTACTAAAGTCAATGTAATTGCATTACTCGAGTTGCAAATATAGTGTTTATAGTTTCTGATTTGACAGGTAATACAAACACATAATTTTATGCACCATACTAACAAATGACAAATACAAAATATGTGATAATGTGCTAACTCAGAGACACGTACACACACCATCAATTCTATAATTCACCATAATTCACACACACCATCATTTGTACAGTAGCCGGCTTGCCGTATGCATGAAGGCTGAGTTAGCAGAATATAGTTCTCCTTTCACGTCTTAGCAGCTCTGAAATAAAGTATTGCCCACACATATTAAATCAATGGCTATGTTTGCATTATCCCCCAGTGCTCCTCTGACCTATTGCTCTGAAATATCCTGCATTATCCAGCCAGAGGAAGCCTCTCATCTCTCGTCAATTCCCCACACGGTGGAGCACTGCATATGAACAATTTTGGACTTTATCCAAAAGAGCATATTGCCTCATCCTGAAAATATATTATTTATCTGCTGTGGGGAATAATCCTGGGTTAGTTTATGATTCTTCATGATTAATAGTGGTTTTGGCTATTCCCTTAACCCACTGCATTTAATACAAAGCAATGGCATGAAAAGTAAAAAGATACAGGAAGTAGAAAGTCAATTTCTTTCAGAAAAAAGCTAGAATTTTATTTAATATATCCTTGGTAATGCTGTTATCTAATAAGTGAGACACTATGATTAGAAAATAAACATTTTAAGTCCTATTTAATCTAATTATCTTTTCCTCCAGGGAACTCATTATTGGTTTTTGTTCAGTAGTTTACGACCAACCCAGAGAATATACTATTTTAAACTACTAAATATATGTCAATAAAAGCCACTTTAAATTTTACTGTTCATCTGTTAAGTTACCTTTTTAAGATCAAATGTTGTCAAATCAGAGACCAAAATTCCATGGACAGTAGCAAAGAGTGAGTCATACAATTAATACATGTTAATTACTCATCTTTATCAGATATTAATCAGCTTTCTTAAAAATCTTATTTATAATCTAGAAGAAGGGTGGCTCGGTGGTTAGCACTCTCACCTTACAGCAAAAAAGTTGCTGGTCCCAGCTGGGCAAGTTGGCATTTCTGTTTTTAAGTGTTCTCCTAGTGTTCGAGTGAATTTTCCCCAGATGTTTCGTTTACCCCAAAGTCCAAAGACTTGCAATATAGGTGAATAGGGTAAACTAAATTGGCCATAGTGTATAAGTGTGTGTTTGAATGCGAGAGTGTATGGTTGTTTCCCAGTACTGGGTTGGGGCTGGAAGGGCATCCGCTGCACAAAACATGTATAGTTGGTGGTTCATTCCACTGTAGCGACCTCTGATAAATAAGGGACTAAGCCGAAGGAAAATTAATGAATGAATGAAAATAGAAGAAAAGAAACAGGCATGGGGCACTAGATACTAACATTTTAAATGCAGCAATATTAATGTCATTCACAACATTGCACATCTTTATTTGCATTTTTAAAGATTAAATATAAGTGAGCATTAAATATTGTGCTGTGCTCCAAATGTACAAAGTAGGCCTAATGTCTTCAGACCTAATGGTTAGAGAGTTGGACTTGCAATCACAAGGTCACAGGTTCAAGTGCTGGCACTGGCAGGGAGTGTTGGTGGTGGGAGTGAATAACCAGTGCAATTGGTGTCCACTGCTCCGGGTGTGTGATTACAGTGTGTGTGTGTGTGTGTGTGTGTGTGTGTGTGTGTGTTCACTGATGGATTAAATGGCGAGCACAAATTCTAAATATGGGTCACCATTCTTGGCCACGTCACGATTTTCACTTTCATATACAGTAGCAGCAATTATCAGGGTACAATCAGTTTAAGGCCAATAGGTGTTTTTTGCAAAAATGTTGTATTTATCCTTTGATAAATCTGTAACTAGTTTAAATGATTACATAAATACAACAAAATTTACCATTTCCGGCCAGCATTTTCAACTTTTTAACAGTTGTTTAGTAAACAATTGGTGGAAGGTCTTTTGAACTGTGTTATATGCTTAAATCTTTTGGTTAGATTTGCTAAAAACACTATTAGGACACCTATATTTCACTAAAAAGTGTAAATTGGTTGTTTTTGCGTTATTTTAAGCAAATTCGTACTTCCGGTTTGAAACTAATTTTTGAAGCTGCGTCACGGTCGTGACATAATAGTTGTATTCCAGCGTGCAGACTGGACGTCTGTGCCAGAGTGTGTCTTATTACGTCTTACAGCCTGCTGCATTAATGCATGAGTAAAGCTTGGTTCAAACCAATCAGCGCGCTCTATTGTGCAACTTCATTAATATTCATTACTGTCATAGTGTTTAGATGACAAAGACACCACGTTGTGTTGGCAAAACAAGTGTGAAGTGTTGCTTTTATAGTTTGCTGCCCTTAAGTTTTGTTTTTATTTTCTCTCTGTGAGAGCGCAGCTGGAGTCACGCGTGGATTAACAATGTACGCGACGCTCGACAACAATAACTTACGTGTCTAAGGAGGATTATTGTTTACCTGAGAGCTGTTCTCATCTGCAAACGCTGAGATCCAGATTCGCTTGTAGTCTCCTCTTAATTAAGACGCGGCTCTAGTTGCTGTGGATTGTCCTTTCTCTACAGATTTGGTAAGTGAGCGACTAGTGCTCTTTGTTTATTCAGTTCGTATTTTATTCATATCGTACAAACTATTGCACCGAGTGTAAACAAGTTAGCACTACAACCAAACTAACCTCGTGTAGGATTTTGTGACTTTCTGACGCTACCTGCCGAGTGCATCTAAGTTCCTGGGAAATGCTGAGTTTTTTTTTCTCTCATTCGCCGTGCGGTACCAAACATTGCATGAAAATACACGCTTAGAGCAGTTCCTCGAATCAAATATCTTGTTTGTCGCGAGGGACATGAATGAATTCCCTGAATGAAAGAGCCAAACTGCAGTTAAAGTCCACCATTTAATAATTTGGCAAATAATTCCACTACAGATGTCCATGTAAACACAGTCACTTTTTCCGCTGTGGGTGTGTGTTTTGACTCTGAAATTCAGCGCGCCCAAATAGACACTCCCACACCAAGCCTCTTTTCTTCCTCCGACACTCCCCCCTAAACAGAGCTGGACACGCCCACTTTTCTGACTTTTTCCAAAGTAGAGGTGTGAAAACACCCTGCTGAAACGAGGGGGTTTCATGGCCCTTTAACAAACAAAATTATTTATGTATATTTATGACTAATTGATGTCAGTGCGTAAAGGTTTCCCTATCCAAGAGCGAATGTGAAAGTAGTTCCATTATCTCTCATTCTCACGCAGTAGATGCTCTGTTTAACAGTTTTCTGTTAAAAAAAAAAAAAAAAACTGTTAACTGTTTGCTAGTGAAATGCTCATTTTTTCCACTTAGACTTACTTTGCGTCCTGTAAATAGCGAATGCGCTCTTGGCGCGACGCAGCTGGCTCTTAAAGGGAATGGGAGATCAGACTCAAATTGGTTTATTCTCAAAACACACCTATAACTCATTAAAGGGCCATGAAACCCCCTCGTTTCAGCAGGGTGTTTTCACACCTCTACTTTGGAAAAAGTCAGAAAAGTGGGCGTGTCCAGCTCTGTTTAGGGGGGAGTGTCGGAGGAACTAAAGTGGGATGGTGTGGGAGTGTCTATTTGTGCACGCGCGAGTTTCAGAGTCAAAATACACACCCACACAGACAGGAGAAAGGGATGGTGTTTAACCTACAGGGACATCTGTAGTCGAATTATTTTCCAAATTATTAAATGTTGGACTTTAACTGCAGTTTGGCTCTTTCATTCAGGGAATTCATTCATGCCTCTCGCGACAAACGAGATATTTGATTCGAGGAACTGCTGCAAGCGTGTATTTTTCATGCAATGTTTGATACCGCACGGCAAATGAGAGAAAAAAAAACTCTGCATTTCCCGGAAACTTAGTTGTTCTCGGCAGGTAGTGTCAGAAAGCCGCGTGTGTTATTCCGGTCACAAAATGCGATGCTAACATTTCTGCACTCAGTGCAATAGCTAACTTAATTCGATACGAACAAACTGAATAAACAAAGAGCACTGGTCGCTCACTTACCAAATCTGTAGAGACAGAACAATCACCAGCAACTAGAGCCGCGTCTTTATGAAGAGAATACTACAAGCAAATCCAGATTTCAGCGTTTGCAGATGAGAACAGCTCTCAGGTAAACAATAATCCTCCTTAGACACGTAAGTTATTGTTGTCGCGCGTCGCGTACATTGTTAATCCACACGTGATCCAGATAAGCTCTCACAGAGAGAAAATGAAAACGAAACTTAACAGCAGCAAACTATAAAAGCAACACTTCACGCTTGTTTTGCCAACACAACGTGGCGTCTTTGTGGTGTAAACACAGTGACAATAATGAATATTAATGAAGTTGCACAATAGAGCGCGCTGATTGGTTTGACCCAAGCCTTACTCATGCATTAATGCATCACACTGTAAGACGTAATAAGACTCACTCAGGCACAGACGCCCAGTCTGCACGGTGGAATACACGCTATTATGTCATGGCCGTGACGCAGCTTCAAAAATTCGTTTCAAACAGGAAGTACAAATTTGCTTGAAATAACGCAAAAACAACTAATTTACACTTTTTAGTGAAATATAGGTGTCCTAATAGTGTTTTTAGCAGTGTGGGACACATATATGACTGTCAACAGCTCAGAAAATGTGTTTTGGTGTTTCGTGACCCTTTAGGAAAATAAACTCAACCCTTTTAGACCATGCGCCACGGTGCAAAGCAGATTTTTCCGTCCTTAAAATAGCAAAAATGCGTTCTGACACGCCCTGAAAGTGTTTGCGCCCTGCGTTTTGCGCTCTGCGCATGTACCGTCAACATAGAGCCCTATGTGTGAACGCTGGGCAATATATAGTGACCAGCCATCTCTCAGTTAAAGCTGCTTTCATGTTTTGTTTTGCCGTTTTTTTAGCAATTTTGGCCCACTCAGTAGTCAAACTGCGCTACTTTTCTACATTGACCACAGAATGAACTCGTACAAACTCTATGCCTTCAGGTTTAGTGGCAATATCTACTGTAGATCCATTCAAGATGATTTTTGTAAAAGTGGCCCTGCGAAACATCCTTTGGCAAATCTAATTGGATATGTGAAATTTACTTTTATTTTTGATCACTTTTTAATATTCCGGTTTATTATTTATTTTAATATTTAAAATTTAGACTATGTCAGTTTGATTCAGATTAGGCAAAAACCTTGCACTTGTTTGCAAAAGTATGTTTTTCACAAAAACATGCAAATCACCTGAAATGTTTACAGGATGTCTGCTGGAAATGACAAAATGTCCCTTATTAAACAGCTTGAGTTTCAAGAATTATAAGGACCTTGAATCTGTGCTTTAGGAGTTATGAGCATTTGCATCTTTTAGGCTACTGTAGCATTCCATCAGGCAGATCAGGGTAAACCTTACTGACATGGCAGAAGGGTGGATACTACCACACTGTAAACGCTAAGTTCAGACTACTCAAATGATTTGAACAAAGTGATTCATCTAGTTTGTTTCAGTAATGGGAAATTGACAACTCAATTAATTGAGTTGACCAAATGTGGTCCCTTTATTGGATTAAATGTTTAATTACAGATAACTTAAAATGGCTAATAGACTAAACATCCACATTTTTCAGCTTTAAAATTCTTTACTAACCTACTCCCAGGGCCAATTATATCAATACTGATATTTTGCCGCACCATGTTGCTTTTGTAACATCTCATTTTTCTGAGACGAGTCGTTAGGCCAATGCTCAACTCCCAACCTGGAGAATCAGGAAATACACACATACACTACGAACAATTTAGCATACCCAATTTACCTATAGCACATGTCTTTGGACTTGTGGGGGAAACCAGAACACCTGGAGGAAACCCACGCCAACACAGGGAGATTATCCAAACTCTACACAGAAAAGCCAACTGACCCAGCCGAGGCTTGAACCAACGACCTTCTTGATGATGCAACAGAGCTACTAACTGTGCCACTGTGTCGCCCCGGCATGTATATCAATAATAATAATAATAATAATAATATATATATATATTGTAACGAAGATGGCCTACCAGACATATTATTATTTTGCTTTTATTCAACAAATGAGCCAACTTTTCGATGATCAGTTGTAATCTGATTCCAAGGTATTTATGACCCAAAGGAATGTGCCCATAGTACAGTACAAAAAAACTTTTCAGGACGTCTTTAAGCTCTTTGCTTAAGACTGATGTTTTAATGTAAACTTTAGTTTCTCTTTGTGCAATCATGCGTTTTGCAACATTTTCCTTACTTCTTTATTAATATTATGGTTTTAATACTTCTGCATAAAATGTTTAACTCTACTGAAGCTAAACAAGCTCATAAACCATTCATGTTTAGACTTGTTTTGAAGCTAATTTGCTTTACTAAATGATTGTTGACATTTTATGTTAATAAGAGTGCAACATAATAACATTAAGAGACTTGAACATTTCTGCCTTAGTTTGCATAAAATTTGCCTATGCAAATGCCTCTTCTTTGGACTAAGGGTCATAAACCATGATTCAGGGAGGTTAGTTTCTAATTAGTCAACTTTCCATGGAGGGTGGATACGAACCCTCCCTTTAAAGCTTGTGTTTAAAGCAACGCCCACTCTCTTTCTTAAACCGCAACCTCTTCAAACTCTGCAACCTCTTCAACTTGCTCTTCTTTAGAAAGAGCTCCTCTTCAACTCTTCTTCTAAAAAGTAACTCTCTCTTTAACTTCAACAACCTAAGAACGAGACCTAAGCAGAGAAACCTCCAAAAAAGCAGGCGGAGACCCAGACGAAAAGGGTTAATCGCACAGCTCTCACATTCACATCTCCAATACCTTCTTTTCTTTATTTTTCATCGAGAGTCTAGTTAAGTTAGTGCGTCACAATCCAGTGGTCAGCACAACTGGCCCCTTTTGCCGCTTCAAACTTGAAACTACTGACTCCACCCCACTTCAAACCTCGCAAAGACAAGGAACAACCAGCAGAGCCACGTGCTCAACCAAGGGAGCTTCTTCACATCACACAGACAGACGCAAGTATCCACATTCTGCCTACATCTGAACTGGGGTGAACTAAACGCAAACCTAAAGAGACAATAGAAGGGTGAATTTGATTATGTTTGGTTCGCTTGGTTTGTTCTTACAAAATCCAAGGTTTTCCCATCATTACGTTCTCTCAACCTCTTACTTTACCTTCTTTACTCTTTTCTACACTTGGATGAATTTGTGTTTGTGTTGGGTGTTAATTTCTGTTAGATTAGTCAATAAAGTTTAATTGTGTATAACAAAAGGTGCCTGTGTATATTTATGAATCTAATGTCTTAAACGTCGATCTTGTTACCCTGCTCAAATTTAATGGGTTTTTATTTTGATAGCAATACCCATAATGAACTCGACTGTCCATTCGAACGATCGCTGGACGATTCGTTTGTTCCGGTCTGAAGAGTCGATATGTTTGAAGCCCCGTTCAAATGAATCTTCCTCCCGTTAAGCTAATCCGCTATATATAATGGCCGAGCACTGTATTCTAGATTATAATTCGCTACATTATAATGGTGGAAAAGGGAAAGAATAACCTTGAACTAATTTGTTACAGTAATAATGGTGTAGATTTGCGAGCACTTTAATCTACATTATAATTTGTTATAGATAATTAATGTAGATATGAGTGAAATTTAATCTACATTATGATGTTACAATATATATATATATATATATATATATATATATATATATATATATGTAAAGTACGACAATGTAAAGAAAGACACAACTAAAAACTCATGTGCAAAGCTCACACTGTTTATCAGAGCACTTTATCTTTCTGGGCTTTTTAAAGTAGAGGTAAACATGGGAATGCCTCTAATAAAATTTTCTTTCTGCCAGAAAGTTAAACCATTCTTTCTTTTAAACTGTAATGGCCATCAGCAACAGAATTTCTTATTCTTACTAAATATACAATTAAAACAACAAAAATGTTTAGCATTTAACACCTTTTACATGACAGCTGATGAAAACGAAAGTAGAATCTGGGACATGTTAGGCGATTTAGAAATCCTGACTGAATGCATTTTTTAATCTCAAATAGAGGACATATTCGGGAAAAAGAGGATGTATTGCCACCATAAATAATGAGCTAGATCAGTCTATTTAGTAAAAGGCTTTTCTTCGCGTGTCCTCGCGCTCAGATGGCAGCGCGTCTCTGAAATCTGAAGCAGCAGAGCATCCGAGTCTGTAGTTTTTCACGCACACAGAACCGAGCCGCTGAGGTAAAGTCTTATTTGTGGGAAGCGCTGGTGTTGAATTGGGTATAACACTGGATGACCCACGATATGCCATGACTGAATTGGAACGTAAACGGTTTTAATGAGGCTCGCACAATGTGCGGTTCGTTGCCATTTGGTGCCCTGAATTGCTTAGCAGCGTATACTGAACAATGTAACATAATGTAAAGAACGCTTGACGTGAAGTAAATAAACCTGTAGAGATGTGCCGTTGTTGATCATGTCAGCGTGTGCGACCATCACAATAAGTTTCTATCGTAATACACCATAACTTAGTGTGAAGAGTAAAATCAAGGGACTTTGCTAGCAATCAGTGTTGTGATAACGTGGGCTTAGCACGCTGGCTCTGGACGCTGCTGGATAGAATAGCTGTAACGGAGTTTAGAGTGTATCGGACTGCTTATATCTGAGATTTTTAATGCAGTCCGATATAGTTTTTTGGACTGATATCAGACTTTTTTCCGATATTAATATCGGATCGGGACATTCCTAAAAATTACCACTTTCTGGCATATATCAACCAATCAGCACGATTGTCAAGGCAGAATTTTAAGTGCAACCAATAATTTTAAACTTGGTGAAATGTTTTTTAAAAAATGTTAATATGAATTTAAAGTTTTTGTTGCCAAATGAGTAGGTTAAACACACCTATTTAAGATTTGGTGCCAAAGTTCTCAGTAATGTCACGTTATTAATTTAATATCTTTAGTACAATAGGGTTACAGAACTATATATGCTTGAAACCCAAATGAAATAAATAAACAGTACTATTAACACAGACAGACAAATAAATACTAAAGACGGTGGTAATAAAGGCTTCTGCAAACTTCAGTCATCTGTTGGCATTTGGGAAATAACATTTAGAAGCATTATCTGTGGTGCAATATTACAGCAACTCTTCTGCAAAGCAGCACGATAAGTTTAAGGCTTTAATTTTTCAGAAATAAAAACAATTGACTACATTGCCTATATATGACAGTTTCTCTTTTCTCTGGCAAAATTTGATATAAATCATTCTAGCTCAGCCCATGGGGAATCAAGCTGCCAGTCTTTATATTTGGTCAACAATCCGGCATTATGCGGCATACACCAATCACCTGTCCTTGGTGAACCATTATGACACTCTCTCTCTCTCTCTTTAACAAGACACATCTTTTCTCTTCATCTCCCATACACACAACAAAAGAGAATAAAGCCTGAACATCTTCAGAAGCATCAAATATCTGGAAATTAATATCATCAAATAGATCTGTCAAAGCAGATGCAAACCCTTCTCAGCAAACCAATCCCCCAAGTGATCTTTTATTCTTTCACAAGAAAAAAGTGAGATTTAATTTCTAATGGCTTTATAAAAATACTAAAAGCACTTGAATGACATGTCCAACCATCTGACAGCTTAAAAACAGGCGAAGGAAAAAAGAAATAAAGATAAAAAATTATAAAAAAAATCGCATAAGATGATGTGAAAGCAAGTTCAAAGAATATCATTTTTAAAACTTATATTTTGAATCACCAAACATCCTGAAGTAATGCAGACTAAGGCATCTACTGTAGTTCTTATTCAAAGCACATTTATCTTTTAATTAGTGCAAGAGTGCGTGTGAATTTGCTACAGTATATAATTACACTGCAAGTCATGCTTATACTCGTTGCATAAATATAAACTGGGGATGAACAATAGCAATTTCTATTCCACTGTTTATTATCAGGCTAATATAAAGTTGTTTCTAGTCTTAGGGGAATGAATGTGTAGCTACACTGCAGTGGGCGATGTCGAACCACAGCTGTAATGTATAAACACTTTTTGGCTCATCGGGATGCGTGCTGAATATGAAGCATATCATTAATTAACTACTGACAAAGATTATTACAAGATACACTCACTGGCCACTTTATGAGCACTAATACCAGTTTGGATCACTTTTGTCTTCAGAACCTTAATTCATCAAGTCATTGATTCAGCAAGGTGCAAGAAAAGTGTTGCTGTTAATTCCAGATGCTGGCAATTAGGTTTGATCCTAATTTGTGTGGTTTTGATTTGATTAGATTTAAATATAAGCTATTAGGTTACACAGTGGCTCAGTGGTTAGCACTGTCACCTCACAGCAAGAAAGTTGCCGTTTCGAATCCAGGCTAGGTCAATTGGCATTTCTGTGTGGAGTTTGCATGTTCTCCCCATGTTCGTGTGGGTTTCCTCCGGTTGCTCCGGTTTCCCTCACGGACTAAAGATGTAGGTGAATTGAATAAACTAAAATGGCCGTAGTGTATATGTGTGCATTTGAGAGTGTGTAGATGTTTCCCAGCACTGGGTTGCGGCTGGAAGAGCATCTACTGCATATGCTTGATAGGTTGTTGTTTTGTTCTGCTGTGGCGACCCCAGATAAATAAAAGGGACTAAGCCAGGGATGTCCAAGCTCGGTCTTGGACGGCCGCTGTCCCTCTGAGTTTGGCTCCAACTTGCTTCAAAAAACCTGCCTGGTAGTTTCTAGTATACTTACTGTAGAGAGAGCTTGATTAGCTGGTTCAGTTGTGTTTATTTGAGATTGGAAATAAAATATGTAGGAGTTTGGACACCCCTGGACTAAGCCAAAGGAAAATAATTACTTAACTTTTTACGTAAAACGCTCATGAAAATATATTCATTTATTCATATTCCATATTAAGTTGCAAATAATACTGTAAAATAATTTATATGAACAATAAGTAATGACAATATATGCTTTTTATGTAAATTATAACTCATTAAAATAGGTTAATCATGTTTCTGACCTAAATTAAAGTTGTGCAAACTGTTTAAAGTATTAAAAGTAAGGGAAAAAGTCAGTTTAATGCAACTGAAGATAAAGTGACTCATTGGGTTAATTAGATTCAACTTAATGCAAGACGACCAGTCATTTTTACAGTAATGAAACTCGCCTACGCTATACGCTATATTAATGACATACACATTTTAATTAACAATGGAAACTAATTAATTTTGTGTACATTTACAATTTAACAATACTATAAATAATTAGCTGCTGCCTTAAGTTTTTTACATTTAATCAAATTAAACTTTATGGTAATTACAACATAGAATAAACTGACTTGATTATCTTACTTTAATAAGTTACATGAACATATTTTGTACAGTGAAGATACCCTAAATGTGTGTATACACACAAAGCACAAACAGTCTACACACATTATGTAAAAAAACAAGAAGAGAAATAAAAACACTATAAATGTGCAAAAGTGAGATGAATTGAAGACAACTTAATCTTTACCATTCTGCCACTGATTATGCTGAAATGCTTCCACATAGAAATTTAAATTTTTTAGGCACTGGCTTAAATTAGTTTTTGGGACCTTCAGACTTGATCCTCAGGGGTCCGTTCCTCCTCCCTCGCTTAAATGATCTAAGATGATTTGGCAGATCCTGGATCTTTTAATCTTGATAACTGATCTCTCGCTAATTTGGTTCTTCAAACAAGTTCGCGAATCAGATTAGAATGTCTGGATAAACTGATCTGAGATCGCTGCGTGTG